>NW_024070198.1:18864569-19470477 GCF_014754425.2 Oryx dammah
TCAGATGTTTGTATACAGACATACCTGTGAAGCATCCAATCAGATGTATTCAGCAGGAAGCTCAAAGGCAGAAGAGAGAAACAAGCTAGACAAATGTA
Organism: Oryx dammah; assembly: GCF_014754425.2. Classification (NCBI taxonomy): domain Eukaryota; kingdom Metazoa; phylum Chordata; class Mammalia; order Artiodactyla; family Bovidae; genus Oryx; species Oryx dammah. The sequence goes on from NW_024070198.1 coordinate 18,864,668, forward strand.
CTTACCGATGACAGCAATAACTGGAGCTATGTGATTGGATGAGCTTATATAAGGTATACGTAGAATAAGAAAAAAGAAAGACTAGGAAAGAACCCTAAAGGATATTAACATTTATGGGATGAATAGAGGACGAAGAGCTTGTAAAGGGAAATAAAATGTGGCCAAAGAGACAGACAAGGAGCCAGGAAAGAAGAGTGTCTCAAAGTCAAGCATCTACCATCAGTCTCCTCCTCCAAGGGGCTTTCTTCATCTTCCTGTGGGTCCTGATGGTCATGAAGCTTGCTGAAACTTGATTTGCCTAATATTACTAGCAGATTTGGGAATGTATTTATTATAATTTTACATTTGTTTCTTGGGGCAGCTGGGAGTAAACAAGGCAGATTGTTCATTCTTTAGGTCTCTGTAATGTCGTCCAGTATATATCATTAAGAAGGCCCAGATTCTGAACCCTGGCTGTACACTAGCATCATCTGGGGAGTTTAAAAAAATACTGATAAATGGGTCTTACCTCTTGCCTAGGAATGTTGCATAGCAATCGGAATTTTTAAAAGCTCCCCAGGTGATCCTAAATGTGTAGCCAAGACTAAGAACAATTGACCTTAATTAAAATGGCTTCTGATCTTGCATCAGTTTCCCAATAAAGGACATGCATTCATCTCTAGAGAACTGCTTGGTTTAGCTTAATGGAAGAAGTGAAATGGCTGAGCAGGCTTTTGAGAAATGCAAGTGAATGGAGCAAGCATACCCATTTGTGGGGGTCGTGGAGATGTTGGTGGGACCACAGCAGATAGTTTCTCATGTACTGCCAAGTATTCTGACATGTGTTGTCTTAACTGTCCATTGTTGGACATAGGGTGGTTCTCTAGTAGCAGCACCAAATAGAAAATTATTGATAAGAGTATCATTCTCTAGAATTACTGACTCATCACATAGGGAAAGCAATAGGTGATTGCTTAATATTAGGCTCAGGGAATTGATGGCCCTCCCTTGTTGAATCATTTTATCAACAAATCAGCGCCATGACATGTAACACTGCAAGGCATGATGCTTATCCATCCTTGAAAGGCATTTTAAGAAGGCTGTCTGTGTGATGCCATTTTTAACATTTTTTCATATTATTAGAAGAGTGTGGGTGTCATTCTACCTCAGCAATGTTTCCACCTTTTTCTTGTCACGTCTGCCTCTCTGTCTTTCTTTGATCCTGGCTCTCACTGTTCCATACCTCCCTTCTTCACTCTTTCCCTCCACTTCCTTCTCTTTTCTTCTCTGTCTCCCACACATATGCTTCTTTCAGTTACTTGGCACTTTGCCCTAAGCTCTTTGCCTCTTCTTTTAATTTCCATATTCACTCCTGGTTTTACACACTATTAAGTACATATTTCTTAGCTGTGTCATCCACAATTCTCCCTGAACCTTGAAGTCTCACTTTAACTTTAAGAGGAGGCATTAATGGCAGCAAAGTCCTTGATTGGACGAGTATGAAATCTGAAATTCAAGCTCCACCCTGACAGTTGTATTAACTGGAATAAGCCACTTTAACACTGATAAGCTTCAGTTTCCTTATCTGTTCATAATCTTGACTGCATATGGTAGAATCATCTGGAAAGCTTTTTAAAAAATTCCAATGTCAGGGTCACATTCCAGATCAGTGAAATCAGAATATGTGCTGATGAAACCGCTGCCAGTCCCACTTTCCTCTGCCTAAAGAGATATAAGAAGATTGTTCTCAGAACCCCCAAATTCTGTCCCATCTTCTTTTGCCTCTATCACTTCCAGCTCTGCTTTGGAGAAGCTTTCCAATTTCATAGTTCCAAGGTTCTAGGTTTTCAAGGCTGAGAGAAAACAAATAGGGATAGGCAAATAGCACTAAGGATACAATTAAAAAGGAGTCTGAAAGGACAGGCCGGAAGGCATATTTACTTCAACCGCATCAGTAATCATTTGTATGAAGCAAATGTTACATGAATGAGTAAAAGATCCATTCATGTAACAAGGAGCATGGAAAAGGAATAAGATGTATGCATGGGAAACTTTAGTGAAAGGGTAAAGCCCTAATTTAAGGGCCAAGCAGAAATGTTAACATGAATCAAAAGTTTAAAATGTTGAAAAAAAATCAATGTTATAGAACTACTGATACTGAGACACTAGAAGAACTGTCAGGGATGGTCTAACTCAGCAGGTTTCAAAGGCTGGCCTGCGAACTCCAGGGGATCCGAGACGTTCATGGGGTCTGTGAAGTCAAAACGATTTCCCCAGTACTAAGTGATTATTTGCCTCATTCCCAGGTAGCGCGAGTGGTAAAGAACCTGCCTGGCAATGCAGGAGACATAAGAGACGTAAAGTTGGATTCGTGGGTCAGGAAGATCCCCTGGAAGAGGGCATGACAACCTGCTCCAGTTTTCTTGCCTAGAGAATCCCATGGACAGAGGAGTCTGGAGGGATACAGTCCATAGGGTCACAAAGAGTTGGATACAACTGAAGCGACTTAGCAGGCGTTCGTGCACATTTGCCTCATTACTATGTTGCATTTAGGCTGATGGTGGAAAAGCAACAGAGGGTAAAAATAGAGCCTTGGCACACATTAAGGCAGTGTCACCAAACTACTAGCAGTTGTACTCACCAACACACACTTGCAGTGAACAGTAACAACAAAATCAGTTTCACTTAAGGATGTTCTTGATGAAACAGTAGAAAAATTATTTATTAATTCTTGACCCTTGAATTGTTTTAAAAATATTCCCCGTGATAAAATAAGTATGCAAAATGGACTTCTACCATGCAACAAACCACAAGAAGAGCTCAAGAAGGGCTTATGTGACTGACTTCTAGCTAAACTAACTGCTTTTTTTTTCATGGAATATAATTTTTGCTTGAATGAATGATTAACAGACAAACTATAAATAGTCAGCCTTGGGCATTTTAACAGACATTTTGTTCAAAATCAGTGAAGTGAGTCTCTCACCTCAGGGAAAATGACTTTCAAGCGAAGTTTAGAATTTTAGAAAACTTTGAGCTATCTCTGTGAGTATGATAGCTTCCCACTAATTAAAAACTTTCTTGATGAGATTGGTAGAGATGTCAACAAAGTGATTTTTTTTCATATTATATAATTCAATAATAAAATATGTGGAGGATCCATATAGCTCAGTGAACCAATATTTTCCAAATGACCAATGAATGATGTTAAATACACAATCATGCATGAGTAAAAGATCCATTCAAATAACAAGACAGATGAATAGATTTTAATGCAACAAAGTATAAAAAGTTCATTGGCAGAGGTCTGGATTCCACATTTCAATTACTCTTTGAAAAATCACTGCTAATTGACATAGTATCAAATAACAATATCTGAATCATCTGAAAAGCCTATTGAATAACTCCCTTTTACAACTACATGTCTGTATAAGTACAAATTTTCTTCATATGGTTCAACAGAAACAATATATTGCAGAAAACTGAATGCAGAAGCAGATGAAAATTCAGCTATCTTCTGTTAAACCAGACAAGAAACAGATTTGAAAAACAATGTAGAACAATGCTACTCCTCTCATTAATTAATTTTTTGTTTTTGAAAATACAGCTATTTTATTTATGTGTGTGTGTTAATCACTCAATCATGTCTGACTTTTTGCAAGCCCATGGACTGTAGCCCGCTAGGCTCCCCTGTCCATGGAATTCTCCAGGCAAGAATACTGGAGTGGGTAACCATTCCCTTTTCCAGGGGATCCTCCTGACTCAGGGATTGAACCCTGGTCTCCTGCATTTCAGGCAGATTCTTTGGCCATCTGAACCACCAGGGAAGCCCAGTGTTACTTATATTAACATTTAATGGAATTTATTATTATTTTTGAATGAATTAATACATAAATACTTAAATTTTTCTCAGTTTTAATTTCTATAAAGTAAATATTGATAGATTTAATCCACATATCTTTGGGTTCTTCAGTTATTTTTAAGAGTGTACAGGGAGCTTGAGATTAAGAAGTTTGAGACCTGCTGTTTAATATGACAAGCTATTGGAAGACAGGAAATGTATGTGTTTAGCTTCATGCATCACACTCAGCCTTATCGCCCTAGCACAGCATTATGTATGAGCTTTATGATAGAATGGAAAAGAAAACAACACTGACAAACCAATCAGGCCATTCATTTGTACTTTAATTCAATGAGATATTTATTACTGTTCTAGGTACTATTCTAGGAATGTAGCAGTGAAAAAAACAGATGAGAATCCCTTTTCTATGGAGCTTTCCTCAGAAATTTGGGTTTTAGTCCTAATCCTGATCCTAACTCCTTGTATCAGTTCAGTTCAGTTCAGTCGATCAGTCATGTCCGACTCTTTGCGATCCCATAGATTGCAGCATGCCAGGCCTCCCTGTCCATTACCAACTCCAGGAGTTTACTCAAACTCATGTCCATCGAGTCGGTGATGCCATCCAACCATCTCGTCCTCTGTCCCCTTCTCTTCCTGCCCTCACTCTTTCCCAGCATTGGGGTCTTTTCAGATGAGTCAGTTCTTCGCATCAGGTGGCCAAAGGATTGGAGTTTCAACTTCAGCATCAGTACTTCCAATGAACACCCAGGACTGATCTCCTTTAGGATGGACTGGTTGGATCTCCATGCTGTCCAAGGGACTTTCAAGAGTCTTTTCCAACATTACAGTTCAAAAGCATCAATTCTTCAGTGTTCAGCTTTCTTCATAGTCCAACTCCCACATCCATACATGACTACTGGAAAAACCATAGCCTTGACTAGACGGACCTTAGTCAGCAAAGTAATGTCTCTGCTTTTGAATATGCTATCTAGGTTGGTCATAACTTTTCTTCCAAGGAGTAAGCGTCTTTTAATTTCATGGCTGCAGTCACCATCTGCAGTGATTTTGGAGCCCCCCAAAATAAACTCCTTGTATAACTCAGGTAAATAACTGGATCTTCTGGGGGTTTAGTTTTTCCATACCTGACATGAAGAATTTGGAGAGAGTATATCTAAAGGCCCCCTGAATTCTATGATTCTAGAACTTTGACTGGGCATTTCAGAGTGACTGTACTGATTCACCTGGAATGTTGCTCTTCATTATCACCTTGGACTGCAAGGAGATCCAACCAGTCCATTCTGAAGGAGATCAGCCCTGGGATTTCTTTGGAAGGAATGATGCTAAAGCTGAAACTCCAGTACTTTGGCCACCTCATGTGAAGTGTTGACTTATTGGAAAAGACTTTGATGCTGAGAGGGATTGGGGGCAGGAGAAGAAGGGGATGACCAAGGATGAGATGGCTGGATGGCATCACTGACTCGATGAACGCGAGTTTGAGTGAACTCTGGGAGTTGGTGATGGACAGAGAGGCCTGACGTGCTGCGATTCATGGGGTTGCAAAGAGCCAGGCTCAACTGAGTGGCTGAACTGAACTGAACTGAACTGAAACCCTCATCCAATAGGTCTCTTTTAAAATATCATTTCTTTAAGTAAATTGCCCCTGAATCCTAGGTTGGCATCCCTTATATTAATAGTACCTAGTTATACTCTACCCTTTTAGGCCACTTATCAGACTGTAATTTTTTGTTCAATATCTGTTGTATCTATTGGACTGTTAGCTCCCTGAAGGCAGGAACTGTGTCTGCCTCTTCACCAAATGCATGGAACAGAGCAGGTGCCTAATAGATACTCATAGAGATCCCATTCTATGTAAAATTTCACTTTTCTCACTAATACTTTCTAACCATCTCTCTTACTATTTTAAAGAAATTATTCTCATTTATCTTTATGTTACATGCTATATATCTTAGTTATCATGTTTATTATATATTGTGAGGGTGGGGCTATAAAAATTCCATGAGAACTAGAATAGTTTTTGTTTCCTGTATATCCAGTAGCTAAAAGAGTGCATGGAGTGTAGAAAGAAGTTAATAACTTTTGTTGAAAAAATGAATAACTTTATTGCTTGAATAAGCCATCAATGGTAGAGCACATAATGAATCATTTTTAAGCTATGGGTTGGATTTGGATTTATTCATACATATGTTTTACTCTAGTTTCTCTTGTGCTTAAAAATATACATTTGTGTGAATTTTGAACAAGATCATGAGCAAGGACTGTGATCTGTAAATGGTGTGACATAAACTGGCCCATGTGGTAAAGAGTGTGTGACCTTGACCATTGCTGGACCATGAGGAAGATGGAGTGGGCCAAAAGCAATTATGGTTGGCTTGACCATTCCATAAAACCATTTATAAGTGTGTCTTAAACACATTTTTGAGGAAATCAAGAGCATATGAAGAAAGCAAAAGAATCTTTCTAGACTACATGCATAGAGAGAAGAGAGTCCAAAGGATCTTGTAGCAGTAAACCAATGATAAAAAACATAAACTCCCTCAAAAGCATGTAAATAATTTAAATGGATAATGTTTGCTCTCTGAAAATATAGTTTGCAAGATGAAGCAAAAGTTAAACAGTAAGAAAATTAAGTAAACAAAAGTAACTAAACCATAGCACATTAAGACTTATAATCCAGTTAGGAAACAGCAAGTTTAAAGTGCAGAGTTTCAAATGTATCCACCATGATATAATTGAATTCTAGATATAGAAAGGAAATATCAGGATAATTAAATTTAAGATTGTATAGACTTAAGGACTGTCATATAAACTGTATCAAATTATAAAGGAGAAGTAAGAACAATGTGAAGAATAATAGCTATTCTTTAGAAATAATCCTTACTTAGTATCAGATGACTACTTAAAGAACTTTTTATTAATTCTCTTCATATAATTTTAAAAATGGGGTTTCAATGTGATAATTTAGTGTGGCATAAATGTTTATAGTCACTACAGTTGGAAAATAGTTTTCTACTTTTCATAATTTTAAAGACTTTAACACTAGAATATCCTTATACTGCTGAAGTGTTAAAAGTTAAAGTGTTAATCTCTCAGTCATGTTGGACTCTTTGTGACCCCACAGATTATAGCCCACCAGGCTCCTTGTCCATGGAATTCTCCAGATATGAATACTTGGTGGGTAGCCATTTCCTTCTTCAGGAGATCTTCCTGACCCAGGAGTTGAACCCAAGTCTCCTGCACTGCAGGCAGATGTTTTACCACTGAGTCACCAGGGAAGTTCTAAACTGCTAAGTCAGGGTTTAATTGCCAAAATTTAATTTTTCAAAGTTGAACTTTACTCCCCTGAAATATGCTGCATACGTCAAGTTCCGAACCATAGAGAAGCATATTTATTGAAACATTGCAACTGTCTCTGCAGATTACTTAAATAATATCTAAAGTGACAGTATTGAAACTGACATGTCCATGTCCAAGAATTCATTTGAGTTCAGGATTATTTGAACTAGACAATTTCCAAGAAGTAGGGTAAGAAGTCTTTTTCCTCTATAGTAACTCAATTAAAAGGCTTATTATGCACTTATGAGAATCTAGGCATTGGAAATACAGATATGGACACTACATAATCCCTGCTTTCCAAAGCTGATGGTCTCATAGGATGAGAAAAAATTCCTACAAAAAGTACAATATAATGAAAGGCCATATCCATAAAAGGCCAAAGCACTAAGGCCACAGAGAAGTATATATTACTCATGTCTAATAGCTCTTATAAAGCTTTTGCCATCATCTTGATTCTCTGACTTAGTGAAGAATGTCAATAAAGAATATACTGTTAACAATGGGTGGACAAACTCCTTTCCCCTCTATCTTCCTGCACAAATTCAGAGATTCAGAGATGGATACTATTTTTAACCTTTAGGTAAAGAGGTGCAAGAGCTCCTTTGCACACTGATATGGGCCCAACATTGTCAAAATCCTATTTAGCAAATTGAGAAGCTGAGACAACAGGCCCATTCCGCTACCCTTAATTCTACAATCAAGTACTCTAGCATCTGGATATATCTTATAAGTATGAAGAAAAACAAACACATTAATCATCCTGTAACAATCATTTTTCTCACTATGGTAGGTAAGAAGGACATGAATCTTTTGATGCACCTCGTGACAGCTCTCTATTGAATTCCTTACAGTAGATTCCCAATTTTCCCTGTTCCCACAGAGGCCCCTAATTTTACCTTTGCCCACGTGCCACAGATGGCCTCAAATTTTATTTTACTGCATGTGTGTATGCTAAATTGTTTCAGTTGGACTCTTTGCGACCCTACAGCCTGGCAGGCTCCTCTGTCTATGGGATTCTCCAGGCAAGAATCCTGGAGTGGGTTGCCATGCCCTCCTTCAGGGGATCTTCCTGACCCAGGGATCGAACCCACATCTCTTACGTCTCCTGCATTGGCAGGTGGGTCCTTTACCACTAGCACCACCTGGGAAGCCCCATTTTACTGCATAGTTTTAGGCTATCTGACACAAGTATCCTAAACTTCTATTCTGAAAGTGGAAGTCACTCAGTTGTGTCTGACTCTGTGACCCCATGGACTACACAGTCCATGGAATTCTCCAGGCCAGAATAATAGAATACTGGAGAGGGTTGCCATTTCCTTCTCCAGGGGATCTTCCCAACCCAGGGTTCAAACCCAGGTCTCCTGCATTCCAGGCAGATTCATTATCAGCTGAGCCACCACGGAAGCCCAAGAATACTGGAGTGGGTAGCCTATCCCTTCTCCAGCAGACCGTCCAGATCCAGGAATCAAACCAGGGTCTCCTGCATTGCAGACAGATTCTTTACCAGCTGAGCTACCAGGGAAACCCCTCAAAAGCCATGTCAAAATCTTTATTATCTTACAGTGTGCTAGTCTAGACTAGAGATTCTGGAATCAAGTTACTTTGAATGAAATCTTGTGTATAATACTTGAGACCTCAGAAAAGTTGTTTAAAACTCTAAGCCTCAAATTTTTCATCTGTAAAATGAGGAAAACGATAGTGTTTACTCCATAGGATTTTAGATAAGATAACATACATAAACTACTTAGAATAATTCTTGATACTTAGCAAAAGTTCAAAATAATACTGTTGTTATTATCTCTCCACTGCCGAGAATGAAGTTTCCTACTTGTTAAAATGCCCCTTTATTCTAGCCTCCTTCATAAATCAACTCCTTTAATTATTTGCATGTTATATCTTGACATTTCCATTAAGCCAATTCCCTCACTACATCAAAATTCCATTTTAAGAACCTGTTTCCTCACTCCTACTATAGTACTGTGACTCTTCCTCACAACATAGACAAAGTTCTTGAAAAAATATCTGCAACTCCTGCTTTCTTTTAAAATCACCTACCCTCTGGTTCCCATGTCGTCAGTCTGATGCAAGAGTTCTTTCTCATCACAAGTGAGATTCTCATCACCTAACATTAGGGTTTTACTGAGTCATTCTTCTCCACCTCTGCATTTAACGTTGTCAATTTAACATTGACCAACAACTGCCTCCTTCTTCAAACTCTCTTCTTTGCATTCTGAAATCTTCCATGGTTCCTACTTCAGACTGAGCCTCTCTTCTATCTCTCTTAGATGTAGTTTCCTCAAGTTGTCCTTAGCTCATTTCTACCAGCAATATCATCTGTTCCCAAAGTTCAGCTCTGCACATCTGACTCCCAAATCAATGTCCCAGCCCAATATCTGCCAAAATCTACACACTTGTGTTTCTAACTGAGTAGAGGATATTTGCACCTGCATTTCTTGTAGCACTAAGAACTGGACTTGTCCAGTTTAAATCTTTTCCTTCCAAAGGAAATTTTCTTATTTGACCTCCTTATCCCTATTGATGATTGTTGTGAACTGAATGTTTATGTCCTACTTGGATGAATATGTTGAAGTCCTAACCCCCCTGTGTGATGGTATTTGGAGATAGGGCCAATGGAAGGTAATTAGATTTAGATGAAGTCATGAGAGTGTGGCCCCATGATGAAATTAATGTCCTTAAAAGAAGAGGAAGAGCGAGCAGAGCTCGTTCTCTCTCCATCCTGTGAGAACACAGGGAGAGGGCAGCCATGTACAAGTCAAGAAAGGGGCTCACCAGGGACTGACTCTACTGGCACCTTGGTGTTGGACGTCTCAGGCTCTGGATCCCTGAGAGACAAATGTAGGTTGTTTAAGCCACCTAGTGTACGGCATTTTGTTACAGCAGCTTGAATTGACTAAAGCCATGATTTTCCCTGTTGACCGCCTTTTTAAAACTGTCCTTTGGGAACGCATGTACACCCGTGGTGGATTCATGTCAATGTATGGCAAAACCAATACAGAATTGTAAAGTAAAATAAAAAATAAATTAATTAATTAAAAAAAAAACCTGTCCTTTCTCAGCATCCATCCCCACTCAGCTGACAAGCATTTTAGATTTGAATCCTATGGATTTGCAATGTCTCTCAGATCCATTTTGTTTTTAGTTCTGCCACTTACTAGCTGTACGACTTTGGGCAAGTTACTTAATCTCTATAATGGGAATAATAATAATTCTTATTCAGAGGGTTTTATGACACAATATAAAACAGAATGCTGCCTGGTGCATGATAGGCACTACTACATGAGTGCTAAATGAAAGAAATGAAATTAGATATAAGGATATGCATTTAAGGGGAGAAATTCTGGCAGGAAATGAAGATTTGTGAGTTATGATCCTAGAGGGAGTGATTGAAGTTGTGTGAATTATCAAAGAAAGTATGTAGTAAATAAAAAACAGAAGAGCCCCTGCTTGGTGGGCCTTTTCTCTTATTTCAAACTGTCAAAATTCTTCAATTACCACATTTCATCAATTCTAAAGTGATTTAACATCTCCTGAAAAGGAATGCCTCTTAAAATCAATGACATGTCATAATTTAATTATCGGAATTCTTTTTGTTCTGAGTGGGGAATAAAATAGTGGTGTATCTCTCAAATGACAGTATCTAGATTTTATGAGATATAAGAAGTGTGATCTCTCTTCTTTGAACATTCAAGACACACTAGATGAGCTTCCCCTATCACGTTTATTCCAGTCTTCCTATATTAGAGATGTCTGTCAACTATTAGACTGTGAGGCCCCCAAGGATCAGGAAAGCCCCTGATTCTCCTTTTAGTTTCTCCAAGGACACATTAAATGACTCTGCCTGTAGAAGGAAAACAATAAAAATTGCTTGATTTAAATTGGATTAAAAAGCAGGATACCACTTATTTGTAGCATTTCTGATATTTTGCAATTAGCCTCATCACTGTTCCCACCCCTTAGTTAAACTGACATATATAAACACACTTATTTGCAGATTACTAACATTATACATGATTCAAAGCATCTGCCACATGAATTCCACAGATAGCTGATTATCTGAACTACTTCAAGAAAACATATTCCTGTCATTCCTAGGAATTTAAAGGATAGGACCAGATATCTTACCATAAAGTTATACTGAGAACAGAGAACAATGTTCACACATATATTAATGATTAATTATGCAAATTGTGGTAGATGCTTATTCTTCCTGAGTGATCTCAATTTGCATTGTCTGTTCTTTCTGCCTGTTTTGGAAGCTGTATTCCTTTCTTTTTGACATGTGTGACTTTGGGTGGCCCTTATCTGTGTGTTCAGTCTCCCAGGATCCCCAGGGGTCAATTACATTCCCAGACATGCTTCCTTAAGTGGTATAAAGGGCTTACCTCTCCCCTAAGCCTACACTTTACACAGAGAAAACTTCAAATTTGGCAATGGCTGGGTGAATTCTCATGGTCTATTCCAGCTCACCTTTCTTACCAGCCTCTTCTCTACCACTTCAAGCCCTGCCATCCCATTGGACAAGCCCTGATTTCACCTCTTTCCTTTTGGATCCTCAGATCACACGCAGTCATTGGCCTTCCTTCTTTTTCGAGGCCTTAGGCTGCTGAAGCCTCTCTAGTCACAACAGAAAAGAGAATGTACTTGTCCTCACAATGACTGCTATTGTGTTTTTCTCTGTGGCTCTTCCTGTGCTGGTTGAAGAGTTGCTTTTCCATCCCTCTGGAACTCTTTTGTCCAGGTGGACAGCCAACCGTGCCTCTGCCTGGTCAGTCCTCTAGCCCCTGTTTCTCTTTATAATATGATCTGGCTTCATGACCTTGTTCATTAGTACTGTGTCCTCCTCAGAACTCACCAAAGATCCACACCAAAGATCCACTTCGGGTACTCTCCGTGTTAAGTAAGTAGGGATGTAGCCATGTAATTGTCACTATGTGACTCCTCAGTTCCATTTATGTTGTCTCATCATCTACAGAGTAGAATTCAAATTTCTTGGCACTGCATCCATTGGCCACCAAAACTCAGACTCATCCTGTCCTTCAATTCTTATATCTCAGAACATTATACACTGACTCCTACATAGGCCACCAGATGATCAGACTAGTCACTATTTCCCAAACTCACCATATACTCAGGCACCTCTCAATCTTTGTTCCTGTTGTTTACTTAAGTCTGGGATTTTCTTCCTTCCTTCCTTTTTTACCTCTAATTCTTTTTTTTTTAATTGTGGTAATATGCATATAACATAAAACTTACTGTTTTAACTACTTTCAAATGTGTAATTCAGTGGTACTACGTACATTCAAATGGGGCAGTCATCACCACGGTCTATCTGTAGAATACTTCTTATTTTGTAGAATGGAAATATTATACCCTTATACCCAACTCCCCATTTGCTTCCTACCCCAGCTCCTGGCAACCACCATCTACTTTCTACCTCTATGATTCTGACTTTTTAAAGTACTTCTTCATGAGTGGATTAATATGGTGTTTGTCTTTTTTGTGACTGGCTTATTTCACTTAGAATAACATCCTCAACACCAATGATGTAGTATGTGTCGGAATTTCCTTCCTTTTGAAGGCTGAGACATAACCCATGGCATGCACACACCACATTTTGTTTATCCACTCATTTGTGCACACTTGGGTTGCCTCCACACTTTATCTGTTGCAAACAATGTGGCTATGAACACGAATGGATGTACAAACATCTATTTAAATCCTCTCCCTCCTTTTTGCCCATTGAAATCCTATTCATTCACCCAAGCCTAATTTAAGCAGCACCTACTTTATGAAGTCTCTCAGTTTCCACCTGGAAAGACTTTCTCTTCCTCTATCCTTCTACTCTTGTATTGCTGTATCTACATTTATTTTATTGTGTCCTGAATAATTATTTTCACTTAACCATCTAACGCCCCATAAAATTACATTCTTTGTGATCAGGAACTCCATGTTCTTACCTCAGTATTCCTTATATTTCTCCCTACAGTGCTTTGTAATGTTTATTCAATGAATGACTACACAAAGGCAGAGAGTTTGTTTATAGCTAAACAAGTATTACAAGGCTAAATCAACAGAAGGATAAGTTGAATATCTAGAAACTCTTCCAATTTTGATTTATCTTACATTAACTAGGAAATCTAGTCAGTTACAAAAGAAAGCACACTGGTTTGGGAATTAAGAAACAGCAGTGTTTGCCTTGGTTCTGCTTTGTCTCTTCTCTGGCTTAGTTTCCTCATAGCTGGATGACGGGTTGCTCTACTTCAGTATTTCCCAAAGTGTCTTGATTTTTGCAATGTTTGCACAATACCTGTGCTTTATTTGCTTAACAGTTTTTTTTTTTTTTTTCAATCAACCCAGGCCTAACATGACTAGCAACTTCAGCCTCATCCTAAATAAGGCTATCTGTGAAACTGTGGTTTCATTGTGTTAGCTGTAATTTTTTTTCTAACATAAACTAAAATAAATATAACTGTGAAAGTAAGAAAAAAATCTGTGTACCATTAAAATAACTCCTTATGCCAGCAGTGGCACATGGACCATTCTTTATGAGGTTTTGGCCTAGGTCCTTCTTGAGGTCCCTCCCAGCAAAAACAGTTCTGTCTTCTCTGGGGACATCATGCCCCACTTAAGCCATTTAGCAAAGTGCGTTAAATGCTTCTTTGGGAAGGAGTGAGCAATAGCCCCAGGGAACGCAATGTAACTTAATAAGCCTTCCAGCACCTTGAACGCCTGGGATTCCACCCTCTTTATGCCTCCCCTCTGAGCCCTGCTGTTTGCACATTCTGCCTTTTCTGCAACCTCCCCTTTCCTGCAGGGCCCTCTGTGTTTGGCTGCCCAGATCTCCCCTTCGAGGGCTGTTTATGTTTGCACACCCAGCTTGTCCTGTGGACTTGTCTAACTAAACTCCCCTTTGAGGGCTGTATATTTTGGCACTGTCTGGCTCTCTAAGGGATTCTTTTGTCCATTAACACCTCTTGTCTTGTAGTTATACCGAAGTCTTTGCTCCTCTTTCCTCAGGCAAATAAGTCCTTACTATTCCGTTCTTAACGATTCTTCTGTGCATTTCCGTTTATTTTCTATACCTTCTACAATAAGTTTGTATAAAGTTTATAATAAAAAGCTATAAATTTTATTTTTCAAAAATGTGAACAGGGAAAAAGTGAAGGGGACATCTGGTTATAGATGATGTAATAAAGGAATTTAAACTTCATTCCCCTCCTTCAAAACCCACTGACAAAAACAGAAAGAGTGAAAAACAGCATTGAGAAGAAGGGCCATAATCCACGGAACCAGGAAACAACCACAGTATGCCATCATTAGCACCATACACCATAATTACCATCTTTACAAGCATTAAGCTGGTTCACTAGAGGTAGAATAAAGCCAGTCTTGAAAGTATATTCTTGTTAGCACTAAGAAACCTAAGGGCACAGGTAGGCCACCAGAGAAGTGGAGACTGACCCTACCAGAGACTTAGCTCCCTACCCAGAAAAGACTACATGAATAATAAACCATGCTGACTTCTCACTTTTATTGTTTACCACATGTACCTCTAGCCAAAAGAGACTGGTGATAATAATGCGGAGGGTGAGCTTATTAGATTTTAAAAGAGTCTAGATCTAAGGATTTACTGTGAGCTACACTGACCCCTGGGATACAGAGAACAGAGGAAGGAGCATACTTTCAGAGCCAAGGAAATATGAATTTGGTGGAAGGAGGTATAAACAAAGACTCTCAATAGCAATTATAGATCACCCCCCATAAGCATATTTCTTCAGCAAAGAGAAGGCCCTGATCAAAGATGAGTAATAATCAGAAAAGGAGAAATAAAACTCTCATTATTTACTGATAATATTATCATGTATGTAGAAAATCCAAAAGAATCTACAAACTATTAGAATTAAGTGAATTTAGCAAGATCATTAGATATAAGGCCAACATATAAAAATCAATTTGATTGCTATATATTAGCAACAACTATATAGAAAAACAGTATACCAATACAGTATACTAACACATATATATGGAATTTAGAAAGATGGTAATGATAACCCTGTATGCGAGACAGCAAAAGAGACACAGATGTACAGAACAGACTTTTGGACTCTGTGGGAGAGGGAGAGGGTGGGATGATTTGGGAGAATGGCATTGAAACATGTATACTATCATGTAAGAAATGAATTACCAGTCTAGGTTCGATACAGGATACAGGATGCTTGGGGCTGGTGCACTGGGATGACCCAGAGAAATGATATGGAGAGGGTGGTGGGAGGGGGGTTCAGGGTTGGGAACTCATGTACACCCGTGGCAGATTCATGTCAATGTATGGCAAAACCAATACAGTATTGTAAAGTAAAAAAAATAAAAAATAAAGAGAAAAAAAAAAGAGAGAAGGTTGAAAAAATAAATTAAAAAAGAAAATAAAACAATAAAACTATAACATAAACAAATATCAAATACCTAGGAATATATCTAATGAAAAGTGGGTATGGCCTCTACCTTGAAAAACTATAAAATATTATGGAGAGAAACTAAGAAACCTAGATAAATGAAGAGATTTATCAGAGTGATGGTATGGAAGACATACCATGAAAAAATGCTAATTCTCTCTAAGGTAAACTACAGTCATAAAGCAACTTCTATCAAAACTTCAGCAGGTGTAACTGAGCCACTCTGCTGTACACCTGAAACCAACACACACTGCTAACCAACTGTGTGTGCTCAGGTGCTTCAGTCGTATCTGACTCTTTGTGACCCTCTGTCCATGGGATTTTCCAGGCAAGAATACTGGAGTAGGTTGCCATTCCCTCCTCCAGATAATCTACTTCTAAGTCCTTCAGTTCAGCATTACTCTCTGCATTTCTGAGCACATGCAGTATAAATTCAGCACTCTTTTTGGGCCACCTATCCTGCGTCCAGTCCCAGTGTTTGGCCTGTGCTCACCTACCAACTCCATCACTGTAATGACGGAATGGTGCGCATTGTTTCTTTAGGTGACAGCCTTCAGATACTTGATGGCTTTTTGGATATGCATACCCAATCACTAGTGTTCTTAAAGTGAACATGAAGATTTGAACCTCTTGATTTGCATGATTTTGTGGGGGTTTTCTGGGTCAAGTGAATAGCACATCATTTTTAGAGGTCATTGCAGGCTGCTTACTTGGAAAAAGAAAGCAACAAGCTGATTTTAAAGTTCACATGCAAAAAGATCAAATGCCAATGGCCGAAAATATCCAAAGCAACCTTGAAGAAGAAAAACAAAGCTGGATTAGCTATGAAGGCTTACTATAAAGTTATAGTAATTAAGACACTGAGGTTTGGGGGCAAGAATAGACCAAGTAACGAATGAAAGGTGATTCAGAGTCCAGAAACAGATCCTCACATAAACAATAACCTGATTTACTACAAAGGCAACATTGCAGAGTATTGGGGAAAGGATGATTTTTCTCAGTAAATGGTGTTGAGACAATCCAACATCCATCTGGAAAAATATTTACTGACCCTACCTTATATCATACAATAAAACAATTCCAGATGGATTGCAGAGCTAAATATGAAGGGTAAAACAATAAAGCTTTTAGAGGAAACATAGGATAACATCTTTGTGACAGTGAAGTTTGCAAATATTTCTTAAATAAAACACAAATGATTCTGATCATAAAAAGGAAATTGACAAATTGGTGTTAAAGTTAAGAGCTTGTGTTTATCAAAAGGTACACCTGAGGAGTGAAAAGGCATGTGACTGAGTGGGACAAGATACACAGAGTACATTTATCTCTCAAAGGAATTCACATCCAGAATATAGAAAACAAAGGATAGACAACTAGGTAGAAAAATGAGAGAATAACTTGAACCTCATAAAATAGGCTAACTGGCCAATGAATATAGGAAAAGGTTTTCAACTTCAATATTCATCACGGTGATATACATCAAAACCATAAGGTTAAATCCACTACACATCCGTGAGAATGGCTAAAATGAAAAATAAAAATCATGGTTGACAAGGTTGTGGAGAAACTGGAATAGTCATACATTGCTGGTGGGAATGTAAATCTGTACACTCTAGAAGTTTCTATTAAAGCTGAGCATATACCTATTTTATGACTGCTACTTCATTCCTAGATATATACTTAGTAGAAAGTGTGCACATATGTTCACCAAAAGACATCTACTAGATGTTCCTAGCAGTACTATATGTGTAACAGTTAAAAAACTGAAACTGAATGTCTTAGAACAGTAGAATAGACATCAATTGTGCTACATTCACATGGTGGGGTATTATACAGTTGAGAAGGAGCAATCCACACCGACATCCTGAAACATAATGTTGAATGAAAGAACCTAGACACGCACAAAATAAAATACTACATGATTCCATTTATATAATGTATAGAAGTGGCAAAATTATTCTGTGATATTAGAAGTCAAGATAGTAGTTACTACTGAGACAGTAAGGACTGGAAGGGAGCATTTGAGTAATGCTCCTGAATTGCTGATAATATTCTGATACTTGATCAGAGTACTACTAGTTACATGGATGTGTTTGGTTTGTGAAAATTAATTGAAAATTTGCTTAGATATGTGTACATTTTTGTATATATGTTTCTATAAAAAGTTTTTAAAGAATCCTACTCAGTTTCTAATATTTCACAAATGGGAGATTTCACTAAAATATATATTTGTGATTTCTCTTGAAAGCATTTTAAGGTCTATCCATGGTGGCTCACCTGAGGAACCCTCTGTGGCTGTGCAGAAGCTGTGCCCATCAGAGAAGGCTCACACTGTTACCCTCACCTTACTCACCCATGTTCCCTGTTCAGTCTCTGTAGGCATCTGAGTTCATCCCTGAGATGAAAGCCATTCTGCCAATTGGTTCTTTAGCTCAAGTCAGAGTCCCAGGATAGATCCCCCTCTTGCCCTGAATACTCCTTTCTCCTCTGTCCAATTGTGCACCCCACCACCAATCTCCACTCCCAGGTGACGAACATCAGCATACCTCCATGTCTCACACCTTGAAGCCTCCTCTCATGGCCTGCACTGGGATTTATCTGCTGATGTTCAACCTTCCATTCCACAACCCCCTTCTGACTCCCCTTATCCATATCTCTATTTTCACTGTCATCCATCCACTGATTCAACAAACATTTACTGAACAGCTTTACATGCCAGACTCTTATCAGGGACAGGTGAATTAAGGGACAGTCTTGCCCCTGAGAGACCTACACTCTGATAAGAAATAAAGACAACCTGTGAGTATCACTATTCAGAGAAAGCATTATATGTTTCCTGGAAAGTTTGAGAATAATTTGAGACAAAGCCTAGATTCTGTCCTTATTTGGGAGAGAGTAAATACTTCAGTGTGGCTGGAGGTACTAAAGGGGAGCAAGGGGAAGTAAGGCTGGAAAATAAAGTTGGGGTCAGATCTTGAAGGGTCATGGTGCCACTAAGGACTTATTTTGTTTTATAGGTAGTACAGACTATTGGAAGGTTTTGAAGAGAGTGCAGAGCTGGGGTTATAAAGATTCTGTTTCATCCATGATCTCTTTTCTCACTCTCTAAATCCCTAGGTCACCTCGGAAGCTCTACCTATCACTACTACTGATTGCATCCCTAAATCTCCATGAAAATCTTCTCCTCCAGACAGACAGCAGTCCTAGGAACTGGGAATGATGGTCACAACTTGCTTCTTTCTCCCTGCTGCTGCTGCTGCTAAGTCGCTTCAGTTGTGTCCAACTCTGTGTGACCCCACAGACGGCAGCCCACCAGGCTTCCCCGTCCCTGGGACTCTTCAGGCAAGAACACTGGAGTGGGTTGCCATTTCCTTCTCCAATGCATGAAAGTGAACAGTGAAAGTGAAGTCGCTCAGTCGTGTCCGACTCTTAGCGACCCCATGGACTGCAGCCTACCAGGCTCCTCCATCCACGGGATTTGCCAGGCAAGAGTACTGGAGTGGGGTGCCATCACCTTCTCCTCTTTCTCCCTAGTCCTTTGTTAATAAGATTGCAATCTCCTGAAGTATGAGGCGATGTGTGCCTTCTTCTCCCAACCAGTTTTTAGTGAGATAAAGAGCAGGCAGGGGAAGGGATGAAGCCACACAGGCCTGTCTCTGCCCTGAGATGCACTTCATGGGTGGTCCTGGGCCTGGATCCTTTCTTTGGGGCCTCCTGATAATCCCTGAGCAGCCTGAGGCCAAAGCCTAGTCCTGTTCCCATGTAGGGCCCATCTTCTCTTTGCCTCTCAAGCCTTTTCTTCTCTGAGTGTATTTTCTTGTTCTACCTCAGGAAAACTTCACCTTCCTGAGAACACTCCTACTATAACCCCTTCATAGCTGAACAGCCATTTATAGTATACTAAGCACTCAATCTTACCGGAGCCTCACAGACACCTTTCAAGAGGCCCCAGAAAGGCAATGATTAGATCTTTTGACTTCAAATCCATTGGTTGTTTCTGGTATATAATAGATACCAAAAATATTTGTAACATGAACAGACAAATGATTTGATGTACATTTCAATCTCTGTTGAGGATGAGTTTATTTTTTATTCATTTTTCTCTTTGTTATTTGATTTTACAAGAGGCTTGACATGGAACATCTGATTTTAAGATGATCTTCTGTGCTCCAGCTATCATATAAGTAGTTCAGAGGGTCCTGGATTTTATTTTTTTTAATATTGTTTTCAAAAGGATACATGTGTTCCTCAAAAATTTACACAGAGAATTACCATATGGCCCAATGATTCCAATTCATCACTCAGTCGTGTCTGACTCTCTGTGATCCCATGGACTGTAGCCTACCAGGCTCCTCTGTCCATGGGATTCTCCAGGCAATAGTACTGGAGTGGATTGCCATTACAAGTTTTTATATGCACCTATGTTTTTATGTTTCTCTCTCACCTATAAGCCTAAGAGAACCATAAAAACATAGGTGCATATAAAAACTTGTAAATAAATGTTCATAACAGGCAAAAATTGGACATAAACATTCATCAACTGATGAGCAGATGAATAAAATGTGATACCTCCATTTAATGCATGATTATTTAGCAATAAAAAGAAATAAGGTACAACTGTATGTTACAAATTGATGAACCTTGAAAATATCATGCTAAGTGAATGAAGAAATTAATCAAAGGCCATGTATTAAATGATTAACTCTATATGAAATGTCCATATTTGGCACTTCAATAGAGATAGAAAGCAGATTAGTGGTTATTTGGGGCTAGAAGGGTGGGAGACAGATAGGGAGTGCCTGCTAATGATTACGAGGTTCCCTACTAGAGTGAAAAAGTTGGCTTAAAGCTCAACATAAAGAAAACTAAGATCATGGCATCCAGTCCTATCACTTCATGGCAGGTAGATGGGGAAACACTGGAAACAGTGGCTGACTTTATTTTTCTGGGTTCCAAAATCACTGCAGATGGTGATTGCAGCAATGAAATTAAAAGATGCTTACTCCTTGGAAGGAAAGTTATGACCAACCTAGACAGCATATTAAAAAGCAGAGAGAGATATTACTTTGCCAACAAAGGTCCATTTAGTCAAGGCTATGGTTTTTCCAGTGGTCATGTATGGATGTGAGAGTTGGACTATAATGAAAGCTGAGCTCCGAAGAATTGATGCTTTTGAACTGTGGTGTTGGAGAAGACTCTTGAGAGTCCCTTGGACTGCAAGGAGATCCGACCAGTGCATCCTAAAGGAGATCAGTCCTGGGTGTTCATTGGAAGGACTGATGTTGAAGCTGAAACTCCAATACTTAGGCCATCTGATGTGAAGAGCTGACTCATTTGAAAAGACCCTGTTGCTGGGAAAGATTGAGGGCAAGAGGAGAAGGGGACAACAGAGGATGAGATGGTTGGATGGCATCATCGACTCGATGGACATGTATTTGGGTGGACTCCGGGAGTTGGTGATGGACAGGGAGGCCTGGTGTGCCGCGGTTCATGGGGTTGCAAAGAGTTGGACACAACTGAGCAACTGAACTGAACTGGGGTGACAAATATGTTCTAAAATGGTTGTGGTGATGGTTGTGCAATCCTATGATGATACTAAAATCACTGAACTGTACATTTTAAATGAGTAAAGTATATGGCATGTAAATTGTCAAGCTATTGTATAAAATACATGTTCATTAAGCAAAACTTAGAAAATATATACAGAAGAAACAAATTACCCATCATTCTATTATCCACAGATAAACCACCATGGACATTATTGCTGTTCTTCCTTCTTACCTTTTTTATGTGTGTATACACACATACACACCCAAACACACACACACATGGTTAGGGTAATTTTCTAAGTTTAAGTTTTCAGGCTGTGTGTTTGGAGTGATAGTGATCAAAGGCACTTTCTATAGATGCTAAGAGCAGAGGTTCTGGACTCAGGTATGCTTCCTGAGTCAAGAATCTTGCTTCTGCCTCTAACTTGCTAAGGGGCCTGGGCAAACTCCTTAACCTCTTCAAGCCCTCCCTTTCCTTAACTGTGACATGTAAATCCTGATAGCTACTTTCCATGGATGTCATGAGAATTAAATGCCATGAGGATTAAACAGAATTTTTCTTCATTCATACCTCAGTGAAGACCAATTTGTTTCCCTCAGTTGCAAGGTAGTCTGGTGTCACCAGTAACCAGTTCAGATACACTAGAAGCTAACTGGTACTATTGTCCCTACTTCATTTAAACAGAACAGTTCTGTCTCCGGGAAACTTGCAGTAAGTACAGTGGTGAAGAGCACAAGCTCTAGATCAAACCTCCTGGGACAAACTGTGCCTCTGTTGTTAACTTGAGCAAGTTACTTATCTCTCTGTGACTCAGTTTTCTTATCTATCAGTTCAGTTCAGTTGCTCAGTCGTGTCCAACTCTTTGCGACCCCATGAATCGCAGCACGCCAGGTCTCCCTGTCCATCACCATCTCCCGGAGTTCACTCAGACTCACATCCATCGAGTCAATGATGCCATCCAGCCATCTCATCCTCTGTCGTCCCCTTCTCCTCCTGCCCCCAATCCCTCCCAGCATCACAGTCTTTTCCAATGCGTCAACTCTTCTCATGAGGTGGCCAAAGTACTGGAGTTTTAGCTTTAGCATCATTCCTTCCAAAGAAATCCCAGGGTTGATCTCCTTCAGAATAGACTGGTTGGATCTCCTTGCAGTCCAAGGGACTCTCAAGAATCTTCTCCAACACCACAGTTCAGATGCATCAATTCTTCGGAGCTCAGCCTTCTTCACAGTCCAACTCTCACATCCATACATGACCACTGGAAAAACCATAGCCTTGACTAGTTGGATCTTAGTCGGCAAAGTAATGTCTCTGCTTTTGAATATACTATCTAGGTTGGTCATAACTTTTCTTCCAAGGAGTAGTAAGCGTCTTTTAATTTCATGGCTGCAATCACCATCTGAAGTGATTTTGGAGCCCCCCAAAATAAAGTCTGACACTGTTTCCACTGTGTCCCCATTGATTTCCCATGAAGTGATGGGACCAGATGCCATGATCTTCATTTCTGAATGTTGAGCTTTAAGCCAACTTTTTCGCTCTCCTCTTTCACTTTCATCAAGAGGCTTTTTAGTTCCTCTTCACTTTCTGCCATAAGGGTGGTGTCATCTGCATATCTGAGGTGATTGATATTTCTCCCGGAAATCTTGATTCCAGCTGGTGTTTCTTCCAGTCTAGCATTTCTCATGATGTACGCTGCATATACGTTAAATAAGCAGGGTGACAATATACAGCCTTGACGTACTCCTTTTCCTATTTGGAACCAGACTGTTGTTCTATGTCCAGTTCTAACTGTTGCTTCCTGACCTGCATACAGATTTTTCAAGAGGCAGGTTAGGTGGTCTGGTATTCCCATCTCTTTCAGAATTTTCCACAGTTTATTGTGATCCACACAGTCAAAGGCTTTGGCATAGTCAATAAAGCAGAAATAGATGTTTTTCTGGAACTCTCTTGCTTTTTCCATGATCCAGCAGATGTTGGCATTTGATCTCTGGTTCCTCTGCCTTTTCTAAAACCAGCTTGAACATCAGGGAGTTCACAGTTCACGTATTGCTGAAGCCTGGCTTGGAGAATTTTGAGCATTACTTTACTAGCATGTGAGATGAGTGCAATTGTG
Organism: Oryx dammah; assembly: GCF_014754425.2. Classification (NCBI taxonomy): domain Eukaryota; kingdom Metazoa; phylum Chordata; class Mammalia; order Artiodactyla; family Bovidae; genus Oryx; species Oryx dammah. The sequence continues at coordinate 18,887,970 of NW_024070198.1, forward strand.
TGATGGTTTGAGCATTCTTTTGCGTTGCCTTTCTTTGGAATTGGAATGAAAACTGACTTTTTCCAGTCCTATGCATAAATGAAGGAGAAGGCAATGGCACCCTACTCCAGTACTCTTGCCTGCAAAATCCCATGGACAGAGGAGCCTGGTGGGCTGCAGTCCATGGGGGTCGCAGAGTCGAACACGACTAAGCGACGTCACTTTGACTTTTCACTTTCATGCATTGGAGAAGGAGATGGCAAGCCACTCCAGTGTTCTTGCCTGGAGAATCCCAGGGACAGGAGAGCCTGGTGGGCTGCTGTCTATGGGGTCGCACAGAGTCGGACACGGCTGAAGCAACTTAGCAGCAGCAGGAGTTGGAGCATGAAATGTTATTAATATCTATATCGTACCTGGCCCATTGTTAATTATCCTTACAATATTCTTACCCAAGTAGTTGTCTGCATTCTTATTTCAAATGTTTATTTGTCTAAGAGTTTGTTAAAACCTACAGCATTTCTTTTCCACAATCTGGGGCAGAGTGTCATTGGCTCTAAACTCAAAATGGTTGCTCCTTCACATCCACTATCCCACAGCACAAAGCAATTTTTGTTTGGCAAATTGAGTAGTTAAGAATGTTGTTTCCATTAATTTTACTACCTACATACCTCCTGGAGGCAGGGCAAGGCAGTTTAGTTAAACCAAACCAAACAAAGCATTTTAGGGGTTTATAAATGAGTACTTATTTGCAGTTATTCTAAATCATCCCAGCCAGATGGTCATGTTTTAAATATTTCCAAGGAAGAGATTCCACAAGCTTTCTTAGTAACCTGTCTTAATGCTTCCAATCCACAAGGAATGTCTTTTGAAAATCTAATGTCTGGAGTGACTTGACAATTATCATCCAAACTGGGACATTTTAAAGGTATTAATAGTTACAACAGGAACAAAATGAGGCAATTCTGGAAAAACTGCTGGGACATCCAGTCACCCCACTAATGGCAGTCCCTCCCGTGATGAATGCTGCCTAAGTCATTTTACTTGATACTCACTGGAAAAGAACAACTGGTTCCCATGGTCCATGTAACAACCTCTTATTCTTAAGCTTTTCCTTTTTTGTCAATTTGTGGAATTGGAAAATAGCAAGCAGAAAACCTAAGTAGGCAAAGCTTGAAGAATTTTTTTCCTTGTTGTCTTCACATCAATGATGATGACAATGATGATACTTATAGAGCACTTAATATATACCACACATTCTCATGAGAGCTTTATAAGTATTATTTTATTTAGTCTTCACAAAATTTATATCATTATCATCATCATCCTTGTTTCTGCAGGTGGAGAAACGGATCACAGAGAGTGGGAACATCTTACTTAAGGGTATGCATACAGGATCTGCCAGTAAGGAAGTCCAGAGGGTGGGCATTAAACAAAGACACTCAGCTCCCGGCCTCTGCAAGATCCCAGATGGTCAAAGCTTTTTGCTTCAGTGCTGTGCCCTGACTGGCTATACCAGTCCTGTGAGTGAATTCAGTTTTCTCTTTCTTGAGTTGGGACTCAGAAGGGTCTAAGCTAGAGGTTCTCCAATGGAAGTGAGGTCACAGTCCCTCTGGCTCGAGAGGGAAGAGGAAACAGGAATAAAAGCCCAATGAAAGAGGTCTTTCCCTTCATTACAATTGTCTTAGACTAGAAAGCTGCCCAAGGAAGTAGTGAATGCTATGACAACGTACACTGAAACAGGGGTAGATGTTTGTGGAGTCACAAAGGAAGAAAGCTTGGGAAATACAGCTTCCTGGGCCAGACCCCCAGAATGCTGATTCCCAGGAATCTGCATTTTTAACAAGTTTCCTCGCTGATTCTGACACAAGTAACCAAGCAACATTGCTGTAAAGGGATTCCTGTTTGGAGTGTGAGAGGAGATGAGGTGGAAGGCAGGGGTGAGGGGAGAGAGTAGGGCTGACACACATCCCTTCTGAGCTGCACCATATGGTTTGGGTGAACTTTACTCTTTTAGTCTCTCTAATATTAATCTTCTTTTTGGATGTTTATTCCTTGGTTTCCTGACAGAGAATGCTTGAGTGACATATGAGGTGAGAGATCTGGGGTGTAATAATACCATGTCATGGAAACACTCATAAAGCCATGACCCTATGGCATATGAATTCTATGTGGGGTTTGCACAGGTATTAAATGTTCTGTGGTTGGCTTTTGGAAGGCTGCTCTATCCTGACACCAGGATTTCTAAGCTGGCCTGGAGGGAAGCAGGCCTGCAGCTTCCTGGTGTTTGGAGCAGATGGGGAAAGAGTCTGAAATATTCCTTGTCATCACCTCCAGCTGACAGACCACAGGCAAAGGAGGCAACAGGGAGAAGTCAGACCAGTTGATCTGGGAGAAAAGAGAAATCAATGGTGATGCCTTGTGAATGTTTTCTTCTTCATGTTCCTCTCCAAATGGATGGAGAGGGGTGTGTGTGTGTGTGTGTGAGTGTGTGTGGGTTGGTGTATGAGCATGCACACACATGTGTGTGTGTACAAGATCATGTAGCACTTGTCTCTGGTTGGAGACAGTAATAAATCAGGGGCTACAAAACCACCACTAGCCACCTCCTGCAGACCCTGTCAAAGAAACAGGCCTTCTTGAGCACAGCTGAACCGGCAGGATCCCCAGTGCTGTGGCCCCACCACATGGGATGAAAATCACACATCTGGGATCTAGCATGCCAGATGTGCAAAGGGCTAACAGAAAAGACACTGCTGGGAAGATCACATCGCTCTCAAAAGCATTAGTGAGGGGTTCAGAGATTTTTCTAACCTTAGTCACCACAGTGCTTTTATCAGGCTTGGGTAGTAGACTTTTTCTTTTGCCTTGGTTCTCTGTCCTGGGGAGTCAAGAGGGTTGTGTAAGGATGTTGACCCCCACAGAAGTAGTGACAGTAAACACCCAGAAGCTAAATGAGTCCTGGTTGGAGTCCTGGGTTTGAAATACATGCTGGCACTTATCTAGTGTATGATTCTGAGCAAATTTCTTTATGAGCTTTAGTTTGTTAATCTCTCAAAAAGATTTTTTTGAGATAGTCATCTATCTCAAAATGGGGTAGATGGGATAGCCATCTCAGCTTCATAAGGCTGTTGTGGGGATTAATAGCCTCTGGGAGATAACTCAGAGACAGTTCCTGGCTCGGGTCTGGCACCAAGGCAGAAAGCAAGAGATGAGCATACCCAACTGCTCCAGGATGGAGGTACAGAAATAGGGAAATGACTTCCTGTTCAGGAGAGCCCCGGAAGGTCTGTGGGGCAAGAGCAGTTGTGCGATTGCTGCATTACTGGGGCTGCTGTGGAAGTGCTGCCTTGCTCTTTGCTCCACAACTTTAACCATAGTTGGCTTCTCCTTCTCCTAGGGTCCACGGAGCTTTCTCACCTGTCCCTCCTTTCCAGGCTCCAGTGTTCCAGGCCCTTTCCTCTCCCGGCTTGAAATCTGCTTACATCAGAATGTTTCTCCCTAGAGAAGCAGTGACATGGGACTCAAAGGTTGAGGAGAGTCATTCAAAGTTTCTATCTATCTAAGAAAGACAGATGCTGAAGCTGAAGCTCCAAGAAGATGTGGCAAGAATATACAGACCTATACAAAAAAATCTTAATGACCCACATAACCATGATGGTGTGATCACTCACCTAGAGCCAGAGCTCCTGGGGTGTGAAGTCAAGTGGGCCTTAGGAAGCATCACAACAAACAAAGCTAGTGGAGGTGATAGAATTCCAGATGAGCTATTTCAAATCCTAAAAGATGATGCTGTGAAAGTGCTGGATTCAATATGCCAACAAATATGGAAAACTAGGCAGTGGCCACGGGACTGGAAAAGGTCAGTTTTCATTCCAATCCCAAAGAAAGGCAATGCCAATAGAATGTTCAAACTACTGCACAATTGTACTCATCTTACATGCTAGCAAAGTAATGCTCAAAATTCTCCAAGCGAGGCTTCAGCAGTATGTGAACTGTGAAGTTCCAGATGTTCAAGCTCAATTTAGAAAAGGCAGAGGAACCAGAGATCAAATTGCCAACATCTGTTGGATCATACAAAAAGCAAGAAAATTCCAGAAAAGCATCTACTTCTGCTTCATTGACTATGCTAAAGCCTTTTTTTTAATTTTTAATTTTACTTTACAATTCTGTATTGGTTTTGCCATTGATTGTGTGGATCACAACCACCTGTGGAAAATTCTTAAGGAGATGGGAATACCAGACCACCTTACCTGCCTCCTGAGAAATCTGTTTGCAGGTCAAGAAGCAACAGTTAGAGCTGGACATGGAACAACAGACTAGCTGCAAATTGGGAAAGGAGTATGTCAAACCTGTATATTGTCACCTTGCTTATTTAACATCTATGCAGAGTACATCATGCAAAATGCCGGGCTGGATGAAGCACAAGCTGGAATCAAGATTGCAGGGAGAAATATTAATAATCTCAAATATGCATATGACATCACCCTTATGGCAGAAAGCAAAGAGGAACTTAAGAATCTCTTGATGAAAGTCAAAGAGGAGAGTGAAAAAGCTGGCTTAAAACTCAACATTCAGAAAACGAAGATCATGGCATTCAGTCCCTTCACGTCATGGCAAATAGATGGGGAAACAGTGAGAGACTTTATTTTGGGGGGCTCCAAAATCACTGCAGATGGTGACTGTAGCCATGAAATTAAAAGACACTTGCTCCTTGGAAGAAAAGTTATGACCAACCTAGACAGCATATTAAAAAGCAGAGACATTACTATGCCAACAAAGGTCCCTCTAGTCAAGGCTATGGTTTTTCCAGTAGTCATGTATGGATGTGAGACTTGGACCATAAAGAAAGCTGAACACCAAAGAATTGATGTTTTTGAACTGTGGTGTTGGAGAAGACTCTTGAGAGTCCTTGGACTGCAAGGAGATCCAACCAGTCAATCCTAAAGGAGATCAGTTCTGAGTGTTCATTGGAAGGACTGATGCTAAAGCTGAAACTCCAGTCCTTTGGCTACCTGATGTGAAGAACTGACTCATTGGAAAAAAAACCATGTTGCTGGGAAAGACTGAAGGCAGGAGGAGAAGGGGATGACAGAGGATGAGATAATTGATTGGCATCACTGACTCAAAGGACATGAGTTTGAGCAAGCTCTGGGAGTTGGTGATGGACAGGGAAGCCTGGTGTGCTACAGTCAATGGGGAAGCAGAGTCGGACTCAACTTAGTGATTGAACAGCAACGATAAAGGAAGACAGAGAATTTCTGGCAACTGAAGCCTCTACTCTCACTGTTTGTGAGTTAAAATAGTTCCATTTACTGCTCATAGGTGTGGGGTTTCTTTTTAGGGTAATGAAATGTCCTATAATTGGAGAGTTGCACAGTTGCACAACTCTTTGGATATACTAAAAACCACTGAACTGTACACTTTAAAGTGAATTTTGTGTTATATGAGTTATATCTCAATAAAGCTGTTATAAAATAGGTGAGATTATCAAGTTAGCTTTCCATTCTTCTTTCTCTAATTTTAATTGAAATATAAATTATAATCTAATTATAAAATTAAATTAAAAACTTAAATGATAAAATATAAATTTAATTAAATTATAAAGGGCCATAACATACCATATAGCCTTTTGAACCAAGATTAAATATCATCTCTATCTTGCAAATCTATATCCCTTCTCACTCTCTCCTCTTCCTCAAGTATCACTGTACCTGTCAAAATTCAATTCATCTTTCCAGATTTATCTCACAAAGCCTTTCCTGGTCTCCATCAGCAAATCTCCTCTCTCTAATCATGTGTAAAACCAGCGCTTAGTTACTTCTGTCTATTCTGCATGGGACCAGGCTTCAGGGTGTAGAGATGAGGAGGTGAAGGAAGATATTAACAGGACCACTACTGGGGACTCCTCCACCCAGAAGTCTCTCCCATTCACCTCTTTCAGGAAAGCTCCAATCTCAGAATTAGACCAGGGCTGATGCCCAGAAGACTTTCCTGCCTCCTGGACTCTCCTACCCACTGACTCCCAGACCCTCAAGAGTCCCTGTAACCATTTCTCAATGTGCAAAAGAAGCTTTGTCGAACACCACTTCCATTGACATTCCTCTTGGAATTGAGAATCCAACACAGTCCCACTTGCTAACTGAGTCCATCTAAGAGAACTTCTCCGGACCAGCTGTTTTATATCTCACTGGCATCTCTGGCCACTTCCCAATATACCCACTTGTTGTCTCAAAGGGTTTTTCCTGGCAGCTGGAATCCTCTCTCCAAGCTGCCCCTTCCTTGACCCTCACTTCTCTCCAAAGCCAGGTCTGAAAGTTCCTTCTCCTTGAGGGAGGTCTTCCCCTAAGGAGCCTTCTTCCACACTTATCTGATCTGTCTTCACTTGCTATGGTCCCTTATTTTGCTCACTGCTAATATCTATGTGGCACGGCTTCTTTTGCTTTTGTGTCCTCACCACATAGTATGATATGCTGTACCTAGTGGGTGTTCAAATGAATGTTTGCAGACTTGACTTTTCTTCTTGAAGAAATATGCCTTGGTTACTTCAGAGCTCTCCTGCTGAACTATGAGAAAGCTTGTTTTGCTTTTTAAAATAAGCTGTTAATTAACTGTCTATGTGCTAAGAACTGGAAACCAGCAGTTAGCCTCATAGTTAAATTCACTGTTTTGTCTGCTCAGCCCAAATCTACCCATTCCCTTAATTTTTTCATTAAACAGAGCCATTTGATGGTCACCACAGAAGCAGCCCTTTGTATAATGTGACCCTGTGGCCAGAGATGAGGGGTTCAGGGGTAGACAACTAACAAGTATAGGTCAACTGGATCGTGACCAAACTGTACCTTGGATTTTCTGACTCAAAGTTTGAGGCTCAAAATAATCCATCCTGCACAATTTTTAAAATACTATTTCTTCCCAGATTCTGTTTCCAATTGTATAGTGTTAATTACTGAATGTTTAAAGTTCTTGGTACTGTACAGTGTAAAATCTAAGTGTATAAATCTAATGAAATATGCTTACTGTGGCCTCATTGAGGGCAGCAGGACTATATAACTCTTCTTAGAATATAATTCAGGCAAATAAAGGTATTAAGTTATCCTAGTGCAATGGAAGATTTATTATCTAAACTTGGAAAACTCAGGAAATACCAGAGACAGATTCCAGGAGAGATATTTCTAGAACAGAAAGTAGAAGAGACCTAATGCATGTCAGTGCTTGGTCCACTGGCTGCCTGGTACAATAATCCTGTGGATTAAGCATGGGATCATGTTGCAGAGACTCTAGCTCTATACCTTGCACAAAGGAGACCCACATTTAATGAATCATTGTTGAATGGGTTTCAAAGGAGTAAAATAATTTTATATTTTTAAAAGCATTTATCCTGAGGTCACTGACCAATAAAACTACATTATCTCTGTTACAAAAGGAGACATGGAGAAAAAATTGAGGAACTGACTAGCGTCTCATAATGTGTCCATAGCAGATCTAGGACTGAATTCAAGATTTACTTACTCCAGAGATCAGACTCCAATTTTGAAGTCACAATGTTCATGGACCACTGGCTTATTTCATGAGATGAAGAAATCACAAGCAGAATAGAGGGCATCCAAAAGTCCCTTTAAAAAAAGTCACATTGAAAAAAAATCTCACACAAAATAATTGGTAGGCAAGGAAGGGTCCTCAAGTCCAGCCCTATTCATTTCTGGCACTGACAGTTAGGCCAGGCTCATTTTCAAAGCTGTCTCTCTCAGGAGGACTTTTATCTATTCTGGGCTCCAAGTCCTGAAGTTCTAATCCAGAGGAAGAGGATTCCTTTAATCCTTTTCTGTTCTTATCTGGCCTTACTTCTAATTTCAGAACTAAACTACTCTCCAAATAGAGTAGTCTCGACCTTCCGTCAAGGCAAGATGCTATAGTTGATGATTTGGTTTTTGTCTGGAGATAGAATCTCTGTTTCAGAGGTCAGTTTTATTTGTTTCGATGAACATGTAACCATTTTTCAGTGTGCCTCATTCTGATTTGGCCACCCTCTAATTTTCTCTCCTTCCTAATCTGATATACACATGCTCATGTGCACTAGAGATGACTGTGGTTGGGTTTCTTCCTTCTGAAGATTCTTTGTTAACTCCTATACCTGTCATTTGCATCCTAGCAAATAGCATATTAAAAAGCAGAGACATTACTTTGCCAACAAAGGTCCATCTAGTCAAGGCTATGGTTTTTCCAGTAGTCAGGTATGGATGTGAGAGCTGGACCATAAAGAAAGCTGAGCGCCGAAGAATCAATGTTTTTGAACTGTGGTGTTGGAGAAGACTCTTGAGAGTCCCTTGGACTGCAAGGAGACCAAATCAGTCAATCCTAAAGGAAAGCAGTCCTGAATATTCACTGGAAGGACTGATGCTGAAGCTGAAACTCCAATCCTTTGGTTACCTGATGTGAAGAACTGACTCATTTGAAAAGACCCTGATGCTGGGAGAGATTGAAGGTGGGAGGAGAAGGGGACGACAGAGGATGAGATGGTTGGATGGCATCACCAACTCAACGGACATGAATTTGGGTAAACTCCAGTTGTTGGTGATGGACAAGGAGGCCTGTCATGCTGCAGTCCATGGGGTCACAAAGAGTCGGACATGACTGAGTGACTGAACTGACTGAACTGAATTGAATCCTCCCCATCTCTCCACTTTTCTGCTTTCTTCAGAGTGAATTTACCTTCCATGACTAATGCAATCCATAAGCAGCCCTCATGCTGATTCCACAGATTTTAATTTTCTAACATTTCCCTTTAGACTCTTCTTAACATACTCTTTTTAAAAAGAAAATCCCCTTCTCAGAGTTAGTCAAAGGCTCCACCTGGCCTCCTGTGTGAGCCCAATAGGGAACTTGTGCCTCAAGTAGTACATGGCCACGCTCAGACGTGGCCTGCACAGATGAAGTAAGGCAGAAGGTTCTAAGAGTACATTTCCACTGACATGTACCAGGAACAACTGTGTGCCGAGCAGCTTGCAAGAGGTGGTGAATGAGACAAGGATTAGTTGAGTAAGGCCTTGACCTCATGTCCTCAAGGCCTTAGCATGATTTTCAAGGCTAAAATACATGGAAGACAGCATAATGTATCCAAAGGGGTGCAGGCTTTGGGAAACTAGATATATAAGACTTCAGATCAGCTACTTAACCTCATTTTTTCCCAGTTGTGAAAGGAGATGATATCTTTGCCATAGGGGTTCTTATGAGAATTTACTAGTATGAGTGGTATATACTAGGCATTCAACATATGGTGATGGATTATTTATTGTTTCCTAATATAATAGCAGTGTTTACTATTAAGGCCTCAGAGTCAGCAATACAAAATCTGAAACCACTTCTGTTGTAGAAAAGCCTTCACAGAGAGGCATCTAGTTCAAAGGAGACAGAAACTGCTCCAGCCTCTTTGGTAAACCTGACTTCTGGGCCAGGCATATAGAACATTTTTGTACTCCTAAGGAGAGGGCCCATTTTTACCAGGAGGTGATGAAGAACTCTTTGGAGAGCTCACTCTGGAAAGTGTTGTCTGCTGCTCAGGCTGGGACATTGAGTTTGCTACCCTCCATTCTAGAGTCACAAGTGAAATGGGGTGAGAGCAAGTTTCCCGCTTGACTCTCACTCTTAGGATAGATGATGGAAACCACAAGGGGTCTACACTATTCAGCCCCTGTTTACCCCTTTCCTCACTTCTTTACAAAGGTTACGGTCACATAGGTCATGGCCTAAACCAAAAAACCTTAACTGCTAAAGAGACTAGGCTTATCACTGAACATGCTGCCTGTATAGATGAGGAGCTGAGGGTAAATACCACCAGCACCAGTAGACAGACCTTGGAGATGGTCTCTGATTTAATCATCCCTGAAGAAGCATATCTAATGAGATTATTAATATATTTCTTTTTTTAATACAGCATGAAAGAAAAGTTATGACCAACCTAGATAGCATATTCAAAAGCAGAGACATTACTTTGCCAACTAAGGTCCGTCTAGTCAAGGCTATGGTTTTCCCAGTGGTCATGTATAGATGTGAGAGTTGGACTGTGAAGAAGGCTGAGCTCCGAAGAATTGATGCTTTTGAACTGTGGTGTTGGAGAAGACTCTTGAGAGTCCCTTGGACTGCAAGGAGATCCAATCAGTCCATTCTGAAGGAGATCAGCCCTGGGATTTCTTTGGAAGGAATGATGCTAAAGCTGAAACTCCAGTACTTTGGCCACCTCATGCGAAGAGTTGACTCATTGGAAAAGACTGTGATGCTGGGAGGGATTGGGGGCAGGAGGAGAAGGGGACAACAGAGGGTGAGATGGCTGGATGGCATCACTGACTCGATGGATGTGAGTCTGAGTGAACTCCGGGAGTTGGTGATGGACAGGGAGGCCTGGAGTGCTGCAACTCATGGGGTCACAAAGAGTCGGACACGACTGAGCAACTGAAGTAAACCGAACTGATAGAGATATAATGCACATACCATACAAGTCATTGATAATGTGTACAATTCAATGGCTTTTAGTATATTCACAGAGTCATATGTCCATCAACACCATCAATTTTGGAATATTTTCACTACCCTAAAAAGAAATCTTGTACTCCTCACTCCCAACACTGCTCTCCCTCTCACCCCAGCCCAGGAAACCACTAGTCTAGTTTCTGTCTCTATAGATTTGCCTATTCTGGATATTTCACATAAACAGAGTTATACAATACATGGTCCTTTGTGACTGCCTTCTTTCATTGAGCACTACTTTATTTCTTGAAGTCAGAGATACTGTCAAAGTTTGTCAAAAGGGAAATTGCTAAATAAAGCAGAGTGCAGCCATACTGTAGCTTACTGCAGCACTTTAAAACATTTGGTAGGTCTATCATATTAATGTTTTGTGCTTGTGTGCTCAGTTGTGTCTGGCTCTGTGCGACCCCATGGTCCCCACAGACTGTAGCCCATCAGGTTCTTCCATGGGACTTTTCAGACAAGAATACCGGAATGGGTTGCCATTTCCTTTTCGAGGGGATCTTCCTGACCCAGGGATCCAACCTGCGTCTCCTGTGTCTCTCGCATTGCAGGTGGATTCTTTACTATCTGCGCCATTGAGGAAGCCCCCCATTATATTATAAAGGTCTCCAAATATGAACATACATATGAAATTTGTAAAAATACACAACAAAATGGTAAAAGTGGAAACCTCTAAGGAGAAAGAGATGGGAATAAGGCTGGGGATGGAATAAAAAGAAAGCTCCTCTTATCTGGAATATATTTTTTTCAAGAATAGCTTATTCATGCATTACTTTCATAATTAAGAGTTAATTAAAAAAGAGAACATTAGATTTCTAGTTTCTGATTCCACATGTAACGAGCTGGGAAGTTGCCATCCCATCCTAACAATAAGTAAAAAGCTGAGCAGGCCGAGAAATCAACAACTCTTCTTGGGTCCATAAGGGAGCGAAGGACACAGGGCACACTGCTGCTTCCAAGACTAGAGAGTCAGATGGCAAATACATGTCATTACCATTAGCCAGAGAGGAGACCTGGGAGTGGAAACCATCGTGGGAACCAGAGGCCAGGCAGGGAAACCAGAACTGTGATTGACTCTGAGTTAGAACTCCAGAGGGACCCAGTCATGCCCACCGGCTCCAATACTGAGATATACCACCAGGATCTCAACCAGGTTCCCACAGTAAATGCTAGAGAAAAATCCCTCGGGTTTTCAGCAGGAAGTGGAGAAAAGGAAGCATATTGAAATACAGCAGAGTACTCTTGTTCTTAACAAGGTCTACTCTCAGGGGAAACTAGTTAACCAGAGCCTTATCTACTGAGGTATTATCAGAGCCTAAATGACCTAAAGGTTGGGAAGGGAAATACCAAACCTCAAAACATTCTGCACATCCTGTCCCACCTAAGGGGAGGGAAAAAAAATTGAGAAACACCTTGAAGTTTGCAGTCCAGAAACACACACTCACTGAAAAGGTGAGGCCTAGACATGAGATTGTAGAACATTTCCCCTCCCTGACATCTCCCACCACATTGCTAAAGGCCTATATATAGCAGTTCCTTTCACTCAGTACACCATGTCCAGCTATCAGTAAAAAATTACAAGGCATACCAAAAAGCAAAAAATACAATTTGAAGAGACTGAGTAAGCATCAGAATAAGACCTGGCTCCTGGCAGGGATGCTGGAAATTATTGGACCAGGAATTTCAAACAACTATGATCAATGGATAAAGTAAGGAGGGCTCTAATGGATAAAGAAGATAGCATGCAAGAATAGACAGCAATGTAAGTAGAGAGATTTTCCAAGAAATCCTAAAAAAGAACCAGAAAGAAATGATAAGGATCAAAAATACTGTAACAAGAAATGAAGAATACCACTGATGGGCTTGCTAATAGACTGGACCCAGCTGAGGAAAGAATCTCTGAGCTAGAGAATATCTCAATGTAACAAAAAATGAAGAATGTCACTGATGGGCTTGGTGATAAGACTGGACCCAGCTGAGGAAAGAATCTCTGAGCTACAGGATATGTCAATAGAATCCTCAAATATAGAAAAGCAAAGAGAATAAAAATGGAAAAAGAGAATGTTAGAAATGAGAGAGAGAGAGAGAGAGAAAGAGAAGTGGAAGTTTTTCTTGGACAGACCTAGAAGGAATCCGAACAGGAAGTCATAGGTGCCCTGATGCATCCTGAAGAACTTGGAACCATTCTGACATCACAGACCTGCTCAATTGACCCAATGTGTAGATAAGATTCAGACCTAGAGAAAAGCCCAGAAAGAGATGCTCTCCTTTGAGCATGGGAGTAAGGAACAAGGTCTACTTCAACCTCAGGACTTTCCCAAGTTGTCCTCAGTTTTCTATAATTTAAATGGAAGTGGTAGTCTGGGGACTGTGAGCATTGAGAGAAATTACCAGGAAATGAAAGGGCAGCAGAACTCATCGCCCAGGGTGATTACATAGAAACCAGGATCCAATTTCTAGAACCTTGGGAACTACCTCGACCTCAGAAGTCTCCAGAGATTAGTGGAATAACTCTAAAAACCAAAAGAGAAAAGGAACTTTTTTCTTTTAAACTATTTTCTGGGATAGGGAGGAACGAATCTGGGTGAGTTAGATCTGCACCTAGTTGTAGGGGAGGACCTCTAAGAAAACAGGCTGAGCAGCCTTGACAAGGAAAAGACATCCAATAGAACCCTGATCATGAAAAGAATTTAGGTTCATTGTCAATAAACTCTCCTGTTGCTTAAGGCCTAAGTATCACTGAATTTGCTTATGTAATAACCTTAGAAAGAAAAGAATGTCCAGTATCATCCTATGTGTGGACAGAACACAGATCACTACCTAACTGGGTTGGTCCATGGTAAGTCTTAAGCAAAAGAGAGCTGAGCTGGAGTGTCACATTAAAACAGAGATGTGAGAACTAATATATTCTAACAGATACCCAAATAGGTAAAATCATTTACCTGAAGCGAAATGGTGAATTTGCAGCAGCAGCAGTCATAGTAACATTGATGGCAAATTATTAATTATCCTTATATAACAATTTTAATATTTCAATAAAATATTATAGTATATTAAATATAGTATATAATCAGTTGACCTCTGAACAACGCAGGGGTTAGGGGCACCACCCTTCATGCAGTCAAAAATGCACATATAACAACATGGCTGGCCTGCCTTATATGCGGTTTGTCCATGTGTGATTCTGTGTCCACAGATTTAACCAGCTTTGTATCGTGCAGGTAGTACTGCTGTACTTGGGCTTCCCTGATGGCTCAGCGGAAAATAATCCACCTGCCAATGCAGGAGATGTAGGTTCGATCCTTGGGTCAGGTTGGGAAGATCCCCTGGAGAAGGAGATGGCAACCCCACTCCAGTACTGCTTGGGAAATTCTATGGACAGAGGAGCCTGGCGGGCTACAGTCCATGGGTTCACAAAACAGTCAGACATGACTTAGCGACTGAACAACAACTGTCTTAGTTATCATTGAAAAACCACGTATAAGTGGATTCACATGGTTCAAACCTATGTTGCTCAAAGGTCATTATAATATATAATATAAATATTACATATAACAAGTCATAAATATTATAAATATATAATATATAAACCCAAGTTAATATTTATTACATATTTACTATGTGCCAAGCACTATGTCAAGCATTTCATATTCATTATTTCACTTAGTTCTCACAATTGCTTTATGATATAGAAGCTATTATTATCTCCATTTCATGGATAAAGAAATAGATTCTCAGAGAGTTCAAGTAATTTGCTAGCTAGTAAGGTCGCAGAGCTAGTAAGAGGCTAGAACTACACCTCATGTCTTCTGATTCCAGTCTAATATTCCTGCCATGCTATGGCCAGGATGCTAATTCTTGACTTTTCTTGCCCTAGGCTTCCTACACTGGAGCCTTTAACTCCTTATAAGTTTTCAAACTGAATACAGGTAACTTAATCTTTTCTTATGATTTCTAACTGTATATTTGAGCTAAATTTATATGATAAAGACAAAGGTTATTTTAATAAATAATTTTCTGCTAGAATTCTGCTCAAACTGTGTAAATTTCCAGTTGGTATTTTCATATGCTGACACTTAAAATCTAGGTGTTTGTTTTCACTATTTAAGTAAAACTTGAAATTTAATCTTGATTTACTAAGTGGAATGAAACTCCTGCTTCCCTTTTCTACCGGAAAAATATAGGTAAAGGTGAAAAATGAGTTTAGAAATAATTTGAATATTATATACTAAGCTACAAAGTGACCAACTTATGACCTCATAGATAAAACTTAGAGTTGGTTAAAATAATGAAAAGTGTCATAAAAGAGCACAAATCACCAGGGAAACAATAAAATTATGGCATATGAGAAGGCAGATTACATTTACCAAAAGAAATAGTGTAGGTTGGGGGGTGGGGGGGTTAAGTCTTTGAAGACTACTCACCCACAGAAGGAAGTTAACTGAAGACCACAGAGAAATAAAAAGCAACTCAATTTAGTTTAGTATTTTTTTGTGTGTGAGAAACAGAAAACGTTTCACTCATCTGCTTTTTCAATTATGAACAGGAAACATAAACCTATGGTCAATAAGTACACCAAAAATTGTAATAAAATCTATTTCAGGCCCATGTTACAGCCAGTGAAAGAGGAAACGGAGAAGCAGAGAGGGAGGGAGTGCAGGGGGCAGAAAAGAGGACTCTCAGCTGGCCCCGGCCACTCTGTGTCTGTCACCAGCAGACCTCCACCCAGTGCCCTCCTCAGACTGCCCTAGTGCTCTGTTTCCTTGCGGTCTAACTGCTCAAGCTCTCACTTTGCTTCCCCTTCTTCCCTTTCCCCATGCTCTCCCTAATCCTCCCCCTCACTAAACTTGGAGAAGATATTCAACGACTCCTTGTCTAACCAAAGCCCTTACTGTCTAGTGTCTTTCTACTGAACAATCAATCGCTAATTCAGTTCAGTTCAGTTGCTCAGTCGTGTCTGACTCTCTGCGACTCCGTGAACCACAGCATGCCAGGCCTCCCTGTCCAACACCAACTCCCAGAGTTTACCCAAACTCATGTCCATCGAGTCGGTGATGCTATCCAGCCATCTCATCCTCGGTCGTCCCCTTCTCCTCCCACCTTCAATCTTTCCCAGCATCTTTTCAAATGAGTCAACTCTTCACATCAGGTGGCCAAAATATTGGAGTTTCAGCTTCAACATCAGACCTTCCAATGAACACTAAGGACTGATCTCCTTTAGGATGGACTGGTTGGATGTCCTTGCAGTCCAAGGGACTCTCAAGAGTCTTCTCCAACACCATAGTCCAAAAGCATCAATTCTTTGGCACTCAGTTTTCTTTATAGTCCAACTCTCACATCCATACATGACTACTGGAAAAACCATAGCCTTGACTAGACGGACCTTTCTTGACAAAGTAATGTCTCTGCTTTTTAATATTCTGTCTAGGTTGGTCATAACTTTCCTTCCAAGGAGTAAGTGTCTTTTAATTTCATGGCTGCAATCACCATCTGCAGTGATTAGCCCTTCCTTTATTATTATTGGGGCTTCTCTGGTGGCTCATATGGTAAAGAATTTGCCTGCAATGCAGGAGACCTGGGTTCAATCTCCAGGTCAGGAAGCTCTCCTGGAGAAGGGATTGGCTACTCACTCTAGTATTCTTGCCTAGAGAATCCCATGGACATAGGCGCCTGGCAGGCTATGGTCCATAGCGTCGTAAAGAGTCAGACATGACCAAGCAACTAACACTTATTATTTTTTAATTATTAGAGTAACATACATTCACAAGGTTATTTAAAAAAACAACAAATGTTCATAATGAAGAGTACTGTCTCTCTTGCCAAATATACTACCATTTTAAAATGATCAAATTTGAAAATTATCCCTGATTTTCTTGTAAAAGTGTTTAGTTCTTTAAAGCCCCACCCTCTTTTCCCTTTTTCCTTCTCCCGATAGGGTTAAATTGTGTTTTCACTTCCTCTACTGTTCACCTCTGTAATTTTCAATGGGACATTTAAACAGATAAATTCTTTAGTTAGCAGCCAGGCACCGAAGAATTGATGCTTTCAAACTGCGGTGTTGGAAAAGACTTGAGTGTCCCTTGGACTGCAAGGAGATCAAACCAGTCAATCCGAAAGGAAATTAGTCCTGAATATTCTTTGGAAGGACTGATGCTGAAGCTGAAGCTCCAATACTTTGGCCACATGATTCGAAGAGCTGACTCATTGGAAAAGATCCTGATGCTGGGAAAGATTAGGGCAGAAGGAAAAGAGGGGACAGCAACTGAACAAGAACAACAATGCTTCCCAGGTGGTGCTAGAGGTAAAGAAACTGCCTGCCAGTGTGTGAGAAATAAGAAACATGGTTCGATCCCTGGGTGGGGAAAATCCTCTGGAGGAGGGCCTGGCAACTCATTCCAGTATTTTTGCCTGGAGAATCCCATGGATAGAGGAGGCTGGTGGGGTATAGTCCATAGGGCCACAAAGAGTTGGACACGACTGAATTGACTTACCATACACACACGCACAGTTACCTACTGATACCCCACTGTCTTCATTATTTCACTGTATTCATCAACATGACTTTACTATTTCAAGCTCTTGCCCAGGAAGCTACAACTTGAAAATAAGCTTATTGTTTGTTTCAGTATCTTTATGAAAACCCATTTAAAGGCACATCAGACTGCTCAAAATTTCACTGTGTGTACTCACTTGTGTCTCACTCTTTGTGACCCTGTGGACTGTAGCCCACCAGGCTCCTCCGTCCTTGGGATTATCCTGGCGAGAATACTGGAGTGGGTTGCCATTTCCTCCTCCAGGGGATCTTCCTGACCCAGGGATCTTACAAGTGGCTCCTGTGGCTCCTGCTTTAGCAGGTGGATTCTTTACCACTGAGCCACCTGGGAAAGTATCAGTTGATTGTTTACTCTCCAAGACACTATGAAACACTCCCCGCAAAACCCTTGCTTTGCTGTAACCACTAGTGCTAAACTATTATGTCATGATACTTACCCAAACCTCAGTGAGCCCACACGTCAAAAGACCTATTTTAAATCAGACTTCAAGGTCTTCATAAACATCCTGACTTTGTTCTCACCCTCTGAGATGCTGCTGAGACTTTGTAAAGGTATTTCTCTCATCTCAATAAACTCAGTTTTGTCTTACCAATAGGTTGATTGGTATTTTGGAGTCAGCATTCATTAATTTTGGTACTCCCACTGAAATCCAATTGAGAACTCTTCACCATTAGGACTCAAGGCTCTCAATTCAAAAACAGCGCTTCCCAGACACCCTCACCCTCCTGCTGGGGTCTCTTTGATATTAACACTTAAGTTTAAAAGTCCTGCATTTGGCCCAACTCTGATTCCTTTTTTATTTCACTTATTTGAGCCCCTCAAATGTTGAGTTTACTTTGTGTCCCAAGAATATGAAAGCCATTTTAAGAATCCTTTGATTATCTGATCAGATTGGAAAAGCTTTTATCCTTGATGAAAATTTGCCTTATTAGTAAAAACACTACTATTTGTTTCTGAATGCCCTTCCTATTTTTTCACTGTGCATCTTTAAGATGAAAGTTCAAAGAGAACAGGACAAAGACTCAGAGTCCATTCTTCAAACTGGCCCCAAGGACTAAGAAGTTCAGGAAGTTTTGTTAGGAAAAGTTTTCAACCCTCTTAGGGTCCCTGGCTGAGTCTGAAAGTTAAACTGAGAATAACAGGAAAAAAGCAAATGAATATATTAATGTAAGTTTTTGCATGACACAGGAGCCTTCATAAAGAAATGAAGACCCAAGGAAATGTTTAAAACATGAGTATTTTTATGTGAGGTTTGATGACGAGTGGATAATCATTGAGAAATGTGATTTCAAAGAGTATGAGATAAGTGTAGTAAAGAGGGGAAGTTTAGCAAGGCTTGTTGACTTTTTCTTGGCTTCCCTGCCAAGGAGAATGGGAGAAAGGTCAGCGTGACCTTTAGGCTTCTGCTGCCGTCTCGACCTCCTTCACCGTATAATATTCAACATACCTAGGTGCTATATCTGGGGATAGTGTGTCCTGGACCCCAACTGTTTCTTCTTGACCAGTATGCTTTGGGTAAACTATGCTTCATGTAAGTTTTCAAAACCTTGTAAGAAAATTTTCTCACTCTTGCTATTTTGTCTGTGAGACTTTGATTCTGGAAGAGATCTTGTCTTCAAACTTTCTGTTCCATGGGAACTGGAAATCCATCAGGTTTTCCAATGGCAATGGCCCAGCCATTTGGATGGGGACCCAGGTCATGAGAAGCACGATGACACTTAACCATTTCCAACCTCTCATGAGTTTGTCTCAGTCTAAATGAAATGATTTAACCTTCCGGCCTATACTCCTGCTTCTTGAGCTTATTTTGTAAATGGCATAATTTCACCAGAATTTCTTCCATTTTACTCTGCTTCTGTCTCTTCTTCACCCACTCTACCACTCTCCTGGCCAGCCAGAAATCTTCAAAGCTTCTTAACATTAAAGCCCTTTCAGAACAGAGAAAATCCCTGGCTTCTAGTTTCTGCTAAAAGAAACTTTTAGTTTCTTTAGCTGAGCGCCAAGTGAAAAAACACTTTTCAAAGTCTAGACAAGATATAGTGAAATTTGCAGAGGAATTTATAGAGTAGTTTTGGTTGTACATAATATAGGGTTCCCAAATCCACACCCACTATTTAATTTGTCAGTGGAGACCTCAGTTGCAAACAATCGGATGGAGAAGGCAGGATGGAAAGACCCTGAGGGTGACTTAAAAGATCTAGAACGGCATTGGAAGCTCAGATTCAGTCCTGTAAGTAAAGAAAGGATGAGTCCATCTGAAACTTCCAGGATAAATTTTCCACACCTTTAGACAGCATTCAGGGGTTGATCCTGAAGCAGAGGGTGACTCTAGCTCTCTTTTCACTTTTTGTGAATGGCCTTAAGCCAGAAATAGGGGACTTAATATATATACAAGCAAAATCTAGAATGGGAAAGAGTCCTGTTGCCAGATCATTAATACTTCACTGTGTATTAAAAGAGTCTGAGAACAAAAATAGAGTAAGATTTGCCAAGGCAATATACTCTATTATCTCCATTACTACAGAAGCAATTCACTCATCCTTGCTACATTAACAGGTTATTTGGGTGGTATTTGCAAGACACTCAACTCTGCTTTGGAGAAGGCGATGGCACCCCACTCCAGTACTCTTGCCTGGAAAATCCCATGGACGGAGGAGCCTGGTAGGCTGCAGTCCATAGAGTTGCGAAGAGTCAGACACGACTGAGTGACTTCACTTTCATTTTTCACTTTCATGCATTGGAGAAGGAAATGGCAACCCACCCCAGGGTTCTTGCCTGGAGAATCCCAGGGACAGAGGAGCCTGGTGGGCTGCCGTCTACGGGGTCGCACAGAGTCGGCCACTAATGAAGCGACTTAGCAGCAGCAGCAGCAACTCTACTTTATAAGAGAAGGTCATTAGTTCTCTCAGCTTTCTCTCCATCTCTCCTCTCACCTTCCACTTTCCAACTTTTATCGGTCATGCCTTTGTTTTACACATTTTTCCAAGGCTGACAATATTAATGGCCTTTTCTATAACCATGAATATCTTTTTATATTATTAAAAATTTGAAAATCACCTGCTGAAAGTTATATCAACTTTTAGTTTGCTCATATTTGAATATGACTTTCTCATATGGTTTTCTCCTTATCCTCACTCTTCCTCTCTAAGATTTGCCAATCAGAGTTTGTAAAAGGCCTTTCTTCAGTTTTTCCAAAAATTTCCAACATACTGCCTGTTTCATCAAACTGCCATTTTCTCCCCTAAAACCCTCCTCTTGGAGTCTTCCATCTTCCAATGGCTCCAATCTGGACCATCTGCTCTGTAAATTTGCTACACGGCTGGTGCTTTTTGGATTTTCATGTCTGAAAAAGCTTTTGACAAAAGTCAACATCAAAACTTCAACAAAGTGAGTATAGAAGGAACATACCTCAACATAATAAAGGCTATATATGACAAACCCACAGCTAACATCATGCTCAACAGTGAAAACCTGGAAGCTTTTCCTCTAAAATCAAGAATAAGATAAGGATGCCCACTCTCACCACTTTTATTCACCATTGTACTGAAAGTCTTAGCCACAGCAATCAGACAAAAGAAATAAAAGGCATCCAAATCAGATGGGAAAAAGTAAAACCATCACTATTTGCAGATGACAAGATACTATATACAGAGTCCTAAAGGTATCACTAAAAAAACCTCATTCATGATTAGAACTAATAAATCCAGTAAAGTTTCAGGTACAAGATTAATATACAGACTCTGTTGCATTTCTATATACTAATAAACTATCAGAAAGAAAAATGAAGATAATAATCACATTTATAATTACATCAAAAAGAATAAAATATCTCAGAATAAATTTAACCAAGGAGGCAAAAGACTTGCACTGAAAAACCTATATGACACTGAAGAAAGAAAATGAAGATGACACAAATAAATGCTTCATGAACTGGGAGAACTAACATTGTCAAAGTGTTCATACTCCCCAAAGCAATCTACACATATAGTGCAATCCCGATCAAAATACCCATAGCATGTTTCACTGAAGTATAACAAATAATCCTAAATTTTGTATGAAGTTATACACATTCTGGATTAGCAGCTTTATATTCTTTTTTCAGCTGTGTAAGTACTGAAACTACAAAAATGATTTAAAAAAATGTACTTCGACTTGCCATTCTGCAGACAGAAACCTCCAAATATCTTGAGATGTTCAATTTTTTAGGCCCTAAAGCTCCAAATATTGTATATGTTTTTTAAAAAGATCTTGAACTCAAGCTTAGCACTCAGATAATTCATGCTCTTTTGGTTATATAGCATTTCCATTCATACAAATAAGGGATTAATTTTACAGAGATACAAATGGCTATTTCATAAAATGATACACTATCTAAAAATAAATTCAGATAGTTAAAACTTTCAATAGAATATACCATGAAAAGTTCACCTAGTTTAGCATTTGTGAAGAACAGAAACCTTAAGTTTCTGATCCTCAGAGCCAAGCTAAGCTAAGCTAAGCTACTAAAACCTGAATGAAAGAACATTGGAACTGGAATCAGAGACCCAGTTCCAGAATCATCTTAGCCATGTGGCTTTAGGAAAGTCAAAACCTTTCTGAGACTCAGTTTCTTCATTTTTAAACAGAGATAAAGATCAAATGCCTACATGTCTGAAAGGATTTCAAGAGAGTGAGATAAAAACCCAGTTCAAATAACTGAGTTCAAACTCAGTTCAATTTATTTTGAAATTATCTGAAAGTAAAGAGGAACTAAAAAGCCTCTTGATGAGGATGAAAGAAAAGAGTGAAAAAACTGGCTTAAACTCAACATTCATAAAACTGAGATCATGGCATCCGGTCCCATCACTTCATGGCAAATAGAAAGGGAAACAGTGGAAACAGTGACAGAGTGTATTTTCTTAGGCTCCAAAATCACTGCAGATGGTGACTGCAGCTGTGAAATTAAAAGACACTTGCTCCTTGGAAGAAAAGCTATGACAAACCTAGACAGCATATTAAAAAGCAGAGACATCACTTTACTGACAAAGGTTTGTATAGTCAAAGCTATGGTTTTCCAGTAGTGGTGTATGGATGTGAGACTTGGACCATAAAGAAGGCTAAGTGCTGAAAAATTGATGCTTTTGAATTGTGGTGCTGGAGAAGACTTTGGAGAGTCCCTTGGACCGCAAGGAGATCAAACCAGTTAATCCTAAAGCAAATTAACCCTGAATATTTGTGGAAGGACAGATGCTAAAGCTGAAGCCCCAATACTCTGGCCATCTGATGTAAAGAACTGACTCATTGGAAAAGACCCTGATGCTGGGAAAGATTGAGGGCAGGAGAAGAAGGGGATGACAGAGAATGAGATGGTTGGATGGCATCACTGACTCAATGGACATGAGCTTGGGCGACTCCAGAAGATAGTGAAGGACAGGGAAGCCTGGAGTGCTGCAGTCCGTGGGATTGCAAAGAGTCGGACATGACTTAGTGACTGAACAAAGAGATTCTTAGGAAGTTGCAGAGATAGTATGGAGACTGGTCTCACATTGTTGTTGCTGTTCATTCACTCACTTGTTTCTGACTCTTTGCAACCCCATGGACTGCAGCACGCCAGGCTTCCCTCTTCTCCACTATCTCTTGGAGTTTTTGGAGTTTGCTTGGTCTCATGTTGTTGTTGTTCAGTCTCATGTAACCTTCACCAAATTTCCCTTAATGGTTACATCTTAATGTAATGATAATACAACATCAAAACCAAGAATTTGACATAAGGTAAAGTGTATGGCTATATGTCATTCTATCCCAGTGTACACTAGTGCAACCACTACCAAAATCAAGAGATAGAATTATTCCACCATAAAGATCTCCCTCATGCTACCCCTTCATATTCACACACACTCCACAACCCCCACCATCTCTGATCCCCAGCAGCTATGAAACTCTTCTCCATCTCTATAATTTTGTTATTTTAAGAATGTTATATAAACAGAATTACAAATAAGGGACTAGATCTGACACACAGAGTGCCTGATAAACTATGGACGGAGGTTCGTGACATTGTACAGGAGACAGGAATCAAGACCATCCCCAAGAAAAAGAAATGCAAAAAAGCAAAATGGCTGTCTGAGGAGGCCTTAAAAATAGCTGTGAAAAGAAGAGAAGCAAAAAGCAAAGGAGAAAAGGAAAGATATAAGCATCTGAATGGAGAGTTCCAAAAAATAGCAAGGAGAGATAAGAAAGCCTTCCTCAGTGATCAATGCAGAGAAATGGAGGAAAACAATAGAGTGGGAAAGACTAGAGATCTCTTCAAGAAAATTAGAGATACCAAGGGAATATTTCATGCAAATGGGCTCAATAAAGGACAGAAATGGTAGGGACCTAACAGAAGCAGAAGATATTAAGGAGAGGTGGCAAGAATACACAGAAGAACTGTACAAAAAAGATCTTCATGACCCAGATAATCACAATGGTGTGATCACTCACCTAGAGCCAGACATCCTGGAATGTGAAGTCAAGTGGGCCTTAGGAAGCATCACTACGAACAAAGCTAGTGGAGGTGATGGAATTCCAGTGGAGCTATTTCAAATCCTGAAAGACGATACTGTGAAAGGGCTGCACTTAATATACCAGCAGATTTGGAAAATTCAGCAGTGGCCACAGGACTGGAAAAGGTCAGTTTTCATTCCAATCCCCAAGAAAGGCAATGCCAAAGAATGCTCAAACTACTGCACAATTGCACTCATCTCACACGCTAGTAAAGTAATGCTCAAAATTCTCCAAGCTAGGCTTCAGCAATACGTGAACTCTGAACTTCCAGATGTTCAAGCTGGTTTTAGGAAAGGCAGAGGAACCAGAGGTCAAATTGCCAACATCTGCTGGATCATCAAAAAAGCAAGAGAGTTCCAGAAAAACATCTATTTCAGCTTTATTGACTATGCCGAAGCCTTTGACTGTGTGGATCACAACAAAGTGCGGAAAATTCTTCAAGAGATGGGAATACCAGACCACCTGACCTGCCTCTTGAGAAACCGGTATGCAGGTCAGGAACCAACAGTTAGAACTGGACATGGAACAACAGATTGGTTCCAAATAGGAAAAGGAGTACATCAAGGCTGTATATTGTCACCCTGCTTATTTAACTTATATTCAGAGTAAGTTAACAGAAGCAGAAGATATTAAGAAGAGGTGCCAAGAATACACAGAAGAACTGTACAAAAAAGATCTTCATGACCCAGATAAGATCATGAAGAAATGCTGGGCTGGAGGAAGCGCAAGCTGGAATCAAGATTGCCGGGAGAAGTATCAATAATATCAGATAGGCCGATGACACCACATTTATGGCAGAAAGTGAAGAATTTAAGAGCCTCTTGATGAAGGTGAAAGAGGAGAGTGAAAAACTTGCCTTAAAGCTCAACATTCAGAAACTATGATCATGGCATCCAGTCCCATCACTTCATGGCAAATAGATGGGGAAACACTGGAAACAGTGGTTGACTTTATTTTTCTGGGTTCCAAAATCACTGCAGATGGTGATTGCAGCCATGAAATTAAAAGACGCTTACTCCTTGGAAGAAAAGTTATGACCAACCTAGACAGAATATTAAAAAGCAGAGACATTACTTTGTCAACAAAGGTCTGTCTAGTCAAGGCTATGGTTTTTCCAGTGGTCATGTATGGATGTAAGAGTTGGACTATAAAGAAAGCTGAGCGCCAAAGAATTGATGCTTTTGAACTGTGGTGTTAGAGAAGACTCTTGAGAGTCCCTTGGACTATAAGAAGATACAACCAGTCCATCCTAAAGGAAATCAATCCTGAATATTCATTGGAAGGACTGATGCTGAAGCTGAAACTCCAATGCTTTGGCCATCTGATGCAAAGAACTGACTTATTGGAAAAGACCCTGGTGCTGGAAAAGATTGAGGGCAGGAGGAGAAGAGGACGACAGAAGATGAGATGGTTGGATGGCATCACTGACTCAATGGACATGGATTTGGGTGGACTCCAGGAGTTGGTGATGGACAGGGAGGCCTGGCGTGCTGCAGTTCATGGGGTCACCAAGAGTTGGACACGACTGAGTGACTGAACTGAACTGAACTGACAGATAATATGTGATTTGACCTCTAGATACTGGCTTTTCTCACTCAGCATATCACCTTTGAAATCCATCCAAGTTGTTGGATGCATTTCTTTTTGTTGATGAGTAGTATTCCACGGTATGGCTGTACCACAGTTTAACCATTCAGCTATTGGGACACATTGTGGTTGTTAACAGAGTCTTAACTATCACTAATGAACTTGCTGTGAACAACAGTATATAAGTTTTTTTGTGGACATAAGTTTTCATTTTTTTGAAATAGATGCTTAGGAGTATTATTGCATGGGTTGCATGGGAAATGCATATTTAGTTTTCAAGAAATTAGCAAGTTTTTTTCCAGAGTGGCTATACCCAATTCACAGCAAGGTGAGAGCGATTCAGGTTCTCTGTACCCTCAGCAGCAATATAAAGCACTTAAAACTGTAAAAGTCAGACAACTCTAAGGGAGGTTGTTACTAGTCATAGGACTGCAGAAATGCCCATTTTCTCCCTCTTCTAAGCCTCTGAAACATCTAAGTATTGGACCATTCTCTTAGACTGACCAACAGGAAAAACAAAATGACAGGAGAATGTATGGTTGTGTGGAAGTCAGGCAGATAATGCCCAGATTCAAAATGAGGGAAATACAGTATCCTCTAGTCTATAGGTGGAATGTCAATGTCACAGTATAAGAAGAACATGTGGGATGAATGATATTATAGCTTAGAAAATAATAAGGCATAAGCATACATCTAGGGTTTAGTTGAGTGAATTTTCATTGATCTAAATTCACATGGGAGAAGCTCTATTTCTGAGAAAAAGCAGCTCTCCTTTTCTCGAGGTTTTGCTGTGGTTGGGAGCTTCAAGGGTTGGAGAAAGCAGCCCTTTGATGGAATTTATGGCATTACTTCTAATAACGGTTGAGTAGGCCCTTCAGCCTAAAACAGCTTTCTGAAGACAGGAATTCTCAGGGCAGGGTGTATTAGCTTCCCTAACCCTGTTCTCAAAGGAATCAAGCGGTGTAAAAATTTTGTGTGTCAAGTTATAGACAATTAGAATTAATAAGACCTCTTAAACTTGAAAGATGGAGATGGGAAAAATTATAAAGTATCACTTATCCCAAATCATTCTTGTGTATAGAGCTGAGCAGAAAGAAAATATTTGAGTAAGAATTCAAGTTTGTGAAGGTCCTACTTAAGTGAGCTTGACAACCAGTTCTACAAAATCTTGGGGGACACATATACACCCATGGCTTGGATTCATGTGAATGTATGGCAAAAACCACTACAATACTGTAAAGTAATTAGCCTCCAATTAAAATAAATTAATTAATTTACAAAAAAATACAAAATCAATTAATGTAAGCTGTCAATAATCCAGCGATTTCCCATTAACTGAATGTTGCCCATTTGAGGTACTCAGTAAAACACTGAGGATAAATTAGTTTTAAAGTTACTTCAATATCAAATTGAAGAACACAAGAAGAAAGCAAAACAGGTCTTGAACTCTCATGGGAGAATATCTTCTTTCTGCTCATCTACCACCTCCCACCCCACATGTGTACTTCGCCACCTGTGAAGTTCCCAGCCACAGTTTGATGTCACCTCCTGTAGAATTCCTCTCTGCTCATAAAAGGCTAGTTACCCCCTCCCTGATGCTCCTGCAGCTCTCTGCATCTTCTTACATTGCAGCACTAACCATACTGAATTATAATAAGTTGTCTGTGTGTCTGTCTTTGCCACCAGACTGAGAGATTTTTGCGGGAAGAAATGATAACATTCATCTTTGTGATTTACTACTTAGCATAGTGCCTGGAATATAAGGGAAACTGAATGAATGAAGAATTTTTAAAAAAAGAAAAGTAAAAAGGGCAGAAAGGTAGGCAGGTAAGAAAGAGAATGGATGGATGAGTTGATGGGATATTTTAGTTGTTCAAACAAACTTTAGATCTCTAACATATGAGTACATTATAAGACATCTCTAGAATTCTTAATGATTCAGGGTATTGGGTCAATTGGTTTTGCTTTTCCTTGTACATATTTATCTTATATTTCATACACCTTTCCAATGAAAAATAGGTAAACCCAGACAATATGCCTTTACTATGTCAAATGCTGTTATACAGTATTGTTACAATTGTTTGCTTATTATTTTCTCCTTTCATGTTCTAGCTATTTTTTTATACTAAAATATTTTCAACATTTAAAAACAAAATGTATGTTGGGTGCCCAAAGAGCCCAACATCTGGTTCTAAGTAGTTTGTAAGAGTTTGTCTCTTGTCACACAGATGGCCAGTAGGCATATGAAAAGATATTCAACATCACTAATTATTGTGGTGGTGGTGATTTAGTCACTAAGCAGTGTCCAACTCTTGGGACTTCATAGACTGTAGCCTGCCAGACTCCTCTGACCATGGGATTTCCCAGACAAGAATACTGGATGGGTTGCCAGTTCCTTCTCCAGGGGATCTTCTTCACCCAGGGATACAGCTGTGTCTCCTGCATTGCAGGTGAATTCTTTACTGCTGAGCCACCAGGAAAGCTCTCACCAATTATTAAGAAATGCAAAATAAAATGACAGCGAGGTATCATCTCACAGGGCTTCCCTGGTAGCTCAGCTGGTAAAGAATCCACCTGTAATACAGGACACCTGGTTCGATTCCTGGGTCGGGAAGATCCCCTGGAGAAGGGATAGGCTGTCCACTCCAGTATTCTTGGGCTTCCTTGGTGGCTCAGTTGGTAAAGAATCTGCCTGCAATGTGGGAAACCTGGGTTCGATCCCTGGATTGAGAAGATCCTCTGGAGCAGAGCATGGCAACCCACTCCAGTATTCTTGCCCAGAAAATTCCCAAGGACAGAAGAGCCTGGCTGGCTGCAGTCCATAGGGTCACAAAGAGGCGGACACAACTGAGTGACTAAGCACAGCACAAACACAGCAACATCTCACACTGGTCAGAATGACCATCACTAAAAAGTTTAAAAATAACAGATGATGGAGAGGACGTGGAGAAAAAGGAACTCTCCTACAGTGTTGGTGGGAATGTAAGTTGGTACAGTCACTATAGAAAACAGTATAGTGGTTCCTCAGGGTACTAAAAATAGAATTACCATATAATCCAGTATCCAGTCCCATCACTTCATGGCAAATAGATGGGGAAAAAGTGGAAACAGTGGCAGATTTTATTTTGGGGGGCTCCAAAATCACTGCAGACAGTGACTGCAGCCATGAAATTAAAAGATACTTGCTCCTTGGAAGAAAAGCTATAACAAACCTAGACAGTGTATTAAAAAGCAGAGATATCACTTTGCCAACAGAGGTCTGTATAATCAAAGCTATGGTTTTTCCAATAGTCATGTACGGATGTGAGAGCTGGAGCAGAAAGAAGGCTGAGTGCTGAAGAACTGATGCTTTTGAACTGTGGTGCTGGAGAAGACTCTTGTCCCTTGGATAGCAAGAAGATCAAACCAGTCATTCCTAAAGGAAATCAACCCTGAATATTCATTGGAAGGACTGATGCTGAAGCTCCAATACTTTGGCCACCTGATGCAAAGAGCCAATTCATTGGAAAAGACCCTGATCCTGGGAAAGACTGAGGGCAAGAGGAGAAGGGGGTGACAGAGGGTGAGATGGTTGGATGGCATCACTAACTCAATGGACATGAGTTAGAGCAAACTCAGGGAGATGGTGAAGGACAAGGAAGCCTGACATGCTGCAGTTCATGGGGTCACATGAACTGATATGGCTTAGCAACTAAACAACAACAATAATCCAGTAATATCACTCCTAAGAATATACTCAGACAAAACTATAATTCAAAAAGATACATGCACCCCTATGTTCATACCAGCACTGTTCACAACAGCCAAAACATGGAAATGTCCATTCACAGAAGAATGGAAAAAGAAGGTGTGATACATATATACAATGAAATGTCACTCAGCCGTAGGAAAGAATGAAATAATGCCATCTGCAGCAACATGGATGCAACTAGATTATCATACTAAGTGAAGTCAGAAAGAGAAAGACAAATACCATATGATGTCACTTATACATGGAATCTAAAACATGATGCAAATGAACCTATCTACAAAATAGAAACAGACTCACACATAGAGGACAGACTTACGATTGCCAAGGGGGAGTAAGGTGAGGGAGGGAAGGACTGAGAGTTTGTGATTAGCGATGTAAACTATTATATATGGGATGGATAAACAAGGTCCTATTATACAGCATGTGGAACTATATTCAATATCTTGTGACAAAACATAATAGAAAAGAATATTCAAAATGTCTATATGTGCATAAGTGAGTTATTCTGCTATACTGCAGAAATTGGCACAACAGTATAAATCAATTACACTTTGATAAAAACTAAAATTTAAAAAGTCAGACTTTGCTACTTAATGAACAAAACCAATTTTTATCTTGGAAAACCCATTTTAACTATTACAACTTAATGTGGGCTTAGAATCTCCATGAGCTTAGAAGTTTGCTAAAAGTTAACTGTTTAATTTCAGTGCTAGGCTTATTTAACATATTTACAGCACATTTAGACTTAAGGGATACAATTGTTTACTCTTAGATTTACATATTTTATTTGCAGTAACTATAGTTGTTATTAATAGAATACATAAGCCATCACTTTCCATGAATACAATTACATCTACTCAGACTTAGGCAGCAACATCAGTGGCATTCCAGTGTAGGGTAGTGGGAGCAGTCTGGCCTGGTACAGGCATGGAGGGGGGTACATTATGTGTAGAGATTTCAAAAGCAGTAATAAAACCGACTAAAGGTTGGTCTGCTTTTTATTATCACCATGTGCCAACAATTCTAAACACTGCCAGTGATAAAGTATTCCTCCCTGAAAAAGTCTTTCGTTGGCCTAACTTTGAGACAACCACAATGGTTACTGGTTATCCCTGAGTTTTAATAATGTATGTATAAGCTTCAAGTTAGCACAATTTAATAATTTAACTGTTAGTAAACATTGTATTCTACATGGAAGTTATTCTGAGGGCTCTCAGTTATTCAGCGGGTCTCCTACACACATGCAGTTGGCTACACGTGTTCCTTTTGAGAATGAGCTCGGAACAGTGTGAGCTGTTCAGAATTGTATTAACTCTCTTTCAGCCAGCACTTCACATCTCCAACCCTGTGAGGCTACATATTCCTACACTTAAACTGGGGATTCTAAATAAACAGTGATTGCACAGTGATCTTAAAGATGAGAAAACAGAGCTAGAGTTATTTCAATACTGTTATTTTATATGACCACTTGGAGAGTTTTGTTTAAAATTTAAACAGTAAAACAGAATACAAGCTGTAAGATGTACTCTCCCTGTTTGATAAATGCAAATTTTAATTTACACTAAAATCTTTTCTGAATTTAAAAAATCTATATAAACAGAAGCGTCTTTAAAATAAAAACTTATTCACTCATCTACAGGGTCAATTGTTTTAATACTAAAAAAAGCATCAAGAAAATAATGCTATTACTGATTATCACTGCAAATAGCTGTCACATTGAGGAATGAGTATTCTAAAAAACGGTCCTCCTCTAGGAGCCAAAGCACAGAGAGCACACCCCTGTGTGATTTGGCTGGCTTCAAGGGCAAGCCCAGAAAGTGTTTGAACCAAGAGAGGTCAGTGGTGCCAGTTCACTAACTCCACAGGCATGTCCTTTTCCAGACTCTGTTCCTTCCCACTCCTCATCCCAATTTTTACCAAATCCAAGATTCCTTTCCTGAAATTTCACTCTCAGCACTCAGTTAACATATTTTTTTACAGCATGACTCTCTCTAATGAATACTTACATTTTATGGGAACACTTAAAAAAACAGCTTTATTGAGATATAATTCACACATGACAAAATTTAAAACATACCAACCTAGTTTAACCCATTTAAAACATACCATCCTAGTTTTAGTATATTCACAGAGTTTTGCAATCATCACTACATTTTAGAACATTTTCATCACCCCAAATAAGAAACCCCATGACCATTGGTAGTCAGTCCTCATTCATCCCAATTCATCGTCTTCTTCTCACCTGCTAGCCCCAGGCAATCACTAATTTCTGTGTCTATAAATTTACCTATTCTGGACATTTCATGGAAGTGCAATGATAAAATATGTGGTCTTTTGTGACTGGCTTCTTTTACTTAGCATAATGTTTTCAAGTTTCATCCATGTTGCAGCAATGCAATAATTAATTCCTTTCATTGCCAAATAATACTCCACTGCATGGACATATCACGTTTTATTTATCCATTCAAATGCTGATGGGCATTGGAGTTGTTTCTGCTTGTTAGCCATTGTGAATAATACTGCTATGGACATCCATGCACAAGCATGTGTTTGGACACATGTCTTTAATTCTCTTGGGTAGATTCCTACGAGTAGATTTGTTGGATTGTACTGTAAGTTTATGTTTATCTTTTAAATAAACTGCAAAACTGTTTTCCAAAGTCACTGCACCATTTTTCATTTTCATTAGCAATGTATGAGAGCATTCCACTTGCTCCACATTTTACCAGAAGCCTTTGAAAGCAGAGGAAATGAACACTTGCTGAGCACTGGGCTATACAAAATATATTAACTCCTGATCCTAATCACAATTTTCAGTGTGCTATCATGAGGACCAAAGAGTGAATGAATCTTCAGCAGTGTAAGGGCAGAAATAGGGAATTGGGTGGCATGAATCGAAACTATCTACACAGCTTACCATCCACAGTAACCTGACTTAACCATTCCACTTCACCAGTTATCAATATAACATTACTACAGCAGGAAATTCTTGTCCAAGAATAAATGATAGAAGTTGGAAATCATTTAATTGTGCACTCCAGGAACTTCCTGGAAGACTCATCAACCCTTCAACAGAAAGTAGCAAACAACAGTTTATTCCTCAAGACTCCTTTGAACTCCTCAACTCAAAATCTTCACCTGGCTGTCCACCAATACTAAACTAACACATCATGATCCTTGCCCAGTCCTAGCTCCCACAATGAAATACCCATCCTAAGCCAGACTTCCAAAGTCTCATAAGTACCCTAACTTTGCCCTTCCTGCTCTGAGATGCTACCAAGACTGTTTAGATAATGCTCTCCTTACTGTTATACCAAGGTTCAGTTTAGGTAGTGTCTTCTTTACCGGCTAAAACAAACTTACCAAGAAAATGCTTTGGAGAAATTCTGGAAAGCTAGCATTCAACAGTGGATATTTGTGAAAGGAAGCCAAGAAACTTAAGTATTGGGTTGGCCAAAAAGTTTATTGGATTTTTCTGTAACATCCCATGGAAAAACCAGAAGGAACTTTTTGATCGACTCAATACATATGGAGACAGTGTCTTGTCTTCCTATCTGAAAGGCCAGAGCTGCTTAGGAATGAAGGTTCCTTAGTAAAAGCTTCCTGTATTATTATGGATAAAATTTTAAAAGTCATAAAATACTGTGACAGTAAAAAAAAAAAAAACAGGGTGAAATGAGAAAAGCAAACATAGAAAACAAAATTAAAACTATATTAAATCTACAAGTTGTGTTAGAGATTTCTAATAATTTAATAATTAATCATTGCCCCCCCAACACCTCTCAGTTCACTCTGTTACTGCAGGTGGTGGTAGTAAGCCTTGACCAGAATGCCTTAAGTAATATAGTTTGCCCTGAATCTTGGGTTAGTTGCTACATGATAAGTTATCATAAGTAAAAAAGGTGACAAATTATACCATAAGTATTTCTTTGCTTTAAAAGTTGCTCTTAAGTTAGTGTCTTTTTTTTTTTTTTTTTACAATACTGTATTGGTTTTGCCATACATCAACATGAATCCACCACAGGTGTACACGTGTTCCCCATCCTGAACCCCCCACCCTCCTCCCTCCCCATACCATCCCTCTGGGTCATCCCAGTGCACCAGCCCCAAGCATCCTGTATCCTGCATCGAACCTAGACTGGCGATTCATTTCTTATATGATATTATACATGTTTCAATGCCATTCTCCCAAATCACCCCACCCTCTCCCTCTCCCACAGAGTGCAAAAGACTGTTCTATACATCTGTGTCTCTTTTGCTGTCTCACATACAGGGCTATCATTACCATCTTTCTAAATTCCATATATATGCATTATACTGTATTGGTGTTTTTCTTTCTGCCTTACTTCACTCTGTATAATAGGCTCCAGTTTCATCCACCTCATTAGAACTGATTCAAATGTATTATCTTTAATGGCTGAATAATACTCCATCGGGTATATGTACCACAGCTTTCTTATCCATTCATCTGCTAATGGACATCTAGGTTGCTTCCATGTCCTGGCTATTATAAACAGTGCTGCGATGAACATTGGGGTACACGTGTCTCTTTTAATTCTGGTTTCCTCCATGTGTATGCCCAGCAGTGGGATTGCTGGGTCATATGGCAGTTCTATTTCCAGTTTTTTAAGGAATCTCCACACTGTTCTCCATAGTGGCTGTACTAGTTTGCATTCCCACCAACAGTGTAAGAGGCTTCCCTTTTCTCCACACCCTCTCCAGCATTTATTGCTTGTAGACTTTTGGATTGCAGCCATTCTGACTGGCATGAAATGGTACCTCATTGTGGTTTTGATTTGCATTTCTCTGATAATGAGTGATGTTGAGCATCTTTTCATGTGTTTGTTAGCCATCTGTATGTCTTCTTTGGAGAAATGTCTGCTTAGTTCTTTGGCCCATTTTTTGATTGGGTCATTTATTTTTCTGGAATTGAGCTGCAGGAGTTGCTTGTATATTTTTGAGATTAGTTGTTTGTCAGTTGCTTCATTTGCTATTATTTTCTCCCATCTGAAGGCTGTCTTTTCACCTTGCTTAGAGTTTCCTTTGTTGTGCACAAGCTTTTAATTTTAATTAGGTCCCATTTGTTTATTTTTGCTTTTATTTCCAGTATTCTGGGAGGTGGGTCATAGAGGATCCTGCTGATTTATGTCGGCGAGTGTTTTGCCTATGTTCTCCTCTAAGAGTTTTATAGTTTCTGGTCTTACATTTAGATCTTTAATCCATCTTGAGTTTATTTTTGTGTGCGGTGTTAGAAAGTGTTCAAGTTTCATTCTTTTACAGGTGGTTGACCAGTTTTCCCAGCACCACTTGTTAAAAGAGATTCTCTTTAATCCATTGTATATTCTTGCCTCCTTTGTCGAAGATAAGGTATCATAGGTGTGTGGATTTATCTCTGGGCTTTCTATTTTGTTCCACTGATCTATATTTCTGTCTCTGTGCCAGTACCATACTGTCTTGATGACTGTGGCTTTGTAGTAGAGCATGAAGTCAGGCAGGTTGATTCCTCCAGTTCCATTCTTCATTCTCAAGATTGCTTTGGCTATTTGAGGTTTTTTTGTATTTCCATACAAGCTGTGAAATTATTTGTTCTAGCTCTGTGAAAAATACTGCTGGTAGCTTGATAGGGATTGCATTGAATCTATAGATTGCTTTGGGTAGTATACTCATTTTCACTCTATTGATTCTGCCAACCCATGAACATGGTATATTTCTCCATCTATTAGTGTCCTGCTTGATTTCTTTCACCAGTGTTTTATACTTTTCTATATATAGGTCTTTTGTTCCTTTAGATAGATATATTCCTAAGTATTTTATCTTTTCGTTGCAATGGTGAATGGAATGGCTCCCTTAATTTCTTTTTCTATTTTCTCATTATTAGTGTATAGGAATGCAAGTGATTTCTGTGTGTTGATTTTATATCCTGCAACTTTACTATATTCATTGATTAGCTCTAGTAAGTTTCTGGTGGAGTCTTTAGGGTTTTCTATGTAAAGGATCATGTCATGCCACCTCAAAACAAGGGACACATACAGACTGAAAGTGGAGGGCTGGAAAAAGATATTCCATGCAATTAGAGACCAAAAGAAAGCAGGAGTAGCAATACTCATATCAGATAAAATAGACTTTAAAACAAAGGCTGTGAAAAGAGATAAAGAAGGATACTACATAATGATCAAAAGATCAATCCAAGAAGAAGATATAATAATTATAAATATATATGCACCCAACATAGAAGCACCACAATATGTAAGACAAATGTTAACAAGTATGAAAGGGGAAATTAACAACAACACAATAATAGTGGGAGACTTTAATACCTCACTCACACCTATGGATAGATCAACTAAACAGAAAATTAACAAAGAAACACAAACTTTAAATGATACAATAGACCAGTTAGATCTACTTGATATCTATAGGGCATTTCACCCCAAAACAATGAATTTCACCTTTTTCTCAAGTGCACATGGAACCTTCTCCAGGATAGATCACATCCTGGGCCATAAATCTAGCCTTGGTAAATTCAAAAAAATTGAAATCATTCCAAGCATCTTTTCTGACCATAATGCAGTAAGATTAGATCTAAATTACAGGAGAAAAACTAAAAATTCCAACATATGGAGGCTGAACAATACACTTCTGAATAACCAACAAATCACAGAAGAAATCAAAAAAGAAATCAAAATATGCATAGAAATGAATGAAAATGAAAACACAACAACCGAAAACCTGTGGGACCCTGTAAAAACAGTGCTAAGGAGAAAGTTCATAGCAATACAGGCATACCTCAAGAAACAAGAAAAAAGTCAAATAAATAACCTAACTCTATACCTAAAGCAACTAGAAAAGGAAGAAATGGGAGAACCCCAGGGTTAGTAGAAGGAAAGAAATCTTAAAAATTAGGGCAGAAATAAATGCAAAAGAAACAAAAGAGACCATAGCAAAAATCTACAAAGACAAAAGCTGGTTCTTTGAAAGGATAAATAAAATAAAATAATAATAATATTTACCTCACCTAAGGTGTTTGAATTAAATCATAAGAAAGCTTCAATTCTCTTTCCCATCTCCTCTCTCTCAAAGGTACTCCTTTTCCTCTGTACAAGTCACAGAAGCATGAAGAAACAAAGAGAAAGAGGGCTGTATACTCCAGCGAGCCTAATGGTCTCTCAGTCTTGGCTTTCTACATAAGAATATTTAACTGACCAAACCACTTGTTTTTGGCCTTTCTCAGAAAATTAACTTATTTATTATTAGTTGGAAATGAATATAACCTACCTTGTGTATAAGTTACCATGTACTTCTTTTACTATTATTTTACCTGAAGCAACTGGAGGTAGAAGATTGGAAAATATCATGAATTGTCCTAAGACACATTTCTTCAAGGAGACAGGTATACCTCATTCTGAGGACATATTTTTCAAACTAAAAACAGCCAATTATTCCCCAACATTCCTTTCTAAGAAGTTTGTGATATGGCTTATTTGCTTAAAAGGGCTTTATATAAGAGGAAAAAAAATTTTTTTTTTTAGGTTCTGCATCTGGGGCCTGTGAATTAGACTGACAAATGCTAGATTAACAGGAGAAAAGGCATATAGATTTTATTTAATGTTAATATTTTAATTTTACATGTGATATTAATATTTTAATTGTTACATGTGATAGAGGTCTGCATAGAAATGAAGCAGTTAGTCTCAGAGGTTATATACTATTTTAGCAAAAAGTGCTGGATTTATAGAGAAGGGGTAAGACTAAGGAAAATATATTGGGCTTCTAGGAGTGGTAGACTGTGGGGAGGTAAATATATGGGGGAAACTATATATAACAGAAGATAATGGTTATTTTAGTAAGGTTTATTTGTGCTGATGTTCTATTTTCAGTGATAATCACTGCTTTTCTTCCTTCTGGTATGGGAGATGGAAGGGGGAAGACCTTCATAATAGGCCAATAAATGGAGGCAGATAGTACTTCCTGCATTCGCTGCTTTCCAACTGCCTATAGCCTAAAACAATCCTTTTGCTAAAGTGGTATATATTGGGATGGTATATTTTGATTCCTTTCATCTTCACCTCTTACCTGCTTATACAGAATGAAGCTTTTCAAGATTTTATTCAAGGTTATGGCACCTTCTTACAAAAAAGGAAAGGCAATTTCACAATAGAAAGCCAGAAAGACAAAGACGGTATTTAATATCAATCACATTTCTATTGTGAAATTATTATGCAACAGTAACATTGCCAGTTTCATGCCTCAACCTGCACCATATATATTTTAGCTTCCCAAACTGTTCACCATTTACAAATACATCATATCTTAATATGCTTCTCATTTTAAGAGTCATTATCTCTTCTTGGGGTGCTCTTTTCCCTTTACCACTAGCAGCCATTTCCCACAATAACTGCTTATCTAATAAAGTCTCCTTGAGTAAGGTGCAGTGCCTCAGTGTCCCCAGTGTCATTCACATGGGCCACTATCACAATTTCAACACCATCTCCACTAGCAATTTCTCAATATTTTAAAAACTACTTACTTCTTATTTAAGTGTATAAATTAGAAACTTCACATAGTTATGTAAATTTTTAAAAAGCATCATTTTCTATAATTAGAAGGTAACCAAAAAAAATAAGTACTCTGAAAAAACACATTATTAAATTCTAGCCAGACAGTTACCAAATGCTCTGAGCCCGAGGCTCTTTGTAAAATGAGAGGTTGGCAGGAATAAAGAGCTATAAGGACATAGTCCATCAAACTGAAACTTCCTCCCAGATTTTAACAGAAATTAAATGGGAATAATTCCCCCCACTATGGAATTCAGTGTTATGTAATGATATGCCTTGTTTCTCTTAAGCTTGTTCACAGCACGTCTGTCCCCCACTTTGCAAACACTGGTACATTGAGAACAATGGTAGGCTTTCGAGCCAGATTGTTCTGGGCTAGAATCTGAGCTCTGTCATTAATATATTTAGCTTTAGGCAAAACACTTAACCTCTGTGAGCTGCACTTTTTACTTCTTCTTAAGTACTGTATATAAGATCTATCTCAGTTGGGGCCGACTGAAAGAGCTCCTCGCCTCAAAATTCATGTGTTGAAATCCTAATCCCCAAATGTGATGGTATTTTGAGGTGGGGCCTTTGGGAGGTTCCACCCTCATAACTGGGGTCAGTTCAGTTCAGTTCAGTTGCTCAGTCATCTTGACTCTTTGTGACCCCATAAGGAGCTTGCTCAAACTCATGTCCATTGAGTCAATGATGCCATCCAACCATTTCATCCTCTGTCATCCCCTTCTCTTGCCGTCAATCTTTCCCAGAATCAGGGTCTTTTCAAATGAGTCAGTTCTTCGCATCAGGTGGCCAAAGGATTGGAGTTTCAGCTTCAGCATCATCAGTCCTACCCATGAATATTCAGGACTAATTTCCTTTAGGATTGACTGATTTGGTCTACTTACAGTCTAAGGGACTCTCAAAAGTCTTCTCCAACACCACAGTTCAAAAGCATCAATTCTTCAGCACTCAGCTTTCTTTATGGTCCAACTCTCACATCCATACATGACTACTGGAAAAACCATAGCTTGGACTAGATGGACTTTTTTTGGCAAAGTAATGTCTCTGCTTTTTAATATGCTGTCTCTGTTGGTCATAGCTTTTCTTCCAAGGAGCAAGTGTCTTTTAATTTCATGGCTTCAGTCACCATCTGCAGTGAATTTGGAGCCCAAGAAAATAAAGTCGGTCACTGTTTCCATTGTTTCCCCATCTATTTTCCATGAAGTGATGGGACCAGATGCCATGATCTTCATTTTTTGAGTGCTGAGTTTTAAGCCAGCTTTTTCACTCTCCTCTTTCACTTTCATCAAGAGGTTCTTTAGTTCTCCACTTTCTGCCTCATCTGTATATCTGAGGTTATTGATATTTCTCCCTGCAATCTTGATTCCAGCTTGTGCTTCATTCAGCCTGGCATTTTACATCATGTACTCTGTATAGAAGTTAAATAAACAGAGTGAAAATATACAGCCTTGATGTACTTCTTTCCCAATTTGGAACCAGTCCATTGTTCTGTGTCTGGTTCTAACTGTTGCTTCTTGATCTGAATATAGATTTCTCAGGAGGCAGGTAAGGTGGTCTGGTATTTCCATCTCTGTAAGAATTTTCCAGTTTGTTGTGATCTACACAGTCAAAGGCTTTGGTGTAGTCAATAAATCAGAAGTAGATGTTTTTCTGGAATTCTTTTGCTTTTTCTATGATCCAGCGAATGTTGACAACTTGATCTCTGGCTCCTCTGCCTTTTCTAAATCCAGCTTGAACATCTGAAAGTTCTTGGTTCACATATGCTTGAAGCCTAACTTGGAGAATTTTGAGCATTGCTTTGCTAGTGTGTGAAATGAATGCAGTTGTGTGGTAGCTTGAACATTCTTTGACATTGCCTTTCTTTGGAATTGGGAAGAAAACTGACTTTTTCCAGTCCTGTGGCCACTGCTGAGTTTCCAAATTTGCTGGAATATTGAGTGCAGCACTTTGACTGGGATCAGGGCCCTTATAAAAGAGACCCTTGGGATATCCCTTTCCTCTTCCTCTATGAGATGACACAGAGAAAATGCAGCCATCTATGAACCAGAAAGCAGGCCTCACCAGATATGGAATGAGTTGGTACCTTGATCTTGTACTTCTGACCCTCCAGAACTGTGAAAAATTAACTTATATTGTTCATAAGCTAGCCAGTTTATGGGATTTTTGTTATAGCAGTCAAAATGGATGAAGAGAGGAATATTTTGAAGATTTGAGATCATGTGTACATAGAATGATTAGGACATGACTGGTCTGAATGAACAGGAGTTTATATTAATATTATTGTCTTTATCATCACCATTATCATCCTTTAAGGTATAAATCAAATGTCATTCCCTTGGCAAACATGCCAATTTCTTTCTTGAAATCACAAAACTCTGAATATTCTTTCATTTTGATAGAATAATTTGCTTATATCTGTCTCATTTGTTGTTT
Organism: Oryx dammah; assembly: GCF_014754425.2. Lineage (NCBI taxonomy): Eukaryota > Metazoa > Chordata > Mammalia > Artiodactyla > Bovidae > Oryx > Oryx dammah. The sequence continues at coordinate 18,927,878 of NW_024070198.1, forward strand.
GGTGAGTTCTTCAAAGGTAGGGCCTTTTCTTAGACAAAGCAGACATTGAAAAGGGAGGGGATATATGTATACCTATGGCTGATTCATGTTGAGGTTTCACAGAAAACAAAATTGTGTAAAACAATTATCTTTCAATTAAAAATATTAATTAATTTTTTAAAAAAGCAGACATTGATTGAAAACCTACTGTGTTCAAAGCTTTTTGAACCATACCATTATTTGAAAAAAAGTTTGCAAATTTGGTTATGGAAAGACAGAGGACTCACAGTAGGTTAGGGTAACATCATTAGAAAACAGCCTTTTATATGCTGAACAGACAACTGGTATATTTGTCCATTTTGTAAATTAACAGACACTTAAGTCCAGAGGATTTTCCACTATGGCCCCAGCATGTCCTTGTCTTCCACCAGCTGTTCCTCTCTACTCTTAATAAAATTCAAATTGCCCAAACAATGGCTGCTAACTCACAAGTGCAATTCTCTGCTCTTCTGAGAACTGTCTTGATCCAACTGTTCCCGAAACTAGCTGAACTTCAGCTAACCCCTCTTGCTAAAGCCCTGTTGAAAACTTCTGCCTGGCTTCCCTAAGTCAGAAAGCTCCTTTGGAAACTTTTCTGTCCTGGCACTTTGGAAAAAGACATGTTAACAGACTGTTGGGTTGATTTTCTTTACTACAGAAGGCAGTAAAATATAATGAGAATGATATTTTAAGATTAAACCAATGTATTTAAAATTTTTATTATAAAATATTTCTTGAAACAAAGAATACATAAAATAACCAATTTAGTTTTCATTCTCTATAACCAATTTAAGCTTTTATTCCCTATAAATCTTTATATATTGATTCAGCTCTTTATATATTGAATCAAAGACATTCACGGTTCTTTAGAAGTTCAGAAACCACTTAAAACAACAGGGGTGGTGCTCAGCTCCAGTTTCAAATTAGCCTAAGAAAGCTTCATGAGGCAAAGTTTTGGAAAACAGATTCTGTTAATTTCTTTCCCCCCTAAAATTTTAAAACTAGTCTTAACGTAGCAAAATTCAGAAGTCTGAATATAAAAAATTTCATGGGAGCTCTTACTGTAGAGAGGACTGAGAAAATGATAGGGAAGGTTTGGTGGCAAAGAGACCTATGTTAGGAAGTTGCTTAGGTCACAGAAAAGAGACCCCGTGTTCACCCCCTAGTTCTCAGGCCAGGAAGGAGTTTGGGATTAACATATAGACATTACTGTATTTAAAATAATCAACAAGGACCTACTGTATAGCACAGAGAATGCTACTCAGTATCCTGTAATAGACTAATGGGAAAAGAATCTGAAAAAGAATAGATACATGTGTATGGATAACTGAATCACTTTCCTGTACACCTGTAACAAACACAACATTGTAAATCAACTATTGTTGTTGTTTAGTTGCCTAGAGTGTCTGACTCTTTGCTCTAAGATAAAATAAAAATTAAGTAAGAGAAAAGGTGAAGTGCTCTGGGGTCAGACTTGGGCTTCAGATCCTGGTTCATCACTTCTGGCAGGAATTGAAATCCTCCTTTTAGTTTCCACACAGGGGTGCAGTTCTGTGCATTGCAAGAAATCTATGCCTTATAGAAGAAATCTAAACTCTCCTATAGGACAGCCTTTCAGATGTCAGAAGACAGTCGGCACATCACTTGTAAGTGCCCTTCTTTCACCTACTTTCCTCAAGACTTTCAACCCACACTCATATTATATGACTTGGAGTCATCCAGATAAGTCTGCCTACAAGCTGTTGCAAGTTGTCTATATTCCCTTCACACTCATTTCACACTGCTGCACGTCACTGCTTGATAATACTTTAAAATGACTAACACTTTTATTCTCAGCCTTGATTGGAATGGGTCTTCTCATTCCCTTTGAATCCTCATCTTTGACTTAAAACCCTTATAGAATTACTGCAGACTTTAGTCAGCCTGTTAGGAAAACGCCTCCTGGCAGCTGTGAGTCAGCTATCCAGATGTTCATGATTTTCCTTGCCTTGTCTCCATTAAGCTGGCATATTTAAACAAAGAGGAGCTGAATTAGTGGGTCAGCCTTTGGGTTCAAGTCCCCTGGTCACTACTTCTCAATAGGACAAGAAAAGAAAATAAGAGAGTAAGGCAAGGGCATTTGTGCATCTCAATATCAAACCCCAAAGCCTGTCCCCTTTTCTCCTAATCACAAAAGGGAACTCCATGGGTCCCCACCAAGAAGGAAAAAGCACCATCCTGCCAATGGGAATCTCTGATTATATTTCCAGGGTTATATTATCTAAATATTGTACTATTTAAATGTCACTCCTTATTGTTATACTGTGGAATTCTCTCTCTGCTAGGATTTAGCAGTTACAATAGTAGCTGAGACTAGAGTTACATGTCTGGCTGGGGTCACAATGTCATCTGCTGATAGACATATCACATTAGCTTTTCTCCAGTACAGAACCATGCAGTTAATTGAAATCTGTACTTCAGGATTGATATACCCAGAATTAGATGCCGACTTCATTTTGTTATGGATTTCTCCTCACCGGGGAAAATGAGAATGGTAAGAGAGTAAGTCCTTGTGTCAGATTGTCTAGATTTGAATTTCAGCTGTTCCACTTACTAAACAGTGGACAAGTTGCTGAATTTCTCTGCACCTGTTTCTCTATCTTTAAAATAAGGGTAACAATAAGGACTACCTCAAAGTATTAGAGTATTACATGAGTTAGTACAATAAAACACTTAAGACTATCCAATCAATTCCACCAAGAAATTTAAACTATGTGAAGAAACTTTCAACAAACTATAGTAATCTTCCATACAGAGTTATACTGATACAGTAAGGAATTACCTAGGTACAGAAAGAATACTGAATTAAGGCTGAGAAGAACCAGTCTTCAGTCCCTGACACTGCCTTTAGCTAGCAAATTGTCATTTCTGTGCTTCAGTTTCTTATCGGTAAAAATGAAATAGTCATATTGTCTGGTGGTTATTGAGAAGATTATGGGACAGTGTATAAGAAACACCAGGTAAATAGCAACGCATGGTACAAATGTAGATTATAATTATGATTGATCAGAGACTTTTATAAGATCAAGATATCCTGCCTCCTGGAAAGCAACAGATTGTTCAATTCTCTTTTCCAGACTTGAAGAAAACCTCTTTGTATTTCCTTGTCATTAGAGCATTTGGTTTTCACTTCAATGTACCTATATAACACTGCACGGCCCAGTTTCCAAGGTCAGAACTTGCCTATAATGACTGGACTTTAGTTTGGCCTATTTAGATATCTACTCTTTCCAAAAGTGTTTTCAAATGATAAGGATAAACACTTCTAGGAAGGTCTCCCGTTGATGGTCCATAAAGTGTTTATGGCATCAAAAAAGATTATGTCTTTTCCTCGTGAAGATATCTCACTTGAACTTGAGCTTCAGTTTCTCTTGTTTTGGATCTCAGACTCTATATTGCCTCTGGACTCTATGCTCAAAAGATTAATTTTTATTTTGATCATTTGTTTCCTTGAGTTATTTGTAAAAGTTAGTCCAATTTTAGCCAAATCTTTCTTCTTCCAGGTAAATCTTGATGTAACCAAAAGCAAAGGCTTATCTACATTCTGTGGGCAATGAGTGCTGTTTCCTATACCATAGTCCAGGGCCTTTTGTCTTACATCTTCAGGAATAAGAATGACCTACTTTCTATCACATGGGTCATGCCAAGTAGAAATTATCCTGAATGTCTGGTAGTCTCTGTAACTTTATTGGGTTCTCTCTCAAACAAAATCTCTCTGTTTCTGATTATTTTGCCCCAGATGTACCTGGAGCATACTTTCAAGCTGAATCTCATTTTCTTATTTCCTGTGCATATTTCTAGCTTCCCCAGACCCCCTGGATAATTTATCTATTGCACTAATATTCATAGTTAAAAAGTATAATAGACCTGTGCTCTCTTCATTTTTGGGCTCAGGAAATATCTCCAATCATTTTTCAATCACTTGTGGTCCACAGAGAGCCAAAACATGCCTTTTCTGGGGAAATTTAATCCACATGTTTATGATTAATTTATATATAAGTCATTAAATTGGTGTTTCTAAGACATTTCATTTGGCAAGCTATCTCTCTCTCACCCTCCAAATCCCCTCCTAAGTCTTAGTTGAGTTAATATGGCACCCTGACATCCATTCTTTTCAGAGCTAGCAAAAGAAAGTAGTCCTAAATATATCAGATCCATTCTGTCCATATTGTAGTTGATACACAACTGCCTGAATGGTTGGCATCTTACAGTATAGCGAATGATTAGAGAATTTATAGTCAGTTCCCTTTAGGCAGCAGTTGCAATTGTTCCTCAAAATGGGGTGTGGGTTCTAATGGCTTAGTCACCCAAAATTCAACCTCATTTCAATTTAATTCAGCCAATTTAAAGATCTTTCCTTATGCATTATTATGTGGTAAGCACAATAAGTCATAATATTCTCTGCCTTAAATTTGTTAATTGTTTAAAAGGAGAGACTGACTTATATTTACAACTATGATAGACAGTATTGAAGAACCAGACACAACATAATTAAGGTGCTACTGGAGAACCAGAGTGAGGCATTCATATTGGGGATATTAATCTGGGAGTAACTGGTTCAAAAATAGGACTAGAAACTGAGGGCAAGTCCAGATCACAAGAATCCTTGAGGGTGGAGGGCAATGGGAATCTAACAAAGGTTTTTGAAGAAGGTGACATGACTATGTCTCCAATATGGGAAGATACAATGAAGATCAGGTCAGCTTTGAGTGACCTCTGGTAAATTACCTAAAGTCCTTAGGTCTCTGTTTTCTCAATAGCAGACGAAAGACGGTACTTCTAGTTCTCTGGTGGCAAGCACACTGCATGGCGTACAGAAGTAGAAATATAATGGGGTACACATGAAACATAAAATGTTATAAACCAATATTACTTTGATAAAAATAAATCTAAAATTAAAAAGTAACAAAGAAAATTCCAGTTGTTTTAAAGATTAAAAAACATGGTATGAAATGACCTAGTTCTTGGCATACAGCAGATTCTCATTTCATGGTAGATTAGAAGATGAAGATGATAGCGAGACACATGAACTAGGATTTCTAGAAAAATTCAACACCCGTGCTATTGAGTCTCTGAACCTTTTGAGTATTTTCTTCACAGGTCTTTCACATGTATGATCTTTATAAACATCTAGTTAGTGGCTCATTTTAAAAGCAACCAGTCATTACAGAGATGTGTGGTAGTTAAAGTAATCATTAGCGAAAGGGCCATGTTTCCGAAAGGGAAACTGAACTGCTAACTAATAATCAGAAACACCTTTAACACCAGATGTGGATGAGGAGCATATTTGCAACAGTGATTCCCTATTCTGGTTTGAGACAGCCTAAATCGGCAGACAATTTTTGACTGTTTATTAGGTACCGATTGTATACTAGGTGCTAGAGGAGATGTAAGTATCAGTATATCAGTATACTTCTCTCAAGTAATTTATATTCTGGGAGGGAAATAGGACAAGATTTCAAATGACTATGAATATTTGTAGACAATATAATACCTACAAAATGCATAAAGGAAGTACAGATAAAATGTTAATGAAATTTAGAAGCAAGAGAGAATACAGTCACTTAGAAGAATTCAAGAAAAGCTTTGTGAAACTTTATCTGTGATATGAAGTTTGAAAGATAGCTAGGCATTTTTGCTGGATGGAGATGTTTAGGAAGGCAACTGTAGGCAATAGAAGAATGCCAATTGTATACTGACACACCCAGTCCCTCTCATTCAACAAGCCTCTATTGAGTGTGTACTATGTTTGAGGAACAGAGAGATTACTAAAATAAAGTCTCTGTACCCAAAATTTCACAATCTCTTTCAACACAAATGTTTCTCCCTCTTCTGGGAGAGGAAAAGGAAAAAAGATGAATGAGTGAATTGTAATACAATACTGTCAGTATTTTACTGATACAAAGGTCCCTCTGATAGTAACTAGTTAAATGCTATATGTGTAATAGTTCTCTAGAGAAACAGAACCAATCACCATTATGATGTTATGTGTGTATCTTTCTCTCTGTGTCTATCTATCTATCTATATGAAAGATTGATTTTAAGTAATTGACTCATGACTATGGGAGCTGGCAAGTCTAAAATCTGTTGGATAGGCCAGCAGACTGAAGACCTAGGGAAGAGTCTTGCTGTGGTTAGTCTGAAGGCAGTCTGCTGGCAGAATTCATTCTTGCTCAGGAGAAGTCAGTTTTATTTTTATTAAGGCCTTCAACTGATTGGATATGGCCCACCCACCTTATGGAGGATAATCTGCTTTATTTAAAGTTTACTGATTTAAATGTTAACCTCATCTAAAAATACCTTCACTGAAATATCTAGAATAATGTTTGACTAAACCAACTTAACACATAAAATTAACCATCATATTATATGAGATAAATTGAACAAATCTGGTCCCAGACTTCTGTCAGTCAGATTAACCAGAGTGACTCTCAGAGTGTCACACTTGGATATAAATTTGGAGTTTATCCAAAAATATACAGGGCCAAGGGGTGGACTGTTGGGAGAGGCCACCAACTGGTGGCCACCAGTTCTGACTCTTCCTGCATGATCTTGGTGAGTGTGCTAGTCTATAAGGCTTATCTGTATTCAAATAAAGAGCAGTTTATGCAGTTACTTACACAAGCAACAAAATGGGTCAACGTGATCACAGTGCTTGGTGTGGAGGAAGACTGGCTTATGTACTGCTTGCTACAATATTTTCTGCTTGTTCAAAAAGTGCTTGGTCCTTGGTCCTGAATTCCTCAGCTGCAACTCAAACCCACTGCATGGGGAACATACATTTGGGCCCATTGCATTGCCCCTGTGGGGCCTAGTGGCCAGGAGAAGCAATGCAAATATACTAATGTTCATGATGTTTGCTGTGTATGAGAATATAATCTCTTGCTGCTGACCTGGGAGTCTTGTGTTTTCTGCCTACATTTGTGAAGCAGCAAAAGTGGACATACTAGGTTTCAAGTAGGTAAAAATCTCAGGCCCTTCACAGTTCTTGACAGCTACAGTGATAAGGATGTAGACAGTGGCATGATTTTATGTAAGAGGAGGGACAAAGGCTTTGCAGACTAGGTTCAGGGATATAAGAAGTTTTCCTAGGGTCTGGTGGTGAATGCTCTCACCCAAATAGTGGGTGAGGTTGGGAAGTAAGGGTCCCTTAGTGTCCTGCCTGTTAATAAACAAAAGTTAAATTCATATTTAGAAGCTGAGCAGTGAGAGGTAGAATTGAGATAAGCCACCAAAACTATAGTTTGACTATTGTTCATTCATTCACTCTCCCCAGGAAGGTGAGGAAAGGGATATTATCATGACAATGGGGACAGTGAACCCTGTGACTCCAACCTAAAGACAATGTGGCTGAGGTTACTGAGCCAAGGATTTCCTAAAGCCAAAATAGGTGATGTCGGTAATGATGACCTTGACACCCAATATGGGGCTTTGGGTGAACCACTCAAGTTCACTTGGTTGAGCTGTGAGCAGCTGACACAATGCTCAAAACTGAAAGTAGTTGCTAAGACAATTTTGAAACTGAAAAACGTTTTCTTTATGGAATTCTGACTTCTCAATTTCAAAATTTACTACAAAGCTGCAGTAATCAAGATAGTGAGGTACTGGCATAAAGAGACATTTAGATTAACTGAACAGAATTGAAAGTACAGGAAAAAAAAAAAAGCCCTTACATTTATGGTCAACTAATTTTCAACAAGGGTCCCAAGACAATTCAATGAGAAAAACCATGTGCAAAAGAATGAAACTGAATCACTATCTCACATCAAATAAAAAAATTAACTCAAAATGGATCAGAGATCTATATGTAAGAGCTAAGTATAAAACTCTTAGAATAAAACACAGAATGAAAATTTGATCAGACACCAAAAGCACAAATGAGAAAAGAAAAACAAATGAGTTGGATTTTATCAGAATTAGAAACTTCTGTGCTTAAAAGACACTGTCAGGAGAACGAAAAGCTAACACACAGAATTGGAGAACATATTTGCAAATCACATATACAATAAGAGATCTGTATTATTAGAACCCTTACAACTCAACAGTGAAAGAAATAGTTTTATTAAGTCCCATTTGCTTATTTTTATTTCTTTTGCCTTAGGAGACTGACCTAAGAAAATATTTCTATAATTTATGTCCAAGAAATAGTTTTCATATATTTAGAATAGGTAATGATGGTCACATTTTTACACACTTACTGTGTAAGGTACTATCTTATGCATTCACAAGAACCCTGAGATGTATGAACCATTGGTATCCTCATTATACAGATGATGGAAGATGAAGGAATCTTCCCAATGGGACATAGCAAGTAGACAGTGGAATTGGATTAACATCCAGATCTGGCTCCAGAGCCCAAACTCTTAAGGACCAAGCTGACTGTCTCCCTGTACAGAGTGTGCATGTAACACCTGACCACAAATGCTTGCTTCCATATTTCCATTACTGAGCAGTGCACTGAAGCCCCCAGATTCCCCAGTCACTTAAAATCTTTAGAATTCAGTAAGAACTGACTATGAGCAAGGGCACTGTGGGAGATTTAAAGATATAAGAGATGGCTTATGTTTTCAAGGCGCTTTCAGTCAAAGAGAGGAAATTAGATGTATCCAAACAATTCTGGAGAAGGCAATGGCACCCCACTCCAGTACTCTTGCCTGGAAAATCCCATGGACGGAGGCGCCTGGAAGGCTGCAGCCCATGGGGTTGCTAAGGGTTGGGCACGACTGAGCGACTTCGCTTTCACTTTTCCCTTTCCTGCATTGGAGAAGGAAATGGCAACACACTCCAGTGTTCTTGCCTGGAGAATCCCAGGGATGGGGGAGCCTGGTGGGCTGCCATCTATGGGGTCACACAGAGTCAGACACGACTGAAGTGACTTAGCAGCAGCAGCAGCAAACAATTCTAATAACAAAAGTGATAATGGGGTTACAAGAGCCTTAGAAAAAGAGGACTCACTCCTTGTATGATTTCAAAGTAAAACAGTGTGGTTTAGCTTTATTTTAAAAGGTTTTATTAGTATCAGTTCAGCTGGGAGGTACTTCTGAAGATCCTGGTATAGAAATCTTGACAATGAATCAGAAAACATCAGAGCTGAAGGGGACCTCAAATGGTCGAGTTCAACAGCCACATTTGCAGTGAATCTAGAGTGCCCAGCACCCTGGGGTGAATGAGCTGGTGGCAGAACCTGAGATCAGATCTGGAACACCTGGTCTTCCAGCCATTCGAAGGCACTCCTTCCTTCTCACTGTCTCAGCAGACGGTGCCCTATGGGCAAGAAGCTTTGCTTGAAACATGTATCTGTTGGATACTAATCTTACAAATGTCCACTAATGACATCTTGTTGTACAAGCCTTCCCTGATTCTCCCCTCTAGAGCTTTCTTTCCAGCCAACAGTAATATTTCCCACGTGGAGGTCTGGCTCTGGAGATACTGAGCGAGCAAGACAGACCTTAATGCATCATCTATTAGCTTTCTCTCAAAGGCTCTATGTTTTGTCATCCTGAAGAGACTGTAAACATGGAGAGAGAGTCTGAATATTTTTTATGTCCCAGAGCTTTACTTTATTGTTTTTCACAACACCCTAGCATGAAGACATTGAAAATATCATCGAAATTTTTAAACACACACACAAAAGCGGAATTGTATGACAAACTCCCAAATGTTCACCACCAGCTTCCACAAGTATTGTTATTCTGCCATTCTTATTTCAGATCCTGCTGAGAGGTGGCAGAGGGTGCACATGAAAATGGCCAGGTTGGTGACAGGGAAATGGAGTAGGCAACAGGCTAGGTCGAGGACCCTAGACATAGCGGCAGGCAATGGGATACCACTATGCACAGGAAGAGACAGGAAGCAAAGCGGTTTGCCAAGTGGTGATGATACAGGCAGGGCTGGGAATCAGGTGTGGGGAGCTTGAGATAAATTGTGCCCAGCAGTGTGCTGGCTGCCTGGCCATGGTGTGATGGAGCCTCTCCCTTCCTCAGCCTTTGCAGATGCTGCTTCCTCTGCGAGAACACTGCTCTTCTACCGGCTTCTCCAACAGCTGCTTCCTCAGCACACACTTCCTCGGTCACACTTTCTTAAGACGTATCCTCTCCTCATTATTCTTCAACTTCACAGCCGGTCTGCTTCCTACACACCATTCTGAACATTGTATTAATTATTTTAGTGTTAGTTTACTTGTTTATTTTTAGTCTCCCCTGTTAGACTGTAATCTCCAATGAGGGCAGGGAGCTTGTCTTTTCTCCTTTACCTCTATCTCCTCAGAAACTAGAAAACTGTCTGACACATAATAGACATTCAATAAATACTTGGTAAGTGAATTAAAAATTCTGCTAATATTTTAGGCATCCCTCGTGGCTCACTGGTAGAGAATCCACCCGCCAATGCAGAAAACATGGGTTCGATCCCTGATCCGGGAAGATCCCTAATGCCACGGGCAACTAAGCCTGTGTGCCACAACTACTGAGCCTGTGCTCTAGAGCCCAGGAACTGCAACTACCGAAGCTCCAACACTCTAGAGCCTGTGCTCTCCAGTAAGAGAAGCCACTGCAATGAGAAGCCCGGGCACTGCAACTAGAGAGTACCCCTGCTCGTTGCAACCAGAGAAAAGCCTGCACAGCAAGGAAGACCCTGTACAGTCAAATAAATCAATAAAATGATAAAAAATATTTTTCTTGTTTTGATTGTTGAAGTGCAAGTTGGGTACACAAGAGTACAAAAAAAGGAAAGGATAATTTCTAATATAATCAGGGTAAATGGCACACTCCAATTCAGTGGTTCTCAATTCTCACTGCATATTAGAAGCGGGGGGAGCTTAATACAAATATCTGCCCTCCTCTATAGACCAACTGAATCAGAATCTCTGGGGTATTTTTTTTTAAGCCCTATAAAGGGCTTCCCACGTGGCACGGTGGTAAAGAATCCGCCTGTCAATGCAGGAGACCGGGGATGCGGGTTTGATTCCTGGATCAGAAAGATCCCCTAGTGGAGGAAATGGCAACCCACTCCAGTATTCTTGCCTGGAAAACCCGATGGACAAAGGAGCCTGGCGGACCATAGTCCATGGGGTTGCAGAGCGTCCAACATGACTGAGCACGCACTCGTGCATGCACACAGGTTACTATCACGAGCATAGGCTTAAGAATCACTATTCTAATGAAGAAAAGCGGCCAAGATTTTGAGATTAAGATAAAGGCAGTGAATTTGGAGTAGAAGATAGGTCTGCTCAAGTCAAGTTCAGAGTCAGTCAAAATGATATGTTCTATTCAGTCTTTTCAGTGCTTAAAACCAGATCAGAGATGAAATGAACAGATTGGTAATAGCTGAAAGTTAGTGAGTAAGATACCTAATGACTGATAAGATTTTGGCTTCCCTGGTGGCTCAGAAGGTGAAAAATCTGCCTGCAATGTGGGAGACCTGGCTTTGAACTCTGGGTTGGGAAGATCCCCTGGAGAAGGAAATGGCTACCCACTCCGGTATTCTTGCCTGGAGAATCCCAAGGCCAGAGGAGCCTGGTGGGTTATAGTTTGTGGGGCTGTGAAGAGTCGGAAATGACTGAGCGACTAACACACACATACATACATAGAGTAGTGTATTCAAATAAGAATTAAAACCAATATCCTATTCCTATTTTTAAACATTTCAGATTTTATTTGAACAAACAAAAATAGAATCCCCTTAACTGAGTTAGAAAAAACAATGTATTATGTTTGGCTCTCATGGTGACTGACTTCTATCAGATTCCTATTCCTAATGTCATAACCAGACACCACTGTGCCCTTGATGTCTGCAAATATCATGAAAAAGCCTCAAGTTTGTCATGTTGTGCCACTGGCAAAAGACATTTACAACCTACCAGAAGACATTCCTCTTTTCCTCTCCTATCTTTGTTTTTCTTCTTCCCTCTCTCCCTTCCTTGCTTTCTAGTCAGATTATTTTTAGGTAACATTCCAGCATTTCAGGTGAACTGATGAAGCTGGATGAGGTGCAGCTTTTCTCATTTCCAGTGCTGGTCATGCTCCTCCGTCTTCTGAAGGCTGCTTTGGGGGTGGTGCGCTCTGTTGCTAAGCTCAAACACAGTGGGGCTGTAATTGCTTCTTCTCCCTCTCCCTCATTTATTTAGCTTGCGGCACAACTTGCTGTATCTATAATCCCTCAGTATTGCAATCTGGGAACAATATAAATGGTTGATGGCAGAGTGAGATTTTCAATTGTTGCTTCTCAGTGCTTCACATAATGTGCTGTCATTAGCACTTTGATGTGACATATCACGGTTTCCAGGGCTTATTGGGCCATTTATAAATACCAAATGAAGGTGTTAGAGCTAGTGTTGCAGTGAGGCTACTGCCTTAATTGCCTTCATTGGGAAAGGTTGGCAGCATCTTCTCTGGAGGAAAATAAAATGTAATTTTTAGTTTGTCTTTAACCATTTGCAATCAATTCCTTTCAAGTACAGGAATCAGAGCTTTCCTCTTCTGTTCTAATTTTCTCATCACTTAATTTTTACCAAAAAAACCCTACTTTTCATACTTTGGCTATTGTTACTTGATTGATTTTCAGATATTTGTATGAATATTCAACTGTATATTATCTTGTCACAGTTATATGCAAGTTATTAATGATTATTACCAACTTACAGAATTTTACATTTTACAAAATTACTTTATAAAATATTAATAGCAGCTGACATTTGTTGAGTACTTTCTAGGTGGTGAAAGATACTTATGCATTGGTTCATTCAACCCTTTCCAACAGTGCCCTGAGATAGATACTATTATTTATTGTCTCCCTTTTATGAAGGGAAATGGATGATTGTTGAGGCTAAGTAATCCACCCAGGGACACAGTAGTAAATGGTAGATCTGGGTCTGAAACTCAGGTCAGTCTGTTTCCAAAATCAATATTTTTAAGCACTACATTCAGATATTCCCACTTTGTGACTTTAGCACATTAGCCCCATCTTACAAAGCAGGAAATGCAAACTCAAGCAACTGAAACACCCTGGTGACGCCCTGGAGCCTGCATCTTTTGATTCCAGGTTGCAGAGCTCCTTCTTCTTCCTAGGGCAGCTTCTACCAGGGTGAGCTGTTCAACTGCTGACATGGGTTGCTGACATCCCATTCATACCATTTGGATTAATAAATAACCCACGGATGAGGACTGGTAGTTAAAAATGAGACGGGCTTCTCCTTAAAGTATCGGGGGCAAAAGAGAGCTGTGTGCCGGGTCACAGGGTGCAGGCGCAGGCTCTGGTCTGAGAGGCCAGAGTTCAGAGGCACAGAAGAGGAAAGAAGCAAGTCATGCCCACTGGGCATGCAGCCCAGGCACTGCAGCCACTGAGATGGAACCGGCCCAAGTCCCAGTGATTGATCCTGCAGCTGAGGGTGCCCTTCTCTCAGCAGCCACAGGTTCCCACAAAGGGGAGGTTGCACATGGAGAAGTCTTTGTCAGGGCCTCTGATGAGAGGATTGGGTTTCACATCACAGCTACCCCTAAACAGGTACTCTGCTTCTTTCATCTTCCTGATGGCTCCCACGGGAAAGAAAAGAAAGAGAAACGAAGCTACGCCAAGAAATAGGTCACAGGCTGGTTCGGCAAGGTTTTTTTTTTAACACCTTTGCCCCACCACCTCCAGATTTGTAACTTTAAAATTCCTTAATTTTTACACACCCTGTGTGGCCAATGGACACCGATGGGAAAAGCTTTCCTAAGTAATTTTTCATAAACCATTGACCATGACTCTCTGGAAAATTAATGCCTCTGACCCTTTGTACATATTATTGCCTCTGGAAGATTCTCCCCAGATCCCAAACTTCTCTTCCTAGGGCTAACTTGCTCCTCTCCTTCAAGATCCAGCTCAGGCATTGTCTCCTCCAGGAAGCCTTCCTTGATGCCCCATGCCTGCCCTTTATCCAGGCAGGCTTCTATCCTTCTCCTGTCCTGCTAAAGCACTTCAGCCACTGTCCCTGCTGACCGATCTCCTGTCCACTGTAAGCTCCTTGAGGGCAGGGATACTCTCCTGTGTCTAGCACTGTATCAAGCATACAGCACAAGTGTAATAAAGCACCTAATTCTTTTGCTCTATTTTTTCTTTTTAAAATAGCCTTTATTTTGCTCAGGTTATGAAAGCAATAATGCTGATTGCAGGAATTTTCATAGAAATCCACAAAGAAGAAAATGTAAACTATCTGTAACCCCACGGCCCGAATAAAACCACCTTGACATGCAGATGTAGTCCCTTGCAGTAATTTTCTATGTGTATAGAGGAGACATTGTTATTACAGTTTGAGTGATGAAGAAAACTAAAATCCAGAGATACACATCTAATGGATGGCAGAGCTAGGACTAGAATCTGTGGGTCTTGTCAGAGGACCAGGCTCCTTCCTGCTGCTTCCCCTGAGGCCTCCTCATTAGGCAGTGTTGTGCAACGTCCAGCATCAGCGGGACACGGGTCTGTAACTGGATGGTCTTCCTCAGGGAAGGGACAGGTTTAAGCTGATCCTGTGTCCACATCATGGTTGTGTAGTGCATAAAGAACAGTGTCTTAATGTTTCAAAGGGAAACAAGGATAGAGCAGCAAGGTTCTCATCCCTAATGGAGCTATGCAGATAACATTAAGATGCAGAGGTTCTTTCCAATAGCCATGTTGCTGTGGGAACCACAGCTATAGGTCCAATCCCACCATAGACTAGCGAGTTATAAACTAATCCATGACTACTGACTGTATTCTAGAACAACATACACAGCGAGGGTTCAATAAGTGTGTACTGGGCTGAAGTGAATGTTTATTGTTGTTCATAAGGGATAGTCAGCAAAAAAGAATGTCAGTAAATGTAAATATCCCTACCACTATACTCAGTATAGAAAAGGCTGTCCGATGGGAACTTGCTTTCTATTTCATTCTAAGTAAAGGACTAAATTATAATCCCTCAAGTACAAACACACACCAGATTGTTAGTTCTACAGATGAAGGAACTGAATCTTATTTATCTGCATGTCCCCAGAATACCTAGCCTAGAGCCAGACACATCTCAAGTGTCAATGCTTTCTTGAATTGAATTATATCTGCTAGGTCAGTGGGAGAGTTAAGAAGATGTTGACTAGTAATTCACCATTCCTTTCCCTGAAAGCTCTGTAAATCAAGCTCTTAAAAAAAACAGCAAGCTAAATTCCAAAACCCTCGCTTAGGAGAAATGCCCACGGCTGGTGGGGTCTGGACTATGTCCACTGAATGTGCAGGTCTCTTCTGCACAAACATCCCTTATTCCCAAGGGAGCCCATGACTAGTCGACAGGCTGTGGAGACTCACACGTTCCCTCTTTCCCAACAGCAAGGGGGTCAGGGGAAAGAGGTGGGAGTCGAGTGATGAAGCACTGCTGGACTAAATGTTCTCCTCTTCCCAGGAGAAGGAAAATCTCATAACAGGAGGAGAGTTGGCACTTCTCTAGAGGAACAGCCAGAAAGAACATGGGCTGTAGTGGAAAATGATCTTTTCTCAAAATAAGTTTTGTTTTTTTTTTTTAAAGAGCTACCATCAATATTCTCTCTTCCCTTAGATTGGAATGGTTTTGCCACTGGATTGGAATCCTACATACTCAGCTGACTGGGTTAGTGGAGTAGTAATACGGTATATGAGTTGGGAAGCCATTAGGCTAAGACCCTATAACAACAACAACAGGAAAAAGTAGTATTTGCTAATAAGATCTTTTCCTGAAATGCTGAATTTGAAGGAACTGGAATAGAAAATACTGATTTTTCTGGGAGGCAACCAAAAAACAACTTACTAATGCCCTAAACTCTTAACTCTGGAGATGGGAATAGCAATCCACTCCAGTGTTCTTGCCTGGAGAATTCCATGGACAGAGAAGCCTGGCAGGCTATAGTTCGTGGGGTCACAAAGAGTTGGACACAATTGAGCAACTAACACACACAAACTCTTAACACTCTTGAAGATTTAATCACAATGTAAAATCCAAAGTTTTTATCAGCAGTGTTTGGACCTCAACTGTACAAATCTCTGAAGTGGCAACCAGTATGATTTCTAGGTGTCTCCATTACACATCCCAGGGGCCGGCTGGCAAGGTCTGTCAGACTGGTGCCCTGGTCTAGCCTAGTAAATTCTTTCCAGGAGACTTAGGACACATTCTCCCAGCTGCCAAGTTCTCTGCTTATAAGGTGCAGAATTTATTAGCCCAAAGAAAGATAAAAAGAAAGCCTGCTACCTTTTAAAGTGTTTTTACGTACAATTTCTTTATTAGAGCTTGGTGTTTCCAGAAATACAGCTGCTCAGATCACTTGAGCCTTTGTGCTAAATCAACAGGACTTGTTTTAGCTTCCAAAGAACCTCTGTGCCGTTACTACCTATCAATCAAGGTGTCTCATGGTAAGCTTTTAAAGAAAGTCACCTGCATTATCTCTCATTTGGGGAGAACAAAATCATGAGATTTTGCATCTTTAACCTACAGCTGGCCATGCAAAGGTACAGAGAGATTTGATATGCAATCCAGGTTTGTCCAGCTCTGGAACTCAAGACTGTCTAGTCACCCAAAGACCATAGGTTTTCTTCTCTCCAGATGCCTGTTCCCAACTCTAAACCCAATTCTGAGACAAACAGTGGCTCAGACCACATCACAGACACCAAGGAGAGTACTGCTAGAAATAGTGTGGCATGCTGAAAAGTAAATAACATTTTGAACTGAAAAATTCTGAGTTCCAGCTCTTACTACTTGTCTGACCTTGGATAAGTCACTAAACAACTTCAAAGAACCCTAGTGTCTCTTCAGCAAAATAAAGGCACACTTACGTCACTTGGCTCACTTTAGAGCAATTATGTCCAAGAGCAGTTATCTTATTTATGTGTTTGTATACTTTCCACTTCTTAGTATGCTTCACAAGACTATAAGCTCCAGGAATTCAAGGACCTTGTCTTTTTGGTTCATCATCGTGGCTCATTGTCAGAAATGGTGTTCAGCATATAGTACGTGATCAAGGGGAGTGAATGAGATTTGAATGTATGAAGGAAGGAATAAAGGAAGGAAGGAAAGACAGGAAAAAAGATGAACAGAGGGAAAGAAAGAATGTTTGGAGTATTACTGATGTGCTGTATATGAAAGTGAAGTGAAAGTGAAAGTCACTCAGTCGTTTCAGACTCTTTGCAACCCCATGGAATACAGACCACGGAATTCTCCAGGCCAGAATACTGGAGTGGGTAGCCTTTCCTTTCTCCAGGGGATCTTTCCAACCCAGGGATCCAACCCAGGTCTCCCACATTGTAGGCAGATTCTTTACCAGCTGAGCCACAAGGGAAGCCCAAGAATACTGGAGTGGGTAGCCTATTCCTTCTCTAGCAGATCTTCCTGACCCAGGGATCGAACTGGGGTCTCCTGCAATGCAGGTGGATTCTTTACCAACTGAGCTCTCAGGGAAGCCCGCTGTATATGAAAGTGCTATATAAGTTTTTAAGTATTATCCACATTTTGGGCTTCCCTGGTGGCTCAGTGGTAAAGAATCTGCCTGCATTTCAGGAGATGCAGGAGACACAGGTTTGATTCCTGGGTCAGGAAGATCTTCTGGAGGAGGGCATAGCAACCCATTCCCATGGACAGAGGAGCCTGGTGGGCTGTGGTCCATAGGGTCACAAAGAGTTGGACATGACTGAAGCAACTTAGCACTCATGCAAACATCCACATTTTTAAACATATAGCTAACATTTGATGCATTAATTATACCAGGGCGATCTTTTAAGAATATAAATTAGATCATGTTACTTCCCTGCAGAAAACCCTCCAGTGGCTTTTTATATTACTTAAAATAAAAGTCAAACTCCCTTTAGCTTTCAAAGCCCTGTGTGATCTTACCCAAGCTGGCCCCATGTCCAACCAGTCCCCCTGTTCCTTGCCAGGCCCCCAGCACTCTAGCACTCTTATATTTGCTCAAACATGCCACCTCTGTTCCTGCCTTGGAATCCTTGTGCTAGCCCCTTCCCCTGCCTGAAAGCCCTGCTGCAAAAATCTGCATGTCTGGCTCCTTCTTGTCGGTGGACTCTTGGCTTAAGTGTCACCTTCTCAGAGAAGACTTCCTTGCACACACTCTAAAGAAGCCCTCACTGACCCCCTCTTACTATTTATTCAGTTATCTACTACTAGTCTCCTCCCCAGTGCCTGATGGTCAATAAATATTTACATTCGTGTGACATTATATTTGTTCAGTGCTTACATTTCATAGATGCTTTTCTAATCATTATTTTGTTTTATCACCACAAGTTTATGAGCTCAAAACAAACGATGAACAAACAGAACCCCCTATGGTTCCAAACTGAAAACTTCCTCTCCATCCCCCCATACCCCAGTCCCCCACTCGATGAAAGAGAGAGGTATCCTGGCCTTGTGCATAAAAGCAACTGTGCCAGTCAGCTTTAGCATTTGTGACTTAATTGGAGTCGTGTACAATCAGAGATATAATAATTGCTTAGTACATTAACTAGAGGGATTCTTTTGAGACACGGAAATGGTGCTGTTGGGTGCCAAGCTGTTCTTTGTTCTGGGCTTGGAGGCTTCCTGGTTAAGGGCTGGGGTGAGGGTGGTGAGATGAACGCAGAAGGTGGAAATGGGCAGAGGGGAGCAAAGGGCAGGAACGCTCACTGGGTCCCAGCTGGGTTTGTTTACTGTGGACCCCAGGGCAGCAGTAATTCTGTAGGAAGAATACTGGGCCAGGACACAGGCGCAGGCGCTAGGGCTGGCACTATACACCCCTCCCCCACCCAGGCCACCAGTCCCTCTGTTACATGAGGTGGAGCTGGGTCATCTCCAAGGGAAATCCCAGCTCTGACGTTATATGGGCTAATGAGAGGACTCACCTTTTATCATGACCAAGATGTCTGTAAGCAGGATAACTCACATAATATTTTTGATAAGCACAGCTTTTCTGGGCTAAGTGGGATTTCTTTGATGAGTCAATAAAGTCACTGGACATACCCAGCTCTCTGCTCTTACCATTCTTCTTTAGCCTCCCCTTTCCTCTGCTCTCCTAGAGTAGGTGACACCCTGGGCAAATCCCCTCATCACACAGGGATCAACATCCAGTGTAAGCCACTCTCCAAGGGATGGGTTTCTACTATATCTGATCTTGGACAACACTCTCCCATCTGCTTTCAACATGTTGCATCTGACGTTAACTAATGTCTCCTATTAGCATTAAAAGAAAACAATCTGGAAAAATTTACTCTGAAGCAGAGTTCAAACTGGCCACAAGTAGATTTGGGATCTCAACTGCACAAGGTTTGTTAAAATAATAGTGGTAAATATAAATATATATAAATGCATAAATGTGTATATACATAAACCCACATGTACACACATGTGAGTATATATTGGGGTATGTCTGGGAGGTAAAGCTAAAAAGTCTGTAAAATGGGTCAAAAATACTTCTGTCCAATTTGTGAAATGAATGAGTAACAGAAGGAGAAAAATTCTCCCAGTGGGGATCAGAGCACGATCAAAAGAACTGAAGGACAAGGAAAAGGAGTTGGAAATCTTGATCTTACACTTACTGGTAATGGGTTAAAATTCTGGTCCACAAGGTGATTGTATCCATGGTCAAAAAATGAGTGCCGAATCACAACATCAATGCCCTGATTGGCCAGCATTCCTAAAGTGTTCAACCATCTGAAAAGCAAGGGGGAAAAACACCATGTCAATACATTTAAAATCAATACATTTAAAAACTCTTATTCATATCCTCTGCTGGCCCACTTAATGACAATTACTTAGTTCTCTATCTTTCCCTAGATGGTATGAGCTCATCAAGAATGTTTTAGCTTTGTGCCCCAAACAACCATTACAGTTTCTGGAACACTATAGGTGCTCAATAGTCTAAGTTGAAACTGATCTGGATAAAATTAGATTCTAGGATTTTGAGAATCACTATTTACATACTAGGGACAAATCATGCATAGTTATGATTCCCCAAATCTGAGATAATATGGAACTCCAAACTAGTGACCTTTCTAATACTAAAGACCACTGCTAATTTTTACATTATGAATGAATATTATTAAAATATTTTCAAATCTTTTCCACATTGACAATTATATTTTATTCTGATAAAACTAACAAATACCTACTGATAATGAATCACATACAACACACACACAAACACAGTAAAATGCAAAGACAAAAGTTATAAATCCAAAAAGAAATCTGACAAAAATATAGTAGATCCATTTTGTTGCTGTTGTTCAGATTGGGACATTGTAACCCAGGGAACTGAAAATGCTTTTGGAATATCACATGGCTAAGCTACTTGTCTTTCTTATTTTTTGTTCATTTGGCAATACTGTGAAATCAGGAGAACAGGTTTAGCTTTGCTTTAGCCTCTGAGACACAGTTTTAGCTGACCTGTGGTAGAACTGTAACATGAATTCTGGGCTGATGCCTCCTAAGTCAGTGTTCTCTCCAATGAAATAGCACAACTACAGTAGGTTCTAACAAATAACAAGTATTTCTATGTACAAACAAGTTTGTCTTTCTCTATCCCCAGGCTTACTGAATGAATGAAGAGGCAAAATGATAAGTAAATACATAATCACATATATGTGAATCCCTATCTCTAGTGGCATCTAGATATCAATACTTGTATTTGTACATGTGATAAGATCCCATTTGTTCATTCATTTATTTTTCATCCAACAATATGAATTCATCAACTGTAAAGGCTAGATCTTGTTCTTAGCATTAAGAATAGATTTTAAAAAATGCCTGTGAGACCACATAAGTCATTTGTAAAGGACTGAGTATGTAAATAACTGTACCTACACATTTACAAGAATGCTATCAAATTCCTACTTGTGACCTCTACAGAGCCTAGCACAGTGAAATATAAAGAATATATATTCAGCAAATAAACACTAACTAGTAAATCTGAGCTTTTTTGATTTTCTCCTGAGAGTATATGGGTAGTTTTTGAAGGAACTCTAAAGAGAGAGGGAAGAATATTAATTTTCCTCTTTAAACCCACATCCTGTATGCACATCCCAGGTCTAGGGCATTAACAAATGACTATGGCCAGAGCCCCGGCTTCTCCATAGCTTTTCCGAATAGAATGGTTAGCTCTGGAATTGTCTTCATCTTCCTCTGTAATAATAAGTCTCCTGAGAAGGGGAAATAAATGGTGTTCCATGTCGCCCTTTTATGCTTAATTAGTGAAAAGTGGCAAGATAATTGACGCATCTCACCAAGGATACTTCTGTGGCTATTACTTTCTATCCACAAAACACTATTGAATATCTATTACATGACAGACATGAGTAGGTGCTGCAGACACAGCAGTATGCCAAGGGTAGCGCATCAGAGAATCTCAGAGTCCTGATTGGGAAAACTACCCTTGCATATGGGCAGCAGAGAATTCTAATTTATGCGTGCATGTGAATGTGTCCTGTAAGCTTATAGTTATGCCATATATTGAAAAAGGGCTGTAAAATGCCTTCTTTCCAACTCCTTGCTAGCCTTCTGGAGCTTCCTAGGATGCTGTACATTTTTTTTTCTCCAGGAAGCAATTTATACCCCTTGGAAAATTGGACTCACGGAGCATGTTTCTGGGTACTGCCAGTAGAGCTTACAGCCAGTGGATGATAAAAAGGTAAGAGAGGAGACCAGGAGCAGAATGAGCTGGTTTTCATTTGCTCTGTCAACCAAGCACGGAACATCTGAACTACACCAAAATCTAAACAACAATGTTAATCTGTGTTCACAAAAGTGACTGTGGAGATCTATGGATATTTAGTTGATGCTAGTGAAAAGGCAGGTCTCTCTCTAGCTCTCTCCATGATGGTCTGTGTTATTTCTCATTTCACATCACTCTCTAAAGGGAAGAATGTTCATGAAAACACAGTACAAATAGACTACTTGCTAGGCCCTGCAGCTGAGTTCTTCTGAGACCACTAAGCAAAGGCCATATTCTTCTGATTCAAGGGGCCTCCAGCAGCCAACGTAACTGTCATAGTAAAACCTGCTGAGGAGAATATTTTTGAAAGAAAACCCTCAGCAACACTGAACAACCTCTCTGTGCCGCTCCATGTTAGGACACAGGGCTGGAAGACCCCAGGCATATCATGTAGACACTGACTCATTATCTTCATCTGCATCTGCCAGGATTCCATCCTAAAAGATATTTGCTTGACCAGCTTGATTTGCCCTTCACAAATGTAATAAAGAAGCTGCCTTAACGGAGAGGAACTATAGCTGTATAATTAGAAGTGGCTGTTAGTAGTGAAATGTGTAGCTGAGGGCAGAGCTGCAGTTCTTAGGAGAACCTTGTTCAGACGAAAAGCCAGGACCATGGACTAGACTGGACCAGAAGCAGGTCACTTGGTCAGTCTGTGGTCCTGATGCCAATAGCAGGGCAGGCAGAGGCCTTTGTGCTTCTGGCTTAAGTTGCTCTCCAGATGACTGCAGTAGCCTTCCAATTCAGTTTCCTATCTCTTGCCTCTCCAAACTGGGGCAAACTATCAAGCCCAGTGTTTTCAATACAGGTCAGATCCCTGTAGGACCTCTCTCCTCCTCTGTAATCTTCAATGGCTTGCCACTGAGTATAGAATAAGGCCTCATATTGCATCCCTGGTTTTCAAGGTATTCTATGATTTGGTGGTAAAACTCTGTCCCTAATCATACCGGGGTTTCCCAAGTGGCATTAGCGGTGAAAAACCCTCCTGCCAGTGCAGGAGACAATAGAGACTTGAGTTCGAGCCCTGAACCAGGAAGCTCTCCTGGAGGAGGGCATGGCAATCTACTCCAGTAGTCTTGCCTGGAGAATCCCATGGGCAGAGGAGCCTGGTGGGCTCTCAGGGTCGCAAAGAGTCAGAACAACTGAAGTGACTTAGCACAATCATACCCCTGCAGATACTGAGGCTTTCTCACACTAATCATTTCCCCTCACAATGTTCCTTGGGCTTCCAGGTGCCACTAGTGGTAAAGAACCACCTGCCAATGCAGGAGACATAAGAGGTGTGGGTTCGATCCCCAGTGGGGCAGATCCCCTGGAGAAGGGCACAGCAACCCACACCAGTATTCTTGCCTGGAGAATCCCATGGACAGAGAAGCCTGGTGGGCTAAGGTCCATAAGGTCACAAAGAGTCAGACACAAATGAAGCGGCTTAGCACAATCATACCTTCACTAACCCCTGCAGATACTGAGGCTTTCTCACACTAATTGTTTCTCCTCATAATGTGCCTTCAGCTTAGAGTGCTCCCCACTACCCTCAGCAACAACCTTCACCTATAGGAATTAGAGAAATTTCTCTGTGTTCCATTCAGTTGCCTCTTCCTCCACAAAGTCCTTCCTGATACTCCCAGTCAGAAATTCTTGATTCCTCTGCATGTCTATCCCTTGTGTGGACAGACCATGTAAGGAAGGAAGAGAGATGGTATAATTTAATGGCAAAAAGGTAGGCCTCTGAAGCAGACTGCTATAACTTGAGTCCAAGCTCTGCCATTAATTAATAATCACATCTATCTCACTGAGTTCTTATAAAATAACGGCATCTACTACACTGGTTGTTAAGTCATTAAATATGCACAAATCACTATTAAATATGCCCTCAGCATATGGTAAGCACTATGCAGTTAAAATTATGATGATGAAACTTACCCTCCATCTCTATTCCTCCAGTTGTCTAAGTTTCTAAAGGGTAAAACCTCCCTCTTATTCTTACCTATTTCCCAGGACGCTAGTGAAAATTACAAGAAAAAAAATGTATGCTGTCTGTACTGTATTTTGCACTGTAGACATAAAATAAAACTCTTATTACTATCTACTTATTACTAATCTGATTACTAATAACTACCATTATTATTCTTGCTCTAATGCCTGTACCTGAGATCTTATTATTTAGACAAGTCCCTAATCACTGTTTGATGAGTGTTTAAACACATTTACAAAGAAACGGATGAAGAATTTTCAGTAGGAAACGAACCACCACCCCATCCAAAGGGCAGAATAATAAGCAATTTCACTGTCCTTTCCTCAGTGCCCTTGGGAGTGAAATTGCAAGTTCTACTCACAAGAATCCTGCAGCATAGGAATCTGATAGATTGTTTGTGCCTCCAGCTGAGGTGGTTACCACACCTTCAAGCCAAATCTTCTTTCCTGGGGTGTAGGTGTTAACCACCTGTTCACACGACAAAAGCAGAAGGAGATAATGAGATTTTTAAAAACTGTTCCTACATGAGAAGGACCATACATTCTCTTAAAGTTCCCCTGATCCTCTGCTCCCAGGTGGTCCTGATCTATGCTTTTTCCATGTTGATACAGCCCATACAGCTGGCACACAAACACACACACGTTAATATTGATACGTGTCCACTCAAAGAAATGATCATTTTTTCTCCTAAGTGAACCAAAGTGACATTGTGACCGGAGAACAAGTGCACATTCCAGGACAGGAGTTGACTGCACCACCCTTCCATGAAGATTAATCGTGGAGGTCAAACGGGAATGCTGTTAAAGATTAGGGAAGAATTTCCCCTTGCACCTAGAAGAAGGTGGTCCTCTCCCTCTTCTTGACACTGGTCAGAGTGCCCAACCCAAGGACAGCTGGAAATACTATAAATAAGAAAGCAAGAAAAATACCTTAAATGATTAGAAAACAGAGTCCTATTGTGAAAGTAAAGGTCTACAGTAATGATTCCCCTTAAAACATTCATGCTTTTGATAAACTTTGTGTTTCCTTTAAGATTAACTGGAACTGAGTAATACATTTCTGCTTTTCTTTTTTGCCTTTGGCTTCTAGGATATTCAAAGTTTAAATTTTGTTCGAAGACAGATATAGAGATGATTAAGGCAGTTAGAGAAAAGTGGTTTTGTTAAACAAAACAAAACAAAAAGGTAAATAGTATAAGATGATGAACCTTGAAATCATTAAGCTAAGTGAAATAAACCAGACACAAAAGGCCACATATTATATTCATTTATATGAAATGTCCAGAACAGTCAAATCCATAGAGACAGAAAGTAGATTAATGGATTTCTAGGGTTGGAAAAAGGGAAAGAGAATGAAGGGGGAAGATGGGGAGTGACTACAAATAGGTATGGGGTTTCTCTGGAGGATCATGAACATGTTCTAAAATTAAATAGTGACAGTTTCACAATTTTGTGAATATACTAAAAACCACTGAATTTCAAACTTGTAAAGGGTGAATCTCACGGTATGTGAATTGTATCTCAATAGAGCTGAGTGTGTAATATGTATCATTAACAATAGGAGAGGTAGACCCTAATAGGCAGATAACTGGTGTGGAAAGGGGAATAAATTCTGAAAATCTGGGGTTCTACCACATAGCAGACATGAGACGCTTAAAGAATCATTATCTTGGACTTCAATTTCTTCACCAACATATAAAGTAACGTATTTGGAGGAGATGAAATCTAAGTCCTTCTGAAATACAAAATGTATCAGTATTTTGTAATGCTTGTGCAGGTCCTCTTGGCTCCTGTTCCCCAAAGGTCAAGAGTAAATTTGATTATGGAAATTAAAATAACATAAACAATAAATACAGGAGACAAAAAAGCCAGATTTGGTCATCTCAAAAATAAAGATCTTGGCTAGAGGTAAATATTGGGGATGGTAGAAAAAAGCCACAGGAGTAGGTGAAATTAGTTAAGGGGAATATTTAAAATTATACTGGGCTTCCCTGGTGGTTTGGTTGGTAAAGAATCTGCCTGCACTGTAGGAGACCGCCTGCAGTAAAGAATCTGCTTAAAATGTAAGAGACCCAGGCTTGATCCCTGGGTTGGGAAGATGCCCTGAAGAAGGAAATAACAACTCACTCCAGTATTCTTGACTGAGAAATCCCATGGACAGAGGAGCCTCACGGGCTGCAGTCTATGGGGTTGCAAGAGTTGGACACAACTTAGTGACTAGATCACCATCACTACCAAAGAAGGACTGAGGCTGTCTATGCAAAAACATGAAGGCGTTATCAAATGGGTTTATTTAGTCATTCAGTAAATATTTATTGAGCATCTACTATATGCCAAGCAGAATTCTAGGGGAAAACAGTGAATGAAACACAAGTCTCTGCTCTCATCCGCTCATATTTTAGTCAAGGGGAAGAGACTGACAATAAACACACAAACATAAATTTAGAAATAGGAAGTGCTGGAGGAAAATAAAATCGATTAATCTGACAGAAAGTGCCTTGGAAGGAGAGGAAGGTTGATGTTTTAGATGAAGGTCAGGAAAGATTCCTCTAGCACCTTTATATAAGGACTTTAGTTAAGCTCCATTAAATGAGGACTTGATTCCAGTGAATGGATGGATTTATAAATTGCTGTGTACACAGGACTCATCAAGGACACAGACACTCTGTAAATAAAGTTCATTTGAATTCTCTTCTGACTTGCAGGAAGATTTGGAAGGAGACAGTCTAACACTTCTTATAATTAGTGAGGTAGAATTGATTAGCAGTTAGTGGTCTGCACACACATTGCCTGGGTGTGAATCCTGGTTTCATCACTGACGCACTGTTGACCTTGCTGTGCCTTAATTTCCTTAGCTGTAAAATTAGAATAATAAATGTGCATTTTTAAAATATTTAAGTGACCTAATATTTGTAAAACACGTGGAAAGGTGTCTGGCAAATGATAAGCTCTTAAAGTAAAGCAAATGTTACCTAGATCACTCTCTTTGTCCAAAGTACATGAGATTGTGATTGGCAGTCTAACAGTAGACTTGGTTGCTTTTATTTGGATATGTTTGTGGTGGTAGGTAATAGACCAGATGTGTGCTAAGTAGCAGGGAAAGGTCTATTTAGAATTTAAAATCTACATGGATAGCTCACATTAATGTAATTAGCATTCAGAGTAGTTTGTTTATCCCCTCAGCACAGGAGCAATTCTTGTCATTTACATGAACAAAAAAAACACAGGGAGAGAGTGCTCTGATACAAAACCAAGCCAGTTATATGAAATTTTATATGGTAGAGAAATTCCTAGAAAGTATCAGTGTTAGAGGTTCTGGGAGTAGCTGGTATGAGTCAGCAAGGACTTTCTGAACATTTACTGTTTGGGACATGGTGAGAGGCTTAATGAATATTGTGTCTACCGTGAGACAAGAAGAGGTTATCATAGTAATGTGTGGGGGAGGTACTGAGGTTGGGTGCTTGTTGGGCCTAGAGAGGAAATTAGTATGGGCAGAAGAGGAGAGGAAAAAAATCAGGAAAAACAGATGGAACCAGCTGCAAAATTCCCTTAGAAAGTGAAACTCTAAGAAACTGAGGGCTATAGTTCAACACTGCGGTTTTCTGAGTAAATATGATTCCCCCTGTGCTAGAAGAGAGAAAATTGCAGGACTGCAAAGAACAAGGGTACAGTTCCTGGTGAAAAATGATGTGCCAATGAAGGTTATTTTAAGGAACACATTGTTTGGTGAGGGAGAAGTACAAATGCCCAAATGCTGAGATTATTGAAGTGAAGGGAGAGGGGAGTTGAATGGTTGGCTCCCTTTCAGCAGTTTTTTTTTTATCCCCCACAGACTTCTAGGCCCATGTGGACAAGGGAGCTTTGAAGCACCCACAGAACAGCTCAGGAGGTTGCCAGTGGCTGCTCAGAATCTTTAGGCCTGCTAGGAGCAGGGTGGTATGAAGGGAAACCCTCTAGTTCCCTCCCTCTCATTTCAGGGGTTGAGGACATTAGGACTGTTTCGTGTGGCTATATTGAAAGAGGAGAGGCGAGAAAGAAAAATAGCTTTGACTTTTTAAAGAAGTTTTATTTTCCCTACCACTTTGAATTTTTTTTTTTTAAAGAAAACAGTTAAAAATAGAAAAAATAACCATTTCTGTGGCACATTTGCAAAGCTGGGCTTCCCTTTCCTGTCTCTCCAAAACTGTGATTTGTCTTTAAAAAAGACTCCTGAGAGCCTGGTTTCAGCCACTGGCTATGCAAGTGATGGTAGCCTTGTAGCAGCAGACATGTTGTTTATGGTTATCCAAACCCAACACCTTCCTTAATGAGAAAGGAAGCAATAAAACAGGAATAGTGGACAGGCCAGCTGGGCTAATCAGGCCTGGCAAGAGGCCCACCCTCCAAAGGAAGCTGGAGTCCATTAATTCCAGCATCTCATATAGTTGGAAATCAACCTTCCCTAGGACTTCAGGAAAAGCAGTAGTTCTTTAAGCAAGCGGAACTGGTCCCCTATGTCACTGGTTAGAAGGAGCTGAATAGCTTTAGGGAACTTCTTAAACTTTCCTTACCCATGGACAAGGCTCTGCTTGGAGGTGCTCCTGTCTCTTTGTCCCTTATTGTATTCATAAAACATCCAGGTGAGAGCTCAATAATGTTCCAGTTTTTCTTTCCATCCTTCTTGTCTGTTTTTGACTCTAAGCTACCTACTAGGTTAGATGACAACATCATTCCATTCTTCCCTCTCCTTTCTTACTCACTGTCCCCTTCTGAGTTCCGGATCTTATCCTTTCTCCCTTGGTCTTCCTGCAAGGAAGACCTCCTTCTCAAGACTTTCCTCTACACTGCTTCTGTCTTTTAACCAGCTTCACCCTAGCTTCATAACCTCCATGGCTCCTCATTACCAGCAGCAGAACTCAACCACGTGCTCATGGAGTGGTCTGTGTGACTAGTTGGCAGACATGTTATGAGTGACTTGCTTCAGATAATATTGAAAACAGTGATTTTGGGAATGACTTAAAGTATTGATAAAAGAAAGTAGGTTCAAAGTTATCATAATAATATTCCTTTCATTCATCAGAATTATGAAATGCTTCCTTAACATGGAAAGAAAGCAAAGGAGCCGGTAAACTACACACAGCTCATAGTCTATTTTGTTCACTCGTCCATGAAAGCATGTTCAGTTCAGTTCAGTCACTCAGTCGTGTCCGACTCCTTGCAACCCCACGAACCGCAGCACGCCAGGCCTCCCTGCCCGTCACCAACTCCCGGAGTTCACCCATACCCATGTCCATTGAGTCGGTGATGCCATCCAACCATCTCATCCTCTGTTGTCCCCTTCTCCTTCTGCCCTCAATCTTTCCCAGCATCAGGGTCTTTTCAAATGAGTCAGCTCTTCAAATCAGGTGGCCAAAGTATTGGGGTTTTAGCTTCAACATCAGTCCTTCCAATGAACAACCAGGACTGATTTCCTTTAGGATGGACTGGTTGGATCTCCTTGCAGTCCCAGGGACTCTCAAGAGTCTTCTCCAACACCACAGTTCAAAGCATCAACTCGTCGGTGCTCAGCTTTCTTGACAGTCCAACTCTCACATCCATACATGACCACTAGAAAAACCATAGCCTTGTCTAGACAGACCTTTGTTGACAAAGTAATGTCTCTGCTTTTTAATATGCTATCTAGGTTGGTCATACTTTCCTTTCAAGGAGTAAGCGTCTTTTAATTTCATGGCTGCAGTCACCATCGGAAGTGATTTTGGAGCCCAGAAAAATAAAGTCAGCCACTGTTTCCAGTGTTTCCCTATCTATTTCCTATGAAGTGATGGGACTGGATGCCATGATCTTAAGTTTTCTGAATGTTGAGCTTTAAGCCAACTTTTTCACTCTCCTTTTTCACTTTCATCAAGAGGCTCTTTAGTTCTTCTTCATTTACTGCCATAAGAGTGGTGTCATCTGTATATCTAAAGTTATTGATATTTCTCCTGGCAATCTTGATTCCAGCTTGTGCTTCCTCCAGCCCAGCGTTTCTCATGATGTACTCTGCATAGAAGTTAAATAAGCAGGGTGACAATATACAGCCTCGACGTACACCTTTTCCTATTTGGAACCAGTCTGTTGTTCCATGTCCAGTTCTAAGTGTTGCTTCCTGACCTGCATACAGGTTTCTCAAGAGGCAGGTCAGGTGGTCTGAAGGCATGTTAAACATGGTGAAATGGTGATGGGAACCACTGATCTATTGGATATGACACCAATTGCTTTATTTAACTTGGTATCTAAGACCCTTCATAACCACCCCTTAGCTGCCTCTTCTCCTCTCCCTCCCCACAAGACCTGAGGTTCGCCACACAATGGACTCACTGTTTTTCAACTACATGATCTTCTTTTAGGATTTCACTGATCACTTTCTCCCTTACTCATTCCTCACCCATGTTGTCTGAGACATTGTTTTTTCGATGGCTTATTTCTAATGTGATCTCATTTGTGAAACTTCTCTCAAAACTTCAGGATATTAATTCTCTCCTCTGGCCTCCAACAGAGAAGGCAATGGCAACCCACTCCAGTGCTCTTGCCTGGAAAATCCCATGGATGGAGGAGCCTGGTAGGCTGCAGTCCATGGGGCTGCTAAGAGTTGGACATGATTGAGTGACTTCACTTTGACTTTTCACTTTCCTGGATTGGAGAAGGAAATGGCAACCCACTCCAGTGTTCTTGCCTGGAGAATCCCAGGGATGGGGGAGCCTGGTGGGCTGCCATCTGTGGGGTAGCATAGAGTTGGACACGACTGGAGCGACTTAGCAGCAGCAGCAGCAGCTGGCCTCCAAAGTTCTTTGAATCTATCACTATCTTTGACCTTATTATACTGAGTTGTAAATTTCTGTTTGCCTAGCCATCCTACACTAAAAGCAGCTTGAGAAAACCATATTGTTTCCCATTTTGCATGCCTTGTCAGTCACTTTGCTTATTAAATACTTGTTAAATAATGAGACAATGAAGTAGTTTACTTGTTAATAAATGAGAGAGATAATATTTTATGGAAATAAAATATTTCCTTTATGGAAAGGCTGAGTATCAGCGAATATAACTAATAATTTCAGAACCATAAGAACAAACATTAAATTTTCACAGTTTCATCTCAGAACTCTGTTTAATTTCTAATTGAATTCTGTTGTTTGAGGAGACCAAGAAGCTTCTGGTTCACTAAACTGCCTCCATATTTAATATGTTCTTCTCAGGTAAGACAAGCTGAGCTATTCTGAGCTCAGTGATTCCAATATCTCATCACATTCTTTCTGATTTATTTCTTCTGTCTAATGTACTTCCTGTCAGTTTCATTAATTTTTTTCTGTATAATTCTTTTTATCATCTCCCTGTTCCAGAGTGCTGTATTTGCCCATTTTCTTCCGGTATCAGATCAATTTTTAATTTGTGGCCTCTGTTTCTGTGTCATTTTTAGGATTTAAAATTGCATTCTCTGCTTTTGTTATCTCAAACCGCAGAAAAGCAATTGAGTGAAATTGCAACTAAACATAAAATTAAAATAAGAAAATACACAAAAAGGAAAGTCACAGAGGAGACAAGGAAATTATGAGCATATGCAAGAAAATGAGGAAGAAAGTTTCCCAGTATCAAAGCAATGACTATGTTCAAGAATAAGCACTCGGTGGAGGCAAAGACTGGACAGAAGCTACCTGCACATAAATTACTCTTCTTCCCATCTCCAGTCCTTTTCTATGACTAACCAACCCCTCAGGCTTACTGGACTGTCTACCTACTGACAAGTCCTAAGTTTCAGCAGCCTCAGAGGTAAGTTCCTCTTGCTCAGGACAAACCCTGTAATCTCCCCACTTCCATGTGGAAATGTTAGACGGTCACCCCAAGCTGCCTTTTCCTCATGAAGAAGATTTTTGCTTTAAGGAGCAATTTGTTTTGAGGGCTAGTCCCCCAATATGTCCTTAATATACTCATTGCCTTCCACAAAACAGGACCTCACTATACGCTGGCCAAAAACTG
This sequence comes from Oryx dammah, assembly GCF_014754425.2. Taxonomy (NCBI): domain Eukaryota; kingdom Metazoa; phylum Chordata; class Mammalia; order Artiodactyla; family Bovidae; genus Oryx; species Oryx dammah. The sequence continues at coordinate 18,959,617 of NW_024070198.1, forward strand.
TGTACACGAAACACACAAATGGAGTCCAGTGAATGAATGCAAATCACTCCCTGAAAATCCTTGTCCTCGTCCACTCTCTAATATTGTGATAATATCATATATCACCTAATAATGTAGCACCCAACTTTTCATTCACTCCTCACTTCTAGAACACCCACCTCAGATTATATCAACTGACTGAGGTCAATTTGACATTCTCTCACCAAGAACATTCAGTATTCTTTTTAAAAAGGTTTCCTAATCCTGGGTGGTCAGGAATATAAATATTACATGGGTTACAAAATTAATGGTCAACATGCATGGGAGATTCAGAATGGTGTATTGGATACAGTGTGGGCCTTGGAATTAGGAGTTCTAGTTTTACTACTTAGCAAGTGTGGCCTTCAAAACATTTACTGGTTTCTTCAATGGATTGGTAATATTTGATGCACTCAGTGGATGTGATGCTATTTGTAACCTAAAAGGTAATACAATTACTATAGTTCTGTAAGTTGTTGATGCATTTTAATGGTTTTGAAATAAGAATGTTTTCCATCAAAAGAAACTAGCCAGCTGTTTACTCTCTCCCTCCAGCTATTATTAAATTTAAGGTTGCTGTTATTGTTCAGTCACTAAGTCACATCCAACTCTTTGTGACCCCACAGATGGCAGCATGCCAGGCTTCTCTGTCCTTCACTACCTTCTGGAGTGTGCTTAAACTCATGTCATTGAGTCAATGATGCCATCCAACAGTCTCATCCTCTGTCATCCCCTTCTCCTCTTGTCCTCAGTCTTTCCCAGCACCAGGGTTTTTTCCAATGAGTTGGCTCTTCATATAGGTGGCCAAAGTATTGAAGCTTCAACTTCAGCATCAGTCCTTCCAATGAATATTCAGGGTTGATTTCCTTTCGGATTGACTGGTTTCATCTCCTTGAAGTCTAAGGGACTCTCCAGAGTCTCCTCCAGCATCACAATTTGAAAGCATCAATTCTTTGGCACTCAGCCTTCTTTATGGTACAGCTCTCATATCTATTCATGACCACTGGAAAAACCACAGCTTTGACTATAGGGACTTTCGTTGGCAAATTGATGTCTCTGTCTTTTAATACGCTGTCTAGGTCTGTCATAGCTTTTCTTCCAAGGAGCAAGTGCCTTTTAATTTCTTGGCTGCAGTCACTGTCTGCACTGATTTTGGAGCCCAAGAAAATAAAGTCTGTCACTGTTTCCACTTTTCCCCATCTCTTTGCCACTGAAGTGATGGTACTGGTTGCCATGATGTTAGTTTTTTGAATGTTGAGTTTTAAGCCAGCTTTTTCACTCTTCTTTTCCACCCTCATCAAGAAGCTCTTTAGTTCCTGTTTGCTTTCTGCCATTAGAATGGTATCATCTGCATATCTGAGGTTGTTGATATTTCTCCCAGAAATCTTGATTCCAGCTTGGGATTCATCCAGCCCACTATTTCACATGATGTACTGTGCATAGAAGCCAAATAAGCAGGGTGACATATACAGCCTTGTCATACTCCTTTCCCAATTTTGAATCAGTCTATTGTTCTATGTCTGGTTCTAACTGTTGCTTCTTGACCTGCACACAGGTTTCTCAGGAGGTAGGTAAGGTGGTCTGGTAGTCCCATCTCTTTAAGAATTTTCTACAGTTTGTTGTGTTCCACACAGTCAAAGGCTTTCACATAATCAGTGAAGCAGAAGTAGATTTTTTTTTTAATTCTCTTGCCTTTTCTATGATCCAACGTTAGTTATTCAGTCATGTCCAACTCTTTGCAACCCCATGGACTGTAGCCCAACAGGTTCCTCTGTCCATGGAATACTCCAGGCAAGAATACTGGAGTGGGTTGTCATTTCCTTCTCCAGGGGATCTTCCTGACCAAGAGATTGAACCTGGGTCTTCTGCACGCAGGTAGAGTCTTTACCATCTGAGCCACCAGGAAAGCCTATGGATGTTGGCAATTTGTTCTCTTGTTCCTCTGCCTTTTCTAAACCCAGCTTTTACATTTGGCAGTTCTTGGTTCAGATACTGTTGAAGTGTAGCTTGAAGGATTTTGAGCATTACTTTGCTAGCACGTGAAATAAATGCTATTGTATGGCAGTTTGAACATTCTTTGGCATTGCCTTTCTTTGGGATTGAAATGAAAACTGCCCTTTTTCAGTCCTATGTCTACTGCTGAGTTTTCCAAATTTGCTGGCATATTGAGTATAGCACTTTAACAGCATCATGTTTTTGGATTTTAAATAGCTTAGCTGGAATTCTATCATGGTTTGTGTTTAAGAATCAAGGAAATATAGTTCACAGAATGACACTGAGCAAAACTTTGGAGCTTTTTTTGTGGTAAACATATCTTTCCAGCTAGATTCCCCTATTTATCGTCAGTGTCTTATATCTGAAAGAGAAGAGTCAAAAGTTCCACTGGGTCATATTCTCCCATTTTCAGATGCATAGTCTAGTGGAGTCACAGACACCAAATTACTGGGAAGCTCATCAACTTTAGCTCCCCATTTTCCCAGGCCTCTGTTAAAGTCCTGGGCAGGGCCCTAGTAATTTGTTCATATGGTCAGATCTATTTCTAAAACATGCAAATTTGTTTTGTTTTCTTTTTCTTAAAGTGGTCCCCATTGTATAAGTTGCCAGCCCCATAAAACTTAGAATCACCCCTGGATGTCGTATCAGTGTGGCACAGTTTGTGTTTAGGGTCCTCTGTCTCTTGAGTTCTCCCTTGGCCTGTGTTTCTCTTCCCCTCTGTCCAAAGCTGCTCCTGGGAAGGACATATACCATATGATATCACGTATATGTGGAATCTAAATCATGACACAGATGAGTCTACCTGTAAACCAGAAGCTAAAGCACAGACAGAGAGAATAGACTGGGTCTGTGAAGGGGTAGAGGCTGGGAGACGGATTCATTGGGGGTTTGGGATTAGCAGATGCACACCGCTATTTACAGAATGCATTAACAACAAGGTCCTACTGTATAGCACAAGGAACTATTCAATATCCTGTGATAAACCATAATGGAAAAGAGTATGAAAAAGAATGTTTATATGTATAACTGAGTCACTTTGCTGTACAGCAGTAATTAACACAATGTGGTAATTCAACTATATTTCAATAAAATATTTTAGTAATATAAAATTATTACAGAGGAAATAACCTTGGTTTTGGAAAAGGATCATCTATTTTATATTAAGGCCTTAGTGTGACTTTAAATCAGTGTAGTTTACCTCTCCTCGGGTTATTTACATTCTGCTGCTGCTGCTGCTAAGTCGCTTCAGTCGTGTCCGACTCTGTGCGACCCCATAGACGGCAGCCCACCAGGCTCCCCCGTCCCTGGGAAGAACACTGGAGTGGGTTGCCATTTCCTCCTCCAATGCATGAAAGTGAAAAGGGAAAGGGAAGTCACTTCTCCCGCTAAAGTAGAATCAAAAATTATTTTTCTAAAGTAAAGTATCTGGCATTAGCAAACTGACTAAAATGTTACTCAGAGCCACAAAGAGACCTTTCTTTCACCCTTAAAGACACACCCAGAGGAAACTCTCCTACTGTGCCTACTATAGCATCGCCCATTTGTGTGCTGTGTGCGTTAAGTCACTTCAGTCATGTCCAACTCTTTGTGACCCTGTAGACTGTAGCCCACCAGGCCCCTCTGTCCGTGGGAGTCTCTGAGCACGAACACTGGAGTGGGCTGCCATGCCCTCCTTTGGGGCATCTTCCTGACCCAGGGGTTGAACCCATGTCTCTTGCATTTCCTGCACTGGCAGGCAGGTTCTTTACCACCGGCACCACTTGGGAAGCCTCATAGTCCATTTATGGTTGCCTAAATCAATTTCTATCTATTCAACACTATGCTACAAAATTAGTAGTGAATTAGATCCTTTTGGATTTGAATGGCAGAGATAGCACATCTGAATGTGATGCGACAAAGATTTACTTTGCTTCTTCCACACTTCTACCACTATTTTACTCTGTTCATTCACCTTCCCGTCCCTAACTGTCTCCCTCTAATATTGACCGAGAGCCTGCTGAGTGATAGGCACTGTGGTAGGCACTGGCACATTAAAACTAGCATTCAGCATGGGCTTTCCTGGTGGCTCAGACAGTAAAGAATCTGCTTGCAATGCGGGAGACTCAGGTTGGATCCCTGAGTCAAGAAGATGCCTTAGAGATGGAAATGGTCATGACTGAACAAACTAAAAGACGCTTACTCCTTGGAAGGAAAGTTATGACAAACCTAGACAGCATATTAAAAAGCAGAGACATTACTTTGCCAACAAAAGTCCGTCTAGTCAAGGCTATGGTTTTTCCAGTAGTCATGTATGGATGTGAGAGTTGGACTATAAAGAAAGCTGAGCACCAACGACTTGATGCTTTTGAACTGTGGTGTTGGAAAAGACTCTCGAGAGTCCCTTAGACTGCAAGGAGATCCAATCAGTCCATCCTAAAGGAAATCAGTTCTGAATATTCATTGGAAGGACTGATGTGAAGCTGAAACACCAATTCTTTGCCTACCTGATGTGAAGAGTTGACTCATTTGAAAAGACCCTGATGCTGGGAAAGATTGAAGGTGGGAGGAGAAGGAGACAGCAGAGGATGAGATGGTTGGATGGCATCACCAACTCAATGGGCATGAGTTTGAGTAAACTCTGGGAGTTGGTGATGGACAGGGAGGCCTGGCTTGCTGCAGTCCATGGGGTCACAAGGAGTTAGACACGACTGAGCAATTGAACTGAACTGAACTGAGCAAATATATATAGATTATTGAATGAATCAATCAATACATCAGTCAATCAAACACTGATTTTTTTCACTGGTAAAACTACTGTTCTTAACCAACTAGTGTGTTTTCATTTTCGGTTTTCTTTGTTAGAGAAGGTTAACATTGTCATTGTCCTCATTTTCCTTTAATTGTGCATCCAGTTATTCTATGACCTTTAAGAGTAACTGTTATTCTTCTACTCTCTTCCCCTTTGATATACTTTGATATGACTAGTAGGTAAACCAGAGACTGACTGAGAAAAAAGTTTCTTTTTTAATCTGTTCATTACTTCCAAAGGATTAAACACTTCTCTGCCTTACCTACGTCCATGATCCTGCCACTAAGATATATTGGGAAAAGTGCTATAATGTTACTGCACCTATTAAGATTTCAAAAGAATTACTATTTATTATTATAAGCAATCATAAATAATGATGATATTAACAAAAAATATTGGCTTCCCTAATATCTGAAATTTCCCTTCCTTTACAAACTACAGTAGATATATCCCACCATGGGCTCCTGTAGCACCCTAAATTCCACTGTTATATGAGTCATTGAATCTTACTGTCATTGTTTGTTTCATTAACTATTTTCCCACTAGACCATAAAGTCTATGAGGATAACCACCATATCCTTCTTGCTCATTGTTCTATCCTCAGGGGTTTGGAATACACAAGAATGTTATAAATAGTTTATAAATGAAGGAAGGAAGGGAAGAAAGAAGGAAGAGAGGAGGGAAGGAAATTTTCAAATGTTAGGGAAGCCAATTATTCAGTTTATTTAGTATTCAAAATGCAATCATAAGGACAGTATTTTTGAAAATACTTCCCTTATGACTGGGATTTTACCAACTCTTTCCTGTGCTTATTGAAATGCTGAAAATAATATCAAAAAGTGTTATTTCCTCCTCTGATTCCTCTAGGAAATGAAGACACAAATCATAGAGTCCAAGTGACTTGAGCCAAAATGGTTCACCTTGGTTCTTACGTTATTGTTTTGGAGTCTGCCCAGCTATCCGCACTATACCATCTGCACTGTATCCTAAACATCTCACTTTCCCTTCGGACTATTGGCTGCATTGTGAGATTCCCAACTCTTTCCCTTGACTCATCTCTCAAAGTACAGACAATTATTCTCATTCTAATCAAAAGGAGCGAGTGTGTGAATCACCCAAATGAGTGGGTTGTCCAAACACTGTCTCTGTTTGATTTTCAAATGCATCATGTAGGTTTTCATATAACCAGAATTCACCCACTGCTCAGAAAACGAAACATTCTTAAGTGGCAGTCCAAATTTGGAAACCACAGCTGTTTTAAGCAATTGAGTCACTGTCTTTCAGGTGCCAAAAATATCACCTATCATATTCTCCAGGGTTCAAAGAAAGAGGAAAGAGGAAGAAAGCAAAGAACAAGTTGAGAATAAAGGTAACATTAAGCTTCTCCAGTAAAATGAATTGTTATTAAAAAACAACCATAATAACTGAAACAACAATAATTATGGCAATAAGAACTACCATTCACTAGCAATGAACAAATCTGGGTCTCATGTGATCTTCCTAATCTCCTTAAGAGGGAAGGAGAATAGTACAATGGTCGCTATCAAGTACTAGTTCCAGGAACTGTTGTGGATATCAAAATCTGCAGTTGCTTAAGTCCCATATACAAAATGGTGTAGTGTTTGTATTATAACCTATGCATATTCTTCCATGTATTGTACTTTAAATCATCTCTAGATTACTTATAATACCTAATACAATGAAAATGCTAGGTAAATAGTTGCCAGTACCTGGCAAATTCAAGTTTTTTGTAACCTAAAATGTTTTTTTCTGGAATATTTTCAATCAGTGTTTGGTTGAATCCACAGATGCAGAACACACAGATACAGATAGAGAGAGCTGTGTTCTTAGCAACCTCATTTTACAGGTGAAGAAACAAAGTCAGAAAGGTTAAGTGAAGGGCTGAGGGTCATACAACCCAAGCCACTAGACTTCAGATCCTGTCTCCTGTCTCTTCTTCAAACAGCCTCACCACTGTTTTATATAAACCAACCTTGCACAAATTTGTTTGGGTAGGAAATCTACCCTTTTTCCACTACTAGGACCTAAGGAGAGATCATTAAGATGTCTCTGAACTTCTCAAAGTAAAAAAGAAACAGAGATTCCATTTCTAGCTTTTGGATGAGAGTTCCATGTATACACCTAATAAAATGTTTACTTGGTCCATCTCCAAGCTGATTGAGGGGGGACTCACAACAAAGAACTTTGATCACTCTGCCCAGACTGTACCCTAGTATCAAATTTCCCAAACTCCCATTCCACCCACAGGGGATTTCAGGAACAGCGAAAGTAACTTTTCAACTGACAAATCTTGATGACTCTTCTCTGGTCTCCTAGCCTTCATCTCCCCAAATCAGGCCAGTATCTAGTATATTCTTTGCTGTGGTGAGAGACTCCCCTTCTCAAGGCCCTAACAACCGGGTCCAGGTTACTGTAGCCAGTAGAAGGTCTATCCTATGAATCAAACCTCAATGAATCTGTGATCTAGCAGCAAGCCTAGCAGATACTCATTTAAGACAATCTCTGGCAAGAGCTTTATAAGAGATTTGGGAAAAAAAAAAAACCAGTCAGAGAGAGAACTGAATGGGCTACTAAATAAAACAAGGAGGATGAAACTCTGGCAGATGTATTTTCCCAAAGTAACTGAAAAAATGTTTCTGGTCTTATATGCCCTTCCAGAACCTCGTCACTCCCTTATCAAGGTTTATTTCCTCTTAAATCCCTAAGGGTCTTGGTGACTGTCTTAATGAATCGACTATGGTTGAAGCAATGCCCTGTGACTTTTGAGGATAGGTAGAAAAGTTAATCAGAGAAGGCAATGGCACCCCACTCCAGTACTCTTGCCTGGAAAATCCCATGGATGGAGGAGCCTCGTAGGCTACAGTCCATGGCGTTGTGAAGAGTCGGACACGACTGAGCAACTTCACTTTCACTTTTCACTTTCATGCATTGGAGAAGGAAATGGCAACCCACTCCAGTGTTCTTGCCTGGAGAATCCCAGGGACGGGGGAGCCTGGTGGGCTTCCGTCTATGGGGTCGCACAGAGTCGGACACGACTGACGCGACTTGGCAGCAGCAGCAGCAGAAAAGTTAATAGAGCTTCCACCTGACTCGCTCTCTTGGGCATCTGACTTTAAAACCTTGAGAGGAAGTCCAAGGCTACACGGAGAGGTATTCTGGTTATCAGCCCCACAAAGGTGATAGTTGACAACTGACATCAACTTTCAGAGTGAATAAGCCTTCTGATGATTCCAATCATTGGCCTTTGAATTAGCCTAGCCTTCATGTTTTCAGCTGAAACTAATGGAGCAAAGAAAAGCCATCCTATGGGAATTCCTGACCCATAGAATTCATGGTCATAATAAATGATCGTTTTAAGTCACTAAGTTTGGAGATAATTTATTGCACAGCAAGACACAACCAGAACAGAAACGTAAGCCTGAGGGGACTGCTGAGCATTTTGTATTTGCCAGAGCCAAAAGGTGGCTCCAGGCCCTACTGCTAATTCCATCTACCCCCTGCCAGGTGCCTTCTGTATATAGAGGCCATTTCTCTTCGAGGCTCCACTGCTCCTTTCTGCAATCACACTTGGCTCTCCTTTTCTGTGTCCATCAGACGTGTTTTTAAAGATCTGAATTTCAATTGTGCCCAGAATTTGAGACCTTTTCCTTAAGTTTCTTCAGCCTTGCCTGGACAAATCAGGAAGTGAGTTTAGCCTCTTATTTCAGTCTCTGAACATTTTGTGATGGTAAAGGAATATTCAGTGGTGGAGAGTAGTAAGTAGTGGGGAGAAAGAGGAGAATCTAACTCTTGACTCATTTGTCTTGGTTTTGACCTAGTTCTACTTAAAGAATTACATGAACACAGTTAGAACCTTTGCTCACAGTGCCATGACACCACCCCTGAATCATTTTACTTCCAGTGATAATCCTTTGATCAGGTTTCTAGACTCAAAGCTGGAAAAACTAAAAATATAGCGGCTTGTTATGTTGAACACTATTGTAATACAAAAACTTAGAATAGTACCTGGAACACAGTAAACAGTAAATATCCATTGAATGAAAGAATGAACAAGTGAATAAATGAAGGAAATTTCCTCCCCTCTTTTTAGAGACTAATAACTAATACTGGATTAGCATAATGTTGTTAGAAAACTCTAGAGTTTAATAGGTTGACATTCTACTCCATTAGGTAATATGTTTTTCAGCTTGCTCAAAGTAAGTATTAAACCTTGAAACTGTACAGTTCCTCAAGGGCAAAGACCATGTCTCATTTGATTTTGTATCCTCAGCAGCTGGCACTATGCCTGCTACTTGCTAAAAGCTCAGTAAATAGTAATTAAATATTAAAAACTAAGTGAATGTCAAGCAGAGATGGACAGAAATTTCAAATCATTTAGTTCTCCTAGGCGTTTCCTAGTAGGAGACAGTGACAGATAAGGGTGCTGGTCAACGCACCTGATCCCCAGAGGGATCAGACTGGGATGTAGAAATTCAGAAGTCCTGAGGCCTCACAGCTTCTAAAGACTCAAAGGGTTATTTATAATCTGAGTATGATATTAAGTGCTTTTCTATGATTGCTCCAAATAGTATTTTCTTATACAACTAATTTTATAATGAGCCATTTGTTTATTTACCCATTCATTTATTCATTCATCCCATATATATATATATATATTTTGGCCATGCCTTGGTTTGCAGGATCTTAGTTCTTGGACCAGGGATTGAACTCAAACCCTTGGTACTGAAAGCATGGACTCCTAACCACTGGACTACCAGGGAACTTCCCCCATTCACCCCATATTAGTGGGGACCTACCTGTTTTTTTTTTCTTTTTTTTGCAAAGATGTATTTAATCTGTCCAAGAGGAAGTTGAATGTTTAAAAGGTCTTTATTCCCTGGAAAGGGCTTCCCTTGTGGCTCAGGTGGTAAAGAATCCACCTGCAATGCAGGAGACCTGGTTTCGATCTTTGGGTTAGGAAGATCCCGTGGAGAAGGGAAAGGCTACCCACTCCAGTATTTTTGCCTGGAGAATTCCATGGACCGTATAGTCCTTGAGGTTGCAAAGAGTCGGACATGACTGAGCGACTTTCACCTTCACTTTTTCTTGGAAAAGTACCTGACTAGGAAACTAAAGAAAGACGAGATACTATTTTGTAGAGGCAGATGGAAATTGTAGACATAAGACCCTCACAATTCAGACTTAACTAATCTAGTGTATTGCAAAATGTGATCTGCATTGGGTAGAATTACTTGACAGATGACTATTAAAAGGCAGAGATGTCTGGGATCCATTCCAGACACACTAAGTCAAAACATCAGAAGTGAGAGTGGAAATTTTACAAGCAGCCTCTAGTGATTTTCATTTTACTCAAGTTTGAGAACTACTGACCACAGGTTTCTTGCTAATATGACCTACATGTGATTGCTTAATTTAATCTATGTCTACAAAAGTAAGATGTTACTTGGCTGATTCTAAGATGCCTAGGAGTACTGTACATGTGGCTCAAAATTGCCAATACCCTAGACCACAATTCCATTAAATGAATGTAATCATCCTCTCCTTAAACTAATCCAAAATAAACTCTTGCAAAAAGAAAGTAAACCTGTCCTTCCCTTAAGAAACTCACAATTTAGAAGCAAACTATTACAAAGTATTTGTTATTAAATATAGGAGCTTTTAAACCTGGATATGGCACATTCAAACCCTTCTCAATCTAAAAACAATAAATAGCAATCATCAGCTGTGAGAGGTGGCTTGTGGCCATGCAGTTCTAGACTGTACTATCCACAGTGCTACCGTCCAGCTGGAGCCCGGCGACCTGTCCTTGCTTTACTCCCAAACTCTCTCCTCTTCTTCCCCAGAGATTTTTACTCACTTTCTGAATTTTCCTAATCTGGTCAGAGAGTGTGTCTAACAGGCGAGTTTTCAGGAAGTCCATCACCTTGACCACCCGGCCATCAATGTAGCAACTGGAATAAAAATAAAATAAGAATCAGGTAAAATCTCAAGCAGGAGATTACAAATGTATTTCTCTAGCCAGAGGTCTCTGGTGCCTGAGAAGCAGCAGCCCAGGGTTCACTTGAGCTTTTCCATTAAAAAAAGTTTGGATCCTGCATACTTTTCAAACAAAAATAAACATCTTATCCTCTTTAGTTTTACCTCCATTTGTGGGCTAATACTGTGATTTTTTTTCAGCCTTTGTCCATTGAAACTGCATTTATTGCTCTATAGGAACTGATAGGAATCCATAACACGAATTGGGTAATGGGGAAAAGCTTCCTTTGTTGCCCCCATAGGGAAAGTAATTTAACGTCCCTTCCATACCATCCTTACTCCCACTTTAAAATAATAAAGGTATGTGAGAGGTTTGCAAGACTACTCAAACATTTTGAAAGGTTTCCACATCTTTAAATAAGAGAACACCAACCACACAAAATCAGATTTAGTGCAGTGAGTGAGTTGCAAAAATTTCATCTCCAGTTCACTTCCCTGGTAAAATACCTTGTAGTCAACCTCCTTCTACCTCTACAATAAATGAATGGATATGAATAAACAAACAAGAAAGACAGACTAAAGTCCAGGCGCCCCATCCTAAAATAGCAACATCTGGCACTCCTCAGTGTGGCGGTGTCCCTGGTTCTGTTAGATGGCTTAAGTGAAACATCAAGTTGTGCTGAGGCTACACTGTTAACATTCAACCAAAACAAGTCCATCCGGCTTTGTGTGGACTCTGAGAATTCTTACTCTGAAGACTAAGCCCAAGGTTAAGTGACCTTCATTATCTTAAACCTCCCAATACTCATCTTTGCAAAATTTCAAGTTAAATCAATTTAATTTAAGTCAAAACTTATGACTCCTGGGTGCCTTTTCCAATCTACTTAGGTCTCCTTGGTTGATGAATAATGATAGACTATGCCATTTTTAGTTAGTCACCAACCTCTCAGTACATATTATAGAACCATGTGAAAATCCTTTGTAATGTTAAATTGCCATTCCAATACGTGACGTAGTGGAATGGTTAAAATTCCTTGTAATTACACTTTGTACCAGGTGCTCTGGTTGCAGTGTGGGTGGTAGCTGAGTGCCTCCCATTCAGCCTTCCCTTTGGCCTCCCTCACCACGTCACACATTTCCACAGACTCTAATGTTTAAATCATTGGTATAGTGGAAAGAGTCCAAGTTTTGGAGCCAGAGATATCTGAATTCAAATTCCATATCAGATATTTACTATCTATATGATCTTGGACAGCAAGCCTGGCCTTTATGGGCCTCAGTTTTCTTATTCATAAAAGAAGGTAACCTATTTGCCTCCCAGGATTATTTGAAGATTAAGCAGATAAACCTAAAGTATCTGGCATATAGTAAGCATTCAACAACTTTCAGCTCTTTCTGATTTCTCTAAATTTTCAGCTCACAAAGATGGAGTCATAAACAATAGGAGACTGACTCAATTACATGTGTATAGAATTCTAAAAGTGAGATTGTTGTGGCAAAGGGTACATGCTTTTGAAAATTTGGGTGGTTACTTATATTAGGGAATAAAACAAACCAATGACAGGACCTTTCACCTCATTCCTGGTACTAGATGCTAGACTCAGATCCAATAAACATTTACTACGTGTAACACACAGAGCTGGTAATGTCCATATCCATCACCTCACAACTCTATTAGTACTCCACTGTCAGCACCTCCAATTGTTTTTAAGTTGTGATTAGACAGCTTCCTACCTGAAAGCTAAGCATATGAAAACATTGCAGTGTTTAAATAAAAAAAATAATTCGTGCAATGTTAATATAACACATAATGAAGGACATAAATATTTGTATTATATTACATAATGACTATGTGTATGTTAAAAATGTACTGTAATTAGTGTTCTTTTATGTTTTGATCAAATACATTATAGTTTCCTCTTTTTTCTTTGTTAGCTCCCAGTAACTATTTTAAACATCAGAAATATAAGTTTTGCTGGCAGCACATATAGTTAAATGCTCCTTGAGATAAAAGTGCCAGATGTACTCTTTCAATGTGTAGGATTCCCTGTGAACACGCATCCTACACCACAGAGTCCATGACCCAGGCTTGAGGGGCCTCACTCGTCCCCTGCTTCCTCTGGTCACTTTTCTCAAGCACACAAAACTTAAAGCCTTGGTTTAAGTTCAGCGTTGCCATATACTACCTATATGATACTAGGCTTCCCCTTCTTTAAAATTGGTTTAAAAAGAACCCAAACATATATTTTCACAGGGTTACTGTACCCTGTGAATAAAAATCAGGGGGAATGCTGAGAACAGAACATGGCACACAGAAGGTATTCAATAACCAAATCTGTCCTCCAGGTTACTTAAATATCCAAGGTGGTAGCAACCCAAACTAAAAAGCCATGGGGCGGGGTGAGCAGGGAAACACCTATCTGGAGAAAGACACTGTTCATCCACTGTAGGATCTGGAATGAGGGTATTATGGAGGAGCAAAAACAAACTCTGGATTTCCAGTAGGTGGGCAGGAAGAGAGAAAGAGAGAGAGAATGAAATGGGGAGGGCTGTGATTATGCTGCAAAAGTTTGGAGTCTGAAAAGAGCTTACTGGTCATGTGATCTAAAGTAGGTAAGCCAGTGACAACATCCCTGAGAGTGATTATCTGGGACAGGGAATCGACTCTCATACCCTACTAGTATGGATCCACAGTAGCAGAGCTCGAACCCAGGAAATGTTCTTCTACCATGGGTCTAAAATTGGCTTCCTCTTACTGTTCACTCAACAGCTGTTTTCTTGGACCCAGAAATAGTCCAGCTCCTCCTTCATGTGACATGTTGGGGAGGAATTCTAGTAAAAACTTTAGCTTAAGCTTTTTAGAGCCTATTCTTGGCCCCACTCTTAACCTAACAAGCTGGATTCAATCATTCTCAGTTGGTCTCAGGCTATCCTGAGGGCCATGAATTAGAGGAGAGCCTAGAGAACTCTAGGCAGGAAACCAGTGTGACGAGGTTATCTTATCTCAACAGTGCAGGCAAGAAGGAATCTGAGTCTAAGTAAGGGAGGTCACAGAAAAAGTAAAAGTGAGAGCCTGTAAAGAAAGAACTAATAAAATAAAGCTGTAGAGTGTAGGAGAGATGGGAAGGGAGTCAGTGACGATCATGAGCTTATGAGAGAGAATGTCTTAGAGGACACTGGTGCCAAGGACATGTCAGCTATTCAGACTAGGTTTTAGGTTTGTCAAAGGAGAGAAATTATTCTGCCTGAGATATCAAAGACACAGAAAATATCAAGAGAAAACAGTTCCTTGGAGGTATGTGAACTCAGCATAGGGAAAAGTTGAGATAGAAAATGCTGACCTCGCTGTTTTCTTGTCTTCAGTTTGTAAATAATGAATGAAGTCATGGCCATAGATGAGCTCTCTCAGAGAATCAGAGAAGTTAACAGAGATGGGAGATCCTCTAAAAGCTTCTCAGTTGTGGCACTGAACATTGCCTCTGTCTTTGGCCTGAATAAGAGTCCCTTCCCCAGCCTGACCATCAGAGTGTCTTTTTAATAATAGCAGTCTGAGTCAGATTCACATCTGGATGCCAAAGGAATCCCATATTACCATGAAGTTTCACCAACTCTCATTTGCAAACATAAATCCACATTTATATTGTACTATGGAAATAAGAACTTTCAGTTCAATTCAGTCGCTGAGCTGTGTCCAACTCTTTGCAACCCCAAGAACTGCAGCATGCCAGGCCTCCCTGTCCATCACCAACTCCCAGAGTTTACTCAAACTCATGTCCATTGAGTCAGTGATGCCATCCAACCATCTCATCCTCTGTCATCCCCTTCTCCTCCTGCCCTCAATCTTTCCCAGCATCAGCGTCTTTTCAAATGAGGCAGCTCTTTGCATCAGGTGGCCAAAGTATTGGAGTTTCAGCTTCAACATCAGTCCTTCCAATGAACACCCAGGACTGATCTCCTTTAGGATGGACTGGTTGGATCTCCTCGCAGTCCAAGGATCTCTCAAGAGTCTTCTCCAACACCACAGTTCAAAAGCATCAATTCTTGGGTGCTCAGCTTTCTTTATAGAACAACTCTCACATCCATACATGACCACTGGAAAAACCATAGCCTTGACTAGATGGACCTTTGTTGACAAAGTAATGTGTCTGCTTTTTAATATGCTGTCTATGTTGGTCATAACTTTCCTTCCAAGGAGTAAGCGTCTTTTAATTTCATGGCTGCAATCACCATCTGCGGTGATTTTGGAGCCCAGAAAAATAAAGTCAGCCACTATTGCCCCTGTTTCCCCATCTATTTGCCAATAAGAACTTTGGTCCTACAGAATTTAGTATTCCGTTTTAAGAGAGGAGACAATTGAACCACAGGTATGAGTTGATAAATACCTGAGCCTTTTTCTTGGGTACCCTTGGACAATTAGCTTGCTGCACTTTATATATGTGAAGCTTCTTAGAAAACATTCAGTGTCAGCAGTTTGTAGTTATTTGAAAAATGTTGCCTATTCCAGAGATTTGGCTCTCTGATAGTGGCTGCCTATGGTAAACGGCTCAATGTATCAGTTAGATTTGGACATAAGAGCCTATGATAACTACTTGGAAAGAATAAATTGTTAAAAATGGAAAAGATGGTGATTTCTAACCAAGACTGGGTAAGTGGATGTGGGACTGGATTCCAGCTGACTGTCCAGTGATGGGCAACTCTCTGTGCTTTCCTCTGTCCTCCCAACTGCGAGGGTAAAGACGATTCTGAGCTGCCAAGGTTTCTTCTCAAGAGTTAACTAGCTTAGTGACAGCTACAAAGGCACCAGAGGACCAAACAAAATCAGAGAGGAAAGGAAGGGAAAGACAGAGGAAGGCAATCTGCCAGTAAGATGTGCTTTGGCATCTTCCACACAAACCTGGCAGAGTGGTTGGTTCTAGAAATGCTTAGACGGATAATTTTAGATCCTCCTATAAATCATAGTCCTCCACTAAGCTCTCTTGAAATCTCAGCATCTCTTAGGATCACACCACAAATGGCTGAGCTATTCAACTAAAAGCTGAAGTAAGGAGAGGCTGTGCAGAAATACCCTTTACATGAACTATTACTACAAACACAATGGGCTTGAAACCATTGTGTGGACAATGGTGTGGACATGGACAAAGAGCCTGTCTGGCTCAGTACCAGTGACCATCACCCCTTCCTTTGCTGGCCTCCAGATTGGCAGCTCATGCCAAGCACACACCTGGGAAGGTAGCAAAGATGACAGAGTATACAAAGTAAATGGAACTACTTACCAATTCATTCACCAACTCTCTTGCTATCTTTTGTTCTAAATTTTATTTTTAGTTTAATGCTTTTCATCTTATTTAAAAGTCTGCCCTTTATCTGTTTATTATAAAAGAAACAAGTGCTCATTATAGACAAAATAGGAAATGCACACAAAATTAAAAGATGAAAATGAAAAATCACTGGTAAGTCCAACACCTAGAGAAACTCACTGTTAACATTTTGACTTGTACCCTTTCAGACTTTTCATAGTAAATATACATAAAATTTCCCATAATTAGTTATTTTAAAAACTTATTCCAGATCCTATTCCACTAGCATATAAAATTGTCGCAGCTGATTCTCAAGAAGCCGGTATCACAGAGATCCAAACAAATATTAGAGACTCCAGATGAAATCATCTTATTCTTATTTCCATTCCATTCTGGCCAGATAGGGATCCTCTGCCAGGAGCAGGTCTCATCTCCTTTCTTCTTTGCTTAACCCTGAGTCCTCTTCTCCCTTTCTAGGCCTCTAGATTTAGTCTTCAGGATTGTACTCCAATTAGCCACTTATGCCCATTAGCCTCTTAAAACATTTAATGAGGAGAGCTTGTTGGCTCCAGGGGCAGCTGGTTTTGTTTACCTGGCTCTTTACTTTAAAAGGAAAAACCTTTGCCCCTTATTATCTGACCTCTTCTTTTATTTCAGGTAATTGCATTAGTGCTGGCTTTCCAAACTCAGGAATTTCCGGACCTATTTTGCTGCCTGCTGCTTTCAGGGAGGAGGGGCTGTCTACTCACAGTTCTAACACCCTGCCTCCTGCCTTGGCAGGTAATGCCATAAAACTGGGGCCTTCCCCACTGGATCGGAGAGAAGTTTGGATAATCACTAGAACATCCCTATTGACCTATAAAAGCTATTCTGACACCTTGAAGTCAAACACTGGAGAGGCTGATGCTAGACTCTCCAAAGCTTTATAAATTGTTATCTTCCCCTCCTCCAAGGGCCTCCCTCTGGGTTCCTACTGAGCACATTCTCATATTTACCTTTGGTTTGCTTTCTGAGGCTGCACTATTCTTGATCTTCTTTGCTATGTGTCAACATTATTATCTTGTGTTCAGAACTACTTTGAGAAGTAGAGCTTGGATGAAATAAATGCTGTTAGGGAAAAAAAGGTCCTATGAAATGTAGGTGTCTTTTGGCTTTCTTCAACCAGTTCTTATATTATCTATAAAGGAGTCACCCAACTGACTGAAGGGTTGTGGTACAGGAATTTCAGAGTTTGGTAAAATGTTATTATTGAAAAATTATACAAGTAACAGTCAAGGCGGCAGGCAATCCCTCAGGCACATAATGGGTACTCAAAAGATATATTTAACGAAAGCATGGGTATCTGTATAATCTAACCCACAATTCACCAAAAGAGTGAGCCCGAGTCTTGAGTAAAGTCACAAGGGCCTAATTTTCTTGAACTTTTCTCTCTCCTAATTCCTTGCACACTTTGGGTCCTGAGCTTCAAGCCCTAATCATTCTCCCCAGTGAACACAATGCATGTGGAGAGACACATTATCTTGGCAGGGACTCAAACAGCTGGCCCTTGATCCTAGCAGCCTAAGGAGAGCTCCAGGGGAGCAGGGAAGGAGAGGGCTAGGAAAGCCATCTGCAGAGTGCTCTGAGGGGGGCGACTCTGGGAATTTTCAGAGTAGTAGCATGTGATGGCACCAAAAGTGTGAGCAGGGGTTATCTGTGTGTTTTGAGTCTGAAATGTAAACAATTTGTGGGACCATCTTTAAGAAAAGGAAATCAGAAGTACAAAACACAAAATTAGGTACAAAAGCAAACATTTATTTAGAATGACAAAATAAATCACAACAAACTCCCAGAAACTTCTTTCAAATCCCTCTTTTTCTGAGCCATCTTTACGCAATTTACCAGAAATGTTTACACAGCAATGCTTCCCCCTCACCACCTAGAACATCCTACAGTTCTGAGCAACTCCTGGCATTCCTAGGAATCAATGTAAGGGAAGGGCTTGAAGCTTAAGTCATTAGCTTCCTGGTCAGTTTAACTGAGTCATTAATAATAGGATTGGCAGGATCTAAGTTACTAGAATCTAACCATCTATGTGCAGTATTTATTTTCATTCAGTGTTTGTAAACTGGGAGCTTATACAGTTACCACAATCTTTCCCTGACCTCTTTTCACATAAGTGCCATTGTAGCTGAATAGCACAACTAACCTGACTATAATTAGTGCGTTGCTAACTAGGAGAACATAGAAAGGAGAATGAGGAAGGGAGGAGCCATCTATGTGTTCCTTTTTTTTGCTAGCTATTTTACATAGGGTGTCTCATTTAACCTCCTGAACACTCACTGTTTTGCAGATTATAACCTGTGGCTCAAAGAGGTGTAATAGGGACTTCTCTTGTGGTACAGTGGATAAGAATCTGCCTGCCAATGAAGGCGACATGAGTTTGATCACTGGTCCAGGAAGATTCCGCATGCCTTGGAACAACTAATCTTGTGTGCCACAACTATTGAAGGCTTTGTGCCCCAGAGCACGTGTTTCTGCAACAAGAAAAGCCACCTAAATGAGAAGCCCATGCACCACAATCAAAAGTGGCCCCCACTCGCCCATAACTAGAGAAAGCCCCAGCAGAGCAATGAAGATCCAGTGCAACAGAAAAAGAAAAGAAACATAGTAACTAGGAAACCAGAGACCAAGTAGGTACTAGGCAACAGATACCAAAAACTTCGGTCTCTACTCTGCTCTGCCAAGGGTGAGGGCTATGAAGACTACTGTGCTTACTTCATCTATATGTAATCAAGTTGCTGCTTTTCAACTTCCTTTAGTCTTACCTATTTCAACTATCCTGAACACCTAAACAATACTGAGCTAAAGAAAATGAAACAATTACAACAAATAAAAGCACAAGCGAAACAATAACAGAAGCAAAAACCTGGGGAGATAAGTAAAGGAATGGAGATGGTATAACTTTACTCTTTATCTTGCAAGTGTTTTTAAAAGTATTTTTTATCAGTAATAGTTACATGAAGAAAAGGGGCTCTATTGTCAAAAATAAGTTTAAGAAATGCTGGGTTAAAACCAAGTTAAGTAGTATTTCCTGTTCCAGCCAGCATGGAATAGATTAGAATTACCCTCCAGTCACAGACAACTCAAAATTGAACACAAAATACACAACAACTCTTTGATCAGACAGCAGCCAACTCAAGCTGTGATCCTGGAGAAAGGCATGGCACCTGAGGTGAGCCTCACATTTACCTGGGCTTGCTCCTCTGGAGAGGGTGGAGATAATTTATTGACCACCCAATTTTGTGCTCCCCTTCCACAGTGCAGAGCTGTGTACAAGAAGCAGCAGCCTAGCCAGAACCTATTATATCTCTACCTAGATCACAAAAGGGGTGCCCATCAGACTAACAGGTCAAAGCCTTGTGAGCAGAAGTGATGTGTCACCTTAGGCTAAAGTAGCTGGAGATGTGTATCACTTCTGCGCAGAAATTAAAAAGCCATGTCCTTCCTTATGTATTCTTTCCTCCATTGCCAGATGAATAGAAGAGTCTCCAAGGAGAAGTCACATGATGGACAAAATCAGGGTCCTGAAAAATCACATAAAAGGCCATCCACCAGGGGCCTAAGCATTGAATGTGACATTAGTGAGAAACAAACGTCTAATTGTTAAGCCACTGAGATTTGGGGGTTTATTTATAAGAAAACAATGTTGTTATATTTCCTAGTACATACATATTCATTACTACGAAGCTCCATTACACCAATCTGTTTGATCAACAGTATAATAAAAAGGTTGTCCTTTGAGAGAAAATGGTCCCTGTTATGAAAATAAAAAGATTAACCCAGAGAACTCTAGTTAAGAACTCTAGTTTGAATTGACTAGGTAACTGTCAACAATGGGCTGAATTCTAATATCATGCAAGGACAGTTGAGGGGAAGAGATGATTCTTATTCTTCTTTATCTAGGCAAACTGAGTTCAGGGTGAAACAGTGATTAAGGTGATTACTAATGACCAGAGAGGACATGGAATCTAGAATATTGGAAGGGAGGTCAGTTAATGGAAGCTACATATCAGTGGGTGGCAGCCTTTTGACTTACATCCAGTATCCTCCACTAGGCCTCTGGTGAAAACCTGAGTTTTCATTTGAAGGCCAGCCATAGTCTGAGGTAGACTTATTTCAGCATCAATATGGTCAATGAAATCATACATCCTAACTTGCATGTATCACACAAGCAGGAAAACCAGAGGTTCAACTCTCCTCTGTATGAGGATGTTGCTTATTTCTAGACACCCAGCACTCATAACTGTACATGCATGTGCACACACACACACACACACACACACACACACACAAACTGCTACTCTAGCTGCATTCACCAATATTCTGTATATTTTAGTTCCCTCCCTGGTGGCTCAATGGTAAAGAATCTGCCTGCCAATGCAGGAGACATAGGCTTGATCCCTAGGTCAGGAAGATCTCCTGAAGAAGGAAATGGCAACCCACCACAGTTTTCTTGCCTAGGAAATCCCATGGACAGAGGAGCTTGGTTGGACTACAATCCATGAGGTCTCAAAAGAGTCAGACATAACTCAGCGACTAGAAAACAACATTTAACGTTTATTCCCAGCAAACTCCATGTCATAGAGCTACACCTTGAAGTATAGTCACTGTGTAGAATATTGTACCTAGAGAAAAGCCTTACACCAATATAATTCTTTTCACAACAATAGCCATGTCTTCATTTTAAAAGAAAGGCTGGCTCTCCCCATGTAAGGGCTTAAAAGAAACTATTTATCATGAACATGATAACATTTATCATGAACAAACATGCATGTGTGTATAAGTTTATTTGTGTTAAGAGGGACAGACTGAGGGGGAGAGAGGTATCCATCTATTAATTAGATTTCAAGATTGGGATAAATATAAGGTTGGTTTTTGTCTTGTAAGGAATGTGAACTGAGCCCCCAAAGAAACTATTTTAAATTTCAGTATTTGCATTTTTGTATAATTAAATCTGAGTATCATTAATATTTTATAATTTTCCTTTAAATTATTTTAAATTATTCTTTTGATTCATGATTTTAAAATATAATAAAAATAATTCTGTTAAAAAATACACACATTTTAAAAGTTAAACATGACAACGAAAAGTATAAAGAATTTGGTGATTAAACCAAATCTCAGTGCACCAACTTTATCAGCATTCAGAAAAAATCATGCCAGTCAGTTCTGTATGTCTGTATACATGTATCTGTATATACATACATACAGATACATGTATACATACATATAGGAATAATAAAAATACTAATATCAATAATTTTAGAGTGACATTATATATTATGCTATATATCAGACACTAGTTCCTTAAAATGCTTTTTATAAATTTTTTTAATGGATTCATGCTTTTGCTTTTACTATGTCTAACTTTTTTAGATAGTATATATCAATTGCCTCTGTGAAAGGTAAGGGCATTATTCCTATATTTTTACAACACTGATAATCACAATAGACTGTTATTTTTGTCTCAACCATCAAACATAGTTTAGAAAACTCAAGAGGAGAAAGAAAATCTTTTGTATTTATTCACCCTTAGCCTTTTTATCTTTCTTCCTATTTGATGCTCCAAGTTTCCATCTTTTATCATTCTTTTTTTAAAGAAAACTTATCTTAACCATTCTTTTAGGTGGGTCTTTGTCAACAAACTCTTAGTCTCCCATCATTTGAAAAAGTCTTGATTCCCCTTTCATTCCCCAAAGGTATTTTTGCTGGATACAGAATAGGTAGACAATTCTTTCCTTCAGCCCTTAAAAACTGCCACTCTTCTGGCCTCATTATTTTTGATTAAAAAATCTGCCATCATTTAAAATTTTTTCTTTTTTTTTTTAAACCTATAAGTAAAGTGCCAGGCTTCCCAGGTGATGCTAGTGGTAAAGCACCCCCCTGCCAATGCAGGAGACGCAGAGACACAGGGTTGCTCCCTGGGTTGGGAACATCCCCTGCAGGAGGGCATGGCAGTCCACTTCAGTACTATCTGGAGAATCCCTTAGACGAACCTGGGGGCTCCAGTCCATAGGGTCACAAAGAGTTGGACGTGACTGAAGCACCTGAGTAACCCATGCAAGGTGCCATTTTTCTCACTGGCTTCAAGATTTTTCAGTCTTCAGCTTTCCGCAGTTTGAGTATGGTGTATCTTGGTATGGATTTCTTTGACTGTATCTGGGGTTTACACAGCTTGTTAAATTTAAAGGTTTATGTCTTTTGCCCAGTTATAGCAAGTTTTAGCCATTATTTCTTTAGGTATTTTTTTAGTTTCACCAGCTTTCATTCTGGGGCTTCAACAACATAAATGTTAAATCTTTTGGTACTACAGATCTCTGAGACTCTTGTTCATTTTTATTTTTTAACTCAGTCTATGTTTGGTTTTTTTTTTTTTCTGTTGTTAAGATTAGGTAATTTCTGTTATTGTATCTTCAAATTCACTGATTCTTTTTCATCTTTTTCCTTAATTCTGTTGTTGAGCCTATCCACTGAGTTTTTTATTTCATTTTTTGTACTTTCAGTTCTAAAATTTCAATTTGGTTCTTCTTCATTTATTTGTTGAGACTTCCTACTTATTTGCTTTCTTTTTTTTATATTTGTTTCAAGAATACTTGTAATTGTTTATTGAAATATTTTTATGACAGCTGCTTTAACAGCCTTGTATTTTGAACATCTCTGTTATCTCGATGTTGGCATCTATTGATTGCTTTTTCTCATTCAAGTTGATATTCCTCTGGTTCTTGGTATAACAAGTGATTTTCACATGATATTTAGTCATTTGGGGTATTGCATCATAAGACTCTGGGTCTTAAATCTTTTATTTTGGTTGGCCTCCTATGACACCACTCAGAAAGGATAAGGAAGGAATACTGCCTTGTTACTGCCTGGTACGGGTAGAAGTCTAGGCACCCCGTTGTCCTCCATAACACTCAGGGATTAGGGAACTTCCTTATTGGATTGTGGGAGTAAGAGTTCCAGCTCCTCATTAGCTTCCACTGATATACTAGCCTGACTTCAAGGGTAGGAGTGCCTTGTTCCTTCTTCCCACATGGCATCCACTCACAAGAGTGGGAGTAGTCGCATTACTGCTGGGTGGTGGTAAAAGTCCTAACTCTCCACTGGGTGTCCTCTGATAGCACCCCAGGGAGCGGGAAGAGGCACCTTATTTCTAACAGCTGAGTGTGGGAATCCCAGCTCTCCATTTGGTCTCCAGTAACAATGAGTGGGGATGGTGAGGAGGACCTTTATTACAACCTGGCAGTAATGAAAAGCCCTGGCATTCTTCACCAGGTGCTCACTGATGGAGGCACAGAGATACTGTATTATAGCCCCTCCGGGATAACAGTCCTGGCTTCCTGCGTGGCTTTTGCTGGCAGGAGTAGGGGTGGGGATGGAACTGCGCTTTTTCCCCCTGTGGTTGTGTGACTAGAGTAGAGTGGTTACTCTCTAAAAGTTCTCTGTTTTGCTAGCTTGTTCCTTTCCTGGTCCTTTGGCTAGAGAGAGCAGGCTTTTGTTGGCTCATTTTTTGTTTGATTTGTTGGTGCTTCTGGGCTGCCAGCTTTTCTAGAACCAAGTCTGGGCTATAAGAGGAAAAAACAAAAAACAAAAAAAACCCTAAACCAGTAAGCTCACCACTATACTGTTCCCTGGTTCCCAGCCTATCTTACTCTCTTCACTTTTCAGAATTTTTTCATGTTTGTTTTAGAAATAATACCTAGGTTTTTTTCCTCTGTACTTAATCAGAGAAATAAGGAAAAGTGTGTATACTCCATCATTCTTTTTTTTTTAATTGAAGGATAATTGCTTTACAGAATTTTGTTGTTTTCTGTCAAACCTCAACATGAATCAGCCATAAGTATACATATATCCCCTCCCTTTTGAACCTCTCTCCTGTCTTCCTCCCCACCCCACCCCTCTAGGTTGATACAGAGCCCCTGAATTAGCCATACAGCAAATTCCTGTTGGTTATCTATTTTACATATGGTAATGTAAGTTTGATGTTACTCTTTCCATACAGCTCATCCTCTCTTCCCCTCTCCCCATGTCCATAAGTCTATTCTCCATGTCTATTTCTCCATTGCTGCCCTGTAAATAAATTCTTCAGTATCATTTTTCCAGATTCCATATATATGCATTACAATATGATATTTATCCTTCTCTTTCTGACTAACTTCAGTCTGTATGATAGGTTCTAGGTTCATCCACCTCATTAGAATGGACTCAAAAGCGTTCCTTTTTATGGCTGAGTAACATGTCATTGTGTATATGTACCACCACTTCCTTATCCATTCATCTGTTGATGGACATCTAGGTTGCTTCCATGTTCTAGCTATTGTAAACAATGCTGCAATGAACAATGGGATACATGTCTAGTTTTCAATTTTGGTTTCCTCAGGGTATATGTCTAGGAGTGGGATTGCTGGGTCATATGCCAGTTTTATTCCTATTCTTTTAGGGAATCTCCATACCATCTTCCACAGTGGCTGTATCAATTTACATTCCCACCAACAGTGCAAGAGCATTCCCTTTTCTTCACACCCTCTCCAGCATTTATTGTTTGTAGACTTTTTGATGATGGCCATTATAACTGGTGTGAGGTGATATTTCATTGTAGTTTTGATTTGCGTTTCTCTAATAATGAGTGATGTTGAGCATCTTTTCATGTGTTTGTTAGCCATGTGTATGTCTTCTCTGGAAAATGTCTGTTTAGCTCTTTTCCCCACTTTTTGATTGGGCTGTTTGTTTTTCTGGCATTGAGTTGTATGAGCTGCTTATATATTTTGGAAATGAATCCTTTGTCAGTTGTTTCATTTGCTATTATTTTCTCCCATTCTGAGGGCTGTCTCTTCACCTTGCTTATAGTTTCCTTTGCTGTGCAAAAGCTTTTAAGTTTAATCAGGTCCCACTTGTTTACTTTTGTTTTTAATTCCGTTACTCTAGGTGGTGGGTCATAGACGATCTTGTTTTGATTTACGTCATCAAGCGTTCTGCCTATGTTTTCCATATAAAAATTAGGGTTAGGGTTAGGATTAGCTTTTAGTTTTATTAATCTTTACTATTGCTTCTTTCATTTCTTTTTCATTTACTTGTGCTTGGATCTTTATGATTTCTTTCCTTCTACTAATTTTGGATTTTTTTTTGTTCTTCTTTTGCCAGCTGTTTTAGGTGTAAAGTTAGGCTGTCTATTCAATGTTTTTCTTGTTTCTTGAGGTAGTATTTTATTGCTATATAATTACTTCCCTCTTAGAACTGCTTTTGCTGCATCCCATAAGTTTTAAGTTGTTGTGTTTTCTTTATCATTTGTTTCTAGAATTTTTTTGATTTCCCTTTTGATTTCTTCAGTGACCTGTTGGTTATTTAATCTCTATGTGTTTATGTTTCTTACAGTTTTTTTCTTGTAATTGATATCTAGTCTCATAGCATTGTGGTTGGAGAAGATGCTTGTTATGATTTCAGTTTTCTTAAATGTATCGAAGATTGATTTGTGACCCAAGATACGGTCTATCCTGGAGAATGTTCCATGTGCACTTGAGAAGAAGGTGTATCCTTCTGCATTTGGATGGAATATCCTGAAGATATCAATGAGATCCATCTCATCTAATGTATCATTTACGATTTGTGATTCCTTATAATTTTCTGTTTTGATGATCTGCCTATTGGTGTGAGTGGGGTGTTAAAGTCTATTACTGTTACTGTGTTACCGTCAGTTTCTCCGTTTGTGTCTATTAGTGTTTGTCTTACGTATTGAAGTGCTCTTATGTTGGGTGCATAGATATTTATAATTGTTATGTCTTCCTCTTGGATTGACCCCTTGATCATTATGTAGTGTCCTTCCTTATCTCTTGTAATTTTCTTTATTTTAAGGTTTATTTTGTCTGATATGAGGATTGCTACTCCAGGTTTCTTTTGCTTCACATTTGCATGGAATATATATTTCCATCTTCTCACTTTCAGTCTATATGTGTCTTTAGGTCTGAATTGGGTCTTTTGTAGATAGTATATATATGGGTCTTGTCTTTGTATCCATTCAGCCAGTATGTGTCTTTTGGTTGGAGCATTTAATCCACTTACATTTAAAATAATTATTGATATATATGTTCCTAATGCCATTTTCTTAATTGTTTGGGGTTGATTTTGTAGCTTTTTCTTCTCTTGTATTTCTTGACTATATAAGTCCTTTTAACATTTGTTGTAAACTTGGTTTGGTGGTAATGAACTCTCTTAACTTCCACTTGTCTGAAAAGCTTTTTATTTCTCCATCAATTTTGAATGAGATACTTGCCAGGTACAGTAATCTTGATTGCAGATTTTTCCCTTTCAGTACTTTAAATATATACTGCCATTCCCTTCTGGCCTGCAGAGTTTCTGCTGAAAGATCAGCTGTTAAGTATATGGGGGGTTCCCTTACATTTAACTTGTTGCTTTTCCCTTGCTGCTTTTAATGTTCCTTCTTTCTGTTTAGTCTTTGTTAGTTTGATTAGTATGTGTCTTAGTGTGTTTCTCCTTGGGTTTATCCTGTATGGGACTCTCTGTGCCTCTTGGACTTGATTAAGTATTTCCTTCTCCATGTTGGGAACATTTTCAACCATAATCTCTTCAAACATTTTCTCATACCCTTTCTCTTTCTCTTCTTCTTCTGGGATCCCTATAATTTGAATGTTGGTGGGTTTGACATGGTCCCAGAGGTCTCTGAGACTATCCTCAGTTCTTTTCATTCTTTTTATCTTATTCTGCTCTTTAGAAGTTATTCACCATTTCACCTTCCAGCTCACTGATCTGTCCTTCTGCTTCAGATATTCTGTTACTGATTCCTTCTAGAGTATTTTTAATTTCAGTAATTGTGTTGTTTGTCTCTGTATGTTTATTCTTTAATTCTTCTAGGTCTCTGTTAATTGATTCTTGCATTTTTTCCATTTTGTCTTCAAGGTTTTTGATCATCTTTACTACCTTATTCTGAATTCTTTTTCAGGTAGTTTGCCTATTTCTTCTTCATTTATTTGGACTTCTGTGTTTCTAGTTTTTTCCTTCATTTGTGTAGTATTTCTCTGCTTTTTCATTATTATTATTATTTTTTAACTTACTGTGTTTGAGGTATCCTTTCTCCAGGCTTCAAGGTTGAATTCTTTCTTCCTTTTGGTTTCTGCCTGCCTCAGGTTGGTCCAGTGGTTTGTGAAAGCTTCATATAGGGTGAAATTTGTATTGAGTTTTTTTTTGTTGTTGTCTATTTATTTGTTTTTCCTCTGATGGGCAAGGCTGAGTGAGGTGGTAATCCTGTCTGCTGATGATTGGGTTTGTATTTTTATTTTGTTTGTTGTTTAAATGAGGCATCCTGCGCAGGGTACTACTGGTGGTTGGGTGATGCCAGGTCTTGTATTCAAGTGGTTTCCATTGTGTGAGTTCTATTTGATATTCCCTAGAGTTAATTCTCTGATAGTCTAGGGTCTTGGAGTCAGTGCTCCCACTCCAAAGGCTCAGGGCTTGATTTCTCCCTGTGAGATTTTGATAGTGCTGTCAGTGACAATTTAGAATCATTGCATAGTGATGTACCATCAGCAACATTTGTTATATCATTCAAGTACATCTATTGGAATGGCCAATATCTTGAAACACTGACAACATCAAATGCTGGCTTGGATGTGGAGCAAGAGGAACTCTCATACACTCCTTTTTTCCCCCCGCTTTGTGCTTCCTGTAGTTTCACTTGCCCACAGGATACTGCATGAAGAGGCCTTGCTCCAGGTACTTCAGACCAGAGTTCCCAAGGCCAAAGGGCTGTGCATGTTTCTTAGCTTGGGGCTGTGTCCATCATTCTTAAAGTGAAAGTTTTTATGTTTGTCTTTAACTATAATTCCAACAATTTGAATTGTAATTTTTATTTTTTTTATTTTTTTATTTTATTTTAATTTTTATTTATTTATTTTTCTTTTATTTTACTTTACAATTCTGTATTGGTTTTGCCATACATTGACATGAATCCACCACGGGTGTACATGCGTTCTTGTAATTTTTAATCTGAATGTTTAAGTACAGAAAATTCATTTGATATTTACAATCAATTCTTTTACCATAATTTCTCCATCATGATTCCTTTTGTTTGGCTGCTTCATCTTCAAGTAGATTTTTCTACAAAGCCTCGTGCATAGCTAAATTTTCCCTAAATTCCTGTATGCTTAATACCTGCTTTCTGCTCCCTCTATTTTTGAAAGACAAATCAGGCACATATAACCAGATGATATAAGAGTCCTCCATAAAAATGAGGGAGCTTAAATATTAGATTTTTGATTTTAAATATCTTTGACTACATTAAAGCTTATTACCAGAAGATAGCTAGATAGACCGCTTAGGAGAAATGCTTAGGCATCACTCTCCTAGAAACAATAAAATTCCCTCCACCATTTTAGCAGAACATCCCCTTTCAAATAGAGAAGCTAATGTACAGTAGCAGTTCAACAGCTGGCATACAGGGGCTGGTATCATCGAATGAACAGGCAAGAAGGGTTATTGACTGGAGGAGGAGAAGAGGTGGGAGATGAAGAGCTGAAGGATCATCAGCAATATGAGACGGAGGACAAGCTACCATTTCAATGCCTGATGTTGATGGCACAGGTTCTGGTTCTTTGTTGGATTCAGTTCTATCCATCCTCTTAAATAAAAGATCCAGTGATGTCCAGGTAGCATCCTATGGGTGTCCCCCTTGGCTCACTGGTAAAGAATCCACTTGCAAAGCAGGAGACACAGGAGACTCAAGTTTGATCCCTGTGTTGGGAAAATCCTCTGGAGAAGGAAATGCCAACCCATTCCAATGTTCTTGCCTGGGAAATCCCATGGAAGAGGAGCCTGGTTGGCTACAGTCCATGGGGTCGCAAAAGAGTCAGACATGACTTAGTGACTAAACAACAACAATAACAATTTTCTGTTTTAGGTAAGCAAATTTTGGTGATGATTCTCTGGATTCACGTCTCTTTCCAGATTTCTTGGTGGTGGTTTGCCCTGCAATCTTAATTCTCTGACGGATCTAAGAAAATTCATTCATTATCAAATTGTTCAGTTTCTTTTAGTTCAGTGAGTGAGAGTAACAACTTCCAAGCTCTTTACATGTTGGGACTAAAACCAGAAATCCATTAAAAGCCTTCTTATTCTTATAAGGCATGCCAGCACTGATTGTTTTAAATTTATTTTTCACTGTGCTGGGTCTTGGTTGCTGCATACAGGTTTTCTGTAGTTGCAGCAAGTGGGGCTACTCTCCAGTTGTGGTGCATGCTCTTCTCATTGTGGAGGCTTCTCTTATTGAAGAACACAGGCTCTAGAACATGGGTTCAGTAATTGTGGTCGACAGGCTTAGTTGCTTGAGGACTCTTCCTAGACCAGGGATTGAACCCATGTCTTCTGCACTGGCGGTCTGATTCTCAACCACTTGACCACTATGGAAGTCCAACCAGCACTGATCTTTTGATATGATACTTGTATTAAGGGTTTTGTTGAGAAATAGCCTTATTGCCACTTTATATTATCCACCTGTGTATTAACGTGATCAATTAGTAATGTCTGCTGTGGTACTGCGAATAACGAACATAGGCACATATGTCACACATTTGCCATTTTTGACTAAGATGATTTCTAAGGCCTTGTCAATATCCAAAGCTCAAGGTCTCCTCATTGACACAGAGTGAAATTATACCAAGTGGTATCCCCTCAATATGTGTGAGACTACTACATTTCAGTTGGTTTTAATGAAGCTGTGATTGCGTATGGCTTCCCTAGTGGCTCAGACAGTAAAGCATCTGCCTGCAATGCAGGAGACCTGGGTTCAGTCCCGGAGCTGGGCAGATCCCCTGGAGAATAAAATGGCAACCCACTCCAGTATTCTTGCCTGGCAAATTCTGTGGACAGAGGTGGAGTATAGTTTGTGGGATTGCAAAGAGTCAGACACGACTGAGAAAATAACACTTTCACATGACGTTGTCCAACAGATGCACACAGGAATATATTCAACACATGAAGAAAGCAAAACAAAATAACTTGCCCCCCCCAAAAAAAAACTTGCCCAAACATCTCATGTAAGTTTCCTATTTGAGTTTGATCTTCCACACCTTCATTTATTTATGAGATCAAGAAATTATTATTTTGTACTACCTCAGACCCTATATCATGCCTTTACCTTAATGTAGGTTTTGTATCCATGTTTTTAAAAGAATAGAATAGACAAAAAGCATCTATATTATATATGTATGTGTATGTGTGTGTGCATGCATAAAAGAGCGTCCATGTCATCACACAGTAAGTCTTTTTATGAGGACCTACCAGGAACATTTATCTCAAGGTTTAGTCTCAGGAAAATGATATTTTTTTTAAAGAAAAATTAGTTTAGGTTTTGACTCATGTGCACTTAATTATAGTTTCTGCTTTTTTTTTTTTTTGCTATTTGAAAGCAGAAAATCAAATCTGTGGCATATTTCTAACAGGAGAATATAGCCATTGATATACATTAGAGTGTTAATCTTTTCCATTGCTTTATTATTCTTCTAACTCTGTTTTCTGTTTACTCTTACTTCCTCATTTATTTACTTGTTTCATTTTGCTATTGGACAGAAAAGTGACCAGAAAGAAGGTTGAGAGAAGCTGTGAAAAAAAGGGCACTCAATAATTCATAGATTATCTGGCCCTCTATATACATAAAACAAAGCGAAGCCCCTTAGTTTTCTTTTCTGCTTTAGGTTCTTTTCTCCAAAATCTATCTTTAATCTTATTAAATATTTGGGAAAGCTTCAGGAAGCCCTATTCTCTTATCAACTTTAAAAACACTCTTTTCTTTGTTGTATCAGATGATTTATTTGATACAATACAATTTGAGGTTGAATAATGAATCCATTAACCTTTAGCTTGTCGTAAATGGATTTCCCCTTTTAAGACTTTTTAGACATTTTTATGTTTTCCTGGGGCTAAAATCAGTTCTTCTAAGTGGCACCAAGTGTTGGTAAGGGTTGAATTAATATAATGAGATTTACTGATATTTCCAGAACAGATTTCCCAAAGATCACAGAATACTTCACAGGTAAACTTACAGAATCTTTTTGAGTGAGAACAGGACAGTTTTGCTCTCTTCTTTCACAATGAACAAGACAGTCCAGGGCTTTACTGATGGACATTCAGTCAGGGTGTACGTGTGTGTGAGTGAGAGAGAGAGAGAGAATGTATGTGTGTGTGTGTCTCTCTCTGTGCGTAGGGGGGTTGCCAGGGAAGGTAGAGAAGTGGAAACAGCCTTGGGGTTATCAGGAGATTGATTGGCCTGCACAGTATGGTGAAAGCCTATAGCCTTGCCCAGGCGTCTACAGACTTTTTCTTGAAAGACACAGATCAGTAATTTAGTAATCAGTACTTTAGGCTTTGGGGGCTGTATGGTCTCTGCTGCAACACTGTAACTCTGCTATTGTAATACAGAAGCAGCCATAGACAATTCATAAATTGATAACATAGCTGTATTCCAATAAAACTATTTATGGACACTAAAATTTAAATTTCATAGAATTTTCACATGTGACAAGTATTTTTCTTCTTTGATTTTTTCCAGCCATTTACAAATACAAATAACATTTTGTAAAACCGGGTGGTCAAACAAAAACCCATGATGGGCTGGATTTGGCCTATGGTCTATCGGTTGAAAATCCCTGATGCTGTAAGCAATTAAAATTCTCCACAGATAAAAATCCATCAGTTATTCTCTTGGATTAAAGCATTATCTGTCATATTTCCCACAGTTGATATACAACCACCACTTGTAGGATTAATTAACATACACATCTCTGGTACCTATCTGTAATGATATTCACATTCCAATATACAAACCTCCATTGTAGAAAGCATGCTAAATGTAGATTCCCTCACTCTGGAACCTACATTTTTAATCAGCATCCCAGGTGATATAATTTGTGACTAGATTCAAATCCTTGAGAAATCACTGGATCACTGTAAATTATTAGGTACTTTGCTTATACAAAACACATAAACAAAACCCCACTAGGTCCCTCGTGACAAAAATCAAGTACTCAAAAGATGGTCAACCAGCAAAGAAAGTTGGCACTGGCTTGCCAACACTGGTTTCCAATGGTTGTATAAACCTCTAGATAGATCCCTCTATTTCTTTCTTCCTATTCTAAATAGCTTCCTTCTTTGTGAACTTTTAACTGACTGTGCCCACAATGATTTACAGTAATACAGTTATGAATCCAGAAACAGTCCAAGCTGTATCACCCACCCTAATTTAAACTGACTTCATAAAAATGGAATTTGGACTTCTAAGTAAACACACATGACTGAGTGGATACTAGGAATGCCCCTTCCAATCTTAAACATATAGAAATGCTGTACAAATAAAGCAAAGAATATAAGCTAAACTTTTCTGAAATGAAGAAAAATCTCTAAATAGAAATAAATAGGAATTCAAAATGAGAATGGTGAGTAGAATCAAGAGAACCTGAATTACGCATAGGCCTCAAGAACGGAGACTGGGGGCTATAACTTACATCAGAAAACTCGGAGGAATGTTCCATACATGAAACAGGACATTTTGTGAAGACCCTGTTTGTATCTTTTGCTCTTTCTAAGATCTACTCTCTTGTCTTTTCTTATTGACTAGCTGGGATATTTTATATATCCTGTATGCACACCTTCTGTTGTAACTATATGGCCAATATCGTCTCTCAGTTTGTGAGCTGCCCTTCCACTGGCGTGCTGCAGTCCATGGGGTTGCAAAGATTTGGACATGACTGACTGAGTGAACTGACTGAACTGAATGGTGTCTTTTAAAAAATTTAATGAAAAGAGATTGTTTATTGAAATGAAGTTCAGTTAATCAATGTTTTTATCAGAGTTAGTGATTTTTATATCCTAAGAAATCTTTGTCTACTTGAAGGTCATGAGAATACACTGTTTTCTTCTAAAGCTTTGTTTTATCTTTCTGTAATCTATTTAATCAACATTTCTGGTGTGAGATATGAATCAAGAAAAAATTTTAAAAGCAGCCAAAAAAAAAAAAAAAGACTTCACCTTCAAAAGACTGATCATATTACTTACATTTTACTTCTCAACACAAACTATAGAAGATAGAAGATAATGACATGAGATTTCTTTCAATGGCTAATTTTGTTTTTTCCTCAGTACAGCTATGATTTATCTAGGTGTGGTTTCCTCTGTATGTATCCTTATAACAGTTTGCTGAGCTTCTTATATAAATGCTTTTCAATTGAGCCAAAATTATATAACATAAAGTTAACCATTTTAAAGTTTATAATTCAGTGGCATTTATCCCAGTCATAATGTTGTACAACCATCATCAGTATCTAGTTCCAAAACATTTTCACATGAAAATGAAACCTCATATCTATTAGGTAGTCAATCCTCATTCTCCTCTCCCACCATCCCCTGCTGCTGCTGCTGCTGCTAAGTTGCTTCAGTCGTGTCCGACTCTGTGCCACACCATAGATGGCAGCCCACCAGGCTCCCCCCGTCCCTGGGATTCTCCAGGCAAGAACACTGGAGTAGGTTGCCATTTCCTTCTCCAATGCATGAAAGTGAAAAGTGAAAGGGAAGTCGCTCAGTCATGTCCGACTCTTAGCAACCCCATGGACTGCAGCCTACCAGCCTCCTCGGTCCATTGGATTTTCCAGGCAAGAGTACTGGAGTGGGGTGCCATAGCCTTCTCTGCCCACCACCCTCTAGGAAGCACTAATCTTTTTGTTCCTATGGATATACATATTCTGGGCATTCCATTTGGAACCACTTGATCTGTGGTCCTTTGTGACTGGCTTCTCTCACTTAGCATAATGGTTTCAGAGTTTATCCATGTCGTGTCATGTACCAGTATTTATCACATTGAATAGATGTACCACATTTTGTTTATATATTCAAAAAGTAGATTTCTTTTACCTTTTGGCTTTTGTAAATATTGCTGTTATGAATATTTACGGAAGAGTGCTTGCTTTTAAGAATACCTGTTTGCAATTTTAAAAATACCTATTAACAGTTCTTTGGAATATATAATTCTAAGAAGAACAGCTGAGTCAGATATTAATTCTAACTTTTTAAACATGTGAGCTTCTTCAATTTGTGGCATTTTCTTGGTCATTATATTTTCAAAAATTGCTTCTGTTGCATTCTCTCCTCTTATTTTGGCACTCCAGAAAAAAAAAAGTCAACAGTAAAACTTGACTGTATCCCACATATTCCATGTACTCACTTTCAGCATTCTTTTTATTTTTTCCTGTGTTTCATTTTGGATATTTCCTATTAACTTGTCTGTAAGTTAATTAATCCTTTTTTTTTTTTTTTTGCTATATCTCGTCTGTTGTTACACACATCCAAAGAGTTCTTAATTTCAGATATCTTTGTACTTGCAGATTGTCCATTTTATTTTTGTAAAATGGGTTCCAATTTTTTTTTAATCCTGTCTTTAACCTTTATGCATACTTTCTATACTTTCCTGAACATGTTGATCAGAATTATTTCAAGTTCCCTGTCTAACAACACAAATGCCAGAATCACATGAGCACACACATGCACATGTCTGTGAGTGTTTCTTCTCTCTTAGCTTCTGACAACTTAGTTCTATTTTTTTGGCTGGCTTCATAATTTTCAAGTGGATATTGGACATTGCAAATTAAAAGCTGTAAAGGCTATGGACAATTGGCCATTTTTCAAAGACAGTTATGTTTGCTTCTGGAAAGAACAGAATACCAGCACATCATCTTGATCCTATTAAAGTTTAATTTAAGGCTTTGGTAGGTTTGGTCTTTTTGGATTAACCCTTACCCCTAAGATACTATTCTTACTTCCAGGGCGTGGTCATTACTCCCAGGGTATAAGCCATTGGAAAAGACCCTGATGCTGGGAAAGACTGAAAGCATGAGGAGAAGGGGATGACAGAGGATGAGATGGTTGGATGGCATCACCGACTCAATGGACATGAGTTTGACCAAGCTCTGGGAGTTGGTGATGGACAGGGAAGCCTGCAGCCCATGCAGTTGCAAAGAGTCATTCAGGGCTGAGTGACTGAACTGAACTGATAAGGCTTTCAGAGTCTGAGACTCTCAACCAGGCATATCACCTGCCTATTGACGGGACTGGAGCTCTAATCTATTTCTCTACTATTTTATGTGGCTGCTGAAATTTTTGTGTAGTTGTCCAGCCTCAAAACTATGGGTTTTTGCTTCATTTCTAGGGATCTCACCACTTACACATATAGCTGAGGAGTTGGCCAGTCACTTGTGGAGAATTTGTATCATATTTTGGGGTTCCTTCTTTGTGGTTTGTTTTTCTCTGGGATTTTGCCATTAATACCACAACCACTTTGGCAGCCCCATATTCTATTTCCCCAGCCCCCAAAAATGCTGTTTCTTTTTTAACTCTATTCCTCTATGTGATAATCTGGAAAATGTCCTTAGGGAGAAATTTAGGGATGATGGTGATAGGGAGTTCACTTCACAGATTTCCCTTTTTTCAAGTCCTAGCCTCTCAAGTCTCTGTGTTGATTATACTCTGATGCCTTTGAGAGGTTATTTTATTATTTGAACACCTTTTTGATTTGTTTTTGATGGGAGGGTCAGTCCAATACAAACTATTCTCTCATGACCAGACCAGAAGCTCTCTACAAACCAGTTTAATAAAACCTTTAAAAAACAAATAATCCCTATATTAAATTGTGGTAAAAGAATACATTGTTTCAAAGAATAAAGAACAAAAACTACTCAGATCATTTTATGATGGTAGAACTCTGATTCTAAATGTGGTAAAGAATAGAACAAGAAAATAAAATCATAGAATCATTTCCTTCATGAATATAGAAACAAAAATCTTAAAGTATTAGCAAATAGAAGCTAGCAATGTATTAAAAAAATTTGCATCTAGATAGGGTTTATCCTATAAATAGAAAGATGATTCAATGTCAAAAAAATTGTTCATGTAATACACAATCTTAAGGTGCTAAAGGAGAGAGATCACATGATCATCTCAGTGGATACAAAAAAGAGTTAGATAAAATTTGACACTTCCCATTACTTAAAAAGTAATATTCACAAATAATAATCAGTTATACTCCAATAAAAATCTCTTCTAAAAAAGAAAAATAACTCAAGAGGAATACAAAAGCAAGCTTAAAAGACCAAAAAGAAAGAATACTCCATACACAGGCTAAATTACTGGTTATTTTTCATACATACATTTTATTAAAGAAATATGAACGTTATACTTGTCTCATATTTACACAAAGGGAAAATAATTTAAAAAATAAAGTAATGCTAATTTACTTATATGAAAACCTAGTTTGAGGTATAAAATTACATGTCTGACTAAATGCAAATGCTGAAAGGATATGGCACCAAAAACAAGTAGATTAAAGTTCATCAAAAGGCATTTCCTCAACATTTAAAAATAAATATCTTAAATATTCCTATATTTAGTAGAAAGTTTTGTCATTTCAACCTTTTCCAAATGACTCCCCAAAAGATAATTATCCTTTGATCATGGCAAAGGTTCTTTTGATCTGGCTTATTTATTCAAAGACATTAAACTCTACTCCTTGATAAGCCAAATAAAAAAATAAAAATAATTTTAAAATAATAAAACAACTCTTTAACAGAGACTGATAAAGGCTATCTACCAAAAACCCAGAAAATATACCTTATGGTGAAAATTAAGTCATTCCCACTCAAGTTGAGAAAAAACAAGGATATATTCCATCACCTTCACTATTAACAGCATACTGAAGATCCTAAGTAGTTAAAAAAAAAAGACAAAACCCACAAAGAAAATCAAAACAAAAGTACATAGCTGTTAGAAAGAAAGAAACAAATTGATCATAATTTGTAAGCAATACAATGATCTATAGAAAAGCTCAATGGCTCAATGGGTAAAGAATCTGCCTGCAGTGCAGGAGACACGTGGGTTCAATCCTTGGGTCAGGAAGATCCCCTGGAAAAGGAAATGGCAACCTACTCCAGTATTCTTGTCTGGAAAATCCTATGGGCATAGGAGCCTGGTGGGCTACAGTCCATGGGGTCACAAAAGAGTTGGACACAACTTAGTGACTAAAACAAACAAAACAAAAATAAACTGTAGAAAATAACTGAAAACCAGAGAGGAAATGTAACATGATAATAACTTAAAAAATTAACATATGAAACCTATAGAATTCCCAAATACTAAAAACAACTAATTAAAAGACATAGTGAAAATAATGACATTCACAACTGTAGCAAACCTGTAAGATCCTTAGGAACAAATTTATCCCAATGTGTGGGAACTATATGAAGAAAATTATAAGATCAGAGTTTACATCTAAAAATAAAAATATATTCCAGATGGAATTAGGCTTAAGTATCAAAAAAAAAAAAAAAGCTTTAAAACTGGAGCGTCCCAGGTAGTACAGTGGTAAAGAATTCACCCGCCAGTCAGGAGATGCACGAGTTTTTTGGTCCCTGGGTCAGGAAGATTACCCTTGAGGAGAAAAGGGCAACCCACTCAAGTATTCTTGCCTGGAAAATCTCATGGACATTGAAGCCTGGTGGACAACAATCCATGGTCTTGCAAATCACTAAGCGTGTATGTCACGTCATTAAAAAAAACTTTTAAAACTAAGAAAAAAGTGGAGAATATCTTTATGATTTTATTATAGGAAATGTTTTTTATTATACTGTATAGGAGAGAAAATAGATGAAATAAGTTTATATTTAACAATATACACAGATCTTAAAAACATGCTGAATTAAATTTATTGAACATGTAGTATTATCACCCTATACTTATGTAATTCTATATAATTTTCAATTATATAATTCACATAAATGTTTAAAGTATATAAAGCAATACAACAGATAAAGATTCCCATGGCTTTAGTAAAATTATAAAACCTATTGACAGAATGCATGCAATCTAAAGTTATGTATTTCTAGGAAGTAATGGGACAAGGTAGGGGAATAGGTAAACCTCAATTTTATATCTATAATATTTTGTTTTATATAAAAATGTCATAAGCAAAACCTAAAAATACTAAAACTTATTAATTACGAGTGTGGAGAAATGAATGTTTTTACATAATTCTTTCTGCAGCCATTTTTGACTTCTCATAAAGCAAATCACAAAGAAGATTCTACAAATGGTTCTTTTGAAATCACCCTCTCACTGCAGGAAAAGAGGCAGTAAAGAGCTTCCTCTGAAAAAAATTTCAACACAAATTTTTTCTTAAAGATAAAGAAAACACACAAAACCCAGGCCAAAGAGAAATTGAAACTTTCCAGAGAAATTAGTTCATTTCTAGAGATGGGAAGGAGAGCTGACAAAGGATGTCAAGAATATTAGCATTTTCCTCCCTGGGACTTAGGTGTGCCAACTTCACTGAGTACTTGTGAGGCTCTAATGGGCTACAAACAGGAAAGTTATGAGTCTTTGTTCAATTAAAATTTGGTTGCAGCATCGTTAAAACTAAGCAGTTCCACCTGCTACTAATTTCATTCTTGGCTACTAGGCTGGTTATTTATTTGTTTGTCTGAATGAAGAGAGGGAAGTGCTGCTGGTAAGGCAGATCAAACTGAAGTATACAGGAGAGAAAAGAATACTCTCCTGTTAATGAAATAGAACTGATCCTGGAGTGGTTCTCAGCACAATCAATTCACTGCAAGTTTACTTTCTAAATCTGATGACAGTTTGAGCATAGAATTGCACAAATAACTGGGATTTCTGTTTTCCTTTTTCCATTTGTACTGGTTACTTTTCTTACTTTAGAACTGGAAGGGTCTACACAGTTATAAGGACTGTCTCATTTGCAGACTTGGAAACTGAGACCCAGAGAGGTGAAATCATTGGTCTAAGATCGTACAGCTCATTATAGGGTCTCCTTCCAACGCCTCTGAAAATAATTCCACGTTCTACTTCTAAAATTATTCCATCCCTATTAAAAAGGCAGCTTTTAAAAAGCTCCCTTGACACATAATAGCCTTTCTTGGCCACAGAAAAGACCTTGGCAAAGGGCTGACATGTGAGCCCATTTGAACAGGGGAGGTAATTCCTGGCATCAGCTGGATGTCTGGACTTCAGCTCCCCCATAATGTCCCTTATAAACTCAGGGTGAGATTCCAGAGATTGAAGAAGCTACGGCTGCTTTCTGCTTCCTTTATGTGGGATGGTGGTGCAGTGCCAGGAACAAAATGGCTTCATCGTCATGTTAGTGGATGCACCTGAAGCAATTTACCCTCCACAACAAATCCATCTCTTCCATGTATATGGAACCCCTTGTGTCTGCCAAATACACTTTCCTCTATAATTTCATTGGAGCCTCAAACCCTGCCTGACACAAGTAAGTCAAACCTTGTTATTCTAATTTTCCAGAGGAGAAAGTTGAAACACAAAAAGGGAGTATGCTAAATTGGTACCAAGGTCAAGGCTCATAGCCCCAAGCCCACCTTGAATCTGAGCTACTAGTCATTCCTTGGCCCCTCCTTGCCCTGCCACACACATCCTTCCTCCCAGGTTGTGTTAAGCCTGGCAGAATACAGAATAACCAGCACTGGTGCTCCCCCAGAGAATCACAAGCCTTCATGAGGGCTGAGAAGTTGG
Organism: Oryx dammah; assembly: GCF_014754425.2. Taxonomy (NCBI): domain Eukaryota; kingdom Metazoa; phylum Chordata; class Mammalia; order Artiodactyla; family Bovidae; genus Oryx; species Oryx dammah. The sequence continues at coordinate 18,999,337 of NW_024070198.1, forward strand.
GGATTCGGGAGAAGGGAGCAGGGCATGATTATTTTTTTCAAAAAGAATGCATAAGCAAAGTCCCTAGAGGCAGCATAATAAAACTTGAACTAATGGTCTCAAAGGATTCTAATCTAGGAGGACAACATGTAGTCTGGTGGTTTCCAAATCTCTGCTTCATTAGAATCACCTGAGCTTGCTTTTTATTTAATTTTTGTTTTTGAATATGCAATAAATTCACAAGTTTCAAAAATCAATAGGAAAATAGAGTATATAGGAATGTAATGAAAAGTCTCCTTTTCACCTCTATGTCCTAGAGACCCTATTCTTCTTGGAGGCAAAAAATGTTATCAATGATTTTAAGCATGTATAAATAAAGCACATATTTCCTCCCATACCCCCTATCTATACACACGTTTTGACACAAAAGGTAATATTCTATAAACATCATTCTTGACTTTCCCTTTTTCAACTAGATTATATATTTTAGAGACTGCATCATATTAGTACACAAAGAGCCTCTTCTTGAAGAACTGTACAAAAAGATCTTCACAACCAAGATAATCACGATGGTGTGATCACTCACCTAGAGCCAAACATCCTGGAAGGTGAAGTCAAGTGGGCCTTAGAAAGCATCACTACAAACAAAGCTAGTGGAGGTGATGGAATTCCAGTGGAGCTATTTCAAATCCTGAAAGATGATGCTGTGAAAGTGCTGCACTCAATATGCCAGCAAATTTGGAAAACTCAGCAGTGGCCACAGGACTGGCAAGGTCAGTTTGCATTCCAATCTCAAAGAAAGGCAATGCCAAAGAATGCTCAAACTACCACACAATTGCACTTATCTCACACGCTAGTAAAGGAATGCTCAAAATTCTCCAAGCCAGGCTTCAGCAGTACGTGAACCGTAAACTTCCAGATGTTCAAGCTAGTTTTGTTTACAAAAGGCAGAGGAACCAGAGATCAAATTGCCAACATCTGCTGGATCATCAAAAAAGCAAGCGAGTTCCAGAAAAACATCTATTTCTGTTTTATTGACTATTCTGAAGCCTTTGACTGTGTGGATCACAATAAACTGTGGAAAATTCTGAAAGAGATGGGAATACCAGACCACTTGACCTGCCTCTTGAGAAACCTGTATGCAGGTCAGGAAGCAACGGTTAGAACTGGACATGCAACAACAGACTGGTTCCAAATAGGAAAAGGAGTACGTCAAGGCTGTATATTGTCACCCTGCTTATTTAACTTCTATGCAGACTACATCATGAGAAACGCTGGGCTGGAAGAAGCACAAGCTGGAATCAAGATTGCTGGGAGAAATATCAATAACCTCAGATATGCAGATGACACCACCCTTATGGCAGAAAGTGAAGAAGAAAAAGCCTCTTGATGAAAGTGAAAGAGGAGAGTGAAAAAGTTGGCTTAAAGCTCAACACTCAGAAGTTGAAGATCATGGCATCTGGTCCCATCACTTCATGGGAAATAGATGGGGAAACAGTGTCAGACTTTATTGTTTGGGGCTCCAAAATCACTGCAGATGGTGACTGCAGCCATGAAATTAAAAGATGCTTACTCCTTGGAAGGAAAGTTATGACCAACCTAGATAGCATATTGAAAAGCAGAGACACTACTTTGCCAACAAAGGTCCATCTAGTCAAGGTTATGGTTTTTCCAGTGGTCATGTATGGATGCAAGAGTTGGACTGTGAAGAAAGCTGAGTGCTGAAGAATTGATGCTTTTGAACTGTGGTGTTGGAGAAGACTCTTGAGAGTCCCTTGGACTGCAAGGAGATCCAACTAGTCCATTCTGAAGGAGATCAGTCCTGGGTGTTCTTTGGAAGGAATGATGCTAAAGCTGAAACTCCAATACTTTGGCTACCTCATGCAAAAAGTTGACTCATTGGAAAAGAGTCTGATGCTGGGAGGGATTGGGGGCAGAAGGAGAAAGGGACGACAGAGGATGAGATGGCTGGATGGCATCACCGACTCGATGGACGTGAGTTTGAGTGAACTCCGGGAGATGGTGATGGACAGGGAGGCCTGGCGTGCTGTGATTCATGGGGTCACAAAGAATCAGACATGACTGGGCAACTGAACTGAACTGATGGATGCTAAGTCGCTTCAGTTGTGTCTGATTCTTTGTGACCCAATGGATTGTAGCCCACCAGGCTTCTCTGTCCAAGGGATTCTCGAGGTAAGAATACGGGAGTGAGTTGCCATGCCCTCCTCCAGAGGATCTTCCCGATCCAGGGAATGAACCTGCATTTCCTGCACTGCAGCCAGATTCTTTACTGCTGAGCCACTAGGGAAGTCACTTAAGCTGCATAGTATCCTTTTATGAGCATATAAGATGATTTTTATTTAACCACTTCCCTCTTTATAAAGCATTATGTTGTTTTCAGTCTTTTGCTATTACAAAATTACAGTAAATAATCTTATGCATGTCTAAAAAGAACTGAGTTTTAGTCTAAATTTTAATGCTATGTAGCCTTATGGCCTTGGGCAATTCAGTTAGGATTTTGACCTTTTAGAAAGGAAAATAAACTTAATGACCATTTGCTCTAGCATTTCCCCAAAGCATGTGCGTGCAACAGTAGTCCCAAAGGATGCACACCCTGAAAATTAGTAGCACACTTTAGAATCTGAGAAGACCACAGTGACTACACATTAATTAATCCAGGGTTTCACAAATTTATTTCATAATGGAGTCATTTTTTTTTCAGAGTCTGTGATGGTTAATTTTATGTATCTATTTGGAGAGTAATCCTGGATGAAATTAACATTTAAATCAATGAACTTTCAGCAAGCAAATTGCCCTCCATAAAGTGAGTGGGCCTCATCTAGTCAGTTGAAGAGCTAATAGACCCAAAAGACTGGCTTCCCTGGATGAGAGAGCAAAAGGCAGTCCAGCAGATGCCTTTGGACTTCACCATCAGCTCACCTGAGTCTTGACCTTGGCAGCCAACTCTGCAGTTTTGAACTTGCCAGTCTCCATAATCACAAGCCAATTCCTTACAATAAATCTATTTTTGTATCTATACACAGGTCCTGTTGGTTTTGTTTCTTTGGAAAGCCTGATTAATACAGGAACCAACCATTGATGTTCCTTAAAATACACTTTGGAAAAAGAGAGTCTAGTCTAACCTCTTCTTGTTTTAGAGCTATGGAATCAGAAAGGCTCAAGGTTGCATGTTCAGCATCTAACACATGCTTAAATAGTACAGCACAATAAATACTATCTGATTTGTTTTAAACAGTGATCTGGTGAGGAAGATAATACAAAGTTCTAAAATAAATTTCAAAATATCTAAAGAAAGTAAAGATGAAGTAACTAAAACAGGGTATGATGAGTTGTCAAAAAATTGTCCCATGTTGAATATGAGTTTAGAGATAGATAAAAGTCACTTAAAATGTATAGAGGAGGTAAAATCTAATATGGGTCACAAAGAATGAACAGATTCGATGGCAGAGGTGTGAGAGTTAGACATTCTAAGAGTCAAGAAAACAGAAGGCATGGTGTGGGCACACTTTGCTTAGGACTTCAGTCCTCAGCAAGATTCCTTTAGTTCTCTCATTCAACAATTCATTATGGAGGATCTACTACTTGGTATTAATACCAAGCAGTATTCTAGGTACTGGGAATATAGCATTAAATATGATAGACAATGCCTCTACTTTCATGGAATTTGCATTCTAGAAGAGGGAGAAAAAAATAAAAATAAATAAATGTATTAGACTGGGAATAAATACTATGAAGAAAAAGATAAAGCAGGAAAAAGGTGATACAGGAAGTATTGGACTGAGGGAAATTGTGCCTTTTTACAAAAGGTGGCCAGGGAAGGCCACTTTTACTAGGAGTCATTGGAGCAGAATATTGAAATGAGAGAGTCATGTGGATTTTGGAGGAAGAGGATTGTAGGCAAAGGGAAAAGCAAATGAAAAGATCAACGATGAGCGCATGGCTGTCATGTTCAAGGAAGTAGAGCTGACAGCAGGCAGGAGGATGGCAGCAGGAGATGAATTCAGGGACGCAGTTAATGTAGGTCCTTATAGTCCAACCTAAAGACTGGTTATTTTTCTAAGACAAATGAAGAGATACTGCAGGATTCTGAGCAGAGGAATGATAGTATCACTCTAGATGCTTGTTGAAATAGGCTATATGTGGGAGCAAAGAGATCAGTTAGGAGGCTATTGCAATAATCTGGTTAAGAAATGAAAATTGTTTTAAATATTGATGGTAGTAGTTAAAATGGTTAGAAGTGTTTTGACTCTGGATACATTTTGAAGGTAGAACTAGCAGAATTTGTTGATGAATTGTCTGATGGCGATATAAAGCCAAGAGGGAGGAGGGAAACTACACAAGGAGGGAAACACACGGGGTTCTGGTTCCTCTTTGACTCTTATTTGTCCCTTCTATGGAATGGAGTCATTAAGTTCTTTCTTGGAGTTAGGGGGCCAAGTCAAATGATCTCATGAAGTGACTTCAGTTGTAAAATCTATAAATTTGGCTAATCTGGGTCTCAAAATTAGTGTACATAATTATCTACTCTTGTATTACTCATTTAGTTTGATGTAAAGAACTATATTGTAAGTATCTTGAAGGCAGAGGCCTTGTCTAATACCCTTACATATCATCCAGTGTTTATCGACTGATTGAAAATAACTAATCCTCAAGTAATAAGCCGAGATGAATTGTACACTGCATTGTTAATGAATTTTGTAATTCTTCATCCTCCACTACTTTTTTTACTTTTCTTACGAATCTTTAAATTTAGTGCATAAGAACAAGCCCCAGTTTCAAAGATCAAGAAAGGAAGGGCAAAAAAGAAGGAAACTCCAATTTAATTGTTGCTATTTTGAGGTAGAAGATTACTTAAGAAAGATTTAGAAGTCTGACATGGGAGCTCAACTCTAAAGGAGAGGTAAGATTTTGTAAGACAGAGAAGGGAAGGAAAGGCATTCCAGGAAGAAGAAATAGCACTAGCAAGAAAATGCATACTATGGAAAAAGAACCGTTATCTCAGTTGGAAAATAGCATGCCCAGGGGTGAGGGAGGCAGAAGAATGGAGAAGGATAAAACTGGAACAATAAATCACATCCTGGTTATGACAAACCCAACATGTCGTTCTAAAGTGTTGAGATTACCAAGGAGAAAGTGGGAAGTTACAGGAGACCAGTTAGTTAGCTGAATATTGACAGTCTAAGTGAGACAAAATAGGGAATGGCAATCCACTCCAGTATTCTTGCCTGGAGAATTCAACGGACAGAGGAGCCTGGTGGGCTACAGTCCATGGAGTTGCAAAGCTAGACGTGACTGAGCAACTAACACACACAATGGTCTTTATTATAATCAAAAGGAACTTTGTTGAATAGAATCAAATAATTGAATGCTAATAACAACTCTATTTTCTTTAAAAATACTGACATGCCAGGGTATTTAATTTGCAAAATTAAGGTAGAAAGGCATTGATTAATTAATTCAGCAGTATCTGATCTACATTGTTGAGAAATCAATCAATATGCAATGATAATGATAGCAAAATTGCTGTAACTGACTAGTTTAACTGGAGAATATTTTCTATGATATATGCAAAATAGTTACTGCTTTCCTACAGGGATGGCTGGTTTACATAAATTTTGTTTACAAGATGATATCAAAGTCATAAAATTGTAAAAGGCAAGCAAAGTGGTTATTTGTGAAAAGCTTAGAGATATGTAGGAATTTCTTTACAGTGAAAGAGAATTTGCCCTGACTAGAGAATGAGAGAGAAAGGGGAGTCTAGGTCTAGAAGGAGTAAGAACCAAGGGGAAAAAAGAATGAGAATATGGGAGAAGTCATGAGAGGAGACAGAGAAAACGAAAGGGGTCAGGACTGAGAGACAATTAGAAAGGACTCAGTAGAAACTAAACATTGGTTTCACATAAAGAAGGATCTTTGTGTAATTGGAGAACAGATGCTGGTTATGCAAACACCCAACCAACCAAAAATTAGACTGAGCTTTAAATCCTGAGCAAATTAGTGAAGCCCTCTGAGCCTTGAGTTCCTCATCAGTATACCTCAGGGCATAATACTACCAACCATCCATGGTTGTTATGCGGATTAAATGAGATGAAACATATAAAGTACAAGGCATATAATAGGTATATGGCACATATAGCTGTTTCATCAGGGAGAAGGCATGGGCTAGTTTGGTGGTAAAAACAACTTGGGAAAGATTAATCTGAGGTTAATAGTCTTAACGGGGAGTTTTAGTCTTTGACATTTTGGAAGCAGAGAAGAATCACAATGAATCACACTGTTTATTTCTTAATCCTTCATGCCCCTTACTGTATAGGTTAGATAGATTATTTGATAATCTTCCCAACAATATTTAGCATTTTCATGAAAATTTTTAAACAGAGCAAGAAAAGTCTAAAAATGATTATAAGGAGATAGGATGGGCTACATAATTTGTGGGATCCAGTACAAAATGAAAATGCAAGACCCCTTGTTTAAAGTAAAGAATCTCAAGAGATTGACAATAAAACATTAATCTAAGTACAGAGCCCTTCTAAGCATGGAGGCCTATGTGAAACTGTACAGGTCACACACATAGCCACATAACTAGCCCTGCACGTCATAACCATGTTTATGATTTGAAATTTATAAGGAATAAAATTTATGTATCAAGGTTCTTAAAAGTACAAGCACAACATTTTTCAGTGAGTGTTCTAGGAACATGTCAGTTAACTGAGAAGTTTCTGGGGTCTTGAGAAACAGAGAGAGAGGAGCTATTTACAGTGCTAACTGGCCCTGAAGAGCTATCTGATGGCCAGTGGACATGAGAAGGGTAGGTGCTAGTTTTCTCCCTCCTTGATGTTTCACATTTTAATTAAATTACCACTTGAAGAAAGTAACCCACTGATTTTATTTTTAATGCCCTTCTAGGACATGTAAAACTATTATTCTGGACCACCTGTAACCGGAGTGGTGTGCATTTACAACTGATTTGAGGTATTAATCTCTCCCCAAACCCAACATCTCCTAATATGCATAGTAAAGGCAGGCTCAGCCCTGACAAAACCGATCATTTTTAAGGAAAAAGTCTATTTTCAGCACTTTCAGTTTTCATCTCCCTTCAAATGTCCTCCTGGTGTTGAAAAAAAGAAAAGCATCTTCTAAAAAGAAGCATCATAAACGATCATTTTCCTCTCTTTGTTCCTGTTTCTCTGTACATTTATCTTCTTCTATTTTACTGCCTTATACATTAATATCCAAATTAAATATAACACCTAATCATAAAGTACCATATTATATCACCACAACATGGATTAGACCAATTTTGTTTCCAATCTATTATTAGGTGCTCAATTTATCTCTTTGGGCAAAATGTTAAAAAGCAGCACTGGTATCATTCTTACAGAAACTGCCGGAAATTCTGACAATTATTTGTCTTGTTTCTATTAAGAATAGAACTGTATCTAGAACTAAAATGGAACTTGGAGATGCCTCCATTTAAGCATCAGTTCCAACCAATGAACCACAACATGGGCCTGAACAGAAGAAGCACAGAATCTGTTATATAGCAGGCACTCAATAAATATGTACCAGATGAGTACAGAAATGACGAAAACACGAGATGCTAGAAATCTAGGTTCTGCTAAAGGCTTTGCTATTAACTAACTAAATTAATTGATGAATTTTTTTTTAATTTAAATTTTATTTTTTTACTTTACAATACTATATTGGTTTTGCCATACGTTGACATGAATCCACCACAGGTATACATGAGTTCCCAACCCTGAACCCCCCTCCCACCACCCTCCCCATATCATCTCTCTGGGTCATCCCAGTGCACCAGCCCCAAGCATCCTGTATCCTGTATCAAATTATTATATTGTAAAAAATAGTATTATATTGTAACAAAGATACATTTATTACATTACATAACTTTTCTCAACCTCTTTTTCATCATCTGCAAAGTTGAATAATAATATTGTTTTGACCAAAACAAAGTTCTAAGTACTCTTTAGCACATGTGCTATAACATAATTTTATTAATTAAATAGCAATAAAACTTTGGCAAGAAGGTTGAAAAATTTAGAAGTGCAGTATTTAAGGCTATTCTTTTCTAGAGGGCCTGAAATCCCCTCTGTTATCTAATACTGTGATCCTGAAATTTTCATATTTTATCCTCAGGGGAAAGTTGGGATATATTGCAGAATAGACCTTAAGTGTCTTCCCACACCACTGTGAAGAGTGTTCCTCAGGAATCTTTATACATGTTTTTTAGTGTGATCAGGGAAGATATCTAAAAAAGCAACCTTGTAATCATTGTTCCATTACCCGTAATTGAAACAGATTCAGATCCAACATTTGTTGACTATTTCCAGTTTACAATGGTCAGAGAAGGCAATGGCACCCCACTCCAGTACTCTTGCCTGGAAAAACCCATGGACAGAGGAGCCTGGTGGGCTGCAGTCCATGGGGTCGTGAAGAGTTGGGCACGACTGAGTGACTTCACTTTCACTTTTCCCTTTCATGCATTGGAGAAGGAAATGGCAACCCACTCCAGTGTTCTTGCCTGGAGAATCCCAGGGACGGGGGAGCCTGGTGGGCTGCCGTCCATGAGTTCACACAGAGTCGGACACGACTGAAGTGACTTAGCAGCAGTAGCAGCAGCAGTGCTTGACCAGATAATCACGATGGTGTTGTCACTCATCTAGAGCCAGACATCCTGGAATGTGAAGTCAAGTGGGTCTTAGGAAGCATCACTACAAACAAAGCTAGTAGAGGTGATGGAATTCCAGTTGAGCTATTTCAAATCCTGAAAGATGATGCTGTGGAAGTGCTATACTCAATATGCCAGCAAATTTGGAAAACTCAGCAGTGGCCACAGGACTGGAAAAGGTCAGTTTGCATTCCAATCTCAAAGAAAGGCAATGCCAAAGAATGCTCAAACTACCGCACAATTGCACTCATCTCACATGCTAGTAAAGGAATGCTCAAAATTCTCCAAGCTAGGCTTTAGCAGTAAGTGAACTGTGAACTTCCAGATGTTCAAGCTGGTTTTAGAAAAAGCAGAAGAACCAGAGATCAAATTGCCAACATCCGCTGGATCATCGAAAAAGCAAGCGAGTTCCAGAAAAACATCTATTTCTGTTTTATTGACTATTCTGAAGCCTTTGACTGTGTGGATCACAATAAACTGTGGAAAATTCTTCAAGAGATGGGCATACCAGACCACCTGACCTGCCTCTTGAGAAACCTATATGCAGGTCAGGAAGCAACACTTAGAACTGGACATGGAACAACAGACTGGTTCCAAATAGGAAAAGGAGTACATCGAGGCTGTATATTGTCACCCTGCTTATTTAACTTCTATGCAGAGTACATCATGAGAAACACTGGGCTGGAAGAAGCACAAGCTGGAATCAAGATTGCTGGAAGAAATATCAATAACCTCAGATATGCAGATGTCACCACCCTTATGGCAGAAAGTAAAGAGGAACTAAAAAGCCTCTTGTTGAAAGTGAAAGACGAGAGTGAAAAAGTTGGCTTAAAGCTCAACATTCAGAAAACGAAGATCATGGCATCTGGTTTCATCACTTTAGGGGAAATAGATGGGGAAACAGTGGAAACAGTGTCAGACTTTATTTTGGGGGGCTCCAAAATCACTGCAGATCATGAATGCAGCCACAAAATTAAAAGACGCTTACTCCTTGGAAGGAAAGTTATGACCAACCTAGATAGTATATTGAAAAGCAGAGATATTACTTTGCCAACAAAGTTCCGTCTAGTCAAGGCTATGGTTTTTCCAGTGGTCATGTATGGATGTGAGATTTGGACTGTGAAGGAAGCTGAGCTCCAAAGAATTGATGCTTTTTAACTGTGGTGTTGGAGAAGACTCTTGAGAGTCCTTTGGACTGCAAGGAGATGCAACTAGTCCATTCTGAAGGAGATCAGCCCTGGGATTTCTTTGGAGGGAATGATGCTAAAGCTGAAACTCCAGTACTTTGGCCACCTCACGCGAAGAGTTGACTCATTGGAAAAGACTCTGATGCTGGGAGGGATTGGGGGCAGGAGGAGAAGAGGACGACAGAGGATGAGATGGCTGGATGGCATCACCGACTCGATGGACATGAGTTTGAGTGAACTCCGGGTGTTGGTGATGGACAGGGTGGCTTGGCGTGCTGCGATTCGTGGGGTCACAAAGAGTCAGACAACTCAGTGACTGAACTGAACTGAACTGTGCTTGATATTAGTTGAACCACATGAAATTGCCTTTCTTGTGGGCCAAAAATTGTTGAATATTGTCAATTTTATTTGGTTCAGCCTTATACTTTAACATATGTCACTTCTTTTTCTTGCACAATAATTCTATGAGGAAGATATTACCTTCATTTTATGAACAAATCAAGACTCATAAAATGAACTGACTTGCCTAAGGCCCTACAACTTCTGAACAGCAGATTATAGATAGAAGGCTAAGATCTCTGTGTCCCAAGTCGAATGGAATTTCTTCCAGACTACAAAACCATATATAAATTAAAAAGATAGTGTTTAGTAATAAAAGTGGGCAGGCGCTGGGAAGACAAGAGACTCCAAAGACATTGACAAGTAGCAAAGATGAAATAAAATGACAATTACATATAAAAAGATATCAATTTCCTTCCTCCTGGAAACACCAGAATTATAGCTCCAATTATGTATGTATCTTGGGCAGAGAGCAAGGAGGAAAGCAACAGAGACCATGTGAATTGAAGGCTCCCAGGAGACAGAAAGTGATCATAATCTGAGTAAATGGAGGCAAACAGAGCACTGAACGGAGAGGAAAGAAAGAGATGAGACCAGGGTAGAAGGCATCCAGAGGATGTTCCTGTCTCTCTGCTAAACTTCCACACAGTGTATCTCTAGAAGTGCAGAAGCTCAGTCACAGAAGCAAGACAGCAGAAAGCAATCGCTAATTACAGATAATGCAAAATGATCCTGTGCCAGAATAATCAGCAGTTTTTTGCAGTCTGTTCACTAAATATCTGTTATATATGGGTTGTGCATTATTTTATGTTACTCTTACTATGATTGTAAAATGTTTGTCCTTTATAGATGTTCCCAGAAGTTCTAGGCAGGAATACATGCCTACCAGCAACATTCCATGAATCTATAAGGGAGGAATTCATAGAAATTGTATGGATCATGAGATTATACAAACATTTCACTGCCTGTTTTTCTCACACATCCAAATTCTGGCAAATATATGTCCAGGAAAAATAAAGTAAGATAAAAATAAAATGTCTCAGACATTCACGTGTCTTTTCTGTGTATCATGTCCATTTCTCTGTACAGTGCTTTAATAAACACTAATCATAAACAAAACACGGAGTGAAGTAATGGAGGGGACACTAAGATTTCTTTCTTCTGGTTCCCACAACCCCTTTCTGCCTCTCGTTATACAATAATAAATTAATTTATATTGAGATTGTTGGGCCTTTATGTGTTCTACTTCAAAGACTTTTAAAAGAAGACATGAGGGTATGGGAGTTAGTAATATGACGGGAAGAAGGCTGCTGCTGCTGCTGCTGCTGCGTTGCTTCAGTCGTGTCCGACTCTGTGCCACCCCATAGACGGCAGCCCACCAGGCTCCGTCGTCCCTGGGATTCTCCAAGCAAGAATACTGGAGTGGGTTGCTATTTCCTTCTCCAATGCATGAAAGTGAAAAGTGAAAGGGAAGTCGCTCAGTCGTGTCCGACTCTTAGCATCCCCATGGACTGCAGCCTACCAGGCTCCTCCATCCATGGGATTTTCCAGGCAAGAGTACTGGAGTGGGGTGCCATTGCCTTCTCTGAGGAAGAAGGCTGCTCAAACCTAATTCTTAACACAAGGTATTTGAATTCCTTTAGGTCCATCGATCGGCTTCAGGGGATCCACAAACACCTTGAAATCACACGTAAAATTGTATGTGTGTGGGTGTATTTTTGCATACACACATACATTTTTCTAAGAAAATCAACAACTTTCATTAGAATTGTAAAAGGATTGATTACCTTAAAAGTGCGTTAAACTCAAAGAAACAGCATGTAGTTCTGGCTTCTGTTGTTAACTGTGTAAGAATCTGGGGGTCTTTCCTGGGGTTTTGACCTGGAGGTCTTTCCTGGGATTTTCAGTCCTTCCAGTCCATACTCTGCTCACTCAGTTGGTTTTCTCAAGCACTGAAAGACCGCTGCTGTTGGTGACACTGATGATACTGGCCTGCTGGAACAGAGGCTTTTTATGCTCTCTAATGGTAAAACTTGGCTCTTCATGAGATAACGTCTCCTATGCTGCAGGGAAATTACCAGCCCTTCACTTAGGGCATGCCAAATACTTAATAAGGAAGGGCATTTTCCAAACCAAGCTGGCCAACTTTCTCTTTGCCCCCCCTCCCAGTCTGTTAGGCTAACCCCAAATTTACAAAATTACCCACACAGAACAGGAAACGCAAATGTCAAAGCGCTCAGAATACTTGACCACATTTTTCATGTCATTCACAGTAAAGCGTCTTATGTAAAAGTGGAACAAGCACTGCAAATCTACGCTAATTACACACAATGTAAATTAATTTTTCAAATGATAGAAAATTTGAATTCCTTGAATTTTAGGCCAAGTTTAGAACTTTAACAGAAATGTTTGTTGGTGGTGGTTCTTTTGTTACTCTTTTGATTCCTTTTATTTATACAAAATGAAGTGGGAAGAGAGAAAAAACGGAGGGGGGGTGGTGGAAATTACAGGAAACAGCTATCCACCTCCGCACTAAAATACCAGCAGAAAACCACAGTTATGCTGCCATCTAACAACAATATATTCTGTTTAGGAAACTCCCTGATTCCAGAAACAGCCATGTAACTCTAGACAATAATGAAATTACATCCTGCACATGCTCAAAATCATCCTCCCTAGCTTCTAATGACATAATTTTTTTTTTCTCTTTGCTTACTTGAGTTCTCTGAGATTTTGTTCCTTAGAAAGAAGCCCAACTATGACATTCAGAGAATGTTGTGGTGGGGGGCACTGGCCTGATAATATAAGTTTATCAGGACCTTCAATTTCAGCTGCCATAAATTTGGGAGCTGTGATCATTTCTTATCAGAAAAGAGAAAACAGCCAATTTTCTTAAGGAGAACAAATGTCTGTTGAGGTAAATAATTCATGCAGAACCCTCAGCCTTTCCTCTTGTGACAGTAGCTGGGCTCATTTTCAATTTATCAAGAGACCAGTCATTTCTAAACTTCTCTGGAGGAAAGACTTAAGCAGCTCTTTAAATCACACAAGCGCATTCAATTTACTTTGCAAACCTTCAAATTGGGTCTTGCCTAACTTGTCCAAGAAAAAGGTAAATACTAAATAATAGTAACAACCATCACTTTTGTGCTGAGATCAAGTTTGCAAGGTGTTGCTCACAAAAATCATCTGAGAGGAGAAACTGAAATTTGGAGATGACTTTGAATATCTGTATGATTTTCCCAGATACCATCAGGTGAGATTTATTCTTGGAAATCAGAGTTCTGATAATGGTAAATACAACAGTGGTTCTATGGGAACCTTGGATCCAGTCACCTGTGAGACTGCCATGTCCTGTAATCCTAGAACCCAAACTCCTGAAAGAATATAATCAACACTCCATGTAATCTGAGGAACACAATCAAACAGACGTGCTCACTGCACGAAGTAAGCCAGAAAGTCAAACATCCACACTGAGGTAATAACAGCATTCAAAGTGATCAAATGACACCAGAGACAAATGTATCAAGTTGTTGTGGCAACTGATCCAAAGTGTGGTCCAGCTGTTCCCAGTCTGTTTTCCCAACATCAGAGGCGACTGACTCAAGGCAAACCATATAAATACCTCCTTGCTCATAAAAAAAGACATTCCCTGACTCTTTCGCCAGATTGTTCATCTCCTCAGGCTACAGTCTGCCTTTCTCCATTTGCTCTTGTCTTCTGCTCATCAGAACAGGATTTGGGGAGAATCCTGCCAACAATTACACTTGGGTTCTCTAATTCAACAGAGAGGCAGCTTACCTCTTAAGAGCTGGGGAGTGTGTGACTCATCCGCCCACAGCCACACACAAACTCAATTATCATCTTCTAGGCTTGCTTCTTTGGACCAGTTGTTTATCTCAGACTGTCTAGGCAGAGGCTTTCAAAGTAGGTTCAAATAGAAGCTAACCTACTTTTTTCTCTATAAAATAGACTATGAAATATACCTATTAAAAAGAACTCATGAGGGAAAGAATGTAGTAGACAGAGTTTGGACGCTGTGGAGAGACTTCAGTTAAATCCTGCATCACCCTTTACTTGTGGTGTTTAGACAAGTTACCTGTTCTCTCTGAAGCTTACTCTCCTCATCTGAGAAAGATGGTGCTAATGGTATTTGTCTCATCAGGGCAGTAATTCTCAGACTTCACTGTGGCTGTGTAACACCTGGGGTTCTTATTACAAGGCAGATCCTGACTCAGTGGGCTCCCCAGGTGGCACAGTGGTAAAGAATCCTCCTGCCAATGCAGGAGACATGAGATGGGCATTTGGTCCCTGGGTGTGAATGATCCCCTGGAGTAGGAAGTGGTATTCTTGCCTAGAAAATTCCAATGACAGAAGAGTTTGGCGGGCTACAGTCCATGGGGACACAAAGAGTCAGACACAACTGAGTGATAGAGCATGCAAGTTTTCTGAATCAGTAGCTGGTCTCGGGTGGGGCCCGAGAGCCTGCATTTCTAACATCATCCAGGTGGTGCTGATGCTGCTGGTTTGGACCACAGTTTGAATAAAAAGGTAGTCAGGGTTTTCAAAGATTTAATACAACAATATCTGGTGTATTAAACATTGGCAGATGGAAAGTTTTCAGTTAGTGCTCATCTGTTCAATTTTCATCATCCTTACCCCACACAATATATATGTATAGAGAGCTCTGATTCCTCTGAGGATTTGAGAGTTTGAGACAGCCAAAATAGAATTCTAATAACATTAACACCTCACCTTCTTTTCTTCTAAAAAAGAAAAGAGATATGGAAAGGAAAAATGGTTAGATTGGTTGGGAATACTGGAAAGTCCTCCCTAGAAAATGGTTGTGCTTTTCACCATAGGGACCTTTCAGACAGTAACCACTGAGAGACTGATAAAGCAACTGAATACTTGGGAAAAATGGTTACAGCTACCATTTGGCTTCAGTTTACACCTTTTTCATGACTTTTGCCAAGGAAGGAAATTATTCAAAGACAATAAATACATTTTTTCATCTCATAGTAGTATGTATAAAAGTCAAGACTATGTGGGGAGGAAAACAGCAGTTTCAAAGAGGCACCATTCCATTTATGTACTATGCCGATCATTCTGAAAGATTCTACAACACATTGAATATTTAGAAATCTGACTTCCATAAAAATAATAAATAATAATTGTAACCAAAACATATTAAACACTCATGATTTTAAGCATTAAAGGCTTTATACATGCCTTATTTCACTTATCCTCACAATAATTCTACATTGTGGGAATGAATATGATACCTAAGACCCATTCCCATCTTGGAACCTTTGATCTAGTTTCTCCTTTGCCTATAACACACTTCCTTAAGGTATCAACTTGGCTAATTTCCTCAACTTTTTTACATCTTTGGTCAAATCTCACCTTCTTATAGATCACTCTGCAGTTGGCCTCCTCCCTACAGTACTTCCTTTATTTCAACTTTTGACTTTCTATAATATAAATTTTGTTATATTTATTGTTTATTGCCTTTCTACCTACCCATCTACCTTCCAACCAATCCCTAATTCCCTGCCAGAATCTAAGCTCCATAAGGACAGGGATTTTTGTATGTTTTGTTTACTGATCTATCTAAGAACCTGAAACAGTGTTTGGCACAGAGTAAAAAAAAATTTTTAATGAATACTTATTTTACAGATGCAAAAACTGAGACAGTGCAGACAAATGGCTTGTACAAGATAATTAAGCATTAGAGTCAGAATTCAAAATCAGACAGTCTGACCCCAGACTAGTATAACACTTGCTTAAGAGAAGAATAAAGAAAGTGAGGGTCAAGAATTTCTACATCTAACCTGGCACCCAGACTCTTTGATTTTCCATGTAATTACAAGATGGATAGTTAGACCCAACCAGCACCTCTCCAGGGTGAGCCTCAGGGTGATTCAGACAGGGATAATCAGGACCTGGCACAACAATAGAGGGGTGATCTTAGAACTTCAAGCTTAATAAATCCCCATATGCAGCCATTTAACATCCATACAGGTAGCAGGTACCCTTGATATAATGTACATCATGTGCTTGGGCAGCTTTAATGAATGGCAGATGTTATTATCTATGTGTAAGCCCTAGATTGGCATTTCTCAAACTTTCCCTCCTTAGGCAGAGGAGATCCCTGTGAGAACCTGGAGATAATGCCACATTTAGCCTTCTTTGTGGTTTTATGTATATGTATGTGCTCTGATCAAGGAGATCAAATAGTCAATCCTAAAGGAAATCAATCCTGAATATTCACTGGAAGGACTGATGCTGAAGCTGAAGCTCTAATGCCTTGGCCACCTGATGCAAAGAGCCAACTCATTAGAAAAGACCCTGATGCTGGGAAAGATTGAAGGCAGTAGAAGAGGGTGACAGAAGATAAGATGGTTGAATGGCATCACTGACCCAATGGCCATGAGTTTGAGCAAACTCCAGGAGATAGTGGAGGACAGGGAAGCCTGGCATGCTGCAGTCCATGGGGTCACAGTCGGACATGACTGAATGACTGAACTGAACTTACAAATGAAGACACTGAGGCTCAATGAGGTACTGGGCAACTTGCCCAAGGTCACACAGACAGTAGGTGCTAAGGACCTGAACTCAGTCTGTCAGGCAGCAAACCCATGCTCTGAAACACTTCTGTAAAGAACTTAACACAGAGTTTGACACCAGAAAAGGCCCAATTAAATAAAATACACCCTTACAGGTGTGTGTGTGTGTGTGTATAATCTTCACTTTCCCCCCGCCCCCTCTTTTTCATGCCTTGCAGGATCCCTGAGCAGGGATTGAACTCCAGGCTAGGCAGTGAAATTGTGGACTTGAAACCACTGGACCACTGGGAATTTCCAATCTTCACTTTCTTAAAATGGAGCTTCTTTGATTCTTCAATTCTATTTTAGAAAGATCTTTTCTCTCTTTCTTTTTCTCTAATTCTTTTGTAGTCAAGCTCCCTGTTATTCATGGCTCCCTTTCCTCCTTATCCTTTCCTTTTTAAATGCTCTGCAGCAGACATTTATGTAGGCATAGCTCTCTCTGGGGTCCACAAAGATTGGCTTCCTATTGTCATTCTTATTTCCTCTACCAGGAGCACCTCTCCCTTTCTATCTTCTCTTCCAGAAGAATAGGCATGGCTTATCGAAGTGATCACTGGAGGGATAAACTCTTTTTTTTTCTTAACATTTTATTTATTTATTTTTTTCTTTAAGCAAAATTTATTGATGTATTTGTTTTTCCTATTTTCTTTCTTTTTTTTTTTTAATTTTACTTTACAATTCTGTATTGGTTTTGCCATACATTGACATGAATCCACCACAGGTGTGTATGCGTCCCCAAACATGAGCCCCCCTCCCACCCCCCTCCCCACAACATCTCTCTGGGTCATCCCCGTGTACCAGCCCCAAGCATGCCATATCCTGCATTGGACATAGGCTGGCGATTCGATTCTTACATGATATTATACATGTTTCAATGCCATTCTCCCAAATCATCTCACCCTCTCCCTCTCCCTCTGAGTCCAAAAGTCCGCTATACACATCTGTGTCTTTTTTGCTGTCCTGCATACAGGGTCATCATTGCCATCTTTCTAAATTCCATATATATGTGTTAGTATACTGTATTGGTGTTTTTCTTTCTGGCTTACTTCACTCTGTATAATCGGCTCCAGTTTCATCCATATCATCAGAACTGATTTAAATGTATTCTTTTTAATGGCTGAGTAATACTCCATTGTGTATATATATGTACCACAGCTTTCTTATCCATTCATCTGCTGATGGACATCTAGGTTGTTTCCATGTCCTGGCTATTACAAACAGTGCTGCAATGAACATTGGGGTACATGTGTCTCTTTCAATTCTGGTTTCCTCAGTGTGTATGCCCAGCAGTGGGATTGCTGGGTCATAAGGCAGTTCTATTTGCAATTTTTTAAGGAATCTCCACACTGTTCTCCATAGTGGCTGTACTAGTTTGCATTCCCACCAACAGTGTAAGAGGGTTCCCTTCTCTCCACACCCTCTCCAGCATTTATTGCTTGCAGATTTTTGGATAGCAGACATTCTGACTGGTGTGAAGTGGTACCTCATTGTGGTTTTGATTTGCATTTCTCTAATAATGAGTGATATTGAGCATCTACATGAAAAGGGATAAACTCTTTGCTAACTAGAATACCACTAAGCTCCTCATGGGGAAGGCTCTTGTCTCATTTTTTCTCCCGAGTCTATCTTCAACATCTAGCACAATGCCTAATATAATACATGCTCAATAAATACCTCTTGAATGAATTAATAAACAAAACACAACAGGTTTACCTCACAGAACCACTCAGTTTCTTCCTTTGATTGAAAAGGCTATAAGCAAAAGACTTGAAGCATCCACACAGTGCTTGGGGTTGGCCAAAAAGTTCGTCAGGGTTCTCTGTAAGATGTTAAAAAAAAAACCCAAGCTAACATTTTGACCAATCCAATATAAAAATGTTCAGTAATAGAATAGGTGCTAAACATCTGTATATTATATAGCAAGACACTTCCAGAAACAGAGAGATTAGGAAGGGTCACAGAAAGACAGAAGGGGAAAGGAAAAGGGAACTTACCATTTCGTGAGGGCTCAATATATTGCTGTGTGCACTGTACAAAGTGCTTTTCATGTATTACCTTATTTAATTTTAATAACAGTTTTGTGAAGTAGACATTAGCCCTACTTTGTAGATGGGAAAATAGCTCTGAAAGATTTAGTTTCTTCCCAAGGCCACAACCTACTAAGAATCAGAGGGATTCTGCCCAAGCCTATTTGACTTCAGAGTCCTTGTTCTTTCTACCAAACTATAAGATGGAGCGCTAGAAGTTCTTCACTTCCAAAATAGTGTTTTAAATAAGTTTTAACACTCTTGTGAATCACATTGCTTTTTTCTCCATTTTTTTTGGTAAATAAAGTTTGCATTTCATTAGCACTCTTTTCTCTAAAACTGATTACCTATGTGATGGATCCTTTCAGCTTTTTCCTTCAAGCAGAATTGTTGCTTACCAAATCACTCTAATGTCCAATCACCTCTGGAAATGTTCATGAATTTTCAAATAGATGCTATTCTCAGGGTCATTTTGCTCACATTTACTTACATTATGTGCAAACCCATAGTTGCTCTTGCGATGACTTTTTAAAATGTTCATTTTTATGCCTTTAAATATGGCCAAAAGTCTAAATTATACACTTGATCTCTTAAAATTGATCTATTTAAGCCTACAGCTATATTATATGCACCATATTTCATTTTCTTACAACAGCAGAAGTGAGGACTGAGGTATATAAGTGCAGACCAAGACCAAAAAGAGAAAACTTTCTTTTCTCTTTCTTATAGGAAAGAAAGACTTTAGGAATTTCTTATAGGAAAGAAAAACTTCTTGAAAATTAGATGATTTGAAGCTCTGTCTTTGATTACAAGAGGAAGGAATTTTCTAAAGGCTAACTCCCAAGAAAATTTTTCTTGCTTCTTTTATCCCATTGCCATGTCAGAAGAGAAGCTACTGAATAAAGTTTTATGCCAAAAAATTCAGTGATGAATGTATTCTTAGAGAGCAGGCAGTCATCCTCTGTGGTTCTCAAGTTCAGAGAGCATCAGCATTACGTGGAGGGTGTGCTAGACCAGATTGTTGGGTCTTGATTCAGTCCGTCTGGAATGGGACTTGAGAATGTGAATTTCTCACAAGCCCCCAGGTGGTGCTGCTGCTGCTGGTGGTCTAGAAGCTGTATGCTGAGTGTGCTCTCTGGAGTTTAAGTGCTCACAGGCTACCTGCTCAATCAGAAGAATCCAGGGCAGTAGTTCTCAGCCCTCACTAAATGTCAGAATCATGTAATAAATTTCAAAATACTGATGTCTGGGCTACATAGCTGTAATTTTTTATTCTGTTTGTCTCTGATGAGGCCTAAGCATAGAGAACATTTGGGTTTGCCTAACTTGATAAATGGGCCTTCCCAGGTGGTATAAGTGGTAAAGAATGTGCTTGCCAGTGCAGGAGATGCAAGAGACCTGGGTTTGATCCCTGGGTCGGGAAGATCCCCTGGAGGAGGAAATGGCAACCCACTCCAGTATTCTTGCCTAAAAAATTCCATGGACAGAGGAGCCTGGTGGGCTACAGCCCATGGGGTTGCAAAAGAGTCAGACAGAACTGAGCACACATGTGTTCATATATAACTGGATAAATATTAACATTGAGTTCATATTTTTAAATTAGTCTTTAAATTTTCTGTTATTAAAAATAATGCTAAAAGATCAAAAAAGCAGATAGCAGGATTTTAAGTTAAATATGGTGTTTAAAAACAGGCATTTCCTAAGCTCACTCCCAAAATCCCACTGAAACAATGGCAATGGGACCAAAAGAGAAAAGAGAGAGACAGAGAAAGGTATTAACCTAGAAGGTCTAAGAGAACAGGACAGGAAAATGCCACAGTAAAAATGTTGATATTAGAAAACAGAAGGAAGAGTGGTAACTGACTTAGCTAACTGGAGAAGGCTGAATTTTACACCTGTGAATCCTTTCAGGGAAACCCAAAAGCAGGCTGCTTCTTGCTGTGGAACCCTACAAAGTTTCAGAAGCTGGAAGGTGCCTTTGAGAACAGGGGAGAAAAGAGGCTGGAAACAAGAATACTGAGAAACAACAGACTCTCTGATGCCTACCCTCACTCCATATCTGTGCTTATCAGAGGATGGTCCAGGGACTCCTGGGAGTCCCCAAGATCCTGGAAGTCCATGAGATCAAAGGTATTTTCATAATAACATGATGATAATTATTTGCCATGTTTACTCTCACTTTCTCACAAGAATCTATATAACATGTGACAATGTCATTGCTCTGACATAATGGAATATGTACTTATTTATTCTCGTTTTCTAGATTTTTCTATGATATTTTGGGGTATAAATATGTATGCTTTCACAGGTTAATTCAACTTGTTCTCACTCAATACTTCTACTGTGTTATTACAAGCTATTTTTATTTTACCTGCTATCATCTGTGTAACCTTAAAATCATCCAATAAGTTATTTTGAAATTCTAATGTTTTTCTTATGCATATATGAAAGTAAGAACATTTTGGTCTTATTTTGCAAATAGCATTTCAAAATTACTTTGAAGACTTGTCTAAGTTTAAAATCTAGAGAAGTCTTCAAAATAACTTTTTTTTAAAGGTTTTTTATTTTATATTGGAGTATAGCTGATTAACAATGTTGTGATAGTTTCAGGTAGACAGCAAAGGGACTCAGCCATACATATAGATATACAGGTATCCATTCCCCCCCAAACTCCCTTCCCATCCAAGCTGCCATGTAACAATGAACAGAGTTCCCTGTGCTATATAGTAGGTCCTTGTTGGTTATCTATTTAAAATACAGCAGTGTATACATAAACTTAGAAAAGCATCTTAAAGAATAGGTTATCATACTGAAGATACACAAGGTAGCTAAAAGACTCATAGAGGCTGACATTGCTGAATACCTGCTAGATGAAAAGTCAGTAAAAGTTAGTAAAAGAAATCACCCCAGGCTATTTCTTAACAACACACATTAAATTAAAAATTTAGCTGCAATCATGAATACAAAGTTAATATTTCTGGATATTAATATCTCAATATCTACAGACATAGATTTTTCTTGTATCTATCCAACATCAACACCAACTAATCATTGATAAATATATTCTTTCATGTGACTGGCAGTAAAATACCCTTGGTGTATTGGCACCAAACACAAATGCTTGGCACTAAATACAAATGGTGATAAAATAAAGTGTTAAATAATTTATTTGACTCTTATGGTTTGTACTGGGAAAACTATTTGACTCTTGGACTGATGGTATAAAAGCAACAGTGAGCCCAAGAGCTTACTACAAATCAAGGAAGGAACATCAAATTTTGCTGGTGGTCAAGTCACATACTTACAATAAAACAAAATGTCAGTTTTACTTAATAATTCCCTTGATAGAGTAATAAAACTTATAAATTTTATTAAATTTTAACCTCTGAGTATACATTTTAGAAACATTCTATATGACTAAATGAGAAATATTCATAAAAGATGTCACTTTCACAGCTAATTATGATAATGGTTGTCTCAAGGATAAACAGTTAATGATTGTTTGGGTTGCAAATTGAATTGGTCATTTTTTTTCATGAAGCAAAATTTTTACTTGAAAGAGTGACTGACAGACAAATTATGGTTATTCAGATGGATATGTAGAAGATATTTTTCTCAAAATGAAAAAAAATAAGTCTGTCACCTCAAGGTAAATAACTGACAGAACTTGTTGGTGATTTTAAAGTTTGAACTGTTAAGTGAAAATTAGAATTTTAGAATATTAGTGTCTGCCACCATGAGGTTGTCAGCTTCTCAAAACTTAAAGACTTTTTCTGATTAGGTCAGGGGTGATATTAATAAATGTGCTTTTTGATATTTCATAATAAAATGTGTCAACACGTGTCACAACCTAACAAAACAGTATTTTCCAAATGATTAATGCATGATGTTAAAATCATTCTTGGGTAAAAGGTACATTCAAAATGCAACACCAGAAAATTTATGCATGAGAGTATGAGAAGTTCATAGATATGGCTTCATAATCCATCCACATTGCAACTAACTTTTAAGAAACTATCACTTATTGAATTTTGGTATAGTATCTGAAAACAGCCACAATAATTTGAAAAAGGCTATTTAAATACTCCTCTCTTTTTAAGCTACATACCTCTGTGAGGGCAAATTGTGTGCATAATCTTAAGCCAAACAATATATTGCCACAAAACATGGAAGATATAAGAATCTACATATCTTCAATTAAGTGAAGTCACTCAGTCGTGTCCGACTCTTTGTGACCCCGTGGACTGTAGCCTACCAGGCTCCTCCATCCACGGAACTTTCCAGGCAAGAATACTAGAGTGGGTTGCCATTTCCTTCTCCAGAGGATCTTTCCAACCCAGGGATCAAACCCAGGTCTCCCATATTGCAGGCACACGCTTTACCATCTGAGCCACCAGCTAGGCATTAAAGAGATTTTCAAGAATATAAAATAATGCCACCCTTCTCACTAACTTTTTTGGAAAATATAGTTATTTTATTTTATTATATATATATTTAAATATAAATTTATTTATTTTAATTGGAGGCTAATTACTTTACAGTACTGTAGTGGTTTTGCCATACATTGACATGATTCCACCACAGGTGTACATGTGTTCCCCATCCTGAACCCTCCTTCCACCTCGCTCCCCATCCCATCCCTCTGATCATCCCAGTGCACCAGCCCCGAGCACCCTGTCTCATGCATTGAACCTGGACTGGCAATTCGTTTCACATATGATAATATACATGTTTCAATGCCATTCTCCCAAATCATCCCACCCTCACCCTCTCCCACAGAGTCCCAACGACTGTTATTGCTCTCGCATGCAGGGTTATTGTTACCATCTTTCTAAATTCCAACATATGCATTAGTATACTGTATTGGTGTTTTTCTTTCTGGCTTACTTCACTCTGTATAATAGGCTCCAGTTTCATTCATCTCATTAGAACTGATTCAAATGTATTCTTTTTAATGGCTGAGTAATATTCCATTGTGTATATGGTACCACAGCTTTCTTATCCATTTGTCTGCTGATGGACATTTAGGTTGCTTCCATGTGCTGGCTATTATAAACAGTGCTGTGATGAAATTGGGGTACACATGTCTCTTTCAATTCTGGTTTCCTCAGTGTGTATGCCCAGCAGTGGGATTGCTGGGAAAATATAGTTATTTTATAAAAAATACATAATTTGTGGTAAATAGTAATGAACTTATTTTAAAATAAATGTTTTTAAAGTTTCTATTTTAATTATAATACAGTGAGACAGTGAGTATCTATAAATATTATCCACTATGCTACATAGTTGAGAAACTATCCCATTTCCAAGACAGCAGAGCACTGGAGGTTCAGCTTAGAGTTAAGACCATCAAACAGAGTTGAGGTGCAACAAGAGGACTGAGTGAAAGGCTACACACTAAACAATGAGATATCCAGCTCCTTTCTTAGATGTGAGGGTGCTAGCAGATTTATACTTCCAAGTTCTCAGAAGAGAGAATTCTCTTCTGGAAAAACTAAATTGCACATGAGAAAAGACCAACAGATAAGAACATTTAGGAGTCCTGTACAGTAATAACTCAGGGAGATTACCCTAAATAGACGTCCAACTAGCTAAGAAGAAATGTTCATGAGCAAAAATAATCCAATCAGTTTTCATGCCTCTCTCTTAAATAGGAATAGAAATTTAAGGATCATTTTACATTTGAGGAAAATCTTTAATGTGAAAGACAAAAACAAAATAAAGAAATGTGGAAAGGAGGGAAGAATATAGAGGTAAAAAGTTAAATGAAGAAATGATAAGAAAAACCATCAGAGAAGAAAGGAAAGGAAGGAAGGGAGAGAGGGAGAAAGAAAGGGAGAAAGAAAGAAAGAGAAGGAAAGAGAGTGGGAAGAAGGAAGGAAAAGGGAAAGAAAAAGGGAGGGAAGAAGGAAGAGAAGAGAAAATAAGAATAGAATCAAAACAAACAAACACAACTAAAATTGATAGAAGCATTCAGAAACAAGGAAAGAAGCTATAAGAAGCCATAAAAAGGAAGCTTTGATGTAGTACATATACACAATGGAATATTACTCAGCCATAAAAAAGAACACATTTGAGTCAGTCCTGTGAAGTGGATGTACCTAGAACCTGTTATATAGAGTGAAGTGAGTCGGAAAGAGAAAGATAAATACCATATTCTAATGCACATATATGGAATCTAGAAAAATGGTAATGAAGAATTTATTTACAGGGTAGCAATGGAGACACAGACAGAATAGACTTTTGGACATGGGGATGCGGAGAGGGTGAGATATATGGAAAAAATAACATGGAAACTTATGTTACCATATGTAAAATAGACAGCCAACAGGAATTTGCTGTATGGCTCAGGAAACTCAGAGGATCTGTATCAATCTAGAAGGGTGGGATGGGAAGGGAAATGGGAGGGAGGTTCAAAAGGGAGGGGATATATGTGTACCTATGGCTGACTCATGTTGAGGTTTGACAGAAAACAACAAAATTGTGTAAAGCAATTATCCTTCAATAAAAAGTATGTATACCAAAACCAATACAGAATTGTAAAGTAAAAAAAAAAATTATATAATAAATAAATAAATAAATAAATACCAAAAAAATAAAAATAAAAAAAATAAAAAGGAAGAAAAGGAAGCTTTGAGGAATAAAAAGTGTTTTTGAAAATCAGAAATATGATAACAGAAATGAAAATTTCAACAGAAAATTTAGATGATTAAGGAGATTTAACAGAAAACAGAAGAAAAAACAAGAGAAAAATATATAAAAATTAGACTACTGTTTGTATGATCAAACCAGTCAATCTGTAAATCAATCCTGAATATTCGCTGGAAGGACTGATGCAGAAGCTGAAGCTCCAATACTTTGGCCATCTGATGCAAAAAGCTAACTCATTGGAAAAGACCCTGATGTTGGGAAAGACTGAGGGCAAGAGGAGAAGCAGGTGGTAGAGGATGAGATGGCTGGATGGCATCACTGATTCAAACGAACATAAGTTTGAGCAAACTCAGGGAGATAGTGAGACAGAGAAGTCTGACTGCTGCAGTCCACGGGGTCACAAGGAGTTGGACACAAGTTAGACATTGAACAACAAGACAACTGCTTCAGGAGTTCTGATATCTGACTAGTGGAAGTTGCAGAGAGAGCGAGAACACACACAAAAAATAATAATAATAAAGAAAATCATCAAAGAAAAAATTCAGAAAAATTTCCCTAAACTGAAGGGCATGAGTTTCAGATTGATAGGGTCCACCACATACCTATTAACAGAATAAAAAGAGAGTCACACACAGGATCACTGAGGATAAAAAGAAGATTTTAGTAGTACCAACAGAGAAAAAACAGGGCAAATAAAAGGACTGGAAATTTAAAAAGCATCTGATTTCTCAAAAGTTACAAGAAAAGCTAGAATAAGATGGAGCCAAAACATCAAAATCCAAGGGAAATCATATTCATCCAAAATATAAATCAAACTCTAATACAAGGTCTCAACATGTTTATCTCTCATTTATCTTTTCTCAGGAAGTTCTTGGGAAAAAATGTTCCACCAAAATGGGGAGTGAACTTCATAAAAAGGCATGGATCCAACAAATAAGAGAGCCAAAAGGAATCCCTAGGATGATGGTAAAGGGAGATCCCAGGACAACAGCTGTGCAGGAAGCACGGAGATCAACTAGTCCAGATGGGACCAGAGGAGAGAACGCTCCAGGAGAACATCTCCAAGGACGAGATGAAACTGATGGCTACCTGGAGTGTTTGCACAAAGAGCAAGATTTACCCCTCTGGTACAGAGTTTAGGAGTGAACTGGGGAAAGACTAAGGGAAATTAAGTAAATGAAAAAGAGTTATTAACTGCAGGAAAACAAAAAGTTGTGGAAGAAAGAAAATGTAATCATTGCACAAACATTCTCTTCTGCAAGTCATATTTACATAGCAATAAAACTGTGATCACTGAATTCTGATCTACCCAATACTTAAGATATAAAGTATTGGAGGACAGGGAAATGTAAGTATATTTCAGTGTGTAAGGAGTAAGGGAGATGTGAGAGCTAAACTCTTATCCTTTGTAGCAGGAAATTGATAATATTTAAATTGGAAAAAATTTAAAATACCATTAGATTGTTATTTAGAGATATGGAAACAAATATCAGAAATGACTAAAATTGTGATGATTGCTTCTGGTGAGGGGGAGTTGGGGTTGTGAAGGGTAGAGCAGGGTACTGATGGTCTTTATTATAAACAAAAATGCAATACACATCCCTATTACAGAAAAATTGGAAATTACAGAAAAGTAAGATGACCATAAGTGTTCCTATACTCTCCATGTCTAAAGGTTAATACTGCTAACCTATCAGTGCCTTTCTTTGAATTCTGTGCATTTTTACATTATTGAGGTATGAATTGTATATTTTATATTTTATATTAGTCACTTAAAAGCATTTTACCATTTTTCATAATTATTTTCACGATATATTATTTAATAATATATATTCAGAAAACTAAGATCATGGCATCTGGTCCCATCACTTCATGGGAAATAGATGGGGAAACAGTGGAAACAGTGTCAGACTTTATTTTGGGGGGCTCCAAAAATCACTGCAGACCATGATTGCAGCCATGAAATTAAAAGCCGCTTACTCCTTGGAAGGAAAGTTATGACCAACCTAGACAGCATATTCAAAAGTAGAGACATTACTTTGCCAACAAGGGTCTGTTTAGTAAAGGCTATGGTTTATCCAATGGTCATGTATGGATGTGAGAGTTGGACTGTGAAGAAAGCTGAGCGCCAAAGAATTGATGCTTTTGAACTATGGTGTTGGAGAAGACTGTTGAGAGTCCCTTGGACTGCAAGGAGATCCAACCAGTCCATTCTGAAGATCAGTCCTGGGTGTTCATTGGAAGGAATGATGCTAAAGCTGAAACTCCAATACTTTGGCCACCTCATGCGAAGAGTTGACTCATTCGAAAAGACTGATACTGGGAGGGACTGGGGGCAGGAGGAGAAGGGGACCACAGAGGATGAGATGGCTGGATGGCACCACCGACTCGATGGACGTGAGTTTGGGTGAGCTCCGGGAGTTGGTGATGGACAGGGCGGCCTGGCTTGCTGTGATTCATGGGGTCGCAAAGAGTCAGACATGACTGAGCGACTGAACTGAACTGAACTGAATATATAATATTATTTATTTAGGTATAACAATTTAGGCGTTTTTCCAATATCTTATTATGAAAGATTTCAAATAGAAACAGAAAGAATTGTATAGTGAAAACTACATATGCACCACCTAGGTTCTATAACATTTTGCTACATTTGCTTCATCATACATTTATCAATATATCCTTCTATCCATCCACTGATTTATTTTATGTTTTGAGGCATTTTAAAGTAAGTTGTAGACTTCAGTACACTTTATCCTACACACTTCATCAGACATACCATTAACTGGAGTTTAATATCTATATGGTTCTTTTTCTTAGGTAAATTTCACATATAACGATCTGCACAAAACTTAAATGTTTATCATCTGATGAAGTCTGACAAAATCATACATAGTCCTGTGTAACTCAAATCCCTATCAGAGTATAGAACATTGCAATTACCCAAGGAAAGTCCCTCTTGTGCCTTTCCTTCTCAATCCATGTCTCTACCGCCTACAACCACAGAGGCAGTTAATTTTCTAATTTCCAAAATCTATTCCAGGACTTCATATAATTGGAATAACACAAATGTGCTGCTTTATACAAGGCTTTTTTCCCTGTTTAGCATAATGATTTTGAGATTCATTCATGTTAAGAAGTTTATCATTACTTTGTTTTTTGATCTTGCTGAGTACCATTTCTTTATATGAATATACAACTATTTATTAAATCTACTCTATGCTGATGGACACCTGTTTCTAGTTTTTGTCTAACATTAATAAAACCATTTTGAATGTTCGTATAAAAATTTCTGTGTGGCATATTTTCACTTCCTTTGGGTAAATACCTAGCAATGGAATTGCTTTTTCATAGGATAGGTATATTTAGAAATTGCCAGATATTCCAAAATAAACCAGATATACTTTAATGATATTAAGAATTTTAATGTGTCATTTTTGATAAGTTGTATTTTTCAAGGAATTTGTCCATTTCAGTTATCAAATTTGTTGGTATAAAGTTCTTCATAATATTATTCTCTTATTATACTTTTCATATCTATGTGATCTACAGTGAGAATCCTTCTTTTATTCATGATACTGAAAATTTCTGTTCTATCTTTCCCATTCTCTTGTTTTCTACCTGCCCCTCAATCTCTCCCTCTCAGTTTTCAAATTTGTTCATCTATTCAAAGAAACACTTCCAGTTTATAAATTTGCTATTTGTCTATTTTATATTTTATTGTTTTCTGCTTTTACTTTTGTAATTTTCTTTATTTTACTTAGTTTGGATTTAGTTTGTTCTTTTTCTAGTGTCTTAAGATAGAAACTAAGGTCATCAATATCAATGCTTATTCTTTTCTAATTTAAGCATATTAGAATATAAATTTCCCTGTAAGCTCTGTTTTTACTAAATTCCACAAATTTTGATAAAATATACCTTCATATTTATTTTGAAATATTTCCTACTTTCTCTCATGATTTTTCCTTTGATCCATAGATTAAAGTGTGTTACTTAATTTCAAAATAAAAATACACCTTCATATTCATATTCATTTCAAAGTATTTCCTACTTTGTCTCATGATTTTTCTTTTGATCCATAGATTATTTTAAAGTGTGTTATTTAATTTCAAAGTATTTTGGTGTTTTATAGATATTTTTATTACTGATATCTAACTTAATTTCTTTGTCATCAAAACAGGCACATGAGAAGATGATCAACATTGCTAATTATTAGAGAAATGCAAACTACAAAACTATCAAACTACAAACTATCAAAACTACAATGAGGTATGACCTCACATTGGTCAGAACAGCCATCATCAAAAAAGCCATCATCAAAATAATAAATGCCAGAAAGGGTATGGAGAAAAAGGAACACTCCTTCATTGTTGGTGGGAATGTAAATTGGTGCAACCACTATGGAAAACAGTAGGCAGGTTCCTTAAAAAACTAAAAATAGAGTTACCATATGATTCAGCAATCCCAGTCCTGGGCATGTATCCAGAAAGGATGAACATTCTAATATGAAAAGGTACATGAACCCCAATGTCCACAGTTGTACTATTTACAATAGCCAAGACATGGAAGCAACCTAAAGGTCCATCAACAGGTGACTGGATAAAGAGGATGTGTGTGTGTATACACACACACACACTGTGAAATATCACTCAGCCTTTAAAAGGATGAAGTCTTGTGAAATATTGTCACTTGAAACAACATGTGTAGACTTAGAGATTATCATACTGAGTAAAGTCAGATAGAGAAAACAAATATTATATGATATATCATATGTGGAATCTAAAAAATAATACAAATGAATTTATTTACAAAATGGAAACAGTCTCACAGACATACATAGAAAACAAATTTATGGTTACCAAAGAGGAAAGTGGGGGAGGGATAGGATTCACAGATACACACCATTGTATGTAAAATAGATAAGCAATAAAAATATACTATATAATACAGGGAACTGTATTTAGCATTCTGTAATAATCCATAATAAAAATAATTAGAAAAAAAATATATATAACTGAATCACTTTGCTATATAGCTGAAATTAATATATGGTATTGTAAATCAATTATATTTCAATTAAAAACTTGTACATGATTTCAATCCTTTCAAATTTATTGAGACTTGTTTTTACAGATGAGCATATATGATCTATCTTTGTTGACTGTTCCATGTGCACTGGAAAAAAATGTACATTCAAATGCAGCCCACAACTGTCAGTTAGGTCAAGCTTAATGATGATATTATTTAATCTTTATCCTTCCTGTTTTTATTTTAATCTAGTTGTCCTAGTAATTACTGAAAGAGATGCTTTAAAATCTCCAACTGTGACAAGAGATTTATCTATTTCTCTCCTTTTGTTCTTTTAGTTTTTTCATGGGATATTTTGAATCTCTGTTATTAGGTATTGTATTAGTTTTCTATTGCTGTTCTAAACAAATTATCACAAGCAATGACTTAAAATAATTCAAATTTATTATCTTACAGTTCTATAGGTTGGGCTTGCCTGGTGGCTCAGCTGGTACAGAATCCACCTGCAATGCGGGATACCTGGGTTCCCTGGGTTGAGAAGATCCCCCAGAGAAAGGAATGGCTACCCACTCCAGTATTCTAGCCTGGAGAATTCCAAAGAGTCAGACACAACTAAGCAACTTTCACTTTCTGTTCTGTAGGTTAGAAACTAACATGGATCTCACTGAGTTAAAATCCAAGTGTTGGGAAGGTTGCATTCCTTCTGGAAGTGCTAGGGAAGAATCCATTTCCTTGACTTTTCCAACTTCTAGAGGCTGTCCACATTTCTTAGCTCATGGCCCCCTTCTTCTATCTTCAAAAGCAACAACAGCATTCAAATAATTCTCACATCACATCACTCTGACTTTCTTTTCTGTGGTTAAATCTTCCTATGCCTCCTCTTTTCTGACTGCCTCTTTCATTCTAATAGTCATTCTTGGGTCCATCTGGACAATCCAATATAACCTCCATAGTTTAGGTCAGCAACCTTAGTTCTATCTGAATCTTTAATTCTAGAAATACAGTTTCACAGTCTTCTTAAACACTGTATTCAGTTCAGTTCAGTTCAGTTGCTCAGTCTTGTCCAACCCTTTGCGACCCCATGAATCACAGCACGCCAGGCCACCCTGTCCATCACCAACTCCTGGAGTTCACTCAGACTCATGTCCATCGAGTCAGTGATGCCATCCAGCCATCTCATCCTCTGTCGTCCCTTTCTCCTCCTGCCCCCAATCCCTCCCAGCATCAGATCTTTTCCAATGAGTCAACTCTTCACATGAGGTGGCCAAAGTACTGGAGTTTCAGCTTCAGCATCATTCCCTCCAAAGAAATCCCAGGGCTGATCTCCTTCAGAATGGACTGGTTGGATCTCCTTGCAGTCCAAGGGACTCTCAAGAGTCTTCTCCAACACCACAGTTCAAAAGCATCAATTCTTCGGCGCTCAGCTTTCTTCACAGTCCAACTCTCACATCCATACATGACCACTGGAAAAACCATAGCCTTGACTAGACAGACTTCTGTTGGCAAAGTAATGTCTCTGCTTTTGAATATACTATCTAGGTTGGTCATAACTTTTCTTCCAAGGAGTAAGCGTCTTTTAATTTCATGGCTGCAGTCACCATCTGCAGTGATTTTGAAGCCCCAAAATATAAAGTCTGACATTGTTTCCACATCTATTTCCCATGAAGTGATGGGGCCAGATGCTATGATCTTCATTTTCTGAATGTTGAGCTTTAAGCCAACTTTTTCACTCTCCTCTTTCACTTTCATCAAGAGACTTTTTAGTTCCTCTTCACTATTACCTCACATTAAAAAAATGTGGAACAGTACAACTCCATTTACAGCATCCTGCCTTCATCATCTTTTGTAGTATTTTTGCCATATATTTTCACACCTATGTATGTTATAATCCCCATACTACAATGTTATATTTTGCATGAGTCAGGCTTTTTTTTAATAAATTAAAAGAAAAAATATTTATCTATAAATTTATACATTCCAAAGCATTTCATTATTTTTTGAGATCCAACTTTCATTTTGATGCTATCTGAAGATGCAGATGGTGACTGCAGCCATGAAATTAAAAGACGCTTACTCCTTGGAAGAAAAGTTATGACCAACCTAGACAGCATATTCAAAAGCAGAGACATTACTTTGCCAACTAAGGTCCATCTAGTCAAGGCTATGGTTTTTCCAGTAGTCATGTATGGATGTAAGAGTTGGACTGTGAAGAAAGCTGAGCGCCGAAGAATTGATGCTTTTGAACTGTGGTGTTGGAGAAGACTCTTGAGAGTCCCTTGGACTGCAAGGAGATCCAATCAGTCCATTCTGAAGGAGATCAGCCCTGGGATTTCTTTGGAGGGAATGATGCTGAAGCTGAAACTCCAGTACTTTGGCCACCTCATGCGAAGAGTTGACTCATTGGAAAAGATTTTGATGCTGGGAGGGATTGGGGGCAGAAGGAGAAGGGGACGACAGAGGATGAGATGGCTGGATGGCATCACTGACTCGATGGACGTGAGTCTGAGTGAACTCCGGGAGTTGGTGATGGACAGAGAGGCCTTGCGTGCTGCGATTCATGGCGTCGCAAAGAGTCGGACAAGACTGAGCTACTGAACTGAACTGAACTGAACTGATTATAGTATTTCTTGTAGCACAGGTCTGGTTGACTTTTGTTTGCCAAAAACATCTTTGTTTCACTTTCATTTAAAAAAAATATTTTTTTCAGAAAGAGAATTCTAGCTTGACTTTTTCTTTAGCACTTTTTAAAAGATGTAGTTCCACTGTTTTCTGTCCTCCATTGTCTCTGATGTCAAGTTAGCCATCAGCTGTGTCTTTGTTCTCTATGCTGTCATTTTTGTCTGAATACTTTGGAGATTTTCTCCATCCTTTTGTTCTCAACAATTTAATTATTATGCCCAGGTGTTATTTTCCTTGTATTTATCCTTCTTAGGGCTTGCCTAGCATCTTGGTTCTATAAGTTAATGTTTTTCACCAAATTTGAGAGAAGTTCAGCTTTGGCTTCTTAAAGGTTTTATGTCCCATTCTCTCTCTCTTGTCCTCTGGATTCTAACTGCATATATATTACTTGATATTGGCAATGAGGCTCCTGAAACTTTGATAATTTTCTTCCAATATTTTCTCTGTTCTTAAATTATATAATTTCAAACGATCTATATGCAAGTTCACTAACCCTTTCTTCTGTATTTTCTAATCTTTTAGCAAGCCCACCCAGAGAGTCTTTCATTTCAGTTATATTGGCCATGCTGCATGGCTTGTAGGAACTTAGTTCCCTGACCAAGGATCAAATCCATGCCCCTTGCATTGGAAACGTGGAGTCCTAACCACTGGACTGTCAGACAATCCCCATCATTTCAGCTATTATTCTGCTTTTCTTTAATAATTTCATCTGGTACTTTTACATATATACTGTTTCCATGTTACTGCCAATATTTCCCTTTGTATTCACTCAAGATGGACATTTTCTCTTAATTATTTGAATATATTTGCAATTCCTTCTTTAAAATCCTTGTCAGCTAATTCTATTATCTGGGTCATCTCAGGGTTTCTAGTTATTGTTCATTCTTGGCCATGGGCCACATTTTTCTGTTTCTTTGCATTCCTAGTAATTTTTAAATTGTAAATTGTATATTGGAAAGTGTGGATGATATGCTGTAGAAATAGAAGAGTGTTAGTTTGGGATCTAGTAGGCAGTTGGATGAGTAGCTGGTCTTGTGGCAGCTGCAGTTTAGAATTTGTTAGGGTGCCTCTAACAATTTATATTACACATGTTGTTTACACATTAGACTTAAGGCAAATCCTTAGTCCTGGGACACAGACTTTACTCCTGGGCATAAGTCTTTTAGTTTTCACTGGAAAGCATGAGCTGTTTATCAGGCCCCTCTAAACTTGTGAGATTCAAAATTTAATCTCTGTCCCTCATGTGACAGACAGCAGCTGAAATTTCTGTTCAACATTTTCAGACTTCCAGCTGTTGTTTTTTACCAAGCTCCTTGGAGTCTCCCTTATATATGTACAGTTCAGAAATTAGGCAAAGATTTGAAAGAAAGTTTATATGCATATTTGGTGTGTTGCCCCATAGCTTCTTCCTTATGAGATTTCTACCTTTTGACTCCTTTTTCCAACATCTCAAGCCAATATGACCATGTGTTTATTTTGAGTTTAAAGCCATCTCATACTGTATGGATTCTTAAGTAACCACAGATCTCACCAGTGTCATTCACTTCTTTCAGGGATTGAATAACTTCCTCTAGCTCTTTGATCTCTCTTCTGGATGTGTGTGTATTTGTGTGTATTTATTTATTGATTGATATTTGTTGTCCAGATTTATCATTGGTATTTGATATAAGCTATTCCACCATTCCTATAATCCGAACTTCATCTCACTAACTTTTTCTGGGTTTTTGGCATGGGTTGGTGGGCAGAACAAATCAAGTTGTGTAAATCCAAGAGCATGAAAGTCCAAATCAAAATAGTCTAACTATATAGACTTATTTATTTATGACTTCAGACTCAGAGTTTGGTTGTTCAGGCTCCAAGCTCAATATCTCGGTACTTTGGCTACCAACAGACAGATGTATAACAACGAATTCTAGGCTCTTTTTCTTCCTGACAATGACTCTTGATTTACTTTACATTATTAAGAAATTTTCACCTCAGCATACTCAGGGTTAGAAAAACATGGCATTTGGCTTTAATTTTCACTGAGTCCTTCTAGCCAGGATTTCTTAGAATTGTTCTGTGACTATCCCAAGTCTTGACTGAAGATTATGGCTGTAAGGAATAAATGGCGGAGACAAGGTATTACTTGTTGTCCCCAAATGAGTGTTGATCATAGAGCCAAAAGAAATGCAACCCCATGCCTTCTTTGGGGGTATTTTTAGAGTAGATACAAATACACGATATTTATCTTGAGAGATGGCCAATATTTTTTAAAAATAGCTAATAAACTGTATTTGCAAAAAAAATTATTTTTCCTTTAAAAAAATACTTTGCTCACTTCACTGCATTTGTACTATAAGTACAAGTACTATTTGTACTTGAGTAGGGGAGAAAAAATTTCTCTGATCCCTCCCTGTCACCTATGATAACAGAACAAGCCCTACATTCTTATCCACTAATTTTTGTACACTGATCTCATTACTTCTCCTTAAATACTATAAAGTCTTCATTCTTTAGTCTTTATGCTACATTATCCAGATAGCTTTTGATGAAGACCCTGAAGAGGATTTTATCCACCCCCCCACCCCCCCACCTAGAATGTAATGGGCTTCCCTGCTGACTCAGTGGTAAGGAACCTGCTTGCCAATGTAGCAGACTCAGGTTCAACCCCTGGGTCGGGAAGATCCCCTGGAGCAGGAAATGGCAACCCACTCCAGTATTCTTGCCTGGGAAATTCCACGGACAGAGGAGTCTTGCAGGCTACAGTCCATGGAGTCACAAAAGAGTTGGACATGACTAAGCAACTAAACAACTATAGCAACTAGAATTCCAGTAAAGGATCACTGACTGGTTACTAAAGCAGTACCAGTTAAGAGGAGCCCACGGAGTGAGCAGACCCAGCTCTGAACCCAAAATCTGCCACTTTTTGTAATCTTTGGATTTTATACACCTTTCTCTAAGTTGTAGAAAAATAGGGCTAAAAACAGTCCTGATCTCATTTACTTGTTTCGAGGATCAGATGTAGTAATATACATTAAAATTTCTACCACATTGTTATTATTATTATCCTTGTTGTTATTTTCTCCCATAGTAAATGCCTAATTAACAATTGTCCAAATAAGCACTTGTTGAACTGAATAAGCATTGTTTTGGTAAAAGATAAAACACACAAATTACAAAAAACAGTATGAAATAAACAGTAATTATAAGTTATGGTAAGTACTATGGAAAAACAAAGACAGAATTAAATAGGAGTTCTATTTTAGATAGAATCATCAGGGACGGCCTCTTGAAGGAGGTGATACATAAGCTGAATCTTAGGAGAAAAGAAGGAGTCAGCTACACAAAAAATAAAGAAAACAACATTCCAGGCAGAGGGAATGATACATACAAAGTTCTTGAGGCAGACATTCATGTGAATCCTCTACAAACTGAAAGACCTCACCAGTGCTGTGACAGAAAGAGTACGGGCAGGGTGGGATCAGCAGAGAGCAGTGACCGGACATAAAGGGCCTTAAAGGCCAGAGTAGAGAGTCTGAGAGTCTGGCTTGTGGTCTACATGCAAAGGGAAGGAACTTGAGGGAATTTAAGCAAAAGAATGACAAGATCCTCAAACCCACCCAATCCAAGGCTCACAAAGACAAACCGAAGGAGAATAAGAATTTCTGGAAGTATTTGGAATTTCTTGTTTATAGAAACTAAGAATATAAATGTAGAATAAAATATTTTTCATTATGGTTAGAGTTATTGATTCTCAACAACCAGAAATTCTTTTAGGATACTTAATAAAATTACATTCACTTTTCTTTGTTTCATAACTGTCATGAATCCTAAGGGATTCTGTGACCCACTTAAAACGAAGGACAGACAGAAGGAGTAAACATGCTAAGCAGGCAGGATTAGAGTAACTCAGAAAGATGGCCATAGCTGACAGCTATGAGGGCCCAGAATGGGAATGCATGTCTGAGCTGTGAGGATCACATTAGATGAGAGATGATTTGAAAGATGCTATGTGACAGATCTCTTACAGAAACGAAGGGCAGGATTCCAGTATAAAATCGGTGAGACACTGTGAGATGCTGGACATTCCAGCACAAATTTCATAAGGGGACTTAAAGAAAATTTAAATTTATATATCAGATAACTATCTTTACCAGTCAAGCTACCCTCGAGTAACAGGTCTCTGCCATTGTAAGTTTATTCCCTGGAACGTTGATCCTTTCTCAAAACTGCTCTCTCTCTCTTTATATATATATATGTATATATGTGTGTGTGTGTGTGCGCGCGCGCACGCATGTGTATTACTTGCTTCATATTAGTGACTGTCTTGGTACTAAATAAGACTACTGCCATTAATATAATGAAGTGTTTCTATTTTCTTATGATATATTAGATAATTAAAACTATTTACTCTCTTAAGGAAATTTATTCCCCCCGAAAGAGCTTAGGGTGGCATGCTTAGATTCCCATAACCTGTACACTAATGAAAGTTTAGTTTAAAAGTGTACACAATAGCTAAGCTTTCCAAAATGTTACCCTGTTTTTGTTTTCATTTTTGGAAACAATAAAATTATATTACTATGAGAGCCTATGTATCATAATAATAACTTTGGAGTTAATTTTAACTATTTTTCTTGGAGGATGAAGGATAGTTTATTAAATATCAGTTATAACTTCATGACAACTATTTATCTTTCATTTCACAGCATTTGGAAATAAGTAAGAGCAAAAAAGGTGAATACCTACTGTTGCCAGGTAACTGCATCCACTGTGCTTCCTGCCACCTTCATGAATCTGTAAGAAACAGAAAAAAAAAAAGATGTTGCAACTTAGAGTAAGCCATATCCCCAGGGATGAAATAAGCTGAGACATAGATCAGGCCAATTCCTGGGCAACTGTGCTTTCTGAGAGGGTCCACCTCCATGGTCTATCCATAGCCTTTGAAGGTCAAAAGGTACAGAAGGTGAAAGCAATCACAATTCCAGCTCTCCATACATCCTTTACCATCTGGAAATCAATACTCCAAGATAACATTATGTCTATGTCTGTTTTCCCAATCTCATGCCTGATGGCTCCCACATTGCTTTCCCTGTGATCACCACCTATCTTTTCCATCTCCTATTTTCTGAGGACTTTGAGATCTACTAAGAAATAAACAATAACATTTTCCAAGGAAGACAACACAACATATGCCTTTGAAAACCCTCTCTTCCTATAGAGAAAATGGGAAAACACAGTTTACTTATGTAAGTATAAGTCGCTCAGTTGTGTCTGACTTTTTGTGATCACATGGACTGTAGCCCACCAGGCTCCTCCATCCATGGGATTCTCCAGGTAAGTATACTGGAGTGGGTTGCCATTCCCTTCTCCAGGGGATCTTCCCAATCCAGGAATCGAACCTGGATCTCCTGCACTGAGTGCAGATTCTTTACCATCTCAGCCACCAGGAAGCTCATGTAAGTATGGTGGTGGTTTAGTCATTCAATCATGTCTGACTCTTTGTGACCCCATAGACTGTAGCCTGCCAGGCTCCTCTGTCCATGGATTTTCCAGGCAAGAATACTGGAGTGAGTTGCCATTGTTAAATATGCAGTAGTGATAGACTGCCACATCTGTCTGAGTGTAGAAACGAACACAACATAGAGAAATTTAACCATTTCTGGAGCAGTTAAATAGAGAACTGAGTTTCCCAATCAGCATGCTCAGCTGTTTTCCTGAAAGGCACTCAGCAAAGTCTTGCTAGCAACTCACCACTCTCCTGTGCCCTTTGAGGTTCCATCAGAAACACTGGGCCAGAAGAAAGCACCCAAGGCCAGACAGATTCCACGTTGTCATTGTTGTTGTTTAGTCCTTCAGTCGTGTTTGACTCTTTTGCAATCCCGTGGACTGTAGCTAGCCAGGCTCCTCTGTACATGGAATTTTCCAGGCAAGAATATGTTTCCTACTCCAGGGCATCTTCCTGATCCAGGGATCGAATCCACGTCTCTTGAGTCTCCTGCACTGGCAGGTAGATTCTTAACCACTTGCCACCTGGGAAGCCCAACTGCCTAGAGAAGTAGTATTTCTAGACACCCTAGGCAGCTCTTTTTTATGGACTCATGCCACCCCTTCTAGGAGCAGGACACAGGTAGCCTCTGCTTTTGGAGCCCATGGATTTCTTTTTTTCTTCTCCATCTCTAGCCCAGAAAAATCGCTTGAATCTGGGAGAGTAGCTCCACTCTCCTCACTATTTCAAGTTCTATGCCCAGAATTCTTTCTTAAAAATTCAAAAGCCAGAAAGGCTTGTACATTCTCTTCTCCATCTTTTCATGTCCCACCCCGGAGCCAATAAGTACACAATCAGCTATCTGCTTGAATAGAGAGGAGGAAAATGGAAAAGTCCAGGGAGAGGGGAAAACAGATTAGGATCCAAAATACTATCCCTGTCACATATGCACTCTAAGCTGCAGAGACCAAGTAGGAATACCCAAAAATTAAGAAGGGAAAATGAAATTGAGTACCCCCTTCCCAGGATATTTCAGAAATTAGAAAGCCTAGACAAACTTAGACATGTGTCATTAAGTATTTGGTTGGCAAAAATGTTTGTTTGGGTTTTTCCATAAGGTGTTATAGAAAAGCTAAATAAACCCTTTGGCCAGCCCTGCGTGTGTGTGTGTTTACATGGGCTTTACTCTTACGAAATTATTTCTAAAATCTCTGAAAAGTAAAATCATCTCTATTTACATACAAAAATGATCATAATGAAAATTACACTGACATTTATAGTGCTTTCTCATTAAAATTTTTTTTAGTTTTCTATGTGTATAATTTCACATAACCCTCAAAACAGCCCTGGTAGGCAGATATTTCTAATAATATAGTGGAGGTGGCTAAGTCACATAGAGGTTATATGACTTGTTCAAATTCATATCGTAATGCAGACTAAATTCAGTTTTTCTGATTCCAAATGATATGTTGTTTTCAAGCTGTTTTCACTAAGGCCAAGAAGTACATAACAACTCTAAAAT
Organism: Oryx dammah; assembly: GCF_014754425.2. Lineage (NCBI taxonomy): Eukaryota > Metazoa > Chordata > Mammalia > Artiodactyla > Bovidae > Oryx > Oryx dammah. Next base: position 19,039,537 of record NW_024070198.1, read on the forward strand.
GCCAAAAAAAAAAAAAAAAGTTGAATTTTTGCCTTGAGAAAGCACTACCCTATATTTTTTTAAAAAGTAAAAAGGCTTCAGCACCTCATTTGCTTGTTGACTTCCTCTCACAGACTTGAGCATTTCAGTGTTATCTGTAAGGCAAGGAATGTACTGGAGCAAAAGTGTCGAAAGGTGACTGAGTCAGAGCCTCTGCTATGCAACAACCACAGTAAAGCTGAAAAGACAGACAACGAGACAAATAAGCTAGCAGTGCCTTTGTGCTGCGCTACTGGTGTGAACTAACTGCTGGGGGAGAGCGGTCAAGGGAGTAGCTAGCTCTACCTTCTATGGTGTTAAGAGAGGGATAAGCACTGAGTAAAGCTTCATATCTCACAAGACGTTGAATCTCATATTGAAAGAAGGGTAGGGTTTTGCCCTAAAAAGCAGGTCAGGCATAGGAACAGCTTGAGTAAAGCCAGATAGAGTCAAGGTGAGTATTTTCTCAGGAGTCCAGGATATGTGGATGTCAGAGGACAGGTAGGAAGTTATCTGACAGACTGGTCAGATAACTGGTCCATGATGCTGACACATCTGGCCTTTATTCATTCCTTAACATCCTGGTACAAGTTGACATCTTATTTATCTGTGTATTATTAGCACCCAACACAATACTGTAAAATACAGCTAGCTCCTCCTGCCTGTTGGATTTATCCTGTGCTTAAGCAAGTGAGGGTGTATCAGGCTCAAACATGAGTTTTAAGAAGATCACTTCGGCTACAGTAAAGGTGAAAAGTAGTGGTGTGGATAAATTGGTGGGAGATGACTACAGAGTTATGGGAGGCTTTGAAATTTGGGAATGAATAAAGACACAATTGAAAAAACACTGTTGGTGCATCCAAGAGGGTTTGGCAAGGGTGAGTTTAAGTGAGGAAAGGGTGTAAGACAGAGTGTGAGAGAGAATTCTGAAGTTTTAACTGCAGTAATGCCATTGCCTAAGACGGGCAATACTGGGATAGACTTTAATGCTGGCGTTGCTGAATGTATTCCAATTCTTCTGAAAATGCCACAAAGAACTTGAAGCAAATGGTCACTGATGATAACAGTTATACATTCACAAGAAAATTAGGGGTAAAATGCCCTTTATGGCTAAAAGGTTCTGGACAGGCAATTAAGAACACATCAAATTTGGTGTCTTAGAAACTGGAAACTTGTCTTTTATGATACTATGATCTGGAGTTCCTCATATGCTTTGGATAGTTTGTTCTGCTAAAGGTTGATAATTAAGTCTTTAAATAACCTTCCATTATCAAAAGTTATACTACAAAAAGAACGGGAAAACTAGCATTAGCATCAGGAGCATTTAAAGTAATGCAAAAGTTCTCTCCCCACACTCCTACCTTATCCTCAAAGAAAATCTATAATTAAATACAAAATACACTGGATCCATATATGTAATGTTATATAGTTTACAGAGAAATATTTTTAAATTGAGTGTAGGAAAAGACCTACCATGACCTGGACTGGGAAAATCAACTTATTCTTCCTAACCTAATTTACGGGTTTGATGAAATTCTTTTTTTTTTTTTTTTTGATGAAATTCTAATTAAAAAAAAAAATCCCACCAGATATTTTTGAAACTTTGCAAAATCATTCTAACATTAATCTGAAAGAAGCCAAGAATGTTCTGAAGAAAAATTGGAATACCAAAGGGATATTTATTTGATCTACCACATATTAAAATACACCATAAAACCTGCAATTATTAAAACATTCCTAGGAGTTAGTCAGGAGATCTTAAGAATTAGTAAAGAGATCAGGAATTAGTAAGGATATCTATGGAACAGAAGGGGATTTTTATAAAAATTTATATATAAGAATCTATTACATGGAAAAGAATTTAGTATGTGAAAAATTGAAGCATATTTTTAATGGTGTCATGTGATTTGTGACTATTTGGAAAAAAAGTAAAGTTAGATCCTTACTTAAGGTCTTATTTTGTAAAATAAATCAAAATATTAAAATATAGTTTTGTTTCAATATAATATTTTAAAAATATGACCATCACAATTTAATATGTTTAGACCAATATTATTATTTTAACTTTGGTAGCACATTTAAGCAGTAGGAAAGTTGAGGGAAAAACATTATTAAATATTTGTTCACATGAAAATTTTTGTAAACTACATTCTTCCTTTTTCTTTCTTAGTAAATTAATGAGAACAACTTCTAAAACATGGGAGCATTTCTACACTTATTCTGAGGAAGAAGAATCTAATTCAGAAATAATGTCAAACAAAATATGCATTTCCAAATACTACTACCAGGATGACTTTTTTCTTGGGGATGGTTTTGGTCACCACCTCCTGTACAATATTAGAACCATCTGTCCATAGTTGTTTAGGCACTCTGTCTTGAGATCTAATCCCTTGAATCTATTCGTCACATGACAGATTTTATTTCCTTGGGCTCCAAAATTGCTGCAGATGGTTACTCCAGCCATAAAATTAAAAGACACTTGCTCCTTGGAAGAAAAGCTATAACAAACCTAGACAGCATATTAAAAAGCAGAGACATCACTTTGCTGACAAGGGTCCCTGTAGTCAAAGCTGTGGTTTTCCAGTAGTCATATACAAATATGAGAGTTGGCCTATAAAGAAGGCTGAGCACCAAAGAATTGATGCTTTTGAATTGTGATGCTGGAGAAGACTCTTGAGAGTCCCTTTTACAGCAAGGAGATCAAACCAGTCAATCCTCAAGGAAATCAAGCATAATATTCATTTGAAGGACTGATCTAAAGCTGAAGATCCAATACTTTGGCCACCTGATGCAAAGCACTGACTTATTGGAAAAGACCTTGATGTTAGGAAAGAATGAAGGCATGAGAAGAAGGGGGTGACAGAGGATGAGACGGTTGGATGGCATCACCGACTCAATGGACATGAATTTGAGCAAACTTCAGGAGATAGTGAAGGAGAGGGAAGCCTGATGTGTTGCAGTCCATGGGTCACAGAGTCGGACATGACTTAGCAACTGAACAACAACAACCAGGATCACTAAACACACTTCTGTTTTTTGAGAAGTATAGAAAATTCACCTAAAATGGAACAAATTTTCTGCTTTCAGAACTCTTTGAATGATTTCTTAAAAATCTAGAAAAACAAAAACCAAGCACAGAAAGAACACTTAAAAGGAAACTGATTAGATAAAACTCCACAGAATAGAAGAATTGTTGACTTCTTCTTAGCCCCATGTTCCCCCTCTGAAAATTAGAATTTTTTTATATCTACTGTGTATCTGTATCATTTCCATACTCTGTTTTTATATCTATACTGGCAATGAGCAAGACGACAAGTCCAAAAAGATTATAAATTTCTGTGTTTAAATCTAACATTGATGGATTCCTCTGCTCCCTAGTTTTGCCTGTTTCTCAGAAACTGGCCCAAACCACATAAATGAATAACTTCAACACAGCTGCAGAATGCTCAGCAATAGTAATATTAGAGGTGGAATAACATGCACAGAGACTAGTGCTGTCAGGAGTGAAATACCACTGGGAAAGTGAAATTCCTTTTAGGGTCCAGTATTATCCAAGGATTTTCAACCATCCACTTCCATTCTAATCCCTAGATTTAGGTCTATGAATGAACAAGTAAAAGACGACCTAGGATGTGAATAATGACAAAAAGGGAACATCTTGGGTTTTCCAAGGTTGGATGTCTCCATATCTGAATTATGAAAGCAGGAATCCTGGATGATTATTTCAGAGAACAGAAGGTGTCTGCCCTCATGCTGATATCCAGTCATGCAAAAAGGGACAAGAGAAGCAAGGGGCAGGGACCTCTACCTAAGGAAATTGGCTAATGCCAGGTAGACCTTTCAGGCAGGTTGAAGGGATCTTTCCCACTGGAGCAAATATGCTGCTATGGAAAAGAACAAAATATCCCCTTACATTGTGAGAGTTCCTTTCCTCCCCCAAGGGACCCCAAATCTGGGAGAGTTTCTTTCCTTTGTTATCCACCTGCACATATGACGTATCTAAAATATTGTTGAGCCTTCTCTCCCAGGGCATATCACAGCTCCCTCTTATAATAAGGCACATCTTTATTCATGGTCTTTGGGGTTTGAATTCTACTTTTGGACCACAGAGTGTAACCCTAAAAACTAGTTTCTGAATTTTGCTCCCAGGAAAGAGGATAAATCCTTCATGAGGAAGTGGATGTCTAAATGACTATAAACATCAATAAGAGTGTAGAAGCCTGATCCTTCTTTTCCTTGCTCACAAAGAGAATCTTTGGTTATGTAACTAACATGAATAAGATGTGAGAGCCATTCTACACAAAAGCTAGGAAAAGCTTGTGAGGAAATTATTCATTTTGAGTTATAGCAAACCATGCATCTTCCATTTAGTCCAAAGCCATTTACATTTCCATGGCTAATTATATATTAAGCTGCTGCTGCTAAGTCACTTTAGTCATGTCCGACTCTGTGCAACCCCATAGTCGGTAGCCCACCAGGCTCCCCTGTCCCTGGGATTCTTCAGGCAAGAACACTGGAGTGGGTTGCCATTTCCTTCTCCAATGCCTGAAAGTGAAAAGTGAAAGTGAAGTCGCTCAGTCGTGTCCAACTCTTAGTGACCTCATGGACTGCAGCCTACCAGGCTTCTCCGTCCATGGGATTTTCCAGGCAAGAGTACTATACTAGGTTAATTATATATTATGCTCTAGAACAAATAAAATGCTGATTTATTTCTCCCCTGGATCTCCTGTTCAAAATGCCAACATTTAGGTCCTATCCCCACACATTCTGGTTTGGTAGGTCTGAGCTGGAGACTAAGAATCATGTTGCATTTTTAAACAAAGATACTCATAGCAGCTCTGTTCATAATAAACAACAATAGGACTAAATGTCCTTCAGTGAGTGAATGGTTAAACAAAGTGTAGTCCACCCATATCGTGGAATACTAACCAGCAATGAAAAGGAACCAATTATTGACACGTACAACAAACTGGTTGAATATCCAGGAAATTATGCTGAGTGGCAATCCAGTCCTAAAAGGTTGTATTTTATTATTCTATTTATATAACATTTTGAAATTAAAAAATTATAGAAATAGAGAACAAATAAGTGTTGGCAGAAGTTTTAAGAAACAGCAAGAATGAGTAGGGTAAAAGAGCTACATGAAAAAAGAAAGAGCTACATGAGATACTCCTGTGGTGATGGAAATTGTCTGTTTCTTTACTGTATCAATGCCAGTGTCCTAGTGGTGATACTATCCTATAGTTTCACGAGAGGTCACTATTGGGAGAAACTGGGTAAAGGGGAATCGGGATTTCTCTGGACTAAATATCATGCTGCATTTTAAAGAAGCTTTCCAGGTACTTCCAACACAGGATGACTATGGGCCACACCTTTTACAAAATGACCTATTAGGATAGGCCATTCATAGAGAAAAAAATAAGGTTCTAAGGGAAAGTAGAATGGGAAAGTGAGGAAAGAAATGCAAAAAAGAAAGTGAAGAAGAATATTTCCCAAGACCATATGTGTTAAATTTTAATCTATGACCCAGGACTCCAGTCTCCTTCTACAATATTCTTTCTATTCCTTATCTGACTTCTCTGACAACAGAAGATGAGAGAAACATCCTTCATCATAACAGTAATAACTGCTAACCTTCAGCTTGGGTCAGGAATTAGGCTGTTTCTCTAATCAAGAAAGAAGTTTTGTCCAGGAAAAAAAAAAAAGAAAAAGAAAAGAAAGCAAGTTTAGAAGTAGGTATTAGCATAATATTAGCATAATTAGCATATGTTATTAACATAATTCTCAGCTAGGGAGCAGACCTTTGCAGTAGCCAGTGCTTCCTTGTTAATTAGCACTGAACAGCTGCTGGGAGGCCTTGCCTCTCTCTAGAGGCAGAGATGGAAATTCTCTTCTTATGAACTAAGAGGAATAAATTGTTTTCTCCTCTTGTATTTTAAGTCATATAACTCTTTCATAGTTGAAATAAAATAGAATGGTTATTAGGAATAACTGTTAATAATAATTTCTCTGTGCACCAAACAGTCCCCAGCTGTGCAACTTCCCACTCTGAACAAGAATTCAGTATAAGTAGGTTTGCAGGCAGGAGCTGTGATCACCCTCACTAAAATGACATGTTATTGCAGCTAATCTTTCTAGTTCTCATCTTAATTCATTTCTTTGAACTGCTTAGAGGGCTACATTGAATCATATGCAAAAAGTCAGTTAGGAAAAAACCTTGCCTTTTTATCTTTGAAATACCCTTGTTTTTAACAATTGTAGCTGACATTTCTTTAGGTGTCAATTGTGCCAGGAACCACACTAAGCAGTTTAAATTCATTATCTCATTTAACTTCATAACATGCCTAAGAAATAGGTAATTTCATTTGCCTCATTTTACCAGTGAGGAGACTGAGGTTTTAAAGAGATAAAAGAATTCCTCAAGGTGACCTTGAGTTGGACCATAAAGAAGGCCAAGCACCAAATAATTGATGCTTTTGAACTGTGATTTAGGAAAAGACGCTTGAGAGTCCCTTGGACTGTAAGGAGATCAAACCAATCAATCCTAAAGAAAATCAATCCTGAATATTAATTGGAAGGGCTATGCTGAAGCTAAAGCTCCAATACTTGACCACATGATGTGAAGAGCTGATTCATCAGAAAAGACCCTGGTGCTGGGAAAGACTGAAGGCAGGGGGCAAAGGGGACGACAGAGGACCAGATGGTTGGATGGCATCACTGACTCAATGGACATGAGTTTGAGCAAGCTCCAGGAGATGGTGAAGGACAGGGGAGCCTGGCGTGCTGCAGTCCATGGGATCGCAAAGAGTAGGACACAACCGAGCAACTGAACAACAACAACAAGGTGACCTAACTAGATGCTGATCTGGGTCTCATCTGGTTCTAGAGGGTATGCACTTTACCATCCTGCTATTTCCACCCTCGTCTTCAGTCCTGCTACACTGACTCACTACAGGAAAACAGAAAGCTGCTGTTAACGTTTTTCTGGAGGAAGGGACCCATGAGGTCAGAAATGCCCAGGGCCCACAAAAGTCATGAGAGCTTGTGTATAGGAACATAGTGAACTTTCCATCCTTACCCACCCATACTGCTTTCATTATTGTCTATTTGCCACTTTGAGTCCAAGTGGAGCCTATAAATTAGCATTAGGCACTTCATAGAAGTTTTGGTAATTAGACACAACTAAAGATAGAAATTCTGGATAGAAAAAGGCAATTTTCCTATTTCTGGTTTGCAGATTATTGAGTTTATAGCATATATCACATGGTCTACTGTGATGGAAAAGACCATTATTTGCTTCCTAATTCTCTTCTGCTTTTATCATCTTTGCCCAAATTAGAATACTTTCCATAGCTTTCTGGGCCTCCATGGGAGCTAAAGGCCCTGTCTAGCTTTCTGTTCTAACCCAGGTTCAAGTTAGAATATGCTACCAGCAACTCTATAGAATGTTAGGATAACTTCCATTCTTCATTCAACAAATTTGAGCACCCACAAAGTATTATACTAGGCTTTTTGCCAGTCCTGAATATACATGAGTAAATACAACAGACAACTTCCTGCTCTCATGAAGTTTATAATCTATATGAAACAAATAATAAATATGCAGTTTTGTGATAAATGCCATAATGAGAACTAACAGTGTGCTGATAGAGAATCACTTAGCAAGGCTATTCAAGAAAGGACTCTGATGGATGAGGTGAAATCAGTAATGTGGCAAGCTGAGAGAATAATTTAGGTAGAAAGAAGAGCATATGTTGTGCAAGCCCATCTTATCCACCCTGCTGAAAAAAAAAAAAGAGAGAGAGAGAGAAGCTTAACACATGCCAGGTCAGTGAGGCTTGAGTGTAGTAAGAAAAAGGGAAATATGGAGAAGAAAAGAATGAAGAGCTGAGAAGCAGCCAGATCATTTGTCATAGAGCCTTGTTGGTATGGCAAGGAGATGCAGTTTTATTCTAAGAGCAATGAATAGTCATTAAAGAGTCTTTATCAAATGACTGACAGCATGGGAATTATGTTTTTAAAACATTTTCTGGCAATTGTGTGGTGAATAGATTGGAGAGGACAGTGGGTTAGTCCAACTCTTTGTGACCAATGGACTGTGCCTGCCAGGCTCTTCTGTCCATGAAATTCTCCAGGCAAGAATACTGGAGTGTGTTGCCATTCCATTCTCTAGGGGCTTTTCCTGACCCAGGGACTGAACCCAGGAGTCCTGCATTGCAGGCAGATTCTTTACCCTCTGAGCCACCAGGGAATGTTACAGAGGACAGGAATGGAAGGAAATAGACCAGTCATGGGGCTATTGAAGTGGTCCAAGTTCTGAGTTCTCCAAATTGTAACTCTTCTGTTATTGTTTTCTCTATGGCCATCTCTCACCTAAAGCAGGGCTCACATTCCAAGTCAGCGTTATCCAAACACATTAGTGGAACACTAGTCTCTCAAGATATTCACTGAAAACAAGACTATGGTCAAATAAATTTTTAAAATTCTGCATGCTAAATACCCTTCTTGGAGATTCAGAATGTAAACTAATGTAATAAAGATGCCAGGAAGTGTTTCAGTACATTTGTGTATTTCAGTATTTCTCAAACTTACTTAACTATGGAAATTTTACTTCCCCCTCCCTCCACATAATGCTATTATTTTGCAGGACTGGTATTTTCCAGAGCATATTTAAGGAAATGCTGCCATAAGTCATTCTAACCAAAGGTTAACTCCATGTGCCTGGTTTACTCGGCCTCCTCTTCTCCACGTCTGTCTGTCCCTCTGCAGACAGATTTTCACATTAAGCCCTTGGCTTGGTGACTCTTTCTTACCTCACCCTCTCTCGACTCTGAGCCTATCTGCAAGGCAAATTCTCATCTTTTCTGAGAGTCCATGTTCTCTGGGTTGCCACTTCCTCACTCGGATTATTCTGTCAATAAGCTTTAATCTGTTTATTGTCTTAGAAAAATCTGTCAGAAGTCTCTCACCTGCGCATGATCCCTCTTTCGTGTGTTTGTTAATAAGCATTGTTCTTTATCAGTTTTTAAAAGGAGTTGGGATGGTGGTACCAGAAGAAAGTGGACCTTGTGATCAGATCACTATCTTCAACTTGAAGCACACCCAATATAGTTTAAAATCACTTTTTGTTTCTACAGAGATATTATTTCCTGAGTATGAATATGTGTTCATTTTGGTGTATCCTTCTTTTGAAAATGTCCCTTTTCTGCATGTGATGGCTCTTGAATGAGAGATGCTAACTGTTCAAAAGGTGGGAATCATCCTCTGTTAATTCCTCCTATTCTCTCACCTCCATCTTACTGAGATATCCATCAGTAAAGCATGTCTATCTTAACTTCTCTCCATTTCTTCTGCCATTACCTTAATCTAATTAAATATACCTCATAGTGAAAACCTCCTTACTGAGCTCCTTTGATTTCTTACTTTTGGACATTATTTGGCACACAAAATATAGTAGATTCTGGTACGTGCTGCTGCCCTTATAAAAGCTCCATAATAGCTTTCCATTGCTCAGAGGATAAAATATACCTCTTTACCATGGTGTACGTGATTCAGTAATCATATGATCCTTGCTCGTCTATGCAGTCTCATCTGCTACTGCTCTCCTTTTGGTCACTCTAATGCCCATCTTTCTGTTGCTCAAATGCCTTAATTTTGTTTCTGACTCAGGACATTGACAAACATGACCAACCACCTCTAACTAAAACTTTCTTCACTTTACACTTTGAACAATTGGTTCCTTCTCATTTTTTCATTCTTGGCTTAAATATATTGTTCCTCAGACAAATTGTCTCTGATTACCTTGTCTAAATAAGTCTTCCAAATCCAGGTATCCATTTAATTCACAGAATTACACACAATTTGGGATAATTTATTTGTTTTCTTATTTACTATGGTTCGGTTTTTTAGGACTTCCCTGGTGGCTTAGACAGTAAAGGACCTACCTGCAATGTAGGAGACCTGGGTTCTATCCCTGCACTGAACCAGGGTCAGGAAGATTCCCCGAAGAAGGATATGGCTACCCACTCCAGGATTCTTGCCTGGAAAATTTCACGGACAGAGGAGCCTGGAGGGCTACAACCCATGGAGTTGCAAAGACTCCATGACTGTGTGACTGCCACTATTTTTATTGTCTTGCTAAGCTCCAAGAGAGTAAGAGTTACTTTGGTTTTATTCGTCAATATAAACCCAACACTTAAGCCAGGATCAAACACAAAATAGGTGTTCAATAAATGTTTATTGAGAGATAATTTACTACTAATTTCACTATAACTTAAAAGCCCCCAAAGAAGCCTTAGTGACCCTCTTTTCACTGAATAACTGCTTTTCTTGACATTGCCACATCACCAAAAATAGACTCAGTCCTCATTCTATACTAGATTCAACAATAAACTCCAAATAAGTTGAAAGAGCCTAACCTTGAAAATTAAGACATTTGTAAAAGGCTAGATAAAATTGAAAGCTTTATCCTAATTGTATAAGGAAAGAAAGAGAGAAGACAATCAATATGAAAATAGACAAGAACAACTATCATAAAAAGTAACTTCTGAAACAATAAAAACATATTTCAAAGTAATAAGCAATACATTAAGATAAAATTGTCATTACATACATGATGCATAAAGGTTTGAAAAAGAAAAGCAGAGAAAAATGATAAAACCCTAAAGAACACTACTTCATGCCTTTAGATAAAAATCAATAACTGGGAAGAGCCACTTCCTGAATGAGGAAATGAAAATAATAAAACATGCATTTTATTAAGTACTTCCCATATTCCAGGCAACATGGTAGTCCCTGAAGACACAAACATGAAGATTCTATCTCTGCTTTTTCATATCCTAACTGGGGGAAATAGTCCTGTATAGTCCAGTAAATACCTAAGTAGTTTTAAACTTAAAAATTAGTTTGGTTCTAAAAAAACTAAAGCTGTTCCTGCATTCTGAAAGCTGCAGAATAAATAAAACATTGACTGAGTTCTGGTCCTAGTTGACAGTCTGTTGGGGGAGGCAGATATGTAAATAAAAATTATCCTCAATTTGGTAAGTACTATAGCAGAAAAGTAAAGTACCGTATAAGGACAGAAGGGGGTGACAAGAAATCCTGCCCCAAGTTGTGAGAGAAGATCTATTGGAAAGAAGAAAAATGAGGGAAGAGAGTGGTATTCCAAAGAAAATGATACAAATTAAAAAGGTAAAAAAGTATGGCATCTTCTAAGATGGACATATATTTTTGATGTACTGAGGGCAGGTTGTGCAAGGGTATGTAGCTGCTGACTAGCTGCAAAGAAGGCAGGCACTGGACCCTAAAGGCCAGGGGTGCATGTGAAAGGGTTTGAATTTCAAGTAAGAGTGACTTGACCGCATGTTGCATTTTTAAAAATCTAGGTATGGAGAAATCTGTTCAAGAAGAAAAATGATAAGGTTTAAAATAAAAATGAAAAGATGGGATATGAGTGATACTAACAAGTCAGAAATAACAAAACTTAATAACTAACTAATGATACTTGCTCCTTGCAAGGAAAGCTATGACAAATCTGCACAGCATATTAGAAAAGCAGAGATATCACTTTGCTGACAAAGGTACCTATAGTCAATGCTATGGTTTTTCCAGTAGTCATGTACAGATATGATAGTTAGACCATAAAAAAGGCTGAGAGCTGAAGAACTGATGCTTTCGAATTGTGGTGCTGAAGACTCTTGACAGAGTCTTAGACAGCAAGGATATCAAACCAGTCAATACTATAGGAAATCAACCCTGAATATTCATCAGGACTGTTACTAAAGCTAAAGCTCCAATACTTTGGCCACCTGATCCAAAGAGCAGCCTCATTGGAAAAGACACTGATACTGGGAAAGATTGAAAGCAAAAGGAGAAGGGGGCGGCAGAGAATGAGGTGGTTAGATAGCATCATCAACTCAATGGACATGAATTTGAGCAAACTCTAGGAGATAATGGAGCACAGAGGAGCCTGGCATGCTGCAGTCCATGGGGTCACAAAGAGTCAGACATGACTTAGTGACTGGACTCCAACAACAAATGGAGTCTGTGAACAAAGGAAAGGAATGCATCTAAAATGCCCACCTAGTCTGCGCCTCAGGCAAAATGGTTATTGAGTCATTAGGCAAATGTGGGATAAGGGAAAAGGAGACGACAGTAAGTTTTCGAAAATGTTTGGTTCTTTTCACAGTTTACAGGATTCAAATTTAAACAACCATGACATATAATCTTGCATTAATTAAAATACAGTACATTAATAAACATAATACTCATTGCTGTGGGATAGTGGGGGAAAAGATACACTGATACATTACGGCCCTGCAACCTGGTGAAACTGTTCTGAAAAGAAATCTGGCAACAAATACAAGAGCCATAAAAATTATCATATACTCTGATCCAGAAACTCAGCTTTTTTGGAATACAGCCCAAGGATGTAATTCAAAAGAAATAAAAAAAAAAAAACTATTTGTATAAAGATGTTTACAACTGTGGTATATATTCCAGACAAAAACTGGAAACAGCCCAAATGCCCAACAGTGAGGGGTTGTTTAGGCAGACTCAGTACATCAGTGCACTGGAATATTTTATTGGTATTAAGAATGACAAATATGAGAACTATGTAGAAATAAGGAAAGGGCAATATAAAACAATGAGCAAAGAAATGCAGAATTTAAAATGATGCATGTACAATGATCACAGCTATGTAAAATTTTATCTGTATAACCAGGAGGACTGGAAAAACTACAGAGCTGGTAATTTAGAGTGCTGACATTTTTGTTATTGTTAGTTGAGTCACTGGGAATATTTATGCATTTAAAGTTGCATTGCACTGTGTATTTAGTACATATACATTAAGAAAGGTAAATCTCCATTTTTTCAGGAACATAAGAAAAAAAGTGTTCATCAGTATCTTTCCTTCTTGCCTTATGTAATTTTTTCTAGCCTCTTGAGTCCTATTAGTCTTTAGATGTATGGGAAACTAGGCCTTACCATTTGTCACCATACTACCTGGTCAGATGCTCATTTCTTTCAACTGTCTCTTACGATTGTGTCCAAGTTCTTATTCACAACGAGCTAACATCTATATGCTCACAGTTACACCATGTACACAAACTAGGATGCCTTAACTATACATTATATACTGTGAGGAAGTGTCTCCTCAGTATGATTTTTTAATCTTTGACGTAGAGAAATATTTGTTTCTTACCTTCTGTTACCCTGGTGTAACTATCTCCCTTAAATGGGCCTTTATTAAATATAAAGTCCAATTCCTCTGGATTCTATTTCTTCTAGCCTTAAAAGACTTCTCATTTGGTTATATCCTTCATCTCTTATACCATCTAGCTCTTCTCTCCTATATAAGTCTCAACATACAAACCTGTTCTGCTATCTCCCACATTAAATTAAATGGAAAAATGCCATTATTTTCCTTGACTCCAAGTCTCCCTTCATTTTTCTACTCTCTTTCACAGTACAAATTTTCCTAAGAGCTGTCCACATTATTGTTTCCAATATCTCACCCCTCATTCACTCTACAAACTATTGCGATCTGACTTCAGTTTCACCACTCCACTGAATTATATTTTTCAAGGTCACCAACAACCTGCATGCTCTCAGGTTCAATGGCACTTTTCTGTCTTACTATCACTTGTCTTCTTGGCCTTCTAGCAGCATCCCCTCTGCTTCTTTGGTTCCTACACCTCTACCTCTCCCTTTCCTCTTACATATGAGGCCATCCCTCTTTTCTCACATCTCTGAAAGTTCCTTTGAGCTCTCTCCTAAGCCTTTGGCTCTTTTCTTTCTATCTTCTAACTAATCTCCTCTATTTCCATTGTTGTTGTTTTTCAGTTGCTAAGACATGTATGACTCTTTGCGGTCTGGTATTCCCATCTTTTAAAAATTCTCCACAGTTTGTTGCAATCCACACAGTCAAAGCCTTTAGAGTAGTCAATGAAGCAGTTATAGACGTTTCTTGGAATTCCCTTGCTTTCTCTATGATCCAACGAATGTTGGCAGTTTTATCTCTGGTTCATCTGCCTTTTCTAAAACCAGCTTGTACATCTGAGAGTCCTTGGGTAAGTACTGCTGAAGCCTAGCTTGAAGGATTTTGAGCATCACCTTACTAGCATGTAAAATGAGTGCAATTGTAAGGTAGGTTGAACATTCTCTGGCATTGCCTTTCTTAGGGATTGGAATGAAAACTGACCTTTCCAGTTCTGTGGCCACTGCTGAGTTTTCCAAATTTGCAGACATATTGAGTGCAGCATGTTAATAGCATCACCTTTTAGGATTTTAAATAGTTCAGCTGGAATTCTATCACCTGCACTAGCTTTGTTTGAAGTAATGCTTCTTAAGGCCCACTTGACTTCACACTCTAGGTGAGTGACCACACCATCATGGTTATCTGGGTCATTAAGATTTTTTTGTATGGTGCTTCTATGTATTCTTGTCACCTCTTCTTAATCTCTTCTGCTTCTGTTAGGTCTTTGCCATTTCTGTCCTTTACAAAGCCCGTCCTTGCATGAAATATTCTCTTGGTATCTTCAATTTTCTTGAAAAGGTCTCTAGCTTTTCCCATTCTATTGTTTTCCTCTATTTCTTTGAATTGTTCACTCAAGAAGGCCTTCTTATCTTTCTTTGCTATTCTCTGGAAATCTGCATTCAGTTGGGAATATCCTTCCCTTTCTCCCTGCCTTTCACTTCTCTTCTTGCCTCAGCAATTTGTAAAGCCTCCTCAAACATTTTGCCTTTGTGCATTTCTTTTTCTTTGAGATGGTTTTGGTCACTGCCTCCTGTTCAAAGTTAAGAACCTCTTTCCATAACTCTTCAGGCACTCTGTCTACCAGATCTAATTCCTTGACTCTATTCATCACCTCTACCATATAATCATAAGTGATTTGATTTTGGTCATACCTGAATGGTCTAGTGGTCTTCCCTACTTTCTTAAATTTAAGTCTGAATTCTGCAAAAAAGAGCTCATGATCTGAACCATAGTCAGCTCCAGGTCTTGTTTTTGCTGACTGTATAGAGCTTCTCCAATTTCAGCTACAAAGAATATAATCAATCTGATTTCAGTATTGACCATTTCCATGATGCCCATGTATAGAGTCATCTCTCGTGTTGTTGGAAGAGAGTGTTTGCTATGACCAGTGTGTTCTCTTGACAAAACTCTATTAGTCTTTGCATTGCTTTATTTTGAGCTCCAAGGCCAAACTTGCCTGTTTCTCCAGGTATCTCTTGACCTCCTATTTTTGCATTCCAATCCACTATGATGAAAAGGACATCTTTTTTTTTTTTTTTGGTGTTCTAGATGGTCTCATAGGTCTTC
Source organism: Oryx dammah (assembly GCF_014754425.2). Lineage (NCBI taxonomy): Eukaryota > Metazoa > Chordata > Mammalia > Artiodactyla > Bovidae > Oryx > Oryx dammah. Next base: position 19,054,880 of record NW_024070198.1, read on the forward strand.
ATAGAACTTAGGGTCAACTTCAACTTTTTTGGCATTGGTGGTTGGGGCATAGACTTGGATTATTGTTCTGTCATTTTAGAGACTGCACCCAAGTACTGCAGACTTTTTTGTTGATTATGAGGGCTACTTCATTTCTTCTAAGGGATTCTTGCACAGTAGTAGATACAGTGGTCATCTGAGTAAAATTTGCTCATTCCCGTCCATCTTAGTTCACTGATTTCTAAGATGCTGGTGTTTACTCGTCCATCTCCTGCTTGACCACATTCAATATAACTTGGTTCATGGACCTAACATTCCAGGTTTCAAGGCAATATTGTTCTTTACAGCATCAGACTTTACTTTCACTGCCAGACACATCCACAACTGAACGTCATTTCTGCTTTGACACAGCCACTTCATTCTTTCTGAAGCTATTTGTAACTGCCTTCTGCTTTTCACTGGTAGCACATTGGACACCTTCTGATCTGGGGGACTCATCTTCCAATTTCATATCTTTTTGCCTTTTTATACTGTTCATGGTGTTCCTATAGCAAGAATACTGGAGTGGTTTGCGATTCCCTTCCACAGTGGACCATATTTTGACAGAATTCTTCACTATGGCCCATCCATCTTGGGTGGCCCTGCAGGGCACAGCTCATAGCTTCACTGAGTTACACAAGAGTCCCTTCACCACAACAAGGCTGTGATCCTTGAAGGAGCACATGCCCATACACTTATCCAACATATCAAGTCCTGTGGCTTCCACTGCCAATGATACATTCCATTTCCATGTCCCATTTCAGGTTCCTATCATTATGTGTACCACTACAACAGCTTTTCTCACTGATTTCCCGGCCTCCTCTCCAATCTATTTGTCACAGAAGAGACACAGAATACTTTTTGTATAATAAATCAAATTTTTTCACTCCTCAGGTTAGAAATATTCAGTATCTTTCTCACTGTGCTTAGAAGAAATTCTAAGCCCTTTATTATGCCTATAAGTCTCTATATAACTCTTTTTTGTTTAGTTTTTTTAAATTAATTTATTTTTATTGAAGGATAATTGCTTTACAGAATTTTGCTGTTTTCTGTCAAACCTCAACATGAATCAGCCATAGATATACATAATTACTTCTCTAAATATACCTTTCTTTTGTCAGTCTGGCCCCTTTTTCATCCTTAGGCTCTTTGCACATGCTTTTCATTTTTTCAAGAACACTGACACTGTTCATTTCTCATTTTGTCTAGTTAACACTCATTCAAGTTCAAATTATACTTTAATGAATTTTTAAAAATTGAAGTATAATTGATTTACAATATTATATTATTTCTGTTGTATGACATACTGATTCAATATTTTTATAGGTTATACTCCATTTAAAGTTACTGTAAAACATTGACTATATTTCTCATGCTGTACTATATATACTTGTTAGCTTATTTATTTTATACATAAGTTTGTGTTTGTACCTCCTACTCTCCTACCCTTGCCTCGTCCCTTCCCCTTCCCTTCTCTCCACTGGTAACCACTGGTTTGTTCTCTATAAACAGTCACTGGTTTGTGACTGTTTCTGTTTTTTTTATATTTATTAATTTGCTTATTTTTTAGTTTCCACATATAAGTAATAACACAAAGCATTTATCTTTCTCTGTTTGGTTTTTTCACTAAGCATAGTACCCTTCAGGTCTATACATGTTGTTGAAAATGGCAAAATTCATTCCTTTTTATGGATGAGTATTATTCCATTCCAAATTTTTATCCATTCATTAGGTTGCTTCTATATCTTGGCTATTGTAAATAATGTTGTTATGAATACTGGGGTACATATATCTTTTTGAATTAGCGTTTTCATTTTCTTCGGATATATACCCATAAGTGGGATTGCTGGATCATATGGTAGTTCTATTTTTAGTTTTTTGAGGAACCTCCATACTGTTTTCCAAAGAGGCTGCACCAATTTACATTCCCACCAACAATCTAGTAGGGTTTCCTTTACGCTATATCCTCACAACATTTATTATTTGTGGTCTTTTTGATGATAGCCATTCTGACAGGCGTGAGGTACTATCTCATTGTGGTTTTGATTTGCATTTCTCTGATGATTAGCAACGTTAAGTATCTCTTAACGTTGTTCTTCTTACATGTTAATCCTTTGGGGAAGACTTCCAACCACCTAACTTGGTCAAATCTCAGGATTTACAGTCATTCATAGAACCTTGTTCCTCTCCTTGTTATTGTTTCAGTCTTAAGTTGATTATTGCCTATGTCTCGCACAGTACCTGGAACATAGCAATTACTCAAGAAGTATTTGCAGAATGAATGAATTACTGATACAAAGTCATGCAACTGAGAAGACACTATTAGTCCCATGAAACTATATTAATCAAATCATTAAAGAAAATGTATAATCTAAAAGAATAACTATGTGGACTTAGTTATTGGCTTTGCTTATGTATTATGAACTATGAAAATGTTCTAAATATGTGATTCTTATCCCCTAATTACAACATGTAAAATAAGGCCAACTTCTTCATCACCATCGCCCCCCCCCCACCACATACATGGGATAATTTAAAAGTTCAATTTAAAAAAAAATAATAAAAGTTCAGCAAAAGTATACAAAAGGAAGCCCAGAGTTGTACTTGTAGGTGGGAGTAAAGGTCAGAAAAGTTGTTCTGCAAGATAAAAGGGAACTTTCTACTGAGAGAGAAGGAGAGGGGGGAAAAAAAAGAAGGGTAAAGGAAGGAGAGGAGTTAATATACAGGCTTGGGGATTCTTTGTAAAGAGGAAAATGCCTAAAATTAAATTTCAGGCTGTTAATATTACAGTGTAAATCCTTCCACCTTCCCAAGCCTTTAATAACGTCTGCTATGTTAATTAGCTTAGATCAAAACCAAGCTACCACAAAAGGGAGAGAGTCCTAAGAGCCGTCAAGCCAGAAGGACGAGTAAGGAGGTTAGCCATAGGTTTCTTTCTACTGGAATATGTCTGTTTATACTGGTATAGCATTTGTCTAACCTCACTTGGGCTGTACAATGCACTGGAAAACATCTTACTTGTTTTTGAATTTATAGGAATAACCATAACTCTCCCGGAATATGACAGGATGCTGCATAAAACGTATGCCAGATGAACTCCTGCCTCTCCCAACTTCCTTGTCCCCACCCTTCCAGGTATAGTCACATCTCCACTTTGGGTCTTGCATTCAACATCTAACCTCAGTCTTCCTCATGCTATTCCCTCTGACATTCCCTCCAACCCTGAATAATTAGACTCAACATGAATGAATATTCATCCCACTTATTTTATCTGGGCCTGGCCCACCAGCAGCACTGGGGAAGACAGCATTTAACATAGTGACCATCCACAACCAATGCTTAATAAATGATTGTTTGATTCAGTCAAAATTAAATAAATCATATGATAGTAATTCTCTAGAATACCTAACAAATTTGTCAAGCTGTGTTTTAATGTACAGATGTTTGTAGTGTTTCTCAACTTTTTAACCTAGTTCCACTATCCAGGATTTTGTTTTACTTTCTATAAGAGTTCCCAAGAGTATAGTAGATAATATTTTGCCTTTTAAAAAATATTATTATATTATGCAATGCTATAATATTAAATGTGCTTTTTAAAACAACACATCCTTTCCAACCTGTTTTGGAGTTTGTGATATTCCTCCCAATCCCACCCACTTCTGCTGACTGTGAAAGGCCCAGAGAGATAAGTTCTTGCACTGTTTGTAGAGAATCCTTGGTTTATGGTGGGAGTTGTCACTTTGAATGAGTCTCTCTGTCCTTCTTAAGACCAGAAATAACCAGGAAGAGTACAAATACATTAACTCATTACATGTAATGAACAATGTTTTAAAAACTGCTAAATAATCTGACCTACCCATCTAGAAGGGCGATGACGTTTTTCCTGGGCCGCCCAATATTAGGGCCATACAAGCTGGCTCTGGAGTATATCCGGATGGGTTGCAACAGGCTCTTCAGCTGGATGTAATCCTTTCCCAACTGGCTGCCATTTACTGCCCGGCCATGCATGGTCCGATAGTTATTTGGTTCTAGATTAAAAGCAGACATGCAAGTCAGAGTTGGGAAGAGTGAGGTTCTGCCAACCTTTTCCTAGCCACAGATCTCTCTCCCTTTTTTCTTAACAATGTAAACAAAATAACCAAAGGAGGGTGCAAGCTAGCTTAACTTGAGAAACTATCCCAACAAAAAAATCAAGTGCCATTTTATCATTCTATTTATTTTCAAACTAATCTTCACAAATGGTCATCTAATCCACAGCAGAGAGACCATACTGATTTTCAAATGATAGTTTATAATAAATGGCATATTGAGTTGAACAGTATCCCCCCAAATTAATGTCAGTCTAAAACTTTAGAATGTAATCTTATTTGGAAATAGGGTCTTTGAAGTAATTACTCAAGATGAGGTCATATGGGATTAGGATGTGCCCTAAATCCAAAGACTGGTGTCTTTATAGAGAAAGGAGAGGAAGATTCAGGTACACAGACACACAGGGAGGAAGCCCATGTGTCAATGGAGGCAAGAATTCAAGGGATATTGCTATTCCAAGGCTTGCTGGTAGCTATTAGAAGCTAGAGAGAGCTTCTAATAGATTCTCCAAATCTATTCAGTGGAGATTCTCTCTTAATAGATTCTCTCTTAAAAGTCTCCAGAAGGAATTAACCCTGGCAATGCTTTGATCTCAGACTTCCTAAACTGTGATAGAACAAATATGTCTTGTTTTACACCATTAAGCTTGTCATGACAGGCCTAGAAAACTAATACAAATGGTAAGAAGGGAAAGCTTCATAAAGATGATCCTTGTGTCAAAAAGATAGAAAAAAAATTTAATGTTCAATTATAACAAAGTGGCTGAGTGTAATCCTCTCGCCCAGTTCCTATTAACTTGGTAGTCCTAAAAAGACAAGAAAAGTCCTAAAATCCAGCAGCTCCACTGCTGGAAGAGCTATCTTGATTTGCAATGAAGGACATATCCCAGAGAAGGCCAACATTTTGGTTAACTTGAGGTTTTGACACTGGTAGGGGCAAGAAATAGATCAGCAGACTCACAAGAGATGTAACAGGGAGATTTGGGGAGCAAGGAAATCACTGAGGATTTTGGTAAGCCCACAAATACCCCTCGTAGTCTGGAAAGTTGTTCTCAGGAGGGACTGGAGAGGGCACTAGCTATCCACACATTCCCAGATGAATGTGAAACATAATATACTCATAAAGGATACATGAAAAGGCATGTCAGAGATTAAAAGCCAGTCAGACTTGCAAAATGCCTAAATTTTGAATGTGTTCACAAACCTATACACAGATCTAATGGTAAAGATGAAAGCCTTAACAGCTTTCAAGGTAAGCATAACCTCTGATCATTCACCATCTCACCATTAAACTATGCCAACTCAGAGGCAACCCCTGGGAAGCTGGCTTTTGCAATTAAAAAAATAATTGAAAAATTAAAAAAAAAAAAACAAATAGATATTAGTAGCTACATGATGCAAGGGAGATGAACTCTATGGAACTAGTCCAGGAAGTGACTAAACAAACAGAAAAGAAACAACAAAAAACCTCTGGAAAAGAGGATCTGGAATCCAGAGTCGCTCCAACATATTATCTAAGATGTATAGTTTTCAACCACAAAAAATGGCAGCATGCAAAAAAATAGGAAAGTATGACCCATAAGCAAGCAAAAAAGAAAAAAGAAACTATCTCTTAGGGAACTCAGATGTAGGACTTAGCAGACAAGGACTTCAAAACTGCTATTATAAATATGCTTAAAGAACTGAGGGAAGAATAAAAACGTAAGGGAAAGTATGATTTTACTGATTAAATAGAAATATAGAGATATTGCAAATAAATAAAGATAGAAATTACAAAAAATTATCAAATGGAAATCTTGGAACTGAAACAACTCTTCACATTTAGAACACAATGGAATTAGTAGCTGAATTTTTATCAGAAATAGGGCCAGAAGACAGTGAGATAATAAATCCAAAATTCTGGGAAAAACATCAATTAACAATTCTGAATGCAGCAATCTATGCTTCAAAGCTGCAAGCAAAATGTAGATCTTCCCAGAAAAACAAAGGTCTTACAAGAAATAAGAAAAGATATATTTTAGGTTGAAAGAAAATGACAGCAGATGGTGATCCAAAAGCACACACAGAAATAAAGAACACCAGTGTATGTTAATATATGTATGCCCTGACCATAATAGAATTAAACTGGAATTCAACAATGGAAAGAAATTTGAGAATCTATAAATATTTGGAAATCAGAGAAATAATCCATGAGTCAAAGAGGACATCACAAGAAGAATTAGAAAATATTTTAATGAAATGAAAATGAAAATATAATATATAAAAATGTATAGGATGACACCAAAGGCACAATCCATGAAAGCAATAATTAAGAAACTGGACTTCATTAAAATTAAAAACTTTTGCTCTGCAAAAGGCAATGTTGAGAGAATAGAAGACAAGCTAAAGCCTGGCAGAAAATACTTACAAAAGACATATCTAATAAATGACTTATTAAAAATATAGAAAGAGCTTAAAACTTACTAAGAAAACAAACCACCTGATTTAAAAATATGCTAAAGGTCTTAACAGATATTCACCAAAAAAGACATACAGATGGCAAACAAGTATATGAAAAAAGATGTTCTACTTTATATGTCATCAAGGAAGTGCAAATTAAAACAACAATGAAGTTCCACTATATACCTATTAAGAATGGCCAAAATTTGTAACACTAACACCAGCAAATACTAGCTAGAATATGGAGGAATTGGAGGAACAGAACTCTCATTTATTGTTGATGGGAATGCAAAATGATATGGTTACTCTGGAAGTTTGGTGGTTTCTGACAAACAAAACATACTCTGAGCATATAATCCAGCAATCACGTGCCTTGTTTTTACACAGAGGAGATGAAAGCTTATGTCCTCACTTTATCAGCACATGGATTTATGGCATCTGTATTCACAAATACCAAAAGTTGGAGGCAAGCAAGATGTTCTTCAGTAGATGAATGGATAAATAAGCTGTAGTACATTCACACAATGGAATATTAGTCAGCACTGAAAAGAAATGAGCCATCAAGCCGTGAAAGGTTCCATGGAGGAAACTTAAATGTATATCATTAAGTGAAAGAAAGTGTTAGTCGCTTAGTCGTGTCCAATTCTTTGCAACACGTGGACTGTAGCCCACCAGGCTCCTCCATCCTTGGGATTTTCCAGGCAAGACTACTGGAATAGGTTGCCATTTCCTCTCCAAGGGATCTTCTTGACTCAGGGATTGAACCTGGGACTCTTTACTGTCTGAGCCACCAGGGAAGCTGGCATTAAGTGAAACAAGCCAATCTTAAAAGCTGTAATACTGTATGATTCCAACTATATGATATTCTGGAAAAGGAAAAACTATACAGATTGTAAAAGGATCAGTGGTGGCCAGGGATTGGGGAGAGGTGGGAGGGATGAACAGATGGAGCACAGAGGATTTTTAGGGCTGTAAATACTCTCCATGGTACTATAATGATGGATACATGTCATTATACATCTCAAACCCATACTACATACTCATCAAAAGTGAACCATAATGTAAACTATGAATTTTGGGTGATTATGATATATAATGTAGGTTCATCAATTGTAACAAATGTACCACTCTGGTGAGGGATATTGATAGTGGGGGAGGCTACCCAAGTGTGGGGGCAAGGAATATATGGGAAATCTCTGTACCTTCTCAGTTTTGCTGTGAACCTAAAACCGTTCTTTTAAAAAGTTAATTTGAGCATGAAGAGACAGTAGGGATACACACACAGAAGGAAGGCCATGTGAGGACATAGTGAGAAGGTGGCCAGCTGTAAGCCAAGAAGACAGACTTTGGGGGGAAAAAAGCTCTGCTGATACATATATGTTAGACTTCTAACTTTTTTAATTGGTTAGGAAAAAAAAACTGCTTACAGCCTTACAGACTCCTACATTAGAAAATAAGAAAGATCTCAAGTCAATAATCTAAGTTTTTCTCTTAAAAAAAAAGAGAAAAAGAAGAGGGAAGTAAAATCAAAGCAGGAAGAAAGACAATAATAAAAATTAGAGTAGAAATCAATGATATAATAAAGGAGAAAAATCCACTGAAGTAAAAGTTGGTTCTTTAAAAAGATCAACAAAATTGACACAACCTTTGGCTAGACTGACCAAAAAAATAAAGAGAGAAGAAACAGATGACCAAATTTAAGAATGAAAGGAGAAATACTATTAAGGACCTCACATTAATTAAAGGATAAGGGACTACTGACACTTGCTCCTTCGAAGGAAAGCTATGACAAACCAAGACAGCATATCAAAAAGCAGAGGCAACACTTTGTCAACAAAAGTCTATATAGTCAAAGCTATGGTTTTTCCAGTAGTCATGTATGGATGTGAGAGTTCAACCATAAAGAAGGCTGTGAAAAGTGAAAGTGAAAGTTGCTCAGTCGTGTCTGACTCTTTGTGACTCCATGGACTATACAGTCAATGGAATTCTCTAGGCCAGAATCCTGGAGTGGGTAGCTGTAAGCATTGTAAGAAGCTGTAGGAATGTAAGGCTGAGTGCTGAAGAATTGATGCTTTTAAACTGTGGTGCCAGAGAAGACTCTTGAGGGTCCCTTGAACTGCAAGGAGAGCAAACCAGTCAATTTTAAAGGAAATCAACCCTGAATATTCACTAGAAGAACAGATGCTGAAGCTGAAGCTCTAATACTTTGGTTACCTGATGTGAAGAGTTGATTCATTGGAAAAGACCCCGATGCTGGGATAGATTGAAGGCAAAAGGAGAAGGGGGCAGCAGAGGATGAGATGGTTAGACAGCATCACTGACTCAATGGACATGAATCTGAGCAAACTTGGAGAAATAGTGAAGGACAGAGGAGCCTAGTGTGCTGCAGTCCATGGGATCGCTAAGTGTTGGACATGAGTCAGCAAGTGAACATCACCACCAAGAAATGAACAACTTTGTGCCAATAATTTACACAACTTAGACGAAATGAAAAAAATTTTAGAAAAGACACAAACTACGAAACCCAAATTAAAAAAAAAATAGAAAATCTGAATAGGTCTATAACCACAAAAAACATTTAATCAGTCATTAAAATTATTTCCACAAAGGAAGCCCAGACTCAGATGGATTAATTGGTGAATTCTATAATGTATTTAGGGAAGAAATAATGCACAATCCTTCACAAACTTTTTCAGAAAATTGAGAAAGAAGGAACAATTCCCAACTTATTTTATGAGGCCAATATTCCCCTGATACCAAAGCCAAAAGCATCATAAGAAAACTACGGATGAGAATCTCTCATGAATACAGATTCAAAAATATGCAACAAAATATCTACAAACTGAAACCAGCAATGTATAAAAAGTGTTATAGTATCATAAACAAGTGAGATTTATACCAGGAATGCAAAGTTGATTTAATAGCAAAACCCAACTAATGTAAAATACTGTATTAACAGAATAAAAGACCAAAACCACATTATCATTACAACAGATGCAAACAAAGAAACAAAATAAAAAGCTATTTTACAAAATCCAACACCCATTTCTGATAAATACTCTCAACAAACTATGAATAGAAGGGAAATTCCTCAATAGAAGGGAGATGCTTAACAGCATCTAAGAAAAATCTACATACTTATGGGTAAAATACTGAATGCTTAATGGTAAAACATCATACTTAATTCAAATACTGAATGCTTCCTCCCTAAGATTAGGAACAAGACATGGATGCGTGCTCTTATCACTTATATCCAACATTTGTATTAGAGATTATAGTCAGTGCAGTTAGGCAAGAGAAAGAAATAAAAAGGCATCTAAATTAGAAAGGAAGAAGCAAAACCATCTTTATTCTCACAATATATCTTGTATACAGAAAATCATAAAGAAGTCACACATGTAGGAAGTGGTGACCCACTCCAGTATTCTTGCCCAAAGAATCCCATGGACAGAGGAGGCGGGCAGGCTATAGTGCATGGGGTCGCAGAGTTGGACATGATTGAGTGACTAAGCACATGATTACTATACCAGAGAGGCAGGTGTGAGGGTGGCAAAATGGGTGAGGATGATCAAAAGGTACAAACTTACTTTATAAAATAAATAAGTCGTGTGGATATAATATCCATCCTGGTGATTATAGTTATGATACTGTATTATATATTTGAAACTTGATAAGAGAATAGATCCTAAAAGTTCTTATCATAAGATAAAAGTATTTATAACTATGTGAGGTGATGGATGTCAGCTGAACTTACCATAGTGATCATTTTGTAATAAATACATATATCAAAAAAAGACAGTGTAGTCCAAGAACAGACATATAGATCAGTGGGAGAGAACTGAGCCCAGAAATAAGCTTATTTATGGTCAACTGATTTCTGACAAAAATGTTAAGAGAATTCAATAAGGAAAGGAAAATCTTTTAAATAAACAATGCTGAGACAATTTAATAGCCATAAAGATGAATTTAGATTCTTATTGCACATCATACTCAAAATTTAACTCCTACTGGATCTTATTCCCAAAAGCAAAAGCAAAAACTACAAATCTATTAAAAGAAAAAATAGAAAAAAACTCTTTGTGACTTTGGGTTAAAAAATCTTTGTGATTTTGCATTAGGCAAAGATATAATATCAAAAACACAACACATCAAAAAAATTGATAAGCTGAACTTTATCAAAATTCAGAACATCTGAATTTCAAAAGATGCCATAAAGAAAATGATAAAAAAGCTACAGATTGGGAGAAAATACTTGCAAATCATATGTTTGATAAGGATCTTTCATTCAGAATATATTTAAAACTCTTACAACTAAATAATATGATGACCTAATTTAAATGACAAAAGATTTGAGTAGAGATTTCACCCAAGAAAATGTAAAAATGATTGATAAGCATGTGAAAAGATGCTCAATATCACTTGTCATTAGAAAAGTACTAATTAAAGTCATATTAATATACTACTTCAAACCCACTAAAATGGCTCTAATCAGATAGACAATAAAAAGTGTTTGCAAAGATGTAGAAAAACTGTAATCCTCATGCATTACTGAGAAAAATGCAAAATGGTACAGCTACTTTGGAAAGTAGTGTGGTTAATTTGTTCAAAAATCTACATAAATTTACCATACAAACTAGCAACTCCATCTCCTCTGAGGTATCATCTTACAAGAAATGAAAGTATACAACCACACACAGATTTGTAAATGAATATTTCAGCACCATTACTGATCATAATAAAAAAAACAGAAACAATCTAAATACCTATAATCTGGTGAATGGAAAAACAAAATGTGCTATATATATATATGTATATATGAATGAATATATGTGTATATTCATGCATAGGAACAGCATTCAGCAATTAAAAGGAATGAACTACTTTTACATGCTACAACATGGATATACCTCAAAAACATGCTAAGTGAAAGAAGTCTACAGATGCAAAAGTCTACATACTGTACGATTCCAGTTACATGAAATGTCTACAAAAGACAAAAAGCAGATTAATGTTTCCTGGGACTGGGAATGGTTACAGAGACTGGCTGAAAACCAGCATGAGGGATCTTTCTGAAGTTATGGAAATGTTCTAAAATTGGACTGTGGAAATAGTTGTATAGGTCTATGAACTTATTGAGAGTATATATGTAGATGGGAATATGTGGAAAAAGAATAGAGAAGATAGTTGATGAAGGTGAGAAGCAGGCAGAGAGAGGAAAATGAAAAAAGTAAAGTGGTGACTTGGAGTAGGAAATGGCAACCCACTCCAGCATCTTTGGCTGGAAAATTCCATGGAAAGAGGAGCCTGGCAGGCTATAGTTCAAGGGGTTGCAAACAGTCAGACATGACGTGCAAGGAAACATTTCATATCTACAAAACATAGTTGTTAAAAATCTTGTATCAAGGAAGTCATTCTTTCATAGACTTTGACATCCTAAGCTTACTAACTTTTCACCTCTTAAAATTGAGTATATTTTTGTTTTCATGGTCTATAGCCCACACTATTCACCAATTTTAAAGAAGAAAAAAAGTAAGTCACTTGAAGTTTAGCTACTCTAGGAGAAACAACCAAAGAAATATCTACTTCAGTTTTCCCAATGCCAGATTTACTGTAAAGTACTTATTAACAGGATGTAGGTATATGGGAGGTTGAGTGATAAGAGAACTGACCAGTTCTATTGTCTCTCCCTAAATGTGGATATAATAGTTAAACTTTTACATCTGTCCAAAAAGATAAGGTTACAAAAAAGAAAATGGATAAAAGATTGGAGAGACAAATCCAGGCCAGAAAGATGACCAGATAATTTTTGAGGAGCAAGGACCTGAATATACAACATAGAATAGTTGTGAACAGAATACACTAGATATCTCTAGGGATAGGATGCTAGCATAAGAAAAACTATCAGTAGTTTAAAATGAACTAGTAAAAGCTACAAAATAAATCTTCAAACCCTAAAAGATATGTTTAGTTGGGCAGACTACTTATTTGTCATATCAAAAAATAGAGATGCAACTTTTAAAATAAAAGGAAGAAGAGGTAAACAGGCCAACTCGTCTTCTTGACTAGAAACTCAAAAAACTACCTATATCTACCTTGATGGAAATTCTCACAAGAAACCTTACCAGATATTTTCTACCTTATTGAATTTTTAAATTCATAGCCTTGGTTATTTTTCTATCTATTCCTGTCTATCTCCCTATTTTCTTATATATGACCATGCCTTTTCTCCTTCTCAAAACTGATTCTTTGTTTTTGTTCATCCTTGAAGAGACACCAAAAAGATGATGATGAGAATCAAGTGTGGCTAAGGTGACTGAACATTTTAAAAATGCAATTAGCTCCATCTCCAAACTGTTCAACGTAATTTGGGGGAAGGATGGAAAGAGGCAGACTCTCAGTTATTGGAACAGATAGAAATATATAGAAAGATGCATATACTCTCCCCACCCACCTCCTGCCACCAAATCACTTCAGTTATATCAATTAAAGATTTACTTAGTTTAATAAGCTCCCAAATTCAGAGATGCCAAAAACCCTGGAGGAATTACTCCAATCAGTCACTGGTAAGTAAGTTTTAATTGTTTTGTGCTTATCTACAACAAGCTGAGATTCTTTTTATTTATTTTAATTGGAGGATAATTACTTTACAATACAGCTGAGATTCATTTACAAACAAATTTTATTTAGAAATAATTTAGAAAGAAAACAAATAGTTTAGGCAGAGCATGTATTCTGTAGCTCACTAGAGGCCCTACCACTCCTTACTGTCTTTCACTCACTCGTTTTAAACATTGTTCCTCATGAGAGCTCTAATGTCCTGTTTGGAGAATGCATTGTTTGAACAGTATTCTGTTGTGTTTGGAGAAAAGAGCTAAGCTGGGTAGAGTCTAACATAGGAACAGGGTAAGGTTAGGTATGGTAGTCATGAGTAGAAAACACAAAATACTAAAGAATGTCAGGATATTCTGACATGAAGTAGAAGATAGGATGGGAAGGGATCAGTAAATATCTTTGTCTGCTGTGTAATAATTTTGCCTCATTCTAAGCTGACCACATCACACTTGCTTTTGTCCTAGAATGTATGATGCCTAGACTGGTTGGGAAGATGAAAAATCTCAGGCTACCTTAATTATGCTGCCTGTATCCAAATTAGCTTCAGTTCAGCTCAAGTCTCCATTTGGTAGCTAGCTCTCTCCCAATTTTCCTGACTCCAGGGAAGGAAGAGAGAGCTACATTCCAATAAATGGTTACTGATAGGAAAAAAAAAAAAAGACACTTGTTCTGAAAAAATCCTCATCTCCTGCTTCCTTATGAGAATTTCAAATTCTAGAGTACGTAAAAACACACATGTGCATGTGTACACACACAGTACTCCAAACAAATATGAGTTAGCTATATATATATTCAAGATCATGGACCAAAATGTTAGTATCAATTTGTAACAGTAATTTTAAAAGAATTCTTGGCTTATTAGACTCAATTGTTTTGTTCTAAGATTTACCAAAATGTCTTTTAATTAGGGAATCAGAATATTTTCCAATTTAAATTATCCATAATTTTAATTATAATCCATATTAGTTGACTCAATAATATTAGACAGTCATGGAATTTACAGAATATCATATATATAACGAATCATACATTCATATCACTAGGAAAAATAGTGTGACTTAGGCAGTATTTCTCCCAAGTGTGTTCCATGGAACATTGTTCCATGAGATGATAATAGGTCTGTCACACACACATACACACACATACACACACACACACACAGAGAGACTGCAATGATTAAACATGACTGGCTACATAATTTTCAGGGCCCCATGCCTTTATTTTAAAAATAAGATGGCAATAGAAGAGCATTAAATCAAGCATGATTCTCTTCTAAGCATGGGATCCTACGTGACTACACAGGGTGCATTTCCCCTGAAACCAACCAAAACCTACTTTTAAAATGCTGGGCTGAAACTTTCCTGGTAGTCTAGTGGTTAAGACTCCATGTTCCCAATGCAGGGAGCACCGGTTCAATCCCTGGTCAGGGGAATTAAGATTCTGCATGCTGCACAGCTTGGTCAAAATAAATAAATTTAAAAAAGAGAGAGATGCTATCTTGAAATAAAAATTTTTTAACGCTGGATTCAAAATGTTACACAGACTTCATTGCAGGAGGACTTCACAGAGTCTCTTATATGCTAATGTGCATTGTGAACCTTCAAGACGTACATATACTGAAGATCAGTTCCCGAATACACTTCACCAAACTCTTTTGAATTATTATAAGGTCATCTTACAGGACCAGTGTTCCAGAGAGACACTTTGTAAAATACAGCTTAGGCTGTGCAGATAGGCTATATCTGATTTAACGTCAATTTGTTAATTATAAGTCACATATGACTGCTGAATCGCTTCAGTCGTGTCCAACTCTGTGTGACCCCATAGACGGCCTCCTATCAGGCTCCTCTGTCCCTGGGATTCTCCAGGCAAGAACACTGGAGTGGGCTGCCATTTCCTTCTCCAATGCATGAAAGTGAAAAGTGAAAGGGAAGTCGCTCAGTAATGTCTGACTCTTAGCGACCCCATGGACTGCAGCCCACCAGGCTCCTCTGTCCATGGGACTTTCCAGGCAGGAGCACTGGAGTGGGGTGCCATTGCCTTCTCTGTCACATATGGCATTTCCCCTATATTTGGAATAAGGCAACTAGAGATAACTGTAGATGCAAATAGTGGGATTCACTAAATCTACTCTCCAACTGTTTGGTCTTTTACTATTTGGAAGGTCAACTCAGTGGTCAAACAACCCCAGTGTTTTCTGGGATGTACTAGATATGGTCTGAGAGTATATCCCAAGCCAATTTATTTTTCACCTTTTATCTTGTCAATTCAGGGGAAATAACATCCTTACTTACCATTACCCAGTTCCCAAGAGATGTTGTACTTTTTGCTGGCACTGTACTTCAGCAGACTCAGAGCACTAGAGCTGTTCCAGGAGTTATTGGGGTTACGACGCAGCGCATTTAGAGCGAATATCAGATGGAGTCCAGCGCAATCAGCAAAGTTATAAAGTTTGTCTAGAGACCTGGCTGGGAAGAAGCAGAGAAAGGCTTGTAACTTTCTTTTTTTTTAAATTTGTTTTTATTTATTTTATTTATTTTAATTGGAGGTTAATTACTTTACAATATTGTATTGGTTTTGCCATATATCAACATGAATCCACCACAGGTATACACGTGTTCCCCATCCTGAAGCCCCCTCCCTCCTCCCTCCCCATACCATCCCTCTGGGTTGTCCCAGTATAATATCATATATGAAATGAATCACCAGTCCAGGTTCGAGGCTTATAATTTTCAAATCAACATCCCAACAAAACAAAAATATTAACTACTAAAAAA
Organism: Oryx dammah; assembly: GCF_014754425.2. Lineage (NCBI taxonomy): Eukaryota > Metazoa > Chordata > Mammalia > Artiodactyla > Bovidae > Oryx > Oryx dammah. The sequence goes on from NW_024070198.1 coordinate 19,070,814, forward strand.
AATGTTTCTATGAGCTTCCTGCTAGTAAGAATTATACAGAGGCTTCCAAAAGGGACTATTACCATTTGGTTCAGGGTTCACTTCAAGGTGATTTCTGAAAGCAGCATACACAACTCCAGATAAAGGTCACAAACTGGCAAGTCTAGTACATAGGATATAGTATATTTTATTTGTTAAAAAAATTGAATTGCTAACATTTAGAAATGGGAAGATATCACAAACTAGCTAGATTTACAGTCCTTCTCAAAAAATCTGAAAATCTGGCACTGTGGGATCTGTACTCTCTAATGAAATGAAATGAGAGGAATAGTGTCAGGAGGCAAGGCCAGGAAAGATGACTGGCTGGGGAGTTTCAGAAACAGCTCAGCCTAGAAACACTACCCCCCCCAAATTCACTCAATTTCACATTTTTAATATTTCTGAAAATGGAAATATTAATACCATAACCACAAATAGAAATATGTTCATTGTCAGGGTGACCCCAGATATCATGAAAGCTACTCACCATATGTCCCATACCCATCCCATTCCTTCACATCTATTGCCACCATTCTGGTTCTGGCTATTATTTCTACTTGCATGAATTATCACAGGAATGTACTTGCCTGTCTACTTCTAGATTCTTCCCACACTGCCAGATTCATCTTCTCCCAATCAATTTCATAAGTTTCACTTACTCTTCAAAATCTTAGTGGATTTTCAAGACCTTTGTTTTCTTCAATTCAAGGCCTCTGCAACTCAACCATAATTTTTCCCCAACTCAGGCCCCTCTACTTTTGTCAAAAAGTTCTTTATGGGTGTTATCCAGTTCTATTTATTATAGAATCCCTGCCCTACTGGCCTTTGTTCTGATCATTCTCATTTGTCATGCCTTTTTCCTCTCTTTTAAAGATACCCAGATTTTATACATTGTTTCACAAAATATAGATGACACATTTTTCAGTGGTATACAGACTGAAAAAAAACAGGGGTTCGCATTATCCTCGTATATATTATCCAAGTCCCTTGGGCAGAGTTTCTCAAATGGAATTCTGTGCAACACCATGTGGGGCTCCATAAGATGTCATTAGGGAGTTCTGCAAAAGATGACACAGTGACCGTGGTGCTCCATTAGCAGCTGCTATAGATTTTTTAGGGCTTCCCACATGGCGCTAGTGGTAAAGAACCCACCTGCCAATGCAAGAGACATAAGAGATGCAGGTTCAATCCCGGGCATGGCAACCCACTTCAGTATTCTTTCCTGCAGAATCCCATGGACAGAGGAGCCTGGTGGGCTGCAGTCCAGTGGGTCGCAAAGAGTCAGACACAACTGAAGCAACTTAGCGTGGACACATAGGTTTTTTAGTCTTATAAAGCAGGACCATGATCATTTGGTTATATCCAAAAGTGGAGACATTACTTTGACAACAAAGTTCTGTCTAGTCAAGGCTGTGGTTTTTCCAGTAGTCATGTATGGATGTGAGAGTTGGACTATGAAGAAAGCTGAGCGCTGAAGAATTGATGCTTTTGAACTGTAATGTTGGAGAAGACTCTTGAGAGTCCCTTGGACTGCAAGGCGATCCAACCAGTCAATCCTAAAGGACATCAGTCCTGGGTGTTCTTTGGAAGGAATGATGCTAAAGCTGAAACTCCAGTACTTTGGCCACCTCATGCAAAGAGTTGACTCATTGGAAAAGACTCTGATGCTGGGAGGGATTGGGGGCAGGAGGAGAAGGGGACGACAGAGGATGAGATGCCTGAATGGCATCACTGACTCAATGGACGTGAGTTTGAGTGAACTCGGTGTTGGTGATGGACAGGGAGGCCCGGCTGCAATTCATGGGGTCGCAAAGAGTCAGACACGACTGAGTGACTGAACTGAACTGATTATCTGTTTTTGAAGTGGGTTTCAGGGCTTGCTGCCATCTTTATCTCTGTATATATGTATGAGAATTCTCACAGACATGACTTTGAGCAAACTCTGGGAGATAGTGGAGGACAGAGGAAACTGACATGTGCAGTCCATGGTGTTGCAGAGTTGAATACAACTTAGTGACTGAACAACAATAGCAACAACAATGTATGAGAAACTATTTTTTAAGAAACATCAAGAAAAAGGACAGAAATTGTCTCATTTTAGCTTAAAATAAAATCCATGGGAACTTATCTCACATTAAACACAGAATCAAGTAAATAAGCAACAACAACAAGTGGCATAGGTGTCACATTAAAGAAATAAACATAATCATTCTTTAAAAATAATAAATTCAATCATTTATTTTTAGCTCCAAACAGCAATTAAAATTAAAGTGCATTTTTAGGCCCATTAAAATGGTCATGAAACCAACACATGTGTATATTGATCTTATAATTATCTACATAATCCTGACATTGCCACTCAGTAAGAAGATGGTTTCTTTCAAAGTCTCTTAGAAAATGTTGTCTTAGGCTATAATTTTACTCATATTGCTTTGACATATAGTTTTAGTAACTTTGTTATTCAATACTGTTAATTTATTTTCCTATTGAAAACAACATTAATGTAAGTTCATAAATGTTATTTAAATAAACCTAACAAACCTACCTTTAGAAATATTATATCCCATTTTGACTTAAGCCAGTTACTTGACAAAAACATATTATATTTGCCTTAAAATTTTTCAAATTCATAAAAAGGAAACAAGGGATTAATTTCAAGAAACAAAGTTAACTACTTGGGTTTTTTTCCTCTTCTAAAAAGGCTGTATAAAAAATCATTTTCCATTTTAAATAGGAGGGAAAAAACCTAAGCTTGCAACTTACCATATATCACATACTATATCTCAATAGCATTTATATGACAGAAAGTTTTGATAATACTTTTAATCTTACTTGGGCAAGGTACCAAAAAGTCAAGGAGAACATTTTAAAAGGGAAAAACTGAAGTCTCTTCTATATATACCACTGAAATATGCAAGGAGAGGGGACCAACAAAAGAATAGGCTAAAATGTCAGCCAAACTAAACAGATTTTTCAGGAAAACACCACTCTGTTTAAAAGAGCACTAGCAGTTATTATTGGATTATAGTATCTACAACTAAGTGATTACACTTTTCATCTAGGAGTCCCCGGATACTTGAGAATATTTCAAATGTATCTGATATAAAACGTTTGAGAAGGCTGCCCTAGTGCTAAAGAATACATAGGAAAAAAGTAATCCTAACAATAAAATAGTCATTGTTCACCTGAGAATTGACTTAAACATTCCTTCCACTTGACAACATCCTCACCAATATCCTCACAAATACTATCAATGATGCTTTTAATTTCTCCAATATACAGTAAACCCAATATATTTCCAAACCTATAGGAAAGCCAAGTTGCAAATCTGAGCAAAAGGCACAGGATTTTGTGAGATCAACGAAAATAATGATTGATAAATGTTTAAGTTACATGCCAATCCACTAAAAAAGATCCAGAAGAATTACATCAGTTAACTAAACAAGAGAAAACTTACAAGAGTGATAACAAAATAAGTTACTCAAAAAATAATTTGAATATTAAAATCTCTAACTAGGTCTACTTTGATGGTTTTAATATTTTAAATTGTGCCACAAAAGTTAAATTATTTCATCAGAAAGGTACTCAATATTTGATTAAGGATTGGCATAATGAGGATTTTCTGTGTTTGTTTCATGTGTAATAGAAAAACACATATCAAACGCAAAAGCACATCAAACATGTGATTTCATGAAATGAAATTTCATGAAAATGGTGTAGTAAGAAACTGAAAGTTACTGATAAAAGATATGTCTAACAATTATTCTTACTAGTTCAACAAATATACCCTGGAGTTTATTTTTAAATGACATATATTTGAATACAGTGCATTTAGTAGATGCTCAACAAATGGAATCTTCTTGGAGCATCTGTTGTCAGTTCCATCCGAGCAGATACTTAAAGACGACTTCTACTCTTTCTACCAGAGGTTACCAATACCTCTATGTCTGATAGTCAGATTTCCTTGGCATCTCATAGGAACAGAGCTTTAAGGAGCCTTGTCTAGCACACAGCTGGAACCTGAGAGAGATGGGAGAGGGGCTTGGGAGTCTATATAGTGCTGAGATGGTTGATGCTGTGAAAGCTCGTGAGACTTTTGCAGGACAAGATGTCAGGATAAAGCCTTAAGAAATGTCCAACTATAAAGATCAGGAAGCGCAGAGTAATGAAAATTAAAACAAAAATAAACAAATGGGATCTAATTAAACTCAAAAGCTTTTGCACAGCAAAGGAAACCATTAATAAAACAAAAATGAAGAAACAGACAAAGGATTAGTATCCAAAATATACAAACACAAATAGTTCATAGAACTGCATATCCAAAAATCAGCACAATCAAAAATTAGGGGGAGGATCTAAATAGACATTTGTCCAAAGAAGACATACAGATAGCCAATAAACACATGAACAGATGCTCAACATCACTAATTATTCAGTATACTTCAGTCGCTCAGCTGTGTCTGACTCTTTGCGACCCCATAGACTGCAGCACACCAAGCCTTCCTGTCCATCACCAATTCCCGGAGTTTACCCAAAATAATGGGGGCAGGAGGAGAAGGGGACAACAGAGGATGAGATGGCTGGATGGTATCAGCAACTCGATGGACATGAGTTTGGGTAAATTCCGGGAATTGGTGATGGACAGGGAGGCCTGGTGTGCTGCGATTCATGGGGTTGCAAAGAGTCAGACACAACTAAATGACTGAACTGAACTGAACTAAATATCCATTGAGTCAGTGATGCCATCCAACCATTTCATCCTCTGTCGTCCCCTTCTCCCTGCCCTCAATCTTTCCCAATATCAGGGTCTTTTTAAATGAGTCAGCTCTTCGCATCAGGTGGCCAAAGTATTGGAGTTTCAGCTTCAACATCAGTCCTTCCAAAGAACATTCAGGACTGATCTCCTTTAGGATGGACTGGTTGTACCTCCTTACAGTCCAAGGGACTCTCAGGCGGCTTCTCCAACACCACAGTTCAAAAGCATCAATTCTTCGGCGCTCAGCTTCCTTTATAGTCCAACTCTCACATCCAACAGTAGCCTTGACTAGATGGACTTTTGTTGACAAAGTAATATCTCTGCTTTTAAATATGCTGTCCAGGTTGGTCATAACTTTCCTTCCAAGGAGTAAGTGTCTTTTAATTTCATGGCTGCAGTCACCATCTGCAGATTTTGGAGCCCAGAAAAATAAAGTCAGCCACTGTTTCCCCATCTATTGCCATGAAGTGATGGGACTGGATGCTATGATCTTAGTTTTCTGAATGTTGAGTTTTAAGCCAATTTTTTCACTCTCCTCTTTCACTTTCATCAAGAGGCTCTTTAGTTCTTCACTTTCTGCCATAAGGGTGATGTCATCTGCATATCTGAGGTTATTGATATTTCTTTCAGCAATCTTGATTCCAGCTTGTGCTTCATCTAGCCCAATGTTTCTCATGATGTACTCTGCATATAAGTTAAATAAGCAGAGTGACAATATATAGCCTTGACATACTCCTTTCCCCATTTGGAACCAGTCTGTTGTTCCATGCCCAGTTCTAACTGTTGCTTCCTGACCTGCATACAGATTTCTCAGGAGGCAGGTCAGGTGGTCTGGTATTCCCATCTCTTTCAGAATTTGCCACAGTTTGGTGTGATCCACACAGTCAAGGTCTTTGCATAGTCAGTAAAGCAGAAGTAGATGTTTTTCTGGAATGCTCTTGCTTTTTTGATAACCCAGTGGATGTTCAATTTGATCTCTGGTTCCTCTGCCTTTTCTAAATCCAGCTTGAATATCTGGAAGTTCATGGTTCACATACAGCTAAAGCCTGGCTTGGAGAATTTTGAGCATTACTTTACTAGCATGTGAGAAGAGTGCAATCGTGTGGTAGTATGAGCATTCTTTGGCATTGCCTTTCTTTGGGATTGGAATGCAAACTGACCTTTTCCAGTCCTGTGGCCACTGCTGAGTTTTCCAAATTTGCTGGCATATTGAGTGCAGCACTTTCACAGCATCATCTTTTAGAATTTGAAATATCTCAACTGGAATTCCATCACCTCCACTAGCTCTGTTCATAGTGATACTTCCTAAGGCCCACTTGACTTCACTTTCCATGATGTCTGGCGCAGGTGAGTGATCATACCATTGTGATTATCTGGGTCGTGAAGATCTTTTTAAAATAATTCTTCTGTGTATACTTGCCACCTCTTCTTAATATCTTCAACTTCTGTTAGGTCCATACCATTTCTGTCCTTTACTGTGCCCATCTTTGCATGAAATATTCCCTTGGTATCTCTAATTTTCTTGAAGAGATCTCTAGTCTTTCCCATTCCATTGTTTTCCTCTATTTCTTTGCACTGATCACTGAGGAAGGCTTTCTTATCTCTCCTTGCTATTCTTTGGAACTCTGCATTGAAATGGGTATATCTTTCCTTCTCTCCTTTGCTTTTTGGTTTTCTTCTTTTCATAGCTATTTGTAAGGCCTCCTCAGACAGCCATTTTGCCTTTTTGCATTTCTTTTTCTTGGGGATGGTCTTGATCCCTGCCTCCTATATAATGTCACAACCTCTGTCCATAGTTCTTCAGGCACTCTGTCTATCAGTTCTAATCCCTTGAGTCTATTTGTCACTTCCACTGTATAATCATAAGGGATTTGATTTAGGTCATACCTGAATGGTCTAGTCGTTTTCCCTATGTTCTTCAATTTAAGTCTGAATTTAGCAATAAGGAGTTCATGATCTGAGCCACAGTCAGCTCCTGGTCTTGTTTTTGCTGACTGTATAGAGCTTCTCCATCTTTGGCTGCAAAGAATATAATCAATCTGATTTCAGTGTTGTCCATCTGGTGATGTCCATGTGTAGGGTCTTCTCTTGTGTTATTGGAAGAGGGTATTTGTTATGATCACTACATTCTCTTGGCCAAACTCTATTAGCCTTTGCCTTGCTTCATTCTGTACTCCAAGGCCAAATTTGCCTGTTAATCCAGGTGTTTCTTCACTTCCTAGTTTTGCATTCCAATCCCCTATAATGAAAAGGACATCATTCTTGGGTGTTGGTTCTATAAGGTCTTGTAGGTCTTCATAGAATGATTCAACTTCAACTTCTTCAGTGTTACTGGTTGGGGCATAGACTTGGATTACTGTGATATTGAATAGTTTGCCTTGGAAACGAACAGAGATCATTCTGTCATTTTTGAGGTTGTATCCAAGTACTGCATTTCAGACTCTTCTGTTGACTATGAGGGTACATGTATAATGTATTTTCATAGTGAATGTATAGTATTTTTTATGTTTTTGCAATTCATGTAAATAATATCATAACACATGTATCATTCTGCAACTCACTTTTTTTTAACCCAAGGTTTATTTTTGAGATGTTTCTCTTCCAGTACTTGTAGCTCTGGTTCATTCTCTTTAAACTACTTGTCAATTCTCATTGATGGACATTTAATTTGTTTCTAATTTATTGTTAATGCAAACCACATTTCGGTCAAAATTCTTGATCTTAATCCTTATTCACTTGTGAAAAATCCTCTCTGGAAGGAGAAAGCTTTCAGTTTTTACATTTAATATGCCATTGGCTCTAGATTTTCTTTAACTCTCTACTGAGGTATGATTGAAACATGAAAAGCTGTAGTTATTTAATGTACCAACTGGTTGTGTTTGGAGATAAGTATACTCCCATGAAACCATCATTACTATCAATGCCACCATCTTTTGTCATCTCCAAACGTTTCCTCCCACTCCTTGTATTTTTGTTTGGGTTCATTCTTTTGTGATAAGGGCATTTAACATAAGTTTTGTTCTCTAAGCAAAAGTTTAAGTACACATCAGTATTGTTAATTAGAGGCTCTATGTTGTACGGCAGATTTCCAGAACTTATTTATTTCATTTTCTTTTTTTTTTTTTAAATTGAAGTATAGTTAGTTTACAATGTTGTGTTAGTTTCAAGTGTACAGAAAAGTGCTTCAGTTATATGTTATCTGCTGATGTTTATTTAGGTGCTTCTTTAATCTTTGGGGTGCATGTGTATTTTTGAATTTGAGTTTTCTCTGGCTGTACACCCAGAAGTAAGATTGCTGTGTCATATTGTAGCTCTATTTTTAGTTTTTCAACAAAACGCCATACTGTTCTCCATAGTGGCTGCACCAGTTTACATTTCTCAACAATAGTGTAAGAGAATTCTTTTTCCCCCCCACATCCTCTCCATCATTTATTGTATGTAGACTTTTTATGATGATCATTCTGGCTGATGTTTAGTCATACCTCATTATAGTGTTGATTTGCATTTCTCTAATAATTAGCAACACTGAGAATCTTTCCATGTGCTTTATTACCCATCTGTAGGTCTTCCTTGGTGTTTCCTGATGTCAAATTTATATGTCCATTCTTCTACATTTATTAATAGATATTCTGTGAAGAAGAGCTGTTCCTCCTTTTCCTTTTATTTATTTAGTGAATTATATATTTATACAAAATGACTTTCAATATTTATTTCATTCTGTGGGTTATAATCCAGTGCTACCATTATTTATTTTGTTGTTCAGATTGTTGTTCAAATTGGCCAAGGCAGGGATCCTTCAAGTTGGCTCCTATGTCCTTTTAACATCCTTTCATCATTTTTTGAACATTCCTTGTTTTCTGGTACCACAAGATGGCCTAGGCTCTTCTCAGCTGTTTTTCCAAGGAACCCTGGTTCCTCTTATTAGAGAATTGTGTTTAAAAACCAAGCTCTGGGTGCCAGGTGTGTTCATTGATACTGGAGTGTCATTGTTTCCAGACCTGCTCAATGGATAGGAAATGTGTGTAAATATTAAACACACCCATATATACACATAGTTTTGTATCTATTCATCTGTACATATATTAAAACCATGAGTTATACTAATACCTCCATTTCCAATCCATCTCCACAAGGCTTCTTGTAGCCTTCCCCCTTTCCTTATTTAGAACCTCTTCCTGTAACATAGATTTATTATTTGATTAACCAGGCCCCATTTGATAGGCATTTGGATTGTTTTTAGTTATTGATTACCAAAAAGAGTGCTGAGTGTTTATAATGGCTAAGATATGGAAGAAAACTAAATGTCCATCAACAGATGAATGGATAAAGAAGACGTGGTATATATACACAATAGAATACTATGCAGCCAAAGAAATGAATATAATGCCATTTGTAGCAACATGAATGGACCTAGAAATTATCACACTAAGTGAAGTAAGAAAGGGAAAGCAAATACCATATGTTGTCCCTTATGTTTGGAATCTAAAATGTGACACAAATGACCTTATTTATGAAACAGAGATAAACTCACAGACATAGAAAACCAACTTATGGTGACCAAAGGGGAAAAGAGTGTGGGGAAGGGTAAATTAAGAGTTTGGGATTAGTAGATACAAACTACTATATGTAAAATAGATAAACAACAAGGTCATACTGTATAGCACAGTTCAGTATATTCAGTATCCTATAATAAGCCATAATGGAAATGAATATGAAAAAGAATACATATATACTTTGTTTATATATGTGTGTATGTATATATTTATACATATATATGTATAAATCACTTTCTTAAGAGTACATTTCTTAAAAGCAGTCCTAGCCGTTTTAATAATGTCAGTGTCTCTTTTACTCTCTTCCTATCATCATTTAGACAGAATTCTGATGAGATCCAGAGGTCTTACTATACTCACTGGCATTTAGTTTTTCCTTTAATCTAGTTAACTTGATTAATGCAGTAATTAGTCTCTAGCCCAGAGCCTTGTATTAATATAATATTGTACTTTTTATTCACAACGTTTTCCAAGTCTTATTCACCTTCAACAGCTTCAGTAAAATTATAGGCATTTATGCTGATTTCTTTATAACCTAGTTAAGGTTTCATTCCTCTGACTAAACTGGAGATGTTCTTCTTTGTAATAAAATTAGCTCTCAGCTTAGAGATAGCTTCACTCTATGAAATGTCTGTGTTTTCCTCCTAGGCAATTCTCAACCTGTTCTCTCTTAATAGCTGTGATTAAAATGCCCTACTTCTTATTGGTTGTACTCACTAATTCTAATGGTTCCCCACTAACTGATGATGTCTCTCTGAATTACAAAAGGCAGAGGTAGTTCAGAGTTTGCCTCACTCTGTGTTTACTCTCAATTTTTTCCCCCTGGCTTCCACCAGAAATTCCTCTGTTCTTCCAGTTTCTATTGAATAGTCACCTGTACCTCCTCAATATTATTCATTCCAAACTGAACACTTAAGGTAAATTGACTATATGATTTAACTGCATTTAACAGCATGTAGTAATAGACCATAATCTACAGGGAATTTGCTACCATGAACAATGATAATTCAGGTTGGATTATATAGGCTGATATATAGGGTGAGGACAGTCTGCAAGTGATATTCAGTCAGTCAGTTCAATCGCTCAGTCGTGTCCGACTCTTTGTGACCCCATGAATCGCAGCACGCCAGGCCTCCCTGTCCATCGCCAGCTCCCGGAGTTCACTCAGACTCACGTCCATCAAGTCAGTGATGCCATCCAGCCATCTCATCCTCTGTTGTCCACTTCTCCTCCTGCCTCTAATCCCTCCCAGCATCAGAGTCTTTTCCAGTGAGTCAACTCTTCACATGAGATGGCCAAAGTACTAGAGTTTCAGCTTTAGCATCATTCCCTCCAAAGAACACCCAGGGCTGATCTCCATCAGAATGGACTGGTTGGATCTCCTTGCAGTGCAAGGGACTCTCAAGAGTCTTCTCCAACACTATAGTTCAAAAGCATCAATTCTTCAGCGCTCAGCCTTCTTCACAGTCCAACTCTCACATCCATACATGACCACAGGAAAAACCATAGCCTTGACTAGACAGACCTTAGTCGGCAAAGTAATGTCTCTGCTTTTGAATACACTATCTAGGTTGGTCATAACTTTTCTTCCAAGGAGTAAACATCTTTTAATTTCATGGCTGCAGTCACCATCTGCAGTGATTTTGGAGCCCCCCCAAATAAAAGTCTGACACTGTTTCCACTGTTTTCCCATCTATTTCCCATGAAGTGATGGGACCAGATGCCATGATCTTCATTTTCTGAATGTTGAGCTTTAAGCCAACTTTTTCACTCTCCTCTTTCATTTTCATCAAGAGGCTTTTTAGCTCCTCTTCACTTTCTGCCCTAAGGGTGGTGTCATCTGCATATCTGAGGTTATTGATATTTCTCCCGACAGTCTTGATTCCAGCTTGTGCTTCTTCCAGCTCAGCGTTTCTCATGATGTACTCTGCATATAAGTTAAATAAGCAGGGTGACAATATACAGCCTTGACGTACTCCTTTTCCTATTTGGAACCAGTCTGTTGTTCCATGTCCAGTTCTAACTGTTGCTTCCTGACCTGCATATAGGTTTCTCAAGAGGCAGGTCAGGTGGTCTGGTATTCCCATCTCTTTCAGAGTTTTCCACAGTTTATTGTGATCCATACAGTCAAAGATTTTGGCATAGTCAATAAAGCAGAAATAGATGTTTTTCTGGAACTCTCTTGCTTTTTCCATGATCCAGCAGATGTTGGCAATTTGATCTCTGGTTCCTCTGCCTTTTCTAAAACCAGCTTGAACATCTGAAAGTTCACAGTTCATGTATTGCTGAAGCCTGGCTTGGAGAATTTTGAGCATTATTTTACTAGAGTGTGAGGTGAGTGCAATTGTGTGGTAGTTTGAGCATTCTTTGGCATTGCCTTTCTTTGGGATTGGAATGAAAACTGACCTTTTCAGTGATATTGAATGGGTCTAAATAATAGCTGTATGAGTCACAATTTATTAAGGCTTATTGTGTATTATATACTGAAATAGATGCTAAAAAAGCATACATGGTACTTTTCTGGGGGGAAGTGCTCCAATCTGCCTTGAGAGAGGAACACAGAACTGAACAATAGAAAGATTGGCTATGGCTGTATCAGGAGCCAACAAAAAGCGGAGAGAGATGAAAGGAGGGAGCCCCAATGTCTCTATCTTGGGAATAAGGAAAGATCTCACAGAGAAGGCTATAGACCTAAGCTATGAAGAATGAAGAAAAGAGGAGAAAGGATATTCTAGGCAGAGATAAGAAGCTTAGAATAGTGAGAGCCTAGGAATAATGTGGTTTGTCAAGAAATGATGAGGAGTTCTAACATGGCATAAAGTTAATCAGACTAGTATTTGAGGAATTTTTTGGCCAAGTCTAAGCAAGTATCATGCAGAAACCATAGTTTGTTTTAAGGGCTCAATCCAGTCTTACACATTTCTGAATCGAACAAAAATATCCAGTTTTGTTAGTGACTATTTTCTTCTTTTGAAAACTTCTTGTGAAAGAAGAGTGCTTTTTATGTGTGGCTAAGGATTTAAACTGTGGTGCTGGAGAAGACTCTTGAGAGTCCGTTGGACTGCAAGGAGATCCAGTCAGTCCATTCTGAAGGAGATCAGCCCTGGGATTTCTTTGGAAGGAATGATGCTAAAGCTGAAACTCCAGTACTTTGGCCACCTCATGCGAAGAGTTGACTCAGTGGAAAAGACTTTGATGCTGGGAGGGATTGGGGGCAGGAGGAGAAGGGGACGACAGAGGATGAGATGGCTGGATGGCATCACTGACTTGATGGACGTGAATCTGAGTGAACTCCGGGAGTTGGTGATGGACAGGGAAGCCTGGCATGCTGCGATTCATGGGGTCGCAAAGAGTCGGACACGACTGAGTGACTGAACTGAACTGAAGGATTTAAACGTGTTTCTTACTGGTAGCTCTTAGTGGACAGTACTGAACTTCAAAAAGGGAAACTGGTTTTGAGTTCAACAGAGTTGTTGTTGTTGTTGTTTAGTTGCTAAGTTGTGTCTGACTCTTTTATGACCCCATGGATTGTAGTCCACCAGGCTCCTCTATCCATGGGATTTCCCAGGCAATGATACTAGAGTGGATTGTCTTTTCCTGCTCCAGGGAATCTTCCTGACCCAGGGATCAAACCCTTGTCTCCTGCATGTCCTGTATTGCAGGGAGATTCTTTACTACTGAGCCACTAGGGAAGCCCATTCAACAAGTAGCATCAGCTTATTCTAATTATGAGTACATGAGAATATGAATAGAATATCAAATCACGTGGAAAGCAAAATGTAGAAATGAAACATACTTGAACAGAGCTCACTTGATACTCTGACATCCTCTGAGGCAACTACTCCCTGCCCCACCCAACCGCTTCAAAGAAAAAGTTGTACTTAGTGGAAAGGGGCATGTCTGGGGTAGGGTTAATACTGGTATGACTTTCTATATATTGAATTATGAAGAGACTTTAATGCCTCATCTTGACAGAATTCTGAGGAAGCACAAATTGGAAGCAAAATTACTTAGAAAATCACTATTTAATTCCCAAGTAACATTTGTGCCTCCATAATTTCTATAGAAGTGGATTTAAAAGTGGCTATCAGAAAGGACACTTTCAGTCACTGATGGGACTATCAGTGATGACCAGACCATGGGATTGTGAAGAGTCGAACATGATTTGGTGACTGAACAGCAACATCAGGAAGGAAAAGGATGAAGGCAAATATATAAGTTTTGTTCATGTAGCAATTTACATAACATATAGAGACTTCTGACAAAATGTGGCCCACTGGAGAAGGGAATAGCAAACCAAACCACTTCAGTATTCTTGCCTTGAGAATCTCACAAACAGTATGAAAAGCAAAAAGATAGGACACTGAAAGATGAACTCCCCAGGTCAGTATGTGCCCAATATGCTACTAGAGATCCATGGAGAAATAACTCCAGAAAGAATGATGAGTGGTAGCCAAAGCAAAAACAACAGCCAGCAGTGGATGTGACTGGTGATATAAACAAGGTCTGAAGCTGTAAAGAGCAATATTGCATAGGAACCTGGAATGTTAGGTCCATGAATCAAGGCAAATTGGAAGTGGTCAAACAGGAGATGGCAAGAGTGAACGTTGACATTTTAGGAATCAGCGAACTAAAATGGACTGAAATGGGTGAATATAACTCAGATAACCATTATATCTACTAGTGTGGGCAAGAATCCCTTAGAATAAATGGAGTAGCCATCACAGTCAACAAAACAGTCTGAAATGCAGTACTTGGATGCAATCTCAAAAATGATAGAATGATCTCTGTTCATTTCCAAGGCAAACCATTCAATATCACAGTAATCCAAGTCTATGCCCTAACCAGTAACACTGAAGAAGCTGAAGTTGAATCGTTCTATGAAGACCTACAAGACCTTCTAGAACTAACACCCAAGAATGATGTCCTTTTCATTATAGGGGACTGGAATGCAAAACTAGGAAGTGAAGAAACACCTGGATTAACAGGCAAATTTGGCCTTGGAGTACAGAATGAAGCAAGGCAAAGGCTAATAGAGTTTTGCCAAGAGAATGTACTGGTCATGGCAAACACCCTGTTCCAACAACACAAGAGAGACTCTACACATGAACATCACCAGATGGCCAATACTGAAATCAGATTGATTATATTCTTTGCAGCCAAAGATGGAGAAGCTCTATACAGTCAGCAAAAACAAGACCAGGAGCTGACTGTGGCTCAGATCATGAACTCATTATTGCCAAATAAGGAGTTAAATTGAAGAAAGTAGGGAAAACGACTAGACCATTCAGGTATGACCTAAATCAAATCCCTTATGATTATACAGTGGAAGTGACAAATAGATTCAAGGGATTAGAACTGATAGACAGAGTGCCTGAAGATCTGTGGAGGTTTGTGACATTATACAGGAGGCAGGGATCAAGACCATCCCCAAGAAAAAGAAATGCAAAAAGGCAAAATGGCTGTCTGAGGAGGCCTTACAAATAGCTATGAAAAGAAGAAAACCAAAAAGCAAAGGAGAGAAGGAAAGATATACCCATTTCAATGCAGAGTTCCAAAGAATAGCAAGGAGAGATAAGAAAGCCTTCCTCAGTGATCAGTGCAAAGAAATAGAGGAAAACAATGGAATGGGAAAGACTAGAGATCTCTTCAAGAAAATTAGAGATACCAAGGGAATATTTCATGCAAAGATGGGCACAGTAAAGGACAGAAATGGTATGGACCTAACAGAAGTTGAAGATATTAAGAAGAGGTGGCAAGTATACACAGAAGAATTATTTTAAAAAGATCTTCACGACCCAGATAATCACAATGGTATGATCACTCACCTGCGCCAGACATCATGGAAAGTGAAGTCAAGTGGGCCTTAGGAAGTATCACTATGAACAGAGCTAGTGGAGGTGATGGAATTCCAGTTGAGATATTTCAAATTCTAAAAGATGATGCTGTGAAAGTGCTGCACTCAATATGCCAGCAAATTTGGAAAACTCAGCAGTGGCCACAGGACTGGAAAAGGTCAGTTTGCATTCCAATCCCAAAGAAAGGCAATGCCAAAGAATGCTCATACTACCACACGATTGCACTCTTCTCACATGCTAGTAAAGTAATGCTCAAAATTCTCCAAGCCAGGCTTTAGCTGTATGTGAACCATGAACTTCCAGATATTCAAGCTGGATTTAGAAAAGGCAGAGGAACCAGAGATCAAATTGAACATCCACTGGGTTATCAAAAAAGCAAGAGCATTCCAGAAAAACATCTACTTCTGCTTTACTGACTATGCAAAGACCTTGACTGTGTGGATCACACCAAACTGTGGCAAATTCTGAAAGAGATGGGAATACCAGACCACCTGACCTGCCTCCTGAGAAATCTGTATGCAGGTCAGGAAGCAACAGTTAGATTGGAACATGGAACAACAGACTGGTTCCAAATCGGGAAAGGAGTATGTCAAGGCTGTATATTGTCACTCTGCTTATTTAACTTATATGCAGAGTACATCACGAGAAATGCTGAGCTGGATGAAGCACAAGCTGGAATCAAGGTTGCCAGGAGAAATATCAATAACCTCAGATATGCAAATGACACCACCCTTATGGCAAAAAGTGAAGAAGAAGTAAAGAGCCTCTTGATGAAAGGGAAAGAGGAGAGTGAAGAAGCTGGCTTAAAACTCAACATTCATAAAACTAAGATCATGGTATCTGGTTCCATCATTTCATGGCTAATAGATGGGGAAACAGGGGAAACAGTGAGAGACTTTATTTTTTTTAGGCTCCAGAATCACTGCAGATGGTGACTGCATCTATGAAATTAAAAGACACTTGCTCCTTTGAAGACAAGTTGTGACCAACATAGACAGCATATTAAAAAGCAGAGACATTACTTGCCAGTGAAGGTCCATCTAGTCAAGGCTATTGTTTTTCCAGTAGTCATGAACGGATGTGAGAGTTGGACTAAAAGAAAGCTGAGCACCAAAGAATTGATGCTTTTGAACAATGGTGTTGGAGAAAACTCTTGAGAGTCCCTTGGACTGCAAGGAGATCCAACCAGTCAATCCTAAGGGAAATCAGGCCTGAATATTCATTGGAAGGACTAATACTGAAGTTGAAACTCCAATACTTTGGCCATCTGATGTAAAGAACTGACTCCTTTGAAAAGACCCTGATGCTGAGAAAGACTGAAGGCAGGAGGAGAAGGGGAAGACAGAGGATAAAATGGTTGGATGGCATCACCAACTCAATGGACAAGAGTTTGAGTAGACTCTGGGCATTGGTGGTGGATAGGGAGGCCTGGCATGCTGCAGTCCATGGGGTCACAAAAAGTAGGACACGACTGAGTGACTGAACTGTACTGACAGTATACTACATATGCACCTATATGTTTACCATGCACATATAAAGTAAAAGTGAGGAGAAATGGTTAGTGGTTACCTCTATGCTGAGATGGAAAGTAATGGGATTAGAGAGGAATACTCAAATTTGCTTTACCTATATCTGTAACATTTTATTTCTTAAAAAAAATAGGATTTGAAGTATGTACATATAAAAAAACATCAATTTTAACAAAGTTAGTTAATGGTGGGTAGATGAATATTTATTTCTTTATTCTCTGTACCATTTGCAGAGTTTTCTTTTCTTCCTGAGTTTTTATTGTTTTTATGAGGAAGAAAACAACATTGTTTAACACATTTTAATGACGATGGTTGCCCTCGAGAGGGCCTAAGATAGGTGGTAGTTGGAGAAGGAGCAGAAGTATGTGGTAGAGCCTCTGAATATGGCTTGTTCTGATGGGGTGGATAGTAGAAGTGGCAGTTGTTATATTTTTGTTTAGGGACAATACAAAAACTGCTTCTTTAGTCATAAAGCCATTTTCTTAGGGATAAATTTCTTAAGATGCCATGGTGACATACTAACCAGGTTTTGGCATAGGTCTCCCTGAACCAGTGATAAATCTTACTGTATGGCAGTAAGAAGTACACTTCTTACCTAGCTTAAAATCATTTTGGCTCTGGGATAGACCCAGCTCTCCCATGAGTGAAGGGGTTGGGAGCTAACTACTGCAGAGAAAAGAAATGTTTATAGAGAAATATGGGGTGTCTCTCCAACGACTGTGATTCTAACAGGGAACAATAAAGAGCTGATACAGGGAAGGAGGGAGATAGTTAAGAAAACAGGTCACCAAACAGTTACTGACACTGAATTAGTCATTTGGATATTGAGTGTAATCAAAGATGAAACACCGTCCTTGCTTTGAAGGAATTTATAGGCTGACATATAGTATATTGGATATAACCAGCAGATTATCAGTGCAGTATAGAATAATGAGACAAAAACACATACACAAGACGCTTACTCCTTGGAAGGAAAATTATGACCAACCTAGATAGCATATTGGAAAGCAGAGACATTACTTTGCCAACAAAGGTCTATCTAGTCAAGGCTATGGTTTTTCCAGTGGTCATGTATGGATGTGAGAGTTGGACTGTGAAGAAAGCTGAGCGCTGAAGAATTGATGCTTTTGAACTGTGGTGTTGGAGAAGACTCTTGAGAGTCCCTTGGACTGCGAGGAGATCCAACCAGTCCATTCTGAAGATCAGCCCTGGGATTTCTTTGGAAGGAATGATGCTAAAGCTGAAACTCCAGTATTTTGACCACCTCATGCAAAGAGTTGACTCATTGGAAAAGACTCTGATGCTGGGAGGGATTAGGGGCAGGAAGAGAAGTGGACGACAGAGGATGAGATGGCTGGATGGCATCACCGACTCGATGGATGTGAGTTTGAGTGAACTCCGGAGTTGGTGATGGACAGGGAGGCCTGGTGTGCTGCGATTCATGGGGTCTCAAAGAGTCGGACATGACTGAGTGACTGAACTGAACTGAACTGAGTCTCAATGGTCACATACAAAAGCCACACTTGTATATTATATTATTTTTCTGAAGTTGCTAACCTTGAAGAGTCTTTGTGCAGAAAAAGCTTGTGTAGAGCAGTCCCTTTGCTTAAGCCACTAAAATAGTGATTAGAAGACACATTTGATCATTTATATTATCAAACGCCCATAAATCCAAGTGATGTCTCATTACCACAGGAGTTCTCCATTTGTAATTTTCTTATGTTCCAAAGATGCACTTATCAGTAAGCTGTAGGAAACTTGGTACATATTTTCACATACAAACACAAGTCACAAATGGGAGTCAATTTCTTTGGACTGGCCAAGAAACTATACAAATCCATTCTGAATAAAAAAAAATTATAATACTAATGGTATGATAGAGTGATTCCTAGGTGTACTGTGTGTATATATGTGTGTGTACTGAACTTGAATTGTAGATGCTAGAATCCCCTCTCTTGGATATTGCCCTTCAGATGCTCTCATCTGCTAGTATTGAATATGAAGATTCACTGATATTAAGCAATGATTCTGTTTGTGAACTATGAAAAAGCTCATTCAAAATCCTGCTACAGGAAGTATAACTGGTTATCAGCTCCAGTTGCTTCCCTTCTGCATTCACCACTGTGTTCATTTTGAGGCTATATTTCCTCTGAGCTATTCCCAGCCAATGACTGAAAATGGTGGCCAAAGGACTCCTGAGGACAAATCTGGCTAGAGGAGTTTCTACCGGCCTAACCAAACCTTTCTTGGAATCATGCTATAACTCAATATTCCTACTCTACTCTTCCTTTCCTCTCTCCACAGACATTAGACTAGTCTGGAGATTTTCTTCACTTTGGCCAACTTCCTCCCCACCCCTACTGCCAGTTAATCTCTGGCAATCTAATTCTGTCTTTGTGTCTGCTTCTTGGCATACTCAAACTACTACAAATAATAGTAAGAATAGTCATAGAAAGCAGGCAGTAGATGGAGATTTGGGACTGGCTTATCCACCACACTTTTTGAATGAGATAGTGCCAAAGATTTCAATAGTGGTGAGTTGAGAGAACAGCCAAGTAGCGGGATGCAGCTGCAATAATTTAAAAGATATGGGGGGTGGGGGTGGATGGGATGTCTATAAAGACAGAATATTTGCAGATTACTGCAAACTTGTATTGAGGCTCTGAATAAAAATAATGAGAAATTGAGGGCTGTCAACAAGTAACTAATAGGTAAGTGTGAGAGCCAGAAAACTTCTCTGGTCATTTATAAAGGTCCCCTTATATCCTGTAGTAGAGGAACAGATATACCTAAGCAGAAGATGGAAGGTCTGACAGAGTTACAGGGCTTCAGAGACATTTGAAAGCTCAGTCAAGACAGGTCTGAAATGGTAATATCAGGGCCCTGGCTGGAAAAGCCAAGTACCATGAAATATGAAACAGAGACATGTAGATGGATGCTCCAGATGTTGGGGCTGAACACCCACCCAAACTTCATTTACAAAGTAGCTGACACATCTCTAGTAATAGGTAGCACATGCCCTGGGTTGGAAAACACTTCAAAAGCCTCTCCCTGTGAAATAGCAGGTGACACCTCTCAGGACCTGCCCTACTTCTTTTTATAGCTACAAGGCTGATGACTAGAACTAAAGTCCAGCATTAGGAAAAGCAGAAAATGAAAAGACTATGAAGTCAAGGAGTTGTGAGTATTAGCTAGTATGTATCAATAGGAGCTAAGGATGCACTCTTGGGATTGGATTTTAAAGATGCCTGATAATATACCTTATTCATATAAGACCGGATAATCAAGAATTCATTGACTTGTGGATATCGTCCTAGGACGTGGGATTTAACACCCTGGCGAGGATACCAGGAGAAGGGGCAAACTTGCTGCCAGATTGACTTTAGAAGCCTAGAAAAAGCAATGGCCGTGTTGAGCAAAGTAGAAATGTTGGAGTTTCCCTGAATGGTGGTAGCTGCTGCTGCTGCTAAGTCATTTCAGTCGTGCCTGACTCTGTGCAACCCCATAGACGGCAGCCCACCAGAGTCCCCCGTCCCTGGGATTCTCCAGTCAAGAGCACTGGAGTGGGTTGCCAGACTGGTGGTAGAGGGAGGAATAGAAGAGACAGAGGGAAGTGACCATGGTATAACAGATAAATTAATAAAGCCAGAAGACCCACCAGAGGATTACAGTCCAGGGAAGAACCCAAAGGACACCATTCCACCAAGGCCGTTAGGAATGTGCTGGTGAGAGGGGTACAGCATCACTAAGAAATTCAATGATTGCTCTTATTTGAAAGCCAGGTTTGAGCTTGTCAATAACCATGATGATAGAATGGTGGGGGATTAAGGGGGTTGGAGTCGGGAAAAGCAAAAGAGCTCAGGCAGTGGTTCTTAACTATAAGAAACCAAAAGTTGCAACTACCATAATAGCCAATAAAATTAGAGGAACAGCCAAGGGGGCTGACTAGCAAGGAGCTATGGAAATGGTTAACAGAGCATGACATCTCTAGTGGTAAACAGATGGGCAGTCAACAGGAGTGTTACTTAATATCTATAACCACAAAATGACAAATACGGAAAGCAGGAGGCTGAGGATGGTTGCCTCAACAAAAAGTCCTCCTCCTTTGCTAGTTCTTGGTCCTGAGCCAATTTTCAGATCATCCAGAACCCACTGGGTGAAGACACGGCTAGGTTTCTAGGTCCGCAGCATCGTAAACTACAATGATTCTCCTTCCTCAAAGTGTCCTATAGTCATTTACTCAGGCGACTGTACACTAAGGAAAAAGGAATACCCAGATATTCTGAGGAATATTTAGCACATGATCTGAATGGACAGTGATACCTGAAGACTCAAAGTGTCAACATGACCCGCATAACAGAATGCAAATTATAAAGGTTAGGTAATAAAATGGAGACCAAGAATTGTGCTTAATGCAAATTAGATGCCTACTATAATATTTGCTTGATTTGATTTACTACAAGAATGGGTATGAAAAATAAAGAGAGTGTCCATCCTTGGACAAAACTACAGAAAGTAACCTTCCATGTATAAATTCAAGAGACAAAAATAGCATTAACAAAATGTGTTGAGTATGAGAATTACTGCTGAGAGGTTGGAACTCTGAATAAAAATTTATTAGACACTAGAGATTTTTAGAAAAGATGAGAATTGCAAGGATGATTCTTCCATTGTTATTGCTGTTCAGTCACTCAGTCGTGTCTGACTCTCTACAACCCCATGGACTGCAGCATGCCAGGCTTCCCTGTTCATCAAATCTGGGAGCTTGCTCAAACTCATGTCCACTGAGTTGGTGATGCCATCCAACCATCTCATCCTCTGTTGTCTCCTTCTCCTCCTGCCTTCAATCTTTCCTAGCATCAGGGTCTTTTCCAGTGAGTTGGCTCTTCGCATCAGGTAGCCAAAGTAGAGTTTCAGCATAAGTTCTTCCAATGAATATTCAGGGTTGATTTCCTTTAGGATTGACTGGTTTGATTTTCTTGCTGTCCAAGGAACTCTCAAGAGTCTTCTCCAGCACCACAGTTTGAAGGCATAAATTCTTCCATTGCTGCTGCTGCTGCTAAGTCGCTTCAGTCGTGTCCGACTCTGTGCGACCCCAGAGACGGCAGCCCACCAGGCTCCCCCATCCCTGGGATTCTCCAGGCAAGAACACTGGAGTGGGTTGCCATTTCCTTCTCCAATTCATGAAAGTGAAAAGTGAAAGTAAAGTCACTCAGTCGTGTCCGACTCTTAGCGACCCCATGGACTGCAGCCTACAAGGCTCCTCCATCCAAGGGATTTTCCAGGCAAGAGTACTGGAGTGGGGTGCCATTGCCTTCTCTGAAATTCTTCCATTAGGTCACAATAAACTAACAAGGCCAGCAAAGAATTATGATTGATTAGGAAAGATTTATCTCCTTTTCTCACAGAGACCCTTAACTTCTACTTTATCTGCTCTCCATTTAAAAGCACCATTATGGTAGTCTGTTTTCAAGATCCTGGACAGAGGTGTAGGAACCTTCATCCAGCAGTCAAGGTTATTCTGCATATCAGAAGTATTTAATCCAGTGGACATTGCAGGAATCTATTTTTTGGTAGTTTAATTATTTCCTTACTATACTATCTCCTTATATTTTCTTAGATTACTTTTTAAAAAAAGAATCTTGGCTGTAATATTCTGCATCTCAGAGCCGGTGGGTTCATTTAATACTAATTATGCTTCAATAAGTACATCACCAATAATGAATCAGAGGCCCAATTCTCAGATTAAATCTCTTTCTTTGCTCCAGTCCAGAAAGGTAAATAGGATTTATTCTTGCATAGTCTTCAATGACAACTGTCCTGGTTATTCTGGTCTAGATACTTTTAGTGGGTATACAGTAATAAACTCCCTTGTATTTTGTAATCTTTTGCTCTAAATCTCAATTTATTTGTAAAAATGTCAGATCAGGTAATCATCAAAAGATTTTAAAATCTCCTTTGTAAAGAGACACTCTGGCAATGTGTATCACAGGTTTTTAAAAAAGCATATACCCTTTAAATAAAAATTGACTTCTAAAAATTGTCTCTGAGGAAATACATAGAACTGCATGAAAACTATATAAGAATGTTCATTATGGACATATTTAATGGCACAGAAAGAGAGAGAGAAAGAGGGAGACACTGTGACTGGCTAAATTCCAACAATAGGAGAAGGACTAAATTCACAAGATAGAATTCAATAAACTCACTATAGAAAAGTATTTTGGGCATGAAAAAATTAACATATAGCTAAGTGAAAAACAACAGGCTGCAGAACAAAAAATATAATACTTCTGTTGTTAAAAAATTCACAACAAATATTTCTGAGCTTTAAAATTTTTCTGCATTGCTGCAATTTTGGGCTTTAGTCCTATTACAGCCCTCAATGGAAATCTTTTAGATTAAAATTGACATCAGGAAATGTGGATCATATTTTGAGTAAATGTATATATATTATATATATAAATGTATATATTATATATATTAATATATACTATATTTTAAATATTTTTACATTTGTATATACATATATACATAATTGGGGTTTCTCTAGTAGCTCAGTGGGTAAAGAATCTGCCACCAATACATTTGATGTAGGAGATGTGGGTTCGATCCCAGGGTTGGGAAGATCCCCTTGAGAAGGGCATGGCAACCCACTCCAGTATTCTTGCCTGGAGAATCCCATGAACAGGGGAGCCTGAGGGTCTACAGTCCACAGGATCACAAAGAGTTGGACACAATTGACGTAACTAAGCATGCGTGCATCCATATACATAAACACCTATATTCTATTCTGGTCTTTAAGGTCATCTCAGCCTTCAGTGTATATATTGGTGTACACAAAGCCGAGAAGACCTTAAAGACCAGAATAGAAAACAAAATAATTGAACATTAGTGCCGTGATCAACTTTTACAGCTCTCCTTGGCAAGGCTAATATAATATTTAAGAGAAAAATTATAAACTGCTCCACAAAGCAATGTTGGTAATTCAAGAAAGCAGAAGCTAGAGAACCATTAAACAAATACCACCACCACCAAAACAAAATATATAGCACTATGGATAAATCGTTGTGTTAGATCTCTCTCTCACTTTTTAGCATTTGACTATATTGTAGTGTGTGGGAGAAACCTCCTGCATCAACTGCACAATCAGATCACAATTCTAGTGGAGGCTCTCAAGAGGTTCCCACTCATCCCAATGCCCACTCACCAATAATTGCATCCTCCTTTAGCCCCCAAGGTTCTGACTGGTGAGGCATGGGCCTGGTCAGGGAAAGCGGCAGAGCAGATGCTGCAGTTTTAAGTGAAATCAGGTGTTGCCTTCCCTGAAGTAAGATCTGGAATATGTCATTCCTTAAGTAACAAGTATTGGCAGCTGAACACTCAGCCCTCCCCACTGGGTTCACCCTTCCCTTTCCCTGTACAAAATATTTAGGCTTTCCCTTTTCTACTTACATTGCCTAGACCTCCTTCATCTCCTCTTTAGAGATCACTGAATAAGAATTTCCATTTTGCTGATATCCACCTGACAATTCTAAGTGTTTGGGGAATAGGAAGGATTTTGTTAACAGAACACACAACATTCTCTGGTGGTGTTGGTGACCTAGGCTTTCTGTGCAGAAAGAATAAAAGATATCTTGGAGGAGTGGGGAGAGAATAAAGTCAAATAATCAAATGGAGCTGAGAGAACATTCTTTTTCTTTCTCTTCTGCTAGGTCAGTCTGGAACTATTCCATAGCAGAGCTGCAATCCAGGTTGCAGAAGCATGTGCACATGCACAGCTGACATGATCGTCTTTATCATGTTTGTTGATCTGCATAATGTGCCTCAGCACTTTCTGGGATTGAACCCACTAACAATGGGGGAGGTCGGGTAATCTCATCTTAACTAGAATGTGGCTCATTTGGGGAACATGGTCCCACACTTAATTAGAGTGCCTGGATTAAACATGAATTATTGTGCATATGGGGTCAGTACTGGTGATTGTCTTGTCTAGTTGTGTGTTGGGGAGGCGCTTAGTTAGTAGTTCAGTCATGTTCTACTCTTTTTTACCTCATGGACTGTAGTTTGTCAGGCTCCTCTGTCCATGGAGATTCTTCAAAAAAGAATACTGGAGGGACAAATGCAGTTTGTGATGAGGCTCAACAATTCTGAGTTTACTGGGTGAATTAAGACCAAATCAGTGAAACAACCTTGGAACTTAAATTCTGAAAAACTAAGCAGCAACTATACAGTCAGCAAAAATGATACCAGGAGCTGACTGTGGCTCAGATCATGAGCTCATGATTGTCAAATTCAGACTTAAATTGAAGTAAGTAGGGAAAACCACTAGACCATTCAGGTATGACCTACATCAAATCCTTTATGATTATACAGTGGAAGTGACAAATAGATTCAAGGGATTAGAACTGATAGAGTGCCTGAAGAACTATGGACGGAGGTTTGTGACATTGTACAGGAGGCAGGGATAAAGACCATCCCCAAGTAAAGAAATGCAAAAGGCGAAATGGTTGTCTGAGGAGGCCTTACAAATAGCTATGAAAAGAAGAAAAGTGAAAGGCAAAGCAGAAAAGGAAAGATACACCCATTTGAATGCAGAGTTCCAAAGAATAGCAAGGAGAGATTAGAAAGCCTTCCTCAGAGATTAATGCAAAGAAATAGAGGAACACAATAAAATGGGAAAGACTAGATATCTCTTCAAGAAAATTAGAGATGTCAAGGGAATATTTCATGCAAAGATGGGCTCAATAAAGGACAGAAATGGTATGGACCTAACAAAAGCAGAAGATATTAAGAAGAAGTGGCAAGAATATACAGAAGAACTATACAAGAAAGATCTTCATGACCAAGATAACCATGACGGTCTGATCACTCGCCTAGAGCTAGACATCACGGAATGAGAAGTCGAGTGGGCCTTGGGAAGTATCACTACAAACAAAGCTAGTGGAGGTGATGGAATTCCAGTTGAGCTATTTCAAATCCTAAAGATGATGCTGTGAAAGTGCTGCACTCAATATGCCAGCAAATTTGGAAAACTCAGCAGTGGCCACAGGACTAGAAAAGGTCAGTTTGCATTCCAATCCCAAAGAAGGGCAATGCCAAGGAATGCTCATACTACTGCACAATTGCACTCATCTCACACGCTAGTAAAGTAATGCTCAAAATTCTCCAAGCCAGGCTTTAGCAGTATGTGAACCATGAACTGCCAAATGTTTAAGTTGGATTTAGAAAAGGCAGAGGAATCAGAGATCAAATTGCCAACGTCCACTGGATCATTGAAAAAACAAGAGAATTCCAAAAAAACAACTACTTCTTTATTGACTATGCCAAAGCATGTAGATCACAACAAACTGTGGAAAATTCTGAAAGAGATGGGAATACCAAACCACCTTACCTGCCTCTGGAGAAATCTGCATGCAGGTCAAGAGGCAACAGTTAGAACCAGACATGGAACAATGGACGAGTTCCAAGTTGGGAAAGGAGTATGTCAAGGCTGTATATTGTCACCCCACTTATTTAACTTATATGCAATGTACATCATGTGAAATGGTGGGCTGGATGAAGCACAAGCTAGAATAAAGATTGCAGGGAGAAATATTAATAACTTCAGGTATGCAGATGACACCACCCTTATGGCCGAAAGTGAAGAAGAGCTAAAGAGCCTCCTGATAAAATTGAAAGAGGAGAGTGAAAAAGTTGGCTTAAAACTCAACATTCATAAAACTAAGATCATGGTATCTGGTCCCATCACTTCATGGCAAATAGATGGGGAAACAATTGAAAGAGTGAAAGACTTTATTTTCGTGGGCTTCAAGATCACTGAAGATGGTGACTGCAGCCATGAAATTAAAAGACACTTGCTCCTTGGAAGAAAAGTTATGACAAAGCTAGACAACATATTAAAAAGCAGAGACACTACTTTCCAACAAAGCTCCATCTAGTCAAAGGTATGGTTTTTCCAGTAGTCATATATGGATGTAACAGTTGGACTATAAAGAAAGCTGAGTGCTGAAGAATTGATGCTTTTGAACTGTGGTGTTGGAGAAGACTCTTTGAGAGTCCCTTGGACTACAATTTCCAACCAGTCAATCCTAAAGGGAATCAGTCTTGAATATTCATTGGAAGGACTGAAGCTGAACCTGAAATTCCAATACTTTGGCCACCTGATTCAAAGAACTGATTCATTGGAAAGGACCCTGATGCTGGGCAAGATTGAAGGCAGGAGGAGAAGGGGACAACAGAGGATGAGAAGGTTGGATGGCATCACCAACTCAATGGACATGAGTTTGAGCAAGCTCTGGGAGTTGATGATGGACAGGGAAGCCTGGCATGCTGCAGCCCATGAGGTTGCAAAGAGTCAGACACGACTGAGTGACCAACTGAACTGAAGCAAAAACACTACAGAAAGAGTCCTGAACTAATAGCTATAGCTAAATGTTCATTAAGAAAGCTTTATCACCCCATCTCTCTTCACGTAATACTCTTTCCAGGTGATCTAAACCATCCCCATGGCTTTACACCCTGCCTGTATGCTAATATTTTAGGCCCAAATTTAAATTTCCAGTCCAGCGTTCATCTCCTGAACTCCAGACTCTTCATATCAGTCATCTCTATCTGAATGATCCATAGGCATTTCAAATAGTACATAAAGTCATCAGATATTCTGATAAACATTTCTCTTTTTTATATTCTCTGAATTGGTGAATAACAAAGTCACTTATCAACATCCCTGGAAATTATCTTAGGTTCTTTCTACTCTATGATCAAGATAATCAAGTTCATCTTCTAAACATTTCCCAGATTTTCCCTACCTCAGTCCCTACCATCTTTCCCCTAATGCAAGCCACTATATCATTCACACAAATAACTACCACAGCTTCCCCATTTAGCATCCTTCAATCCTTTTTCTATACTGCAGCCCACAGAGCTTTCCAAAAAGGAGATATATACATCACCAATGTAGTATTCTTGCCAAACACATTCAAACAGAATCTAACCATAAGGAAACAATCAGATAAATTCAGATTTAAGCTCACTCTACAAGAAAACTCGGCTGGAGTCTTCAGAAATGTCAGTGTCACAAAAGACAAAATGTAATTGCTGAATCAGTTCAGTTTAGTTCAGTCACTCAGTTGTGTCTGACTCTTTGCAACCCCATGAATCGCAGCACGCCAGGCCTCCCTGTCCATCACCAACTCCCGGAGTTCACTCAGACTCACGTCCATCAAGTCCGTGATGCCATCCAGCCATCTCATCCTCTGTCGTCCCCTTCTCCTCCTGCCCCCAATCCCTCCCAGCATCAGAGTCTTTTCCAATGAGTCAACTCTTTGCATGAGGTGGCCAAAATACTGGAGTTTCAGCTTTAGCATCATTCCTTCCAAAGAAATCCCAGGGCTGATCTCCTTCAGAATGGACTGGTTGGATATCCTTGCAGTCCAAGGGACTCTCAGGCAGCTTCTCCAACACCACAGTTCAAAAGCATCAATTCTTCAGCGCTCAGCTTTCTTCACAGTCCAACTCTCACATCCATACATGACTACTGGAAAAACCATAGCCTTGACTAGACAGACCTTTGTTGGCAAAGTAATGTCTCTGCTTTTCAATATGCTATCTAGGTTGGTCATAACTTTTCTTCCAAGGAGTAAGCGTCTTTTAATTTCATGGCTGCAGTCACCATCTGCAGTCATTTTGGCTGCTGCTGCTGCTGCTGCTAAGTCGCTTCAGTCGTGTCCAACTCTGTGTGACCCCATAGATGGCAGCCCATGAGGCTCCCCTGTCCCTGGGATTCTCCAGGCAAGAGCACTGGAATGGGTTGCCATTTCCTTCTCTAATGCGTGAAAGTGAAAAGTGAAAGTGAAGTCGCTCAGTTGTGTCCGACTCTTAGCGACTCCATGGACTGTGGCCCACCAGGCTTCTCCATCCATGGGATTTCCCAGGCAAGAACAGTGGAGTGGGTTGCCATTTCCTTCTCCAGCAGTGATTTTGGAGCCCCCAGAAATAAAGTCTGACACTCTTTCCACTGTTTCCCCATCTATTTCCCCTGAAGTGATGGGACCGGATGCCATGATATTTGTTTTCTGAATGTTGAGCTTTAAGCCAACTTTTTCACTCTCCACTTTCACTTTCATCAAGAGGCTTTTTAGTTCCTCTTCACTTTCTGCCATAAGGGTGGTGTCATCTGCATATATAGTTCTAGCTTAAAGAAGATCAAGGGAACTAAATATAAACACCATCCTTTTTTGGATGCAGATTGAGGGAATGCAGGTGTAAATACCTACTAGAGACATTACTGGGATAATTAATGGAAATTAGGATATGAAACTAAATATTAGATAATAGTGAATCAATGACAACGAGTTTCTTTGGTATTTTAATGATGCTGTGGTTGTGCAGAAGATAGTTCATGTTCCTAGGAGATATATATTAAGGTATTTAGGGGTGAATGTCATGATGTTTGCAACTCACTCTCAAACAACTCATAAAAATTTACATAGACAGGTGAAGAGGTGACAGAAAGAAATTAAATGCAGCAAATGTAAATAATTGGTGAATCTAGTCTTTCAAGTCTTCAAGTTTAAAATGTTTTCAAAATAGAAAGTTGTGGAGGCAAGAAGAGAGAGAGAACATCCAGTCACCACTGCAAAACTATTTTTCCAGTAGATATCTTCTGTGTCCGTAAAGTCCTTAAATTTCTTGGAGATTTTAGGGGAAAAAAAGGTAGGGAGGTCAATAAGGTTGACTTATCAAAGACATTTCCTCTCATCCCCAGTACCACAGGCAGGCTTAATTCCCAAGTAAGCATAATAATGTAAGTTAATGATGCAAGACTTAGAAGATATTGTATAAAAGTGGTTAAGTAGTTCAGGGCTTCCCAGGCGGTGCTAGTGGTAAAGAACACACCTGCCAATGCAGGAGATATTGAGAGATGTGGTCCAATCCCTGGGTTGATAAGATCCCCTGAAGGAAGGCATGGAAACCCACTCCAGTAGAGAATCCCCATGGACAGAGCAGCTTGGCAGCCTACCATCCACAAGGTCACAAAGAGCCTGGCACGACTGAAGCAGTTTAGCAAGCAGGTAGTTCAACAAAGTGAGTTCAAGCTAGCCATCTTTTTCACAACAAAGAATACAAGCAATACAAACGGTTACAAGCAAACTCTCATCAAATCTCCATAATAACCAAATTAGACATTTAGTTTCATTTTAGAGATGAGAAAACCAAGGAAAAATCAAACTGAATTACTTCCTAGAGTTTTTATAACCGGCAAACAAATAAGTACATCATTAGGTGATACTAGAAGTTTTCTAAAGGTAAACATGTTAACCTTTTAAAAGCAGGATGCTTGATCCATTTTTCTTTTATAGCATTATTAATTTGCTATTTGTCCTTTATATTATAGCTTTATTCTGCCTCAAAACAACAAAGTTTTTCTAAAAAAACAAACAAACAAACAAAACCAAACTACATTAAGGCTTGATACAATCTTTGTTGCACTTAGGATAATAACCTGAAGTTTACTTATGAAGGAGTTTTTGTCTCCTTGTAATTCTTCTTCCTTTGTCACATCCCCTTTTTACTCCCTATGTTGTAGCCATACTTAACTACTTGTACTTCCTTCAAGCATAGGTTCTCTCATGCCACCAGCATTTAGTGGCGATAGTTTGTTGTTGCTTGGTCGCTAGGCTGTGTCTGAATTTTTGTGACCCCATGGACTGCAGCACACCAGGTTCTCCTGTCCTTCACTGTCTCCTGGAATTTGCTCATATTCATGTCCATTGAGGTGGTGATGCTATCTAACCATCTCACCCTCTGCCACCCCCTTCTCCTCTTGCCTGCAATCTTTCCCAGCATCGGGATCTTTTCCAATGAGCTAGCTCTTCACATCAGGTGGCCAAAGGATTGGAGCTTCAACATCAGCCCTTGCAGTGAATACTCAGGGCTGATTTCCTTTAGGATTGACTGATTTGATCTCCTAGTCCAAGGGGTTCTCAAGAGTCTTCTCCAGTACCACAATTTGAAATCATCAGGATCAATAAAGAGGCGGTCCTAAGATGGAGAAGGATTAGGACGGGGAGACCACTTAATTCATTGAAAGAACATTTGAATGCTGAGCAAATTCCACAAAACAACTTCTGAATGCTTACAGAGGACATCAGGCACCCAGAAAAGCAGCCCATTGTCTTCGAAAGGAGGTAGGACAAAATATAAAAGATAAAAAGAGAGACAAAAGAGTTAGGGATGGAGATCCATCCCGGGAAGGGAGTCTAAAGAGAAGTTTCCAAACACCAGGAAACCCTCTCACTGGCGGGTCTGTGGGGAGTTTTGGAATCTCAGAGGGCAATATAGCTGGGAGGAAAAATAAATAAATAAATAAATAAATAAATAAATAAATAAATAAACAAAACCCACAGATTACATGCCTAACGGCAACTCCCAGCAGAGAAGTATCCCAGACAGTCGCATCTGCCACCAGCAAGTGGGGGCTGAATGGGGAGGAGAGGGCTGCATTGTTTAGGGTAAGGACAGGCCTGAATGCCCTGAGGGCAATCTGAGGGAGCTAATGTGAGATAGCAACCTAAACTGTGGGATAGCCAGAGGGAGAGAGAGAGAGACAGAGAGAGAAAACTATCCCGTGAAAAGCCCTAACCTAAGGCACTGCCAGTCCGCTCACAGAACAAAGGACTGACTGAATACCAGAGGAGAGCTAGCAGGCTGCAGATCGGCCCATCCCCCGCTAGAGGCAGGGGGCAGGTGGGTGCCAGCCAGAGCCAGAAAGGGGCAAACTCAGCCCCAGAGACAGCATCCCCTACCAAACTGAAAACAAGCTTCCAGTTTCTAACCAAGACTTCCTGGGATTCTGGACGGTTGACATCCACCAGGAGGGTCGCAGCCAGAGATTAGCTCCCCAGAAGAGACACACAGCACTCTTGCGTCCGCTGCCACCCAGGAAACCGAGGCCTGGAACCAGAGAGGTAATAAGACGCACTCACCACCTGGGTAGAGTGCGCTCACCAAGCACCTGGTCACCTGAGCTGCTCGGACCAGGGAAGGGCACAAAACACAGGCCCAACAAAGTCAGCCTTTGTGGAGTACCCGAGAACCTGAACCTGAGCGGCTTAGACCTGGGCAGTGCACACAACCCAGGGCCCGCTCCCTGCAGAGCACCCTGGAGCCTGAGCAGTGTAGACTGGGTAAGCATGCACGCCGTGAGCGGGGGCAAAGCCAGTGTGGCTGAGACACTGCAAGCACCCCACACACACGCCAGTGATATTGTTTGTAGCGTTCCTCCCTCCCCACAGCAAGACTGAACAAGTGAGCCTGAACAAGAGACCACCTTCACCCCCTTGTGTCAGGGCAGAAATTAGAAACTGAAGAGAAATGCAAACAGAAGAAGCCAAATAAACAGAGGGAACCACTTTGACAGGTGCAACAGATTAAAATCCCTGTAGTCAACACCAACTACATTGAAAGGGGCCTATAGATCTTGAGAAGTATAAGCTGGAACAAGGAACTATCTGAAACTGAACTGAGCCTACATTGCCTGCAACAGCTCAAGAGCAATTCCTGGATATATTTTTATGATTATCATTAAAAAAATTTTTTTTTATTAAGTCCTCTATTCCTCCTTTAATTTTCATTTTTATAACCTACCATTACCATGCAAAACAAAACAAAAAAGACCGTATTTTTAAAGCAAATTTCATATATATTTCTTATACTTTGGGGGATTTTTTAAAATATTGTATTTTTGAGCATCTAATCTCTACTCTATACTTTTAATCCTTGCCTTTTGGTAGTTGTTATCAATTTTGTACATTTAAGAATCCAATCTTCAGTACCCATTTTTACTTAGGAGTGTGATTACTGGCTTGATTACTCTCTTCCCCTTTTGATTCTCCTTTTTCTCCCCCAGGTCACTTCTATCTCCTCCTTCCCCATCCTCTTCTCTACCTAACTCTCTGAATCTCTGTGTGTGTTCCAGGCTATGGAGAATACTTCGGGAACAGAGTACTGCCTAGATCTCTCTCTCTCCCTTTTGATTTCCCCTTTTCTTCTCCTGCTTATCTCTCTCTCCTTCCTCCCTCTTCTCTTCTCTAGGTAACTCCGTGAACCTCTCTGAGGGTTCCAGACTGTGGAGACCACATAGGGAATTGTTTACTGGCTAGATTGCTCTCTCCCCTTTTGATTCCCCCCTTCCCCTCCCGGTCACCCCTATCTCCCTCCTCCCTCTTCTCTTCTCCATTTAACTCTGTGAACCCCGCTGGGTGTCCCTCACTGTGGAGAATCTTTTCACCATTAACCTAAAAGATTTATCATCAGTGCTGTATGGATGGAGAAGTCTTGAGGCTACTGTAAGAATAACACTGAAAACCAGAGGCAGGAGGCTTAAGCCCAAAGCCTGAGAACACCAGAGAACTCCTGAAACCAGGGAACATTAATCAATAAGAGATTATCCAAAAGCCTCCATACCTACACTGAAACCAAGCCCCACCCAAGAGCCAACAAATTCCAGAGCAAGATATACCATGTAAATTCTCCAGCAACACAGGAACACAGTCCTGAGCTTCAATATATAGGCTGCTCAAAGTCACACCAAACCCATAGACATCTCAAAACTAACTACTGGACACTTCATTGCACTCCAGAGAGAAGAAATCCAGCTCCACCCACCAGAACACCTACACAGGCTTCCCTAACCAGGAAACCTTGATAAGCCACTTATCCAACCCCACCCACAGGGAAAAACCTCCACAATAAAGAGGAACCACAAACTGCCAGAATACAGAAAGGCCAACCCAAACACAGCAATCTAAACAAGATGAAAAGACAGAGAAATACATACTCAGCAGGTAAAGGAACATGATAAATGCCCACCAAACCAAACAAAAGAGGAGGAGATAGGGAGTCTACCTGAAAAAGAATTCAGAATAATGATAGTAAAAATGATCCAAAATCTTGAAAACAAAATGGAGTTACAGCTAAATAGCCTGGAGACAAGGATTGAAAAGATGCAAGAAATG
The DNA here is from genome assembly GCF_014754425.2 of Oryx dammah. Classification (NCBI taxonomy): domain Eukaryota; kingdom Metazoa; phylum Chordata; class Mammalia; order Artiodactyla; family Bovidae; genus Oryx; species Oryx dammah. The sequence goes on from NW_024070198.1 coordinate 19,104,549, forward strand.
TTTAACAAGGACCTAGAAGAAATAAAAAAGAGTCAATCAATAATGAATAATGCAATAAATGAGATGAAAAACACTCTGGAGGGAACCAACAGTAGAATAACGGAGGCAGAAGATAGGATAAGTGAGGCGGAAGATAGAATGGTAGAAATAAATGAAACAGAGAGGAAAAAAGAATTAAAAGAATTGAGAACAACCTCAGAGACCTCTGGGACAATGTCAAATGCCCCAACATTCGAATCATAGGAGTCCCAGAAGAAGAAGACAAAAAGAAAGACCATGAGAAAATACTCGAGGAGATAATAGTTGAAAACTTCCCTAAAATGGGGAAGGAAATAGTCACCCAAATCCAAGAAACCCAGAGTGTCTTAAACAGGATAAACCCAAGGCAAAACACCCCAAGACACATATTAATCAAATTAACAAAGATCAAACACAAAGAACAAATATTAAAAGCAGCAAGGGAAAAAGAACAAATAACACACAAGGGGATTCCCATAAGGATAACAGCTGATCTTTCAATAGAAACTCTTCAGGCCAGAAGGGAATGGCAGGACATACTTAAAGTGATGAAAAAGAAAAACCTACAACCCAGATTACTGTACCCAGCAAGGCTCTCATTCAAATATGGAGGACAAATCGAAATCTTTAGAGACAACCAAAAGCTGAGAGAATTCAGCACCCCCAAACCAGCTCTTCAACAAGTGCTAAAGGATCTTCTCTAGAAAGGAAACACAAAAAAGGTGTATAAACTGGAACCCCGAACAATAAAGTAAATGGAAATGGGATCATACTTATCAATAATTACCTTAAATGTAAATGGGTTGAATGCCCCAACCAAAAGACAAAGACTGGCTGAAGGGATACAAAAATAAGACCTCTATATATGTTGTCTACAAGAGACCCACCTCAAAACAAGGGACACATACAGATGGTAAGTGAAGGGCTGGAAAAAGATATTTCATGCAAATGGAGACCAAAACAAAGCAGGAGTAGCAATACTCATATCAGATAAAATAGACTTTAAAATAAAGGCTGTGAAAAGAAACAAAGAAGGACACTACATAATGATCAAAGGGTCAATCCAAGCAGAAGATATAACAATTATAAAAATATATGCACCCAACATAGGAGCACCGCAATATGTGAGGCAATGCTAACAAGTATGAAAGGTGAAATTAATGATAACACAATAATAGTGGGAGACTTTAATACCCCACTCACACCTATGGATAGATCAACTAAACAGATATTAATAAGGAAACACAAACTAAATGACACAATGGACCAGTTAGACCTACTTGATATCTATAAGACATTTCACCCCAAAACAATGCATTTCACCTTTTTCTCAAGTGCACGCTTCTATCTTCTCCACAATAGATCATATCCTGGGCCATATATCTAGCCTTGGCAAATTTTTAAAAATTTATATCATCCCAAAGAAAGGCAATGCCAAAGAATGCTCAAACAATCACACAATTGCACTCATCTCACACACTAGTAAAGTAATGCTCAAAATTCTCCAAGCCAGGCTTCAGCAATACGTAAACATGAACTTCCAGATGTTCAAGCTGGATTTAGAAAAGGCAGAGGAACCAGAGATCAAATTGCCAACATCCGCTGGATCATCGAAAAAGCAAGAGAGTTCCAGAAAAACATCTATTTCTGCTTTATTGACTATGCCAAAATCTTTGACCGTGTGGATCACAATAAACTGTGGAAAACTCTGAAAGAGATGGGAATACCAGACCACCTGACCTGCCTCTTGAGAAACCTATATGTAGGTCAGGAAGCAACAGTTAGAACTGGACATGGAACAACAGACTGGTTCCAAATAGGAAAAGGAGTACGTCAAGGCTGTATATTGTCACCCTGCTTATTGGACTTCTATGCAGAGTACATCATGAGAAACACTGGGCTGGAAGAAGCACAAGCTGGAATCAAGATTGCTGAAAGAAATATCAATAACCTCAGATATGCAGATGACACCACCCTTATGGCAGAAAGCAAAGAGGAACTAAAAAGCCTCTTGATGAAAGTGAAAGAGGAGAGTGAAAAAGTTGGTTTAAAGCTCAACATTCAGAAAACAAAGATCACGCTATCTGGCCCCATCACTTCATGGGAAATAGATGGGGAAACAGTGGAAACAGTGTCAGACTTTATTTCTGGGGGCTCCAAAATCACTGCAGATGGTGACTGCAGCCATGAAATTAAAAGATGCTTACTCCTTGGAGGGAAAGCTATGACCAACCTAGATAGTATATTGAAAAGCAGAGACATCACTTTGCCAACAAAGGTCCGTCTAGTCAGGGCTATGGTTTTTCCAGTGGTCATGTATGGATGTGAGAGTTGGACTGTGAAGAAAGCTGAGGACTGAAGAATTGATGCTTTTGAATTGTGGTGTTGGAGAAGACTCTTGAGAGTCCCGTAGACTGCAAGGATATTCAACCAGTCCATTCTAAAGGAGATCAGCCCTGGGATTTCTTTGGAAGGAATGATGCTAAAGCTGAAACTCCAGTACTTTGGCCACCTCATGCGAAGAGTTGACTCATTGGAAAAGACTCTGATTCTGGGAGGGATTGAGGGCAGGAGGAAAAGGGGACGACAGAGGATGAGATGGCTGGATGGCATCACCAACTCGATGGACATGAGTTTAAGTGAACTCCGGGAATTGGTGATGGACAGGGAGGCCTGGCATGCTGCGATTCATGGGGTCACAAAGAGTCGGACACGACTGAGTGACTGAACTGAACTGAACTGAAGTGAATCATCTTTTCTGACCACAGTGCAGTAAGATTAGATGTCAGTTACAGGAAAAAAAAAAACTGTTAAAAAATTCAACATATGGAGACTAAACAACACACTGCTGAATAACCAACAAATCACAGAAGAAATAAAAAAAGAAGTCAAAATATGCATAGAAACAAATGAAAATACAACAACCGAAAACCTATGGGACACTGTAAAAGCAGTGCTAAGCGGAAGGTTCATAGCAATACAGGCTTAACAAAATTAGAAATGAAAATGGAGAAATCACAACAGATAACACAGAAATACAAAGGATCACAAGAGACTACTATCAGCAGCTATATGCCAATAAAATAGACAACTTGGAAGAAATGGACAAATTCTTAGAAAAGGACAACTTTCCAAAATTGAACCAGGAAGAAATAGAAAATCTTAACAGACCCATCACAAGCAGGAAATTGAAACTGTAATCAGAAATTTTCCAACAAACCAAAGCCCAGGACCAGACAGCTTCACAGCTGAATTCTACCAAAAATTTAGAGAAGAGCTAACCGAAGAACTGATGCGTTTGAACTGTGGTGCTGGAGAAGACTCTTGAGAGTTCCTTGGACTGCAAGGAGATCCAACCAGTCCATTCTGATGGAGATCAGCCCTGGGTGTTCATTGGAAGGATTGATATTGAAGCTGAAACTCCAATACTTTGGCCACCTCATGCAAAGAATTGACTCACTGGAAAAGACCCTGATGCTGGAAGGGATTGGGGGCAGGAGAAGGGGGTAACAGAGGATTAGATGGCTGGATGGCATCATCGACTCGATGGACATGAGTTTGAATGAACTCCGGGTGTTGGTGATACACAGGGAGGCCTGGTGTGCTGCGATCATGGGGTCGCAAAGAGTTGGACATGTCTGATCAACTGAACTGAACTGAACTGAAGTGAACACCTATCTTACTCAAACTCTTCCAGAAAATTGCAGAGGAAGGTAAACTTCCAAACTCATTCTATGAGGCCACTATAACCCTAATACCAAAACCAGACAAAGATGCCACAAAAAAAGAAAACTATAGGCCAATGATCACTGATGAACCTAGATGCAAATATCTTTAACAAAATTCTAGCAAACAGAATCCAACAACATTTAAAAAGATCATACATCATGACCAAATGGGCTTTATCCCAGGAATGCAAGGATTCTTTAATATCTGCAAATCAATAAATGTAATACATCACCCTAACAAATTGAAAGATAACCATATGATTATCTCAATAGATGCAGACAAAGCCTTTGACAAAATTCAATATCCATTTATGATAAAAATCCTCCAGAAAGTAGGAATAGAAGGAACATACCTCAACATAATAAAAGCTATATATGACAAACCCACAGCAAACATTATCCTCAATGGTGAAAAATTGTAAGCATTTCCCCTAAACTCAGGAACAATGCAAGGGTGCCCACTCTCACCACTACTATTCAACATAGTTTTGGAAGTTTTGGCCAAAGCAGTAAGAGCAGAAAACGAAATAAAAGGAATCCAGATTGGAAAAGAAGAAATAAAACCCTCACTGTTTGCAGATGACATGATCCTCTCCATAGAAAACCCTAAAGACTACACCAGAAAATTACTAGAGCTAATCAATGAATATAGTAATGTTGCAGGATACAAAATTAACACAGAGAAATCCCTTGCATTCTTATACACTAACAATGAGAAAACAGAGAAATTAAGGAAACAATTCCATTCACCATTGCAACGAAAAAAATAAAATACTTAGTCATGAAGTGAAGCGAAGTTGCTCAGTCGTGCCTGACTCTTTGCAACCCCATGGATAGTAGCCTGCACCAAGCTCCTCGGTCCATGGAATTTTCAAGGCAAGAAGTACTGGAGTGGGATTCCCTACCTAAAGAAACAAAAGACCTATATATAGAAAACTATAAAACACTGGTGAAAGAAATCAAAGAGGACACAAATAGATGGAGAAATACACCATGTTCATGGATCAGAAGAATCAATATAGTGAAAATGAGTATACTACCAAAAGCAATCTATAGATTCAATGTACTCCCTATCAAGCTACCAATGGTATTTTTCACAGAACTAGAACAAATAATTTCACAATTTGTATGGAAATACAAAAAAACCTCGAATAGCCAAAGCAAACTTGAGAAAGAAGAATGGAACTGGAGGAATCAACCTGCCTGACTTCAGGCTCTGCTACAAAGCTATAGTCATCAAGACAGTATGGTAATGGCACAAAGACAGAAACATAGATCAATGGAACAAAATAGAAAGCCCAGAGATAAATCCACGCACCTATGGACACCTAATCTTTGACAAAGGAGGCAAGAATATACAATGGAGAAAAGACAATCTCTTTAACAAGTGGCGCTGGGAAAACTGGTCAACCACTTGTAAAATAATGAAACTAGAACACTTTCTAACACCATACATAAAAATAAACTCAAAATGGATTAAAGATCTAAACATAAGACCAGAAACTATAAAACTCCTAGAGGAAAACATAGGCAAAACACTCTCCGACATACATCACAGCAGGATCCTCTATGACCCACCTCCCAGAGTAATGGAAATAGAAGCAAAAATAAACAAATGGGACCTAATTAAACTTAAAAGCTTTTGTACAACGAAGGAAACTATAAACAAAGTGAAAAGACAGCCTTCAGGATGGGAGAAAATAATAGCGAATGAAGCAAATGACAACGAATTAATCTCAAAAATATATAAGAAACTCCTGCAGCTCAATTCCAGAAAAATAAACGACCCAATCAAAAAATGGGCCAAAGAACTAAGCAGACATACAGATGGATAACAAACACATGAAAAGATGCTTAACATCACTTATTATTAGAGAAATGCAAATCAAAACCACAATGAGGTACCATCTCTCGCTGGTCAGAATGGCTGCTATCCAAAAACCTACAAACAATAAATGCTGGAGAGGGTGTGGTGAAAAGGGAACCCTCTTACACTGTTGGTGGGAATGCAAACTAGTACAGCCACTATGGAGAACAGTGTGGAGATTTCTTGGAAAACTGGAAATAGAACTTCCATATGACCTAGCAATCCCACTGCTGGGCATACACACCGAGGAAACCAGAATTGAAAGAGACACATGTATCCCAATGTTCATCGCAGCAGTTTATAATAGCCAGGACATGGAAGCAACCTAGATGTCCATCAGCAGACAAATGGATAAGAAACCTGTGGTACATATACACAATAGAATATTATTCAGCCATTAAAGATAATACATTTGAATCAGTTCTAATGAGGTGGATGAAACTGGAGCCTATTATACAGAAGTAAGCCAGAAAGAAAAACACCAATACAGTATAAAAACGCATATATATGGAATTTAGAAAGATGGTAGCAATAACCCTATATGTGAGACAGCAAAAGAGACACAGATGTATAGAACAGTCTTTTAGACTCTGTGGGAAAAGGTAAGGATGAGATGATCTGAGAGAATAGCATTGAAACATGTATATTATCATATGTGAAACAGATCGCCAGTCCAGGTTCAATGCATGAGACAGGGTGCTCAGTGCTGGTGCACTGGGATGACCCAGAGGGATGGGATGGGGAGGGAGGTGGGAGGGGGATTCAGGATGGGGAACACATGTAAACCCATGGCTGATTCATGTCAATGTATGGCAAAAGCCACTACAATATTGTAAAGTAATTAGCCTCCAATTAAAATAAATACATTTTTTTAAAAATGAAATCATCAGTTCTTTGGTGCTTAGCCTTCTTTATAGTCCAACTCTCACATTTGTACATGACTTCTGGAAAAACCATAGCTTTGACCAGATGGACGTTTGTCAGCAAACTGATGTCTCTGCTTTTTAACATACTGTCTAGGTTTGTCATAGCTTTCCTTCCAAGGAGCAAATTTCTTTTAATTTTCATGGCTGCAATCACTGCCTGCAATGATTTCGGAGCCCAAGAAAATAAAATTTGTCACTTCTTCCACTTTTTCTCCATCTGTATGCCATGAAGTGATGGAACTGGATGCCATGATCTTTGTTTTTTGAATGTTGAGCTTTAAGCCAGCTTTTTCTCTCTCTTCTTTTACCCTTATCAAGAGACTCATTCTTCTTCACTTTCTGCCATTAGAGTGGTATCATCTGCATATATGAGGTTGTTGATATTTCTCCTATAAACCTTGATTCCAGCTTGTGATTCATCCAGCCCAGCATTTTTCATGATGTACTCTACATATAGGTTAAATAAGCAGGGTGACAATATACAACCTTGATGTATTCCTTTACTAGTCTTGAACCAGTCAGTTGTTCCATGCCTGGTAAGGTTTAAATCAGGGGAAACATGATGTGGCTCCTCATGCCATGGCTTTGGCTAATGTAAGCATATCAAATACAAAACTACTCAAGACCAAATATATACATAGGAGTGAGGAGACCAAGATTCTGCTTCTAGGATGGTTATTAGGGCAACTGCCTTGTCCTCACAGAGCTTCAATTTGCTCACCTATAAAAGGAGGTGATTAAATCAGATAATCTCACATGTCCGTCTCCTCACTGTTCTCAATGTCTATGGATCTCTGAAGTTGCTCTAGAGGAAGCACAGGAGATTTGTGTAATAAATTCTGGTATAAAAGAGATTTTCCTCCTCTTAAGAGAAATCATCTCAAATAAGCTGTGAAAATCAAATGAAGGATAAAGTTCCAATTCACAATCAAGTTTAATGGACTTCACTGATGATACAACATAAATCCAAAATGTGTTTATCTTTGGAGATTACATCAAATTACATATGAAAATCAAAATAATATTATGAAACATGTGAAATGAGAGATTAATTTTAAATTGTAGTATGAAATCTAGCTCCACTTTGGCTATCAGGCAGAAAATGGGCTCAGGGGGCAGTGAGCCTACGTAATAAATGTACTGATATGATTGTAGCCCATGAAGGAGAAAACTTAGTGTTTCATTTTTCCTCATCTGTTAGACACAGAAATAAATCACTAAAAGCTCTGGAGAAGATTAGTGCCTGAGGTAACTAACATAGAAATACCTTGAAATTATTTAATCTCTCCCTCTCTCTTCCTTCCAAAAGTCTCAGAGCTCCTTCCACACATTGAAACTGACACCTGGGTGGTGTGGAATCAATTGTAATAAAGCTAGAAGAAGAAGCATTCCCATATTATTTGACTCACTCAGTGTGGGAAGTGGTAACACAAATGAGGGAAACTATTTTCCAGTTTCACTCTTCTATTCAGGGAAGATTTCAAGCAAGTAATAATTCTAGCAAATGCTGATGTGTTTATACACACCACAGGTTCTATGATTAGGAAATTACCTTGAGAATCAGAAAATTAATTAATATGTATTGTTGTTCAAAACCTTTAATTTTAAAATATGTTTTTAGATGTTCAGAAGCAAAACTAGCTAGAGAATTCATTCAGTATTTAGCATTTATTGAAAGCCTAGTAATGGAATACACTGAGTGAGGTAAAGGAATACAAGAATGAATGACACAATCCCTAATCTCACAAACTAGAAACCAGTCTGAATACTGCTAATGTCATTAAGTATATCTAGTTGCAAAGCCAAATCACTGAAGCTCACTTAGATAGTTTTTATCAAAAAGCTGATGTCAAAGGGTAGAGGGCTTCTTGATTTCAAAAAGACTTACTAGAGAGCCATATACTGGTTCCAAAAATGCAGGTCTCACATAATATACGCTTTTTGTCTCCTTTGAGCTGAAATTCTCTGAGAAAATTTTAAGTTACAAGGCATTAAAACTATTTCCTCTATAAGAATATATTTGGGGAAGAGCGAGAGAGAGAAAGAAGGAGAAACAGTATATGCAGGAAGGCAGAATTAGGTGGTTCTGAGAACTATTTACAAAGTGTCAGAAAACAGGTGATATGTTCTTTATGATAATTACTGCCAGATAGCATAAGAGTGAAGAGAAGTTTACAAGGTACAGACATAAATGAAACCATAGTGAAGATCCAAATAGAAAACCATTAATTCTTAGGGAAAAAACTGTTTTATCAATTAATGTTTGCAACAGTTAATAAGTCACTAAATTTTTACTAGAAAGTTATTTCACTTTTACTTAAGTGCTTATATATATTTAAAATATTGCTCATTGTTTTAACTTTTGTGATGTATACATGAGTTGGAGACAACATGCCAGACTAGAAGAACTTGAAAGTGAAAATGAAAGCCCCTCAGTCATGTCTGACTCTTTGCAACCCCGTGGACTAGTCCATGGAATTCTCCAGGCCAGAATACTGGAGTGGGTAGCCTTCCCCTTCTCTAGGGGATCTTCCCAACTCAGGGATTGAACCCAGGTCTCCAGTATTGCAGGCAGATTCTTTACCAGATGAGCCACAAGGGAAGCCTGAGAATACTGGAGTGGGTAGCCTATCCCTTCTCCAGCGGATCTTCCTGAAACAGGAATCAAACCAGGGTCTCTTACATTGCAGGCAGATTCTTTACCAACTGAGCTATCAGGGAAGCCCTTGAGCTCATTTCTTCTCATGAAAACACCAAAATCACAATTAACTGCTGAAGTACCATTGACAAAAAAGACTGGAACCTACCGAAAGAGATATTCCACATCCAAAGATAAGAGGCCCCAATGATGGCAGGAAAAGTACTTTGTGATACAATCAAACCCCAACCGACTGGGTGAGTAACACAGAAACTGAAAAATATATCCCACAGAGGTTCTCCCACAAAAGTGACAGTTCTGAGTCCCACATCAGGCTCTCTGGTCTGGGAGTTTGGCAACAGGAGAAGGAACCTCGATATCATTTGGTTTTGAAGGATAGTGAGGCTTGATCCCAGAAACTCCACAGGATTGAGGGACACAGAAATGCCACTCTTGGAGGGTACACACAAAGACTCATGCACACCAGGACCCAGGGGAGAAGGCATAACTTCAGAGGAGCCTAGGCCAGACATACCTGCTGGTCTTGGAGAGTCTCTTGGGGAGGCAGGGGGCAGCTATGGCTTACTCTGAGGACAAGGACACTGGTGGCTAAGGTACTGGGGAATACTCATGAGTGTGAGTTCTCCTGGAAGCTGCCATTTTGACACCAAGATTTGGCCCCACCCAACAGCCTATAGGCTTCAGTGCTGGGATTGTTATTGCTCAGTTGCTAAGTCATGTCTGACTCTTTGCAGCCCATGGACTGCAGCATGCCAGGCTTCCCTGTTCATCACTATCTCCCAGAGTTGGCTCAAACTCATGTTCATCAAGTCAGTGATGCCATCCACCCATTTCATTCTATGTTCCCCTCTTCTCCTCCTGTCCTCAGTCTTTTACAGCATCAAGGTCTTTTCCAATGAGTAGGCTCTTCACATCAGGTGGCCAAAGGATTTGAGCTTCAGTTTCAGCATTAGTCCTTCCAGTGAATATTCAGGGCTGATTTCCCTTAGGAATGACTGGTTTGATCTCCTTGCAGTCCAAGGGACTTTCAAGAGTCTTCTCCAGTATCACAATTTAAAAGCATCAGTTCTTTGGCACTCATCCTTCTTTATGATCCAACTGTCACATTCATACATGACTACTGGAAAAACCATAGTTTTGACTATATGGATATTTGTTGGCAAAGTGATGTCTCTGCTTTTTAATATACTGTCTAGGTTTTTAGCTTTTCTTTTTTTCTTTTAATTTTATGGCTACAGTCATCATCTCCCATGATTTTGGAGTGCAAGGAAATAATATCTATCATTGTTTCTACTTTTTCCCGTTATATTTGTCATGAAGTGATGGGACCAGATGCCATGATCTTAGTTTTTTGAATCTTGAGTTTTAAGCCAGCTTCACTCTCCTCTTTCACCCTCATCAAGAGGCTAAGTTCTTCTTCACTTTCTGCCATTAGAGTAGTATCATCTGCATATCTGAAGTTATTGATATTTCTCCTGGCATCTTGATTCCAGCTTGTGATTCATCCAGCCCTGCATTTTGTATGATGTATTCTGTATATAAGTTAAATAGGCAGGATAACAAAATACTCCTTTCCCAGTTTTGACAAAGTACTCTTTCCCAATTTTGAACCAGTCCATTGTTCTATGTCTGGTTCTGCCTTAGGCCAAAACAACCAACAGGATGGGAACACAGCCCCACCCAGCAGTCAATAGGCTGCCTAAAGTCTTCCTGAAAGTAGAGCTGCCTCTAAACACACCCCTTGGCATGGCCCTGATCACCAGAGGGACAAATCCAGCTCCAGCCACCAGTGGGCAGGCACCAGTCCCTCCCACCATAAAGCCTTCACAAGCCTCTAGACCATCCTCACCTACCAGAGTGCAGACACCAGAAGCAAGAAGAATTACAGTCCCACAGCCTGTGGAATGGAGACCACAAACACAAAAAGTAGACAAAATGAGACAGCATAGGAAAATGTTGCAGATGAAGGAACAAGATAAAATCCCAGAAGAACAACTAAGTGAACTGGAGATAGGCAATCTACCTGAAAAAGAACTCAGAATAATAATAGTAAAGATTACCCAAGACCTCAGAAGAAGAATGGAGGCACAGACTGAGAAGATACGAGAAATGTTTAGCAAAGAGCTAAAAAATATAAGGCACAAGCAAACAGAGTTGAATAATACAATAACTGAAATGAAAAATATACTAAAAGGAATCAATTGCAGGATAACTAAGGCAGAAAAAACAGGTAAGTGAGCTGGAAGACAGAATGGGGACAATCACTTCTGCAGAATACAATAAAGAAAAAAGAGTGAAGAGAAATTAGGACTGTCTAGGAGACCACTAGGATGACAGTAAACACACCAATATTCACAATATAGGGTCCCAGGAAAGTAAAAGTAAAAAGAAAAGAAAGCCCGAGAAAATACTTAAAGAAATAATAGCTGAAAAATTTCCTAACATGGGAAATGAAGCAGTCACCCAAATCCATGAATTACAGAGAGTCCCATAAAGGGCAAACCTAAACAGAAACATACTGAAACACATAGTAATCAAAGTGACAGAAATTAAAGACAAAGAAAATATTAACAGTAAAAAGAGTAAAGCAATAAATAACATACAAGGAAACCCCCATAGGGTTTTCAGCCAATTTTTCAGCAGAATCTCTGTAGGCAGAAGGGTGTGGCATGATATGTTTAAAGTGATGAAAGGGAAAACATGAAACAGAGAAGATTCTACCCATCAAGGCTCTTTTCAGACTCAAGGGAGAAATTAAGAGCTTTAACGACAAGAAAAAGCTAAGAGAATTCAGCACTATCACCAGCTTTACAACAAATGTTAAAGGATCTTTTTAGGTAGAAAAGCAATGGCATCCCACTCCAGTACTCTTGCCTGGAAAATCCCATGGACAGAGGAGCCTGGTAGGCTGCAGTCAATGGGGCCGTTAGGAGTCAGACATGACTGAAAGACTTCACTTTCACTTTTCACTTTCATGCATTGGAGAAGGAAATGACAACCCACTCCAGTGTTCTTGCCTGGAGAATCCCAGGGACAGGGGAGCCTGGTGGGCTGCCGTCTCTGGGGTCACACAGAGTTGGACACGACTGAAGTGACTTAGCAGCAGCAGCAGCAGCAGGCAGAAAAGAAAAGGCTACAACTAGAAACAAGAAACTAACAAATGGGAAAACTCACTGGTAAAGTCAGACAGTAAAGATAGAAATTCATCCACACACAAATATGATATCAAAACCAGCAATCATGAGAAAAGGAGAGTACAAATTCAGGATATTGGAAATACACTTGAAATTAAGAGATGAGAAGCATAAAACAATATTGTATATAAATATTAACTGCTTTATCAAAACCTCATGATAACCACATGCCCAAAATCTAAATGTAAAATGTAAACAGATTAAATGATCCAATCAAAAGGCAGGGGCTGAATGGTATGAAAATAAGACCCACATATATGCTGTCTACAAAAGACCCAGTTCAGACCTAAGGACACATGAAGACTGACAGTGAGAGGATGGAAAACATTATTTCAAGCAAATACAAATTAAAAGGAAAGTGGAGTAATAATACTCATAGCAGACAAAATAGCTTTTAAAATTAAGATTATTACAAGAGACAAAGAAGAACACTACATAATGATCAAGGTATCAGTCCAAAACAAAGATGTAATGAAGATAAATATATATGTGCCCACATAGGAGCACCTCAATATAAAACACAAATGCTAATAACCATAAAAGGAGAAGTCAGTGGCAACACAATAATAGTGGGGGACTTTAACACTCTGTTTTCATCAATGTCAGATCATCCAAACAGAAAATCAGTAAGGAAGCACAGGTCTTACATAACACATTAGACCAGAGGGTCTTAACTGATATTTAGCATTCCATCCAAAAGCAGAAGAATATATATTCTTTTTCTTAAGTGTACATGGAATATTCTCCAGGATAGATCACATGCTGTACCATAAAGAAAGACTCAGTAAATTCAAGAAAATTAAAATCACATCAAGCAAATTTTCTGACCCCAATGCTACAAGGCTAGAAATAAACTACAAGGAAAAAGAAAAAAACTGTAAAAACAAAACAAAACACACACACACACAAAGTGGAGGCTAAACAATATGCTTCTAGACAACCAAAGGATTCTGAAGAAATTTAAGAGGAAATAAAAAAATACCTAGAGACAAAAAAAAAAAAAATCCAAAACCAGTGGGATTCAGCAGGAGCAACTGCAAGAGGAAAGTTTATAGCAATACAATCTTACACTAGAAAAAATGAAAAATCTTGAACAACCTAAACTTACACCTTAAGCAAGTAGGAAAGAAAACCAAACAAAACCCAAGGTTAATAGAAGGAAAGAAATCAAAATGATCAGAGTAGAAATAGAGAAAAAACAATAGAAAAGATAAATGAAACTAAGAATCAGATCTTTGAAAAGATAAAACAAAATTGATAAACCTTTAGCCAGACTCACCAAAGAAAAAAAGGGAGAGGGCCCGGAGATAGTAACATGGAAACAAACGTTACTATATGTAAAACAGACAGCCAATGGGAATGTATGACTCAGGGGACTGACTCAAACTTGGACTCTGTAACAACCTAGAGAGGTGGGATAGGGAGAGAGGTGGGAGGGTTGTTCAAGTGGGAGGGGACATGGGTAAACCTATGGCTGATTCATATTGACGTTTGGTAGAAACCAACACAAAACTGTAAACCAATTATCCTTCAATTAAAAATAAGTAAATCTAAAAAAATCAGCAGTGAAAAAGAAGTTAAAATCCACACCACAGAAATACAAAGTATCATAAGAAAGTACTACAAGCAACTACATGCTAATGAAATGAACAATCTAGAAGAAATGGGACATATTCCTAGAAAGGTACAATCTCCTAAGACTGAACCAGGAATAGAAAATATGAACAGACTAATCACAAGTACTGAAACTGAAACTATGATTTTAAAACTCCCAACAAACAAAATTCAGGGCTAGCTGGCTTCACAAGCAAATTCTATCAAACGTTTAGATAAGAGTTAACACTTAACATTCTGAAATTATTTCCAAAAAATTGCAAAAGAAGTAACACTCCCAAATTCATTCTATGAGGCCACTGACACCCTGATAGCAAAACCAGACAAAGATAATGCAAAAAAGAGAATTACAGGGCAATACCACTGATAAAGATAGATGCAAAAATCCTCAACAAAATACTAGCAAAGCAAATCCAATGATATATTAAAAGGATCTTATATCATGATCAAGTGGACTCTATCCCAGGGATGTAAGGATTTTTCAATATTTGCAAATCAATCAGTGTGATACACCACATTAACAAATTGAAGAATAAAAACCATATGATCATCTCAATAAATGCAGAAAAAGGTTTGGACAAGATACAACATCCATTTACGATAAAAACTCCCCAAAAGGTGGGTATAGAGGGAACCTATTTCAACATAATAAAGGCCATATATGAGAAATATATGTGGCCTAGTTAACATTGTTCTCAATGGTGAAAAACTGAAGACATTTCCTCTATGATCAGGAACAAAACAATGATGTCCACTCTTTCTACTATTATTCAAAGTAATTTTCGAAGTTCTAACCATGGAAATTATAGTAGAAAAAGAAATAAAAGGAATCCAATATGGAAAAGAAGAAGTAAAACTATCACTGTTTGCAGATGACATGATACTGTACATAGAATATCTTAAATATATTACCAGAAAAATATTAGACCTCATCAATGAATTTGATAAAGTTGCAGGATACTATAATAATATACAGAAATCTGTGCATTTCTAAACATAAACAATGAAAGATCAAAAAGAGAAATTAAGAAAACAATCCCATTCACCATTACACCAAAAATAATAAAATATCTAGGAATAAACCATTCAGGTATGACCTAAATCAAATCCCTTATGATTATACAGTGGAAGTGAGAAATAGATTTAAGGTACTAGATCTGATAGACAGAGTGCCTGATAAACTATGGAAAGAAGTTTGTGACATTGTACAGGAGACAGGGATCAAGACCATCCCCAAGAAAAAGAAATGCAAAAAAGCAAAATGGTTCTCTGAGGAGGACTTAAAAATAGCTGTGAAAAGAAGAGAAGCAAAAAGCAAAGGAGAATGCAGAGTTTCAAAGAATAGCAAGGAGAGATTAGAAAGCCTTCCTCAGAGATTAATGCAAAGAAATAGAGGAAAACAACAGAATGGGAAAGACTAGTGATCTCTTCAAGAAAATTAGAGATATCAAGGGAACATTTCATGCAAAGATGGGCTCAATAAAGGACAGACATGGTATGGACCTCAAAGAAGCAGAAGATATTAAGAAGAGGTGGCAAGAATATACAGAAGAACTATACAAAAAGGATCTTCACAACCCAGGTGATCACAATGGTGTGATCACTCACCTAGAGCCAAACATTCTGGAATGTGAAGTCAAGTGGGCCTTAGGAAGCATCACTATGAACAAAGCTAGTGGAGATGATGGAATTCCAGATGAGCTATTTTAAATCCTAAAAGATGATGCCATGAAAGTGCTGCACTCAATATGCCAGCAAATTTGGAAAACTCAGCAGTGGCCATAGGACTGGAAAAGGTCAGTATTCGTTCCAATCCCAAAGAAAGGCAATGCCAAAGAATGTTCAAACTACCACACAATTGCACTCATCTCACACACTAGTAAAGTAATGCTCAAAATTCTCCAAGCTAGGCTTCAGCAATACATGAACTGTGAACTTCCAGACGTTCAAGCTGGATTTAGAAAAGGCAGAGGAACCAGAGATCACATTGCCAACATCCGCTGGATCATCGAAAAAGCAAGAGAGTTCCAGAAAAACATCTATTTCTGCTTTATTGACTCTGTATGCCAAAGCCTTTGACTGTGTTGATCACAATAAACTGTGGAAAATTCTGAAAGAGATGGGAATACCAGACCACCTGACCTGCTTCCTGAGAAACCTGTATGCAGGTCAGGAAGCAACAGTTAGAACTGGACATGGAAAAACAGACTGGTTCCAAATAGCAAAAAGAGTATGTCAAGGCTGTATATTGTCACCCTGCTTATTTAACTTATATGCAGAGTACATAATGAGAAATGCTGGGCTGGATGAAGCACATGCTGGAATCAAGCCTGGCAGGAGAAATATCAATAACCTCATATATGCAGATGACACCACCCTTATGGCAGAAAGTGAAGAGGAACTAAAAAGCTTCTTGTTGAAAGTGAAAAAGGAGAGGGAAAAAGTTGGCTTAAAGCTCAACATTCAGAAAACAAAGATCATGGTATCACTTCATAGCAAATAGATGGGGAAACAGTGTCAGACTTCATTTTGGGGGGCTCCAAAATCACTGCAGATGGTGATTGCAGCCATGAAATTAAAAGATGCTTACTCCTTGGAAGGAAAGTTATGCCTAACCTAGACAGCATATTAAAAAGCAGAGACACTACTTCGTCAGCAGAGGTCTGTCTAGTCAAGGCTATGGTTTTTCCAGTAGTTATGTATGGATGTGAGAGTTGGACTGTAAAGAAAGCTGAGCGCAGAAGAATTGATGCTTTTGAACTGTGATGTTGGAGAAGACTCTTGAGAGTCCCTTGGGCTGCAAGGTGATTCCACCAGTCCATCGTAAAGGAAATCAGTCCTAGGTGTTCATCGGAAGGAATGATGTTGAAGCTGAAATTCCAGTACTTTGGCCACCTGATGTGAAGAGATGACTAATTTGAAAAGACCCTGTTGTTGGGAAAGATTGAAGTCAGGAGGAGAAGGGGACGATGGAGGATGAGGTGGTTAGATGGCATCACCGACTCAATGGACATGAGTTTGGGTAAACTCTGGGAGTTGGTGATGGACAGGGAGGCCTGGAGAGCTGTAATTCATGGGGTTGCAGAGAGTCAGACACGACTGAGCAACTGAATTGAACTGAAACCAACCTAAGACTTGTACTCTGAAAATTATAAGATGCTAATGAAAGAAATCAAAGATGACATGAACAGATGGAAAGATACAAATTCTTGAATTAAAAGAATCAATGTTGCTAAAATGACCGTACTACCTAAGGCAATCTACAAATTCAATGTAATACCTATCAAATTACAAATGGCATTTTTTGCAGGTCTAGAACAAAAAATCTTAAAATTTGTATGAAAACATAAAAAATGCCAAACAGTCAAAGCCATCTTGAGAAAGAACTGGAGGAATTTGGCTCCCTGACCTCAAGCTATATTATAAAGCAAAAGTAATCAAAAAGCTTCCCAGGCTGTTCAGTGCAAAGAGATGCGGAGACACAGGTTTGATCCCTGGGTTGGGAAGATCCCCTGGAGGGGGAAATGGCAAGTCACTCCAGTACTCTTGCTCGGAGAATCCTATGGACAGAGGAGCCTCGCAGGCTATGATCCATAGGGTTGCAAAGAGTCGGACATGACTAAAGCACATAGCATGTATGCATGCATAGGATCAGTCACTCAGTCATGTCCAACTCTGCAACCCCACAGCCTGCAGCACGCCAGGCTTCCCTGTCCATCACCAACTCCTGGAGATTGTTGAAACTCATGTCCATTGAGTTGGTGATGCCATCCAACCATCTCATGCTCTGTTGTCCCCTTCTCCTCCTGCCTTCAATCTTGCCGAGCATCAGGGTCTTTTCAAATGAGTCAGTTCTTCGCGTCAGGTGGCTAAAGTATTGGAGTTTCAGTTTCAGCATCAGTCCTTTCAATGAATATTCATGACTGATCTCCTTTAGGATTGACTGGTTGGATCTCCTTGCAGTCCAAGGGACTCTCAAGAGTCTTCTCCAACACCACAGTTCAAAAACATCAGTTCTTCAGCACTCACCTTTCTTTGTGGTCCAACTCTCACATTCATATGTGACTACTGGAAAAACCATGGATTTGTCTATAGGGACCTTTGTCAACAAAGTAATGTCTCTGCTTGTTAATATGCTGTCTAGGTTGGTTGTAGCTTTTCTTCCAAGGAGCAAGTATCTTTTAATTTCATGGCTGCAGTCACCATCTGCAGTGATTTTAGAGTCCAAGAAAATAAAGTCTCTCACTGTCTCCATTGTTCCACCATCTATTTGCCATGATCTACCTAAGTTAGAAAACCCAGAAATAAACCCATGCACCTCTAGGTCAATTAATCTATGACAAAGGAGACAAGAATATCCAGTGGAGAAAAGACAGTCTCTTCAATAAGTGGTGCTGGCTACTATGGATAAAATATATAACTAACGGGAACCTTCTATGTAGCACAGAGACCTCTACTCAGTGCTCTGTGGTGACCTAATTGGAAAGAAAATCCATAAAAGAGAACACATATGTATATATATAGCTGGGTCACTTTGCTGTACAGCAGAAACTGATACAGCAGTGTAAAGTAGCTATACTCCAAAAAAAATTATTTTAAAGAATGAAATTAGAACATTTTATAACAGCATACACAAAAATAAACACAAAATGGATTAAAGACCTAAATGTAAGACTGGATACTACAGAACTCCTAGAGGAAAAGATAGGCAGAACACTCTTTGACATAAATCACAGAAATATCTTTTTGGATCCCCTTTCTAGAGTAATGAAAATAAATAAATAAGTAAGGGACCTAATTAAATTTAAAGGTTTTGCACAGCAAAGGAAACCATAAACAAAACGAAAAGGCAATGCACAGGATGGGACAAAGTATTTGCAAACAATGTGACTGACAAGGGATTAATCTCCAAAATGTACAAACTACACAAATTTAAATATTTCCACTGCTATACTTAAAATAAATAATCAATAAGGACATCCTATGTAGCACAGTGAACTCTTAATATAATAACCTAAATAGGAAGATAATTTGAAAAAGGATAGTATATGTTTAACTCATTTTGCTGTATACCTGAAACTAACACAACATTATTAATTAACCATACTCTAATATAAAACTGAAAAGATGTGGTACACATATACAATGGAATATTAACAGCCATAAAACTTTTTTAATGTATTACTAATAGTGGGAAAATTATAATGCATGGTTACAATTGGTGTTCTTATACCAATTTTTAAAAGTTTAAGGAAAAGCAACATCAACAGGACTTTTTCCTTACAACTTTCACTCCGAGTGTGGCATGGAAGATGGATTTGGGGCTGGGGAACAGAGAAGGGCTAGAGATAGAAATAGAACATAGGAGATTATTGTAACACTATAGACAAGAGTTAGACTTTTCATTGGTTAGATAGAGAAGAAGAAAAATAATACAATATAACTTGAAGCTTTCAATGAGAAACAGGTTGTGAGTAATAACATATTTGAAACAGAAAACTCTTGAGAGTCCCTTGGACTGCAAGGAGATCCAACCAGTCCATCCTAAAGGAAATCATCCCTGAATATTCATTCGAAGGACTGATGCTGAAGCTGAAACTCCAATACCTTGGTCACACGATATGAAGAACTGACTCATTTGAAAAGAGCCTGATGCTGGGAACGATTGAAGGCAGGAGGAGAAGGGGACAACAGAGGACGAGATGATTGGATGGCATCAATGGACTTGATTTTGAGTAAACTCTAGGAGTTGGCGATGGACAAGAAGGCCTGGAGTGCTGCAGTCCATGGGGTCGCAAAGAGTCAGACACGACTGAGTGAACTGAACTGAACAAATTTTAAAGAAGAGCAAAAATTCTAGGAAAATTCCTTCAGGTCTTTATTCAAATGTCTCTTTTTAAGTGAAGCCATTTGTAGCAGGTTACAAAAATGGCATGTTCATTGCATCATTTCCTATTTCTGGGTATACAGGAAGACATTTGCTACACATCCCTGTAGCAAAGGGTGGGAGCATGTGATTTAATTTTGCAAAAGGCAACATAAGCAGGAGTAGTGTGCCACTTCCAGGACAAGTAACTTATTGGATACTGTCTCTCTCTGCCCTGAGAAGCTATAAGTCTGTGTGGCAGCATCACAATGCGGATAAAGCCTTGAATGCTGACTCACAGAATGGAGTGATGAATCATCTACATCAGTCTTCCTATGAACAAAAACTAAACCTCTGTTGGGCTAAACCACTGAAACCTAAGTTTCTAACATTCCTTCCCTGGCCACTATTTCTAAAACTTTCTCTGCTTCCTCACAAACATTAAAACAACAACAACAACAACAACAAAAAAAAACACCACATACACTCACACACATACATTTTATCTTGCTTCTTGCACTTTTTTTCTCTTTAGCAACTTTTAAGTCTATAACGTGTTGTTGTTTAGTCTGTAACTCTTTTGTGACCCCATGGACTGCAGCCCACCAGGCTCCTATTTCCATGGTATTTCCCAGGCAAGAATACTGGAGTGGGTTGCCATTTCCTTCTCCAGGAGATATTCCCAATTCAGGGATTGAACCTGTGTCTCCAGCATTGGCAGGTGGATTCTTTACCACTGAACCACCAGGGAAGCCCAGTCTATAACCTACATGTTATCTACTTATCTTGTTTATTATCTGTCTTCCTCAATAAAAATATATTCAATGAGGGCAGGAATTGGTATGTGTTTGGCTCATTATTATAACCTTAGTGACAAAGAAGGAGAAGGCAATGGCAACCCACTCCAGTACTTTTGCCTGGAAGATCCCATGGATGGAGGAGCCTGGTAGGCTGTGGTCCATGGAGTCTCGAAGAGTCGGACATGACTGAGCGAATTCACTTTCACTTTTCACTTCCATGCATTGGAGAAGGAAATGGCAACCCACTCCAGTGTTCTTGCTTGGAGAATCCCAGGGACAAAGGAGCCTGGTGGGCTGCCATTTATGGGGTCGCACAGAGTCAGACACAACTGAAGCGACTTAGCAGCAGCAGCAGCAGGTACTTAGTAGATACTTGCCGAATGAATGAATTAAAAGATGGTAAGTTTAGTTTTGTCTAGAAAACAGACCTTCAAGTGGAGAGGTACTATGGACAATTGTGAATGCAGATATGGAGATCCACAGACACATACTTGGGACATACCAACATAGTAGGAGGGGTCACAGTTGGAGTCAGAGGAATGAATTGAGAGGCTGGATTTTTCAAGAACAGAAGATGAAACAAAGTCTGGATGTTTACTAAGGATCAACACTTTTGAAAGGAAGGAAAGGAAGTGAATTGAATAGAAGACATCAAACTGCAATGCAAGCTGAAAATGCCTTGACCAACTTGATGAGTAGCTCTAAAGTATAATGCCGCCTGTCAGAGACGCCTTGCATAAAATAAAATGGATTGGTCTTTACATCCGCAACTCCAGTCACTAATGTGAGCTGCTCTGAGAAAGGCTGACCTTGGGTGAGGCAGACATCCTAAAGGAACTAACAGCTGGAGGATGTTGTCTGCGAACTTCACTCCCAACCGCTGGACAGCAAGCATTTCTTTGAAGGGAAATCTGAACATTACATCTCTATATCACAAATGAGAAAAGATGAGAAAGCTAAAGGCTAGGATTGCCAGACTTCGCAAATACAAATAATGCTAATATGTTAATACTAGCATGTCCCATATATTTGGGACATATTTATGCTAAAAATTATTCACTGTTTATTTGAAATTCAAATTTAACTGGAGATCCTGGGTTTTTATTTTTTAATTGAAGGATAATTGGTTTACATAATTTTGCTGTTTTCGGTCAAACCTCAACAATGAATCAGTCATAGGTGTACATATATCCCCTCCTGTTTGAACCTCCCTCCCATTTCCCACCCCATACCACCCCTCCCACTCAACACAACCCCTGTTTGAGTTTTCTGAGCCAAAGAGCCACTTCCCGTTGGCTATCTATTTTACATATGATAGTGTAAGTTTCCATGTTACTCTTTCAATATATCTTACCCTCTCCTCCCTTTTCCCCTTGTCCATAAGTCTATTCTCTATGTCTGTTTCTCAATTGTTGCCCTGTAAATAAATTCTTCAATATCATTTTTCTAGATTCTGTATATATGTGTTAGAATATGATATTTATCTTTCTCTTTCTGACTCACTTCACTCTGTATAATAGGTTCTAGGTTCGTCCACCTCATCAGAACTGACTCAAATGCATTCTTTTTTATGATCGAGTAATATTCCATTGTGTACATGTACCACAACTTCTTTATTCATTCATCTGTCAATGGACATCTAGGCTGCTTCCATATTCTAGCTATTGTAAATAGTGCTGCAATGAATAATTGGATACATGTGTCTCTTTCAATTTTGGTTTCCTCGGTATATGCCTAGGAGTGGGATTGCTGGGTCATATGGTGTTTTTATCTTAGTTTTTTAAGGAATCTCCATACTGTCTTCCATAGTGGCTGTATCAATTTACATTCCCATCAACAGGGCAAAAGCATTCCCTTTTCTCCACACATCTCCAGCATTTATTGTTTGTAGACTTTTCAATGATGGCCATTCTGACTGGTGTGAGGTGATGGAGGAGCTACTCTATGTTTAAGGTCAGGAGGGGTGGCCATGAGGAGACACCCCTCATCCAAGGTAAGGAGCAGCAGCTGCACTTTGCTGGAGCAGCCGTGAAGAGATACCCCATGTCCAAGGTAAGAGAAACCAAAGTAAGATGGTAGGTATTGCGAGAGGGCATCAGAGGGCAGACACACTGAAACCATACTCACAGAAAACTAGTAAATCTGATCACATGGACCACAGCCTTGTCTAACTCAATGAAACTAAGACATGCCATGTGGGGCCACCCAAGACAGATGGGTCATGGCGGAGAGGCCTGACAGAATGTGGTCCACTGGAGAAGGGAATGGCAAACCACTTCAGTATTCTTGCCTTGAGATTCCCATGAAGAGTATGAAAAGGCAAAATGATAGGATACTGAAAGAGGAACTCCCCAGGTCAGTAGGTGCCCAATATGCTACTGGAGATCAGTGGAGAAATAACTCCAGAAAGAACGAAGGGAAGGAGCCAAAGCAAAAACAATTCCCAGTTATGAATGTGACTGGTGATAGAAGCAAGGTCCGATGCTGTAAAGAGCAATATTGCATACAACCTGGAATGTTAGGTCCATGAATCAAGGCAAATTGGAAGTGGTCAAACAGGAGATGGCAAGAGTGAACATCAACATTCTAGGAATCAGTGAACTAAAATGGACTGGAATAGATGAATTTAACTCAGATGACCATTATATCTACTGCTGTGGGCAGGAATCCCTTAGAAGAAATGGAGTAGCCATCATGGTCAATAAAAGAGTCCGAAATGCAGTACTTGGATGCAATCTCAAAAATGACACAATGATCTCTGTTCATTTCCAAGGCAAACCATTCAATATCACGGTAATTCAATCTTATGCCCCAACCAGTAATGCTGAAGAAGCTGAAGTTGAGCAGTTCTATGAAGACCTACAAAACCTTTTAGAACTAACACCCCCAAAAGATGTCCTTTTCATTATAAGAGACTGGAATGCAAAAGTAGGAAGTCAAGAAACACCTAGAATAACAGGCAAATTTGGCCTTAGAGTACACAACGAAGCAGGGCAAAGGCTAATAGAGTTTTGCCAAGAGAACGCACTGGTCATAGCAAAGACCTTCTTCCAACAACACAAGAGAAGACTCTACACATGGACATCACTAGATGGTCAACACCAAAATCAGATTGATATTCTTTACAGCCAGAGATGGAGAAGCTCTATATAGTCAGCAAAAACAAGACCGGGAGCTGACTGTGGCTCAGATCATGAACACCTTATTGCCAAATTCAGACTTAAATTGAAGAAAGTAGGGAAAACCACTAGACCATTCAGGTACGATCTAAATCAAAACCCTTATGGTTATACAGTGGAAGTGAGAAATAGATTTAAGGGACTAGATCTGATAGACAGAGTGCCTGATGAACTATGGATGGAGGTCCATGACACTGTACAGGAGACAGGGATCAAGACCATCCCCATGGAAAAGAAATGCAAAGAAAAAAAAAAAAAAGGCTGTCTGAGGAGGCCTTACAAATAGCTGTGAAAAAAAGAGAGGCGAAAAGCAAAGGAGAAAAGGAAAGATATTCCCATTTGAATGCAGAGTTCCAAAGAATAGCAAGGAGAGATAAGAAAGCCCTCCTCAGTGATCAATACAAAGAAATAGAGAAAAACAACAGAATGGGAAAGACTAGAGATCTCTTCAAGAAAATTAGAGATACCAAGGGAACATTTCATGCAAAGATGGGCTCAATAAAGGACAGAAATGGTATGGACCTAACAGAAGCAGATATTAAGAAGAGGTGGCAAGAATACACAGAAGAATTATTTAAAAAAAGATCTTCATGACCCAGATAATCACAATGGTGTGCTCACTCACCTAGAGCCAGACATTCTGGAATGTGAAGTCAAGTGGGCCTTAGGAAGCATCAGTACAAACAAAGCTAGTGGAAGTGATGGAATTCCAGTTGAGCTATTTCAAATCCTGAAAGATGATGCTGTGAAAGTGCTGCACTCAATATGCCAGCAAATTTGGAAAATTCAGCAGTGGCCACAGGACTGGAAAAGGTCAGCTTGCATTTCAATCCCAAAGAATGCTTGAACTACCACTCAATTGCACTCATCTCACACACTAGTAAAGTAATGCTCAAAATTCTCCAAGCTAGGCTTCATCAATACGTAAACCATGAAATTCCAGATGTTCAAGCTGGTTTTAGAAAAGGCAGAGGAACCAGAGATCAAATTGCCAACATCTGGTGGATCATCGAAAAAGCAAGAGAGTTCCAGAAAAACATCTATTTCTTCTTTGTTGACTATGCCAAAGCCTTTGACTGTGTGGATCACAATAAACTGTGGAAAACTCTGAAAGAGATGGGAATACCAGACCACCTGAGCTGCCTCCTGAAAAACCTGTATGCAGGTCAGGAAGCAACAGTTAGAACTGGACATGGAACAACAGACTGGTTCCAAATAGGAAAAGGAGTATGTCAAGGCTATATATTGTCACCCTGGTTATTTAACTTCTATGCAGAGTATATCATGAGAAACGCTGGGCTGGAAGAAGCACAAGCTGGAATCAAGATTGCCAGCAGAAATATCAATAACCTCAGATATGCAGATGACACCACCCTTATGGCAGAAAGTGAAGAGGAACTAAAAAGCCTCTTGATGAAAATGAAAGAGGAGAGTGAAAAAGTTGGCTTAAAGATCAACATTCAGAAAACGAAGAAAATGTCATCTGGTCCCATCACTTCATGGGAAATAGATGGGGAAACAGTGGAAACAGTTTCAGACTTCATTTTGGGGGGGTCCAAAATCACTGCAGATGGTGACTGCAGCCATGAAATTAAAAGATGCTTACTCCTTGGAAGGAAAGTTATGACCAACCTAGATAGCATATTAAAAAGCAGAGACATTACTTTGTCAGCAAAGGTCCATCTGGTCAAGGCTACGGTTTTTCCAGCGGTCATGTATGGATGTGAGAGTTGGATTATAAAGAAAGCTGAGTGCTGAAGAATTGATGCTTTTGAACTGTGGTGCTGGAGAAGACTCTTGAGAGTCCCTTGGACTGCAAGGACATCCAACCAGTCCATTCTAAAGGAGATCAGTCCTGGGTGTTCTTTGGAAGGACTGATCCTAAAGCTGAAACTCCAATACTTTGGCCACCTCATGTGAAGAGTTGACTCACTGGAAAAGACTGTGATGCTGGGAGGGATTGGGGGCAGGAGGAGAAGGGGGCGACAGAGGATGAGATGGCTGGATGGCATCTCCGACTTGATGGACA
Source organism: Oryx dammah (assembly GCF_014754425.2). Classification (NCBI taxonomy): domain Eukaryota; kingdom Metazoa; phylum Chordata; class Mammalia; order Artiodactyla; family Bovidae; genus Oryx; species Oryx dammah. The sequence continues at coordinate 19,130,429 of NW_024070198.1, forward strand.
TGAGTTTGAGTAAAGTCCTTGAGTTGGTGATGGACAGGGACACCTGACATGCTGTGATTCGTGGGGTTGCACAGTCGGACACGACTGAGCGACTGAACTGACTCATTGGAAAAGACCCTGATGCTGGGAGGAACTGGGGGCAGGAGGAGAAGGGGCGACAGAGGATGAGATGGCTGGATGGCATCACAGACTCGATGCATGTGAGTTTGGGTGAACTCCGGGAGTTGGTGATGGACAGGGAGGCCTGGCTTGCTGTGATTCACGGGGTCACAAAGAGTCGGACACAACTGAGCAACTGAACTGTACTAAAGTGAATAATGAGTGATGTGGAGGATCTTTTCATGTGTTTGTTAGCCATGTGTATGTCTTCTTTGAAGAAATGTCTGTTTAGGTCTTTTTCCCACTTTTTGATTGGATTGTTTGTTTTTCTGGCATTGAGTTGTATGAGCTACTGGTATATTTTGGAAATTAATCCTTTGTCAGTTGTTTCATTTGCTATTATTTTCTCCCATTCTGAGGGTGGTCTTTTCACTTTGCTTATAATTTCCTTTGCTGTACAAAAGCTTTTAAGTTTAATCAGGTCCCACTTGTTTACTTTTGTTTTTATTTCTGTTACTCTAGGAGGTGGGTCATAGGTGATCTTGTTTTGATTTATGTCATTGAGCGTTCTGCCTATGTTTTCCTCTAAGAGTTTTATAGTATCTGGTCTTACATTTAGGTCTTTAATCCATTTTGAGTTTATTTTTGTGTATGGTGTTAGGAAGTGTTCTAATTTCATTCTTTTACATGTAGCTGTCCAGTTTTCCCAGCCCAATTTATTGTAGAGGCTGTCTTTGCCCCAGTGTATATTCTTGCCTTCTTTGTCTAAAATAAGGTACCCATAGGTGCATGGGTTTATTTCTGGGCTTTCTATCTTGTTCCATTGGTCTATATTTCTGTTTTTGTGCCAGTACCATACTGTCTTGATGACTGTAGCTTTGTAGTATAATCTGAAGTCAGGAAGGCTGATTCCTCCAGTTCCACTCTTCTCTCTCAAGACTGCTTTGGCTATTCAGGGTCTTTTGTGTTTCCAACATAAATTGTGAAATTTTTTGTTCTAGTTCTATGAAAAATGTCATTGGTAATTTGATAAGAATAGCATTGAATCTGTAGATACTATACTTGGTAATATAGTCATTTTCACAATATTGATTCTTTCCACCCAGGAACATGGAATATCTCTCCATCTGTTTATGTTGTCTTTGGATTTCTTTCATTAGCGTCTTATAATTTTCTGTGTACAGTTATTTTGTCTCCCTAGGTAAGTTTATTCCTAGTTATTTAATTCCTTTTGTTGCAATGGTGAATGGTATTGATTCCTTAATTTCTCTTTCTGATTTTTCATTGTTAGTATATAGAAATGCAAGTGATTTCTGAGTATTGATTTTGTATCCTGCAACTTTGCTAAATTCACTGATTAGCTCTAGTAATTTTCTGATACTTTCTTTAGGGTTTTCTATGTATAGCATTATGTCATCTGCAAACAGTGAGAGCTTTACTTCTTCTTTTCCAATCTGGATTCCTTTTATTTCTTTTTATTCTCTGATTGCTGTAGCTAGGACTTCCAGAACTATATTGAATACTAGTGGTAAAGTGGACACCCTGTCTTGTTCCTGTCTTAGGGGGAATGCTTTCAGCTTTTCATTATTATTGAGAAAAATATTTGCTATAGGCTTATCATATATGGCCTTTATTATGGTGAGGCAGATTCCTTTCTATGCCTATTTTTGAAGAGCTTTAATCATAAATGGGTGCTGAACTTTGTCAAAAGCTTTTTCTGCATCTACTGAGATAATCATATGGCTTTATCCTTCAGTTTTTTATATAGTGTATCACATTGATTGATTTGTGTACATTGAAGAATCCTTGCATCCTTGGAATAAACCCAACTTGATCATGATGTATGAGCTTTTTGACATGTTGCTGAATTCTGTTTGCTAAAATGTTGAGGAATTTTGCATCTATGTTCATCAGTGATGTTGGCCCATAGTTTTCTTTTTTTGTGTTGTCTTTGTCTGGTTTTGGTATCAGGGCAATGGTGGCCTTGTAGAATGAGTTTGGAAGTGTTCCTTCCTCAGTAGTTTTTTTGAAAGAGTTTTAGAATGATAGGCATTAGCTCATCTCTAAATATTCAATAGAATTCTCCTGTGAAGCCATCTGGTCCTGGGCTTTTGATTTTTTTGGAGATTTTTGATTACAGCTTCAATTTCAGTGCTTGTAATTGGGTTGTTCATAATTTCTATTTCTTCCTGGTTCAGTCTTAGAAGATTGAACTTTTCTAAGAATCTGTCCATTTCTTCCTGGTTATCCATTTTATTGCCATATAGTTTTTCATAATAGTCTCTTATAATCCTTTGTATTTCTGCATTGTCTGTTGTAACCTCTCCTTTTTCATTTCTAATTTTGTTGATTTGATTCTTTTTTCTTTTTTTCTTGATAAGAGTCTGGCTAAAGGTTTGTCAATTTTGTTTACCTTCTCAAAGAACCAGCTTTTAGTTTTATTAATCTTTACTATTGTTTCTTTCATGTCTTTTTCATCTACTTATGCTCAGATCATTATGATTTCTTTCCTTCTATAATTTTGGGGGTTTTTTGTTCTTCTTTTTCCAGCTGTTTTAGGTGTAAAGTTAGGTTGTCTATTCAATGTTCTTGTTTCTTGAGGTAGGACTGTATTGCTAGAAACTTCCCTTTTAAAACTGATTTTGCTACATCCTGTAGGTTTTGTGTTGTTGTGTTTTCATTGTCATTTATTTCTAGAAATTTTCTGATTTCCCTTCAGTAACCTGTTGGTTATTTAGAAATGAGTTGTTTAATCTCCATGTCTTTGTGTTTCTTACAGTTTTTTTTTCTTGTAATTGATATCTAGTCTCATAGCATTATGGTCAGAGAAGATGCTTGTTATGATTTCAATTTTCTTAAATTTACTGACGTTTGATTTGTGACCCAAGATGTGGTCTATCCTGGAGAATGTTCCATGTGCACTTGAGAAGAAGGTATATTCTCCTGCATTTGGATGGAATGTCCTGAAGATATCAATAAGATCCATCTCATCTAATGTATCACTTGAGACTTGTGTTTCCTTATTAACTTTCTGTTTTGATGATGCATCCATTGATGTGAGTGGGGTGTTGAAGTCTGCTACTATTATTGTGTCACTGCCTATTTCTCCTTTTATGTCTGTTAGTGTTTGTCTTATGTATTGAGGTGCTCCTATGTTGGTTGCATAAATATTTACAATTGTTATGTCTTCCTCTTGGACTGATCCCTTGATAACTATGTAGTGTCCTTCCTTATCCCTTGTAATCTTTTTTATTTTAAGGCCTATTTTGTCTGATGTGAAGATTGCTACTCCAGCTTCCTTTTCTTCCCATTTGCATGGAATATATTTTTCCATCCTCTCACTTTTAGTCTATATGTGTCTTTAGGTCTGAAGTGGGTTTCTTATAGACAGCATATATACGGGTCTTGATTCTATATCCATTCAGCCAGTCTCTGTCTTTTGGTTGGAGCATTTGATCCATTTACATTTAAAGTAATTATTGATATATATGTTCCTATTGCCATTTTCTTAATCATTTGAGGTTGATTTTATAGATCTTTTTTCTTCTCTTTCATATCTTGACTATATAAGCTCCTTTAACATTTGTTGTAAAGCTGGTTTGGTGGTACTGAATTCTCTTAACTTTTGCTTGTCTGAAAAGTTGTTTATTTCTCCATCAATTTTGAATGAGATCCTCGCTGGGTACAGTAATCTTGATTGCAGATTTTTTCCTTTCAGTACTTAAATATATCCTGCCATTCCCATCCCGCCTGCAGAGTTGCTGCTGAAAGATCAGCTGTTAAGCATATGGGGCTTCCCTTGTATGTTACTTGTTGCTTCTCCCTTGCTGCTTTTAATATTCTTTGTTTTTAGTGTTTGTTAGTTTGATTAGTATGTGTCTTGGTGTGCTTCTCCTTGGGTTTATCCTGTATGGGACTCCTTGTGCCTTTTGGGCTTGATTGGCTATTTTCTTTTCCATGTTGAGGAAATTTTCAACTATAATCTCTTTAAAAATTTTCTCATACCCTTTCTTTTTCTCTTCTTCTTCTGGGATCCCTATATTTCAAATGTTGGTGCATTTGATATTGTACCAGAGGTCTCTGAGACTATCCTCAGTTCTTTTCATTCTTTTTACTTTATTCTGCTCTTCAGAAGTTATTTCCAACATTTCATCTTCCAGCTCACTGATTTGCTCTGCTTCAGATATTCTGCTATTGATTGCATTTAGACTATTTTTAATTTCAGTAATTGTGTTGTTTGTCTCTGTATGTTTATTCTTTAATTCTTCTAGGTCTTTGTTAATTGATTCTTGCATTTTCTCCATTTTGTCTTCAAGGTTTTTGATCATCTTTACTATCATTATTCTGAATTCTTTTTCAGGTAGGTTGCCTATTTCCTCTTCATTTATTTGGACTTTTGTGTTTCTAGTTTTTTCCTTCATTTGTGTAGTATTTCTCTGTCTTTCCTATTTTTTTTAACTTATTGTGTTTGAAGTCTCCTTTTCCCAGGCTTCAAGACTGAATTCTTTCTTTTTTGGTTTCTATCCTAAGGTTGGTCCAGTGGTTTGTGTAAGGTTGGTATAGGGTGATATTTGTGCTGACTTTTGTTGTTGTTGTTTATTTGTTTGTCTTTCCTCTGATGAGCAAGGTTGAGTGAGGTGGTAATCCTGTCTGCTGATGATTGGGTTCGTATTTTTGTTTTGTTTGTTGTTTAGATGAGGCATCCTGCACAGGTTGCTACTGGTGGTTGGGTGATGCCGGGTCTTGTATTCAAGTGGTTTCCTTTGTGTGAGTTCTCAGTATTTGATACTCCCTAGGGTTAATTCTCTGATATCCTAGGGTCTTGGAGTCAGTGTTCCTATTCCAAAGGCTCAGGGCTTGATCTCTGGTCAAGAATGAAGATTCAACAAGTGATTTGTTATGGCATTAAGTGAGATTAAAACAAATATCCAAAAATGAGAAACCAAAGATGAACCCCAGACAAATGGCAATTAGAAAATCACGCAAATAATAGTTAAAATAATGGCACATACACATATACATATAAATCCATGAGCAAAGTCAAAACAGTCCAACAAAAGTAAAGTATAGTAGATTGGCCTGGTGAACAAAGGAAATCAAAAATTATATTTGCCAGTTAAGAACAAAACTAACTAAAGCACAAACCAGAAAACAAAACTAAAGCAAGTGGGGATTAAAGCAATGAAAACAAAAGTAACAAATATGTTTAGAGGAAAGGCAAGAAAGAAAAGAACAAAGAATAGATATGGAATGTTAAATAGAGGTAGAACTGCAAGGGGGAAAGAACAGTAGGAAATAAATGAATAAATGTGGGACTTTGTCCAAACAAAGGAATAAATGTAGAAAAAATATAATAGGCTTAAAAAATTAAAATTATAAAAAAAGAGAAAAGAAAAAAAATGGGAGAAGAAAGAAAAAAAGGAAAACTCCAGAGAACTGCAAAAGCCCAATGTAAAGGCAGAGGTTTATAACAACAATAAAAAGTATGACTGAATATACACATATAGATATACACCCATAAGCAAAATGAAAACAGTCCAACAAAACTAAAGTACAATAGACTGACCTGAGAACAAAGGAAATAAAAAATTGTATCTACTAGAACAAAACTAACTAAAGCCCAAACTGGAAAATGAAACTAAAGCAGGGTATCAATTGGGAAATAAAGCAATGAAAATAAAACTAACAAAATGTTGAGAGGAAAAGAAAGAAAGTAAAGAAAGAATAGATATGCATAGTTAAATAGTGGTAGGTGTAGAAGATTTATATACATTAAAGATAAACTGAAAGGGGAAAAGAATAGTAGGAAAGGCAAACAAAGGAATAAATGTACAAAAATATATAATAGGTTTAAAAAAATTTTTAATGAAATTATTAAAAAAAAAAGAGAAAAGAAAAAATAGAAGAAGAAGAAAGAAAAAAGGAGGGGAAAGGAAAACTCCAGAGAACTGCAAAAGCCCAACGTAGAGACAAAGATTTATAACAACAATAAAAAATGTGACTGAGGGGAAAAAAAAAAAGCTCAAAAGCTTAATTAGATTTCATAGTGCCAATAAAATTGACAACTACAACAGGAGGGGAAAGGGGAAAAAAATAAAACATATCCAAAAGAATCTACAGAACAAGTCAAGAAGAATAAAAAATGTTTTTCTTGAGTCATTGCTGTCAGAGTCCTTGCCCTTGCTGGGAGTTACAGTTCACCTCAGCTCCCTAGGATGCCCTCCAACACTGTGCTGATCTCTGGACCTGCTGTGGTGGCAGTTCAGATTCTAATCTGGTCCTACTCTTGTGTGTTCTTGCCTCCAATGTCCACAGCTATCATAACTAGTGCTTTTCTTTTCTGGGCACTCTCAATGACCTTTTAAATATTCCATAGACACACAGTCTGCCTAGTTGATAGTGTGGATTTAATCTGCAGCTTGTACAGCTGGTGGGAAGGTTTTGAGTCTTCTTCCTTAGCCACACTGCCCCTGGGTTTCAACTGTGGTTTTATTTCCACCTCTGCATGTGGGTTGTCCACTGGGATTTGCTCCTGAGGTTGTCCTGGAGGACTTGGGTTTGCCTCTGTGAGGGCCAGGTGTGGAGTGGTGCAGCTGCTTGGGTGGCAGGGATTCTGGCAGCACTAGGTACTCAGGGGAGTTGGCAGTCAGGGCAGCAGGAAATATAGTGCTTTAGAGGGGTAGGGGTATGGCAACCAGTGTTAGCCAATAAGCTCTAGTATTCTTGCCTGGAGAACCCCCCTCCCTGCCAGAGAAGCCTGGCAGGCCACAGTCTACAGGGTCACAATGAGTCAGACACTACCGAAGCAACCCTGCACACATAGATGCAAGACTTTTTTTGCCTGTGGCAGCTCTGCTCCAGTGAGAGTTGAGCGTGAAGGTGGCACAGCTGCTTGGCTTGTGGGGACCCTGGTGGTGCCAAGTGTGCAGGGACATGGACTGCCTCCACCGCAGGAATTATGGCCCTATCAGAGTCTTTTTTTGAGCCTCTTGTAGCTGGCGATCAGAAGGCCTCTTTGGCCAGTCTTTCTCCATAGCTCCTCCCATTCAGGCACTTAGAGGGCTCCCTTGCCTGGACTCCTCTGTTGTTTGGTGAGTAAGGCACATAGAGGGGCACCCCTGGCTGGGGTACTACTCTGTAGTTCAGCACATCAGTCACTGAAAGGAGCATTCTGGGTGGGGTCCTGCTCTGTAGTTCAGTGTGTCAGTCATTTGATGGGCCAGCCTCTCTATTGTTCAGCTGCGGATGCTGGCTTGTGGGGAGAGAGAGGCTGTGGTGATGGCTCCACCCCTACGCGTGACTCAACAGTATCAGCTTGCTTCCAGGGCTGCCCGGCTTTCCTCCACAGGCATTTCCTACCACAATCTCCCACTCATCCCCTTGATCAGTCTCTCCACAGTCAACAGCAGCCCTCGCCCTGGGATTGCTCCACAAACCCTAAACTCCAGCTCCCAGCCACTGCACCTTCCAGGGGACCTGCATCCCTATCTGGTGTATGTATGGCTGCAGCAAGGACTGTGATTCTTGTTCCATTTAGGCTGCCCCAGATCAACTGTTTCACTCTCGGCCTTAAATGTTTCTCCTGTGACTCAGACCATTGCTCTGATGTGGAGGCTGGACCCCTGCTTCAGTTCCCCCACCCTCCAAGGGCAGGTCCAGTCCTACTAACACTTCTATTATTCCCACTAGTTCCTTCATCCTACCAAGTTCTGAGTGGTTCTATATATTCTTTTCCTCTGGTCAGGTATTCCTGTCGGCTCTCAGCTGGCATTCTGAATGCACTTCTGTGTCTGAAGGTGTATTCTTGATGTATCCATGGGGAGAGATATACTCCACATACACCTACTCCTCCCCCATCTTGTTCTCCCTCCTGTTCCAATTACTCATCTCTAAATTTTTATCAATATTATCCCTCAGGTTTCTTATTTTCTTACAAGACTTGCATCCTGCTCTCAAAGGCCTCAGCAATCACCTGGAATGGTCCACACATGCTCAGCCCTACTCAGACATAGTAGTCTGTTGCACAAACTGGAGGCTGGAACCTGAAAAAAAATTTTTTTTAACATTTGTTATATATTTGTCTGTGTTGGGTTGTGGCACATGGGCTCAGTAGTTGCAGCATGTCGGCTTAATTGCTCCAAGGCATGTTCCCCAATCAGGGATCAAGCTCAGGTCCCTTGCATTGCAAGGCAGATTCTTAAACACTGGACCAGGGGAGGTCCTGTTTTCTATCTGACAACTCTACTATGGGCTGAGTCTTAGTGTAGAGCTATAGTTGTCAGGAGAGAAGTAAGTGGAATTGTCAAGAAGAGATAAGAGAAAGTCATAGAATGATTCAAGAACCAAGATGAAAGAATAGCAGTGAGATCCAAAGAAGAAGGTTATTTTCAATAGAATAAGGTGCATATAATAGCAAATCTTGAAAAGTAAAGAAGATACATAAAAGAAGATAAAGACTAAGAACAACTGCAGTGACAAATAGACTACAGATTTTTAAAAAAGCTTCAAAAAGGAATAGTATCAGTATTAAATGACACATACAGGCAGAACACATACAGCTATACAATATTTGGGCAGAGGAAGAGCAGTGGGTGACATATGTCAAATTAGCTGTGGTAGGGTATGCCTTGCCACAAGATGGCACTCATAGTTCCTCTTTTTCTGAGTTTCTATCTATAAACATTTTATAAAAATGTTATTGTCACAGAACAAAGAGGATATCTTATGTTTCACAACTTACATATAACCTTGTGTCTCATTTTCTATCATTTCCCCACAGCTTATCATTGTTTTTCCCTTTATAATATGAATACATACTGTTAGAATCGAGTGGGGAGGTTGGGGAGGTACTAGAATCTGGAGGAGGGAACAAATGTAATGCTATAGCAGACAGCACCAAAGTCTTAACAAAAGGCTTTGGGACTAGCCATCAAATGAAGACCAATGAGCTTCAAGAAAATTAATGCAGATGGAAATGGAAGCCAGATTGCTTAGTGGTGAGGACCAATAGCGCCTGAAAAAGCAGAGAGACTGTGTTTAGCACGTCTGCTGGGAAAGACAGGATGGAAGACAGGTAGACTTTTCCTCGAAAGTGATTACTTCCCAAATGGAACTTTGTTTCCTTATCCGTACGTTTCAAATACTTAATCAAACTACCTGTTAAATGGCACTTGATCTCATACAACACTATCTCTACAAAGTAAATGCATTTCTGCTGCAGAAGTACATGTCTTTAACTAAATAACCCTTTTGGTTCCCCAATATTATAGCACTTCTTTCTTTTCAAAATAAATTCATATTTATTCATCATATTATATTGCCCATACAGTGAGTGTTTGAATGAAAGCTTCAAAATTTGCCTAATATTGCATAGAAACAGAGCCGTGGGCCAGTTTTCTGATGCATAATTCCACACCCCTTCTCTAGAATTATTTTTCCTGTCACTAAATTTCTTTTTTTTAATATAAATTAATTTATTTTAATTGGAGGTTAATTACTTTACAATATTGTGTCACTCAATTTCTATTTCAAGTTTCTGCTTATCTAATTTTATTTTTCTAGCATGAACAAAATGAAAATGGCTCCTTGAAATTACCCTGTTTTGTATAATTTCCATGCTACACGAGATATGTAACAGTTAAACATTACCTGCATCTGGAATAGTATGGGAAAATATGTTCATTATCATTTCCGATTTTTATAAAACCTAATATAACCTTGAAAGTGAAAGTCGCTCACTGTGCCCAACTCTTTGCGAGCCCATGGACTATACAATCCATGGAATTCTCCAGGGCAGAATACTGGAGTGGGATAGCCTTTCGCTTCTCCAAGGGATCTTCCCAATCCAGGGTTCGAACCCAGGTCTCCCATATTGCAGGCGGATCCTTTACCAGCTGAGCTACAAGGGAAGCCCTTGAGCTGAACTTAAAAGAACTGACAAATTCAGTTCAGTTCACTTCAGTTCAGTTGCTCAGTCGTGTCCAACTCTTTGCAAACCCATGGACTGCAGCATGCCAGGCTTCCCTGTCCATCAACAACTCCCAGAGCTTGCTCAAACTCATGTCCTTTGAGTCAGTGATGACAATCAATCATCTCATCTTCTGTCATCCCCTTCTCCTCCTGCCTTCAATCTTTCCTAGCAACAGGGTTTTTTCCCAATGAGTCAGTTCTTCACATCAGGTGGCCAAAGTATTGGAGCTTCAGCTTCAGCATCAGTACCTCCAATGAATATTCAGGACTGATTTCCTTTAGGGTTGACTGGTTGGACCTCCCTGCTATCTAAGGGACCCTCAGGAGTCTTCTCCAACACCATAGTTCAAAGGCATCAATTCTTTAGCACTCAGCTTTCTTTATAGTCCAACTCTCACATCCATACATGACTACTGGAAAAACCATAGCTTTGACTAGACAGACTTTTGTTGGCAAAGTAATGTCTCTGCTTTTAAATATGCTGTCTAGGTCGGTTGTAGCTTTTCTTCCAAGGAGCAAGCGTGTTTTAATTTCATGGCTGCAATCACCATCTGCAGTGATTTTGGAACCCCTAAAAATAAAATCTGTCACTGTTTCCACTGCTTCCCTATCTATTTGCCATGAAGTGATGGGACCAGATGCCATGATCTTAGTTTCCTAAATGTTGAGTTTAAGCCAACTTTTTCACTCTCTTCTTTCAATTTCATCAAGAGGTTCTTTAGCTCTTCTTCACTTTCTGCCATAAGGGTGGTGTCATCTGTATATTGGAGATTATTGATATTTCTCTCAGTAATCTTGATTCCACCTTGTGCTTTATCGAGCCCAGCATTTCTCTTGATGTACTCTGCATATAAGTTAAACAAGCAGGGTGACAATATACAGCCTTGACGTACTCCTTTCCCCATTCGGAACCAGTCTGTTGTTTCATGTCCAGTTCTAACTGTTTTATCTTAACCTGCATATGTATTTCTCAGGAGGCAGGTCAGTTGGTCTCATCTCTTTAAGAATTTTTGACAGTTTGTTGTGATCCACACACTCAAAGGCTTTGGAGTAGTCAAAAGCAAAAGTAGATGTTTTTCTGAAACTCTATTGCTTTTTTGATGATCCAGCAGAGGTTTCCAATTTGATCTCTGGTTCCTCTGACTTTTCTAAATCCAGCTTGAACATCAGGAAGTTCTCGTTTCACATCCTGCTGAAGCCTGGCTTGGAGAATTTTGAGCATTACTTTGCTGGCATTGAGATGAGTGCAATTGTGCAGTAGTTTGAGCATTCTTTGTCATTGCCTTTCTTTGGGATTGGAATGAAAACTGACCTTTTCCAGTCCTGTGGCCACTGATGAGTTTCCAAATTTGCTGGCATACTGAGTGCAGCACTTTCACAGCATCATCTTTTAGGATTAGAAATAGCTCAACTGCAATTCTATCACCTCCACTAGCTTTGTTCATCGTGATGCTTCCTAATGCCTACTTGACTTCACATTCCAGGATGTCTGGCTCTAGGTGAGTGATCACACCATCGTGGGGATCTGGGTCATGAAGGTCTTTTTTGTACAGTTCTTCTGTGTCTTCTTGCCACCTCTTCTTAATATCTTCTGCTTCTGATAGGTCCACACCATTCCTGTCCTTCATTGTGCCCATCTTTGCATGAAATATTCCCTTGGTATCTCTAATTTTGAAGAGATCTCTAGTCTTTCCCATTCTATTATTTCCCTCTATTTCTTTGCATTGATCACTAAGGAAAGCTTTCTTATTTCTCCTTGCTACTGTTTGAAACTCTGCATTCAAATGGATATATCTTTCCTTTTATCCTTTGCCTTTAGTTTCTCTTCTTTTCTCCACTATTTGTAAGGCTTCTTCAGACAACCATTTTGCCTTTTTGCATTTCTTTTTCATTGGGATGGTCTTGATCTCTGTTTCCTGTACAATGTCACAAAACTCCATCCATAGTTCTTTAGTCACTCTGTCTATCAGATCTAATCCCTTGAATCTATTTATCACTTCCACTGTATAATCGTAACGGATTTAATTTAGGTCATACCTGAATGGTCTAGTCGTTTTCCCCACTTTCTTCAATTTAACTCCTTATTTGGCAATAAGGAGTTCATGATCTGAGCCACAGTCAGATCCCAGTCTTGTTTTTGCTGACTGTATACCGCTTTTCCATCTTTGGCTGCAAAGAACATAATCAATCTGATTTCAGTATTGACTATCTGGTGATGTTCATGTGTAGAGTCTTCTCTTGTGTTGTTGGAAGAGGGTGTTTGCTATGACCAGTACATTCTCTTGGCAAAACTCTATTACCCTTTGCCTGCTTCATTCCGTATTCCAAGGCCAAATTTGCCTATTACTCTAGGTATCTCTTGACTTCCTACTTTTACATTCCAGTTCCCTATAATGAAAAGGACATAATTCCTGGGTGTTAGTTCTAGAAGGTCTTGTAGGTCTTCACAGAACTGTTCAACTTCAGCTTCTTCAGCATTACTGGTGGGGTCATAGATTTGGATTACTGTGATATTGAATGGTTTGCCTTGGAACTGAACAGAGATTATTCTATCATTTTTGAGACTGCATCCAAGTACTGCATTTCAGACTCTTTTGTTGACTATGATGGCTATTCCACTTCTAAAGGATTCTTGCCCACAGTAGTCGATGATATGGTCATATGTGTTAAATTCACCCATTGCAGTCCATTTTAGTTTGCTGATTCCTAAAATGTTGATGTTCGCTCTTGCCATCTCCTGTTTGACCACTCCCAATTTGTCTTGATTCATGGATCTAACATTCCAAGTTCCTGTGCAATATTGCTCTTTACAGCATCGGACTTGACTTCCATCACCAGTCACATCCACAACTGGGTATTGTTTTTGCTTTGGCTCTGTCTCTTCATTCTTTCTGGAGTTATTTCTCCACTAATCTCCAGTAGCATTTTGGGCACCTATCGACCTGGGGAGTTCATCTTTCAGTGTCCTATCTTTTTGCCTTTTCATATTGTTCATGGGGTTCTCATTGGAGAAGGCAATGGCACCCCACTCCAGTACTCTTGCCTGGAAACTCCCATGGATGGAGGAGCCTGGTAGGCTGCAGTCCATGGGGTCGCAAAGAGTCAGATTTGACTGAGTGCCTTCACTTTCACTTTTCACTTTTATGCATTGGAGAAGGACACTCCAGTGTTCTTGCCTGGAGAATCCCAGGGACGGGGGAGCCTGGTGAGCTGCCGTCTATGGGGTTGCACAGATTTGGACACTACTGAAGTGACTTAGCAGCAGTAGCAGCATGGGGTTCTCAGGGCAAGAATACTGAAGTGGTTTGCCATTCCCTTCTCCAAAAGAAGAACTGATAAATTAATGTATCATTAAAGAGGTAAAATCCTAAGCCTGTTGATTAGATGTGTAGATATTTCTGCCAGAATACAGTCCTACCAAATGATCTAAAACAGTTTTCCTTTCAGCAAATAAATCCAGTCATTAGCTACTTGTTTTTATCTTTTATTCATCATCAACGTGAAAACATTATTGGTATCAATATTCATGTAAAAATATATTTGATCCTGTTAGACGTGAAGAAGAATGAAATGAAGACAACTTTAACTTTGTTTCTACCATTCACCTCCTGCACCTCAAACATAAAAAAACGTGTGGCAACGGGGGGTAGGGGGTGGCGCTTCTAGCTAGCTCATCAATAATTCCATATAAGGCAAACAAAAGAAAACTTCAAGCTTGCTTTGTCGCTAGGCCTCCATGGGGGAACAGCCTTCTTACTGCATTGGAAAGAATAAAGGGTATTTTTGAAGTCACAAGTGTCTGAAAACGTCATGTCTGTAAAATGTGGTTGGCATTTTTATGCATTTAAGAGTCTAATGAAGTCCAGCTCCTTACAAATTCCTTCAAAAATTGAAGACTGGGAAATGGTTCCTGCTACCCAGGGGTCAGAGTGGTGGTACTGCTCCAACCAAGGGTACAAGGGAGACCTGTCATTCATAGATAGCTCCAAAGTCTTGCATTAGCAAAACACCATGAAGACTGATCCTTACCCAAAGAATTTACTCAGAGACATTTAACATGGGGTAAATATAGCCTCAAAGAGAATAGCTTTGAAGAAGAGCTTTGAAAAGGTCAGAAGAAGATGAAATGAGGAATGTTGTTACTTAATGCATATATTAAACAAATGCTTGCCTTAGCTCTTCCCTAGCATGTCTCAAAATGTAGCAAAGTAATAATGACATGCCCACTTAACAGACAAAAAAGTAACTTGGAATGTGAAATTTTTCATTAGGATGGGCCCTCAGGCCAAGAAGCTATTTTCAAAGTGTATGAATGCTCTGTTTCATCAGCCTGGAGACCCTTTCTCTCTCAGGGGCATATCTAGTGCTCCAGGAACAGTCCAGGATAGTTTGGACTTCAGGCGTTCTCCCCTAACTGTTATACCAGTTAAGTTTGGAAATCCAATTTTCCCTAATCCTTATGCCATGTCCTATCTCCTTAGGCTTTTGCTTTATAAAGAAAGTAACCAATCATTGCTACCATTATAGCAGATAGCATTCCAAGTGTTAATTATTTTGAAGTCATGGGCATTTTCAATTACAAAATCAACTGGCGAGTGGTATTTGATAAATATTTTAGTAATCCATAACATCAATTCCTACAACCAATTTTTTTCTGCTGCTATTCATCTCATCTTTGTATATATAAATGCATTCATCCATTTGACAAATATTGCTAAGTACCTGTTATGTGCTAGATATTGTTCTAGACAATGGGTCTATGGAAATTAGAAAGACAGACAAGGTCCCTGCTTTCAGTGTCCTATATCTAAATAGGGAGGAAAGGAAATTTGGGAGTGAGGGAGAGATGATAGGCAATAATAAGATAAATTCGGATGGCAGTAGTCCTATGAAGACAAGAAATCAGGTAAATTTGATGGAGACTGGGTGGAAAGCTGCTTTTGTTTGAATGTCAAAGACTGCTATCCTGAGGTGAGATGCTCACACAGCTAAATCATGAAGAAGTTATACATGAGGGATCTCAAGAATTGTGACTTTTTTTTAAACTCCTAAAAATTTTCATGTGTTTTTCCTAAGATCAATGGCAAGTATGAAGGTATAATTATCAAAGTCGGGAAATTTTCACTAAAATAATCAATCAAAATCAAAAAATAACATCAACAAAAATTATATAACAACAGTATTATCTAATTTATAGACCTAAATGCCCTTCACAGAAATTTTATTGATCCAACCCAGGAACACATATTTCCATTAATTTTCATGCCTTTTAAGTTTTCTTGTGACTATGTTTAATTCCTATGACTTAAGTTTAATTGTGACTATGATGATCTCATGATAACAATATGGTTAAAAAGATACGTTTTTCAAGTAAGTAGATGGTTATGGGGATGTTGTATAACAGATAGTTTGAATACTAATCCTCATGCTTCAGCAAAGATGTTGCATGATTTAAATCTGACTTTAAAGAATCTTACTTTTTAAACTTTTGATTATGGAAAATTTCAAATATATACATATATATACATCAAATATAATGAATCTCCATGTATCTTTCACACAGCATCAGTATCTTCAAAATTCTGCCACTCTTTTATTTATTTTTTTACTGTGGTAATAGATACATAATATAAAATTGACCATTTTAAGTGTACAGTTCAGTGGCAATAAACACATTCAGATGTTGTGTCTGCCTTTCTTATGTTACCTAAATCTCCTGACATGGAATCCATGCATTCAGTCATACCATATGAAGGGTGTGAGCAAGTGAACTAAGTTACTGAATGCCTACTATGTAATAGCACAGCTATTAGATTCTCCTACCATGGAGGAAATAGGAGGGAATAGGAGGGGAGCAGGTAGATACATAGTATTCTTGCCTGGAGAATCCCATGGACAGAGGAGACTGGCAGGCTATGGTCCATGAGGTCTCAAAGAGTCAGGCACGACTGAGCAATTAAGCATGCACCAAACCTCTACCTACTCTCCACCTACTGGCTCCATGATCTGAAAATCTCATGCTTTCAATCAGACATCTAATACTTCAATTTCCATCCAAATTCACATGCAACTTTTCGCTCTAACCCTCAGTTCTTCTTCATGAGTATCATAACACCTGTCTCTCAAAGTTGCTGTTAAGTTTAAAGAATGCACTCTGTTTACATAGCAGGCACTCAATAACTTAGTTCACTGATCCCAGTAATGCTGTGCTGATAACACAGTGGATTCCATGTCACTAATGTGACAACTCTCAAGTTTTACTCGGAATATTTTCTTGACATTTCTTCACTGTTCCTTTGCATCCTATCTGGGTGGGACATATATACCTGATTAAGTTTCCAATACAATAACTGTCTGGCCCAGATGGTAAAGAATCAGCCTGCAATGCAGGAGACCTGGGTTTGATCCCTGAGTTCGGAAGATCCCCTGGAGAAGGAAATGGCAACCCACTCCAGTATTCTTGCCTGGAAAATCCTATAGACAGAGGAGCCTGGAGGGCTACGGTCCAAGGGATCAAAAAGAATCAGATACGACTGACCAACTAACACACACAGAAAAGTGATGAAGAAGTTCTTTACATCTTGGTGACAGTGCTTAATCATAAAAGCAATAAAATAAGTTCTGGTAGCCTAAGTGAGGAGTTTCTCAACCCTATACAATAACTTATTCAAGTTTGTTGATGAGAAAATAAAAAACACTTGATTTTCCTTTAATAACTAAGCCACTGTGGAAGACACAGGAAAGGGTTGACTCCCCTCTTCTGGATCACTGCTCTGTCTAGGCTCTCTCACCTCTGACAGGTTTTCCTCAGCTTCATTTTAACTTTCCACATACTAAATGGGAAGATATTCTGAGAACTACTCCTCAGCCTTAAGTTCTTTTACAAGTTCCAATAGATGACTTATTTAAATGACTTCAGTCAAAGCTCTATATATGAGCATTCTAAAACCAACATCCACAGTCCACAATTCTCTGACTCCAAGAATCTTCTAAACTCATCACTATTACCCGCAAACTCCCTTTTCCCTCCCAGAAATCCTCTTTCTGTTGATGGTACCATCACTCTCCTGCTCATTGTGTCCTAAAAGCCCCATCATTCCGTTTTTTAAATCCTTAACTCCTATGTTCAGTTCAATTCCAAGGAAGAGTGATTCCTCCTTAGAAATAATTCTTTCCTTTCTCCACACTTTAACCAACTCCATTAACGGGAAACATTACAGCTTACAACCTAATTAATGCAATAGCTCACGTGGTCAATCACATATGATTTCTAGCATATAATGCTGAATTAAGAAATCAGAATTCTGAACTCTTCTAGAAGTCAATCATGTCTCAACAGTCCTTCAACTAACACTTAGGAAAGTTTAAAAAGATATAAATCCTTTTTCTGAGTCAGATAAAACAAAGTTCTCTTTATTGGTAAAACATGTTATTTTATAACTAGGTCTGAATAATGCAAACATCTGATAATCTTCAGAGAAATCACACGAACAAAATCTGAGTGCAGTCTGGGCCCTCTCAAATATAGCTCACATTTCCCTAATTTTACAGTCTCTACATAAAAACTTATATTCCCATTATTACATTTAGAGAGCCCTTCAAAGTTGCCATAAAGTTCCAGTCTTGATAATCTCCAATTAGTGTCCTAGTTACGTAGCTCTGAAGTTCTAGTTTACTAGTTTAACATGCAAGCTAGAGCTTATCTTAACTGAAAACATTTATCTCTAATGACTGGTTTCCATTCCAAGCCCCCAGCTATGCAAAACAGCTAACTTCCAGATTTTAGTTTTCTGCTTAGTTTTTCTCAGGCAACTGAGTACCGTCTAAACATCTACCTTCCCAGGTGACTCTTCCATCAGAGAATACCCCAAATGACATTCACTCACTCCAGTGCTCTGGGGCCCAAAGTTCTGATAATATGCATGCATAGATACAATTACAAATATATACATTATAGTCTCATTTATTTAGAAAAATCTTAGATACAACAATGTCAGTTCATAAGTGGGTAGGAGAGTGGGTAAGTACATGCTGCCACTGCTCAGCTGCTTCAGCTGTGTCTGACTGTGCAACCCTCTGCACTACAGGCCGCCAGGGTCCCCTCTCCATGGGATTTTCCAGGAGGAATACTGGAGTGGGCTGCCATGCCCTCCTCCAGGGGATCTTCCCAACACAAGGATCAAAGCCAGGTCTCCTGCACTGCAGGCCAGATTCTTTACCACTGAGCCACTCGGGAAGCCTGGGTGAGAATACAGATGCAACAAAATTGCCATGAGCTGTTCCTTGTTGAAATTGAGTGATAGTTTTATTATACAATTATCTTTGCTTTTCTGTGTATGTTTACATTTTTCCATAAAATTTTTTCAAATTAAGGGATAAACCTACTATGAATATAATGTAACACTAGAAACAATTAATTGGTTGATCTATACTCAGAAACAGAGCTATGATACACTGTCAAGTGTAAATAATAATAAATAAATAAACAATGAGTTTATTTATCTCCTCTTGGGGATTTTTAAAGCTCTCCGTATGTTTATGAGCATATATTTTTGCATTACCACAGATAAAGGTCCGAACAGAGGCCCACCAAACTGACAGATAACCCCCAGAATTAGGAGGAATAAGAGTGGAGGAGCACATCTTGCTCGATATACTGCAATAAGGTTTGAACTTTATTACTAGCATCTGCTAAGTTCAAAAAATAAAGAAAATAATTATATTAATAACTAATATCTTCCATGCTACAGGGACCTAGAGGCTTATATTCTTAGGAATATTAAATACTGAGGAATACTAAAGAAATATATCTATACTTCAAAGCATGCTACATAATAAAGGTAAAATCCAATCTGTTTATCTGACCTTTTCTCTCAAGGCATTGACTTTAATTAAGTGCTTTCCCTACCAACTTTATCTGGGACTGCCTTCTGTTACTTCCTGGCAACGTTTTACTTAATTCTTTGATCTTTCCTTGTTATAGGCAGAACAGATGGAGGAAAGCCGTAAAAGATTTTTTTGCCCCTTTCGTCTGGTCCAAATTCATAATTTTCTTCAAAATCATGATCACAGTCGATTTCCATGGCAACCTGTAGCTGCTAACTTTCTGCTTGGCCCAAAGACACTGTGACTTCACTGTTTTTACTCAGGGATCTGTGCCTCTCCTTGTTTTTGTATCTACTAATTCTTATACCCTTCAGGTCCTAGTATCCCTGCTTTTCACTATCTCCCCATCCATGTCTGGGTCTAGTACTTTCTTCTGTCAAACCAGCTGTCATATTATGCACGTTCCCTGTAAGACTGCAAGAGAGCAGCCACCAGGAAAGGTCCAAATTTTGTGGATTCTGAATCTAATACAATTTAGGGAGCCTTCTTTAAGAGAAGGATATAAATTATAAGCAAAAAATATGCAGAATTATGTATAAACATGTGTATTATTTAGAATGAAAAGAGAAATCACAACAGATTATTGAGGCTTTAGAATTTATGATCCCTCTCTTCTGAGACTTCTTTCGACAATTTACTAGAGATGCTTACATAGAAATGCATCCTTATTGCAACCTAGCTTTCCTTTCCCATTACTGGTACTCACACACTAGTAGGTGATGGATCTTAAAGTCTAATCTTTAGTAGCTTCACCATAAATTTATGTCTGACTTCTTCACTGCTGAATTCTTGCTGTTGTTGTTCAGTCACCAAGTTGTATCCAACTATTTTGTGACCCCCATGGACTGTAGCCTGCCTGGGTCCTCTGTCCATGGAATTTCTCAGGCAAGAATGCTGGAATGGGTTGCCATCTCCATCTCCAGCTAAATTCTTAGCAATCAGCTTAATGCTGATATATGTATATATAAAATATATCTATTTAAATAATTTGTAAGGTGTAAAACATATATTTATATAATTAGATGTGGTATATAATAAATTATATAAAGATTATTTATTGATTAAATTATTTATGATAAGATTTAGCAAATTATTCACATACTTATATAAATTATATATATTTTGGGGGCTTCCCTGGTGGCTCAGATGGTATGTTATCTGCCTGCAATGAGGGAGACCTGGGTTTGATCCCTGGGTTGGGAAGATCCCCTGGAGAAAGGAATGACAACCTACTCCAGTATTCTTGCCCGGAGAATTCCATGGACAGAGGAGCCTGGTGAGCTACAGCCCATGGGATTGCAAAGAGTTGGACAAGATTGAGCGACTAACACAGGTACACACACACACACACACACATATATATATATTGCTGTTGTTGTTGTTCGGTAACTAAGTTGTATCCAACTCTTTGCAACCCCATGGGCTGTAGCATGCCAACCTCCTCTGCCTTCCAGTATCGTCCAGAGTTTGCTCAAATTCATGTCCATTGAGTCAGTCATGCTATCCAACCATCTCATCCTCTGCTGCCCCCTTCTCCTTTTGCCTTCAAACTTTCCCAGCATCAGGGTCTTTCCAATGAGTCAGCTCTTCACATCAGGTGGCTAAATTATTAGAGCATGAGCTTCAGCATCAGTCCTTCCAATATATAAAGGTTGATTTCCTTTAGGATTGATTAATTGAACTTCTTGTAGCCCAAGGGACTCACAGGAGTCTTCTCCAGTACTACAGTTTGAAAGCATCAATACTTCAGTGCTCAGCCTTCTTCTCATATCTGTACATGACTACTGGAAAAAACCATAGCTTTGATAATTGGGATCTTTGTTGGCAAAGTGATGCCTCTGCTTTTTAATATCCTGTCTCGGTTTGTTATAGCATTCCTTCCAAGAAGCAAGTGTCTTTTCATATATACACACATATAAACTAAATATATATATTTTGTGTTTTAAAGCTCTCATTTGGTCACTAGTCTAAAAGAAGCCAGATGATCTAGTGGATGCAACAACCTTTTATCATCTATTGTATATTTGCTCCTGTCCTCATACTGAATTTCACAATAAGCTTTCCTGGAAATCAACTGCTAACTAAAAATATTTTAGGTAATCTGGAACATAATGCTACAAAAATATACCTGTGAATTGAGCTTATGCTCTATGGGTCTGATAGAGTTAAAGGTTATAGAAAAAAAAAATTTCTGTGAAGGAGTAATAGATATCCCTAAGATAATTAAATGATTTTATTAGATATTGTTATTACAATAGAACATGCTTTACTTTATCCTATGGGTTCCAAATTACTGTCTCTCCAAAAACAGCCTTCTCTGTCACTGCATGTATGCTCAGACGCTTCAGTTGTGTCTGGCTCTTTGCAATTCTATGGACTGTAGCCCACCAGGTTTCTTTGTTCATGGGATTCTCCAGGCAGTAATACCGGAGTGGGTTGCCACTATCAGTATTTATAAAGCAGTATTTTCCATATGACAGTTCTCTGGCCTTTGCTTTGTGAATTAATTGATATCAGTTCAATTCAGTTCAGTCGCTCAGTCGTGTCCGACTCTTTGCAAGCCCATGGAGTGCAAAATGCCAGGCTTCCAACTCCCGGAGCTTACTCAAACTCATGTCCTTTGAGTCAGTGATGCCAACCAATCATCTCATCCTCTGTCATCCCCTTTTCCTCCTGCCTTCAATCTTGCCCAGCATCAAGGTCTTTTCCAATGAGTCAGTTCTTCGCATCAAGTGGCCAAAAGTATTGGAGTTTCAGCTTCAGCATCAGCCCTTCCAGTGAATATTCAGGACTGATTTCCTTTAGGATGGACTGGTTGGATCTCCTTGCAGTCCAAGGGACTCCCAAAGCGTCTTCTGCAACACCACAGTTCAAAAGCATCAGTTCTTCGGCACTCAGCTTTCTTTATAGTCCAACTCTTACATCAGTACATGACTACTGGAAAAACCATACCTTTGACTAGACAGACCTTTGTTGGCAAACTAATATCTCTGCTTTTTAATATGCTGTCTAGGTTGTTCATAGCTTTTCTTCCAAGGAGCAAGCGTCTTTTAATTTCATGGCTGCAGTCTCCATCTTCAGTGATTTTGGAGCCCCCCAAAATAAAGTCAGCCACTGTTTCCATTGTTTCCCCATCTATTTGCCATGAAGTGATGGGACTGGATGTCATGATCTTAGATTTCTGAATGTTGAGCTTTAAGCCAACTTTTTCACTCTCCTCTTTCACTTTCATCAAGACACTCTTTAGTTCTTCTTTGCTGTCTGCCATGAGGGTGGTGTCATCTCCATATCTGAGGTTACTGATATTTCTCCTGGCAATCTTGATTCCAGCTTGTACTTCATCCAGCCAGCATTTTGCATGATGTACTTTGCACATAAGTTAAATAGGCAGGGTGACAATATACAGCCTTGACATACTCCTTTCCCAATTAGTAACAAGTCTGTTTTCCCATGTCTAGTTCTAACTGTTGCATCTTGACCTGTATACAGATCTCTTAGGAGGCAGGTCAGGTGGTCTGGTATTCCCATCTCTTTAAGAATTTTCCACAGTTTGTTATGATCCAGACTTAAATTCAAATTCAGACTTAAATTGAAGAAAGTAGGGAAAGCAAATAGACCATTCAGGTATGACCTAAATTAAATCCCTGAGGATTATACAGTGGAAGTGACAAATAGATTCAAGGGATTAGATCTGATAGAGTGCCTGAAGAACTATAGAGGGAGGTTCATGACATTGTACAGGAGGCAGTGATTAAGACCATCCCCAAGAAAAAGAAATGCAAACAGACAAAATGGTTGTCTGAGGAGGCCTTACAAATAGCTGAGAAAAGAAGAGAAGCTAAAGGCAAAGGATAAAAGGAAAGATCAATTGATTATATTTTCTAATGGTATTCTTTCTTTCATTATGTTTTATTTTAGTAAATCAACCAATATCTAAAAAGGTTAAGATAGCCAATTTGGCCATATTTTAAATTCAAAAGTAGAGCATATCCTTATATTATTATTCAGAGAAGAGAGGAATCACTAACATTTACTAAGAACTTGCTATGTGCCATAAATGTTGACACATTTCAACCTTCTGAGGTAATTTTTGCTACCTTAATTTCACAAAAAGGGAAACTTAATTCTAGGAAGGCTGAACACCTACCTAATGTTACCCTGCTAGTAATTGGTTAAGAGGCACGGTTTGAATTTTTTAACGCCAAAAGCTTGTACAAGTTAATGAAATTGTATTATGTAAATTTTCACAGATCTGATTTATCAAATTTGTTACTATGTATATTTTCTTTTGCTGCTATTGAAAATGGTATTTTAAAATTTTATATTCCAGTCATCTGTGGCTAGTATGTAAAAATATAATTGATTTTTGTATACTGAACACATAGCCTACAATCTTGCCAAATTCACTGATTAGTCCAGCTAACATTTTTGTAGATTATATAGATCCAGTCTACAGAAACATAATTGTCTGTTTATTTCTCTGTGCCATGTTAAGTAAAAATGACTTTATGGATTTTCACCAAATTTGAGGCTGTGACTTGTGATTAGACTAATAATCTATCCAAAAATGACCAAAGGGAAGGACACACTTATTAAAATACCAGGGACAGGGAAAACAATCAATTAAGAGCACATTAAGGGCAGACATACTAAACTGCAATTTATGACCTGCTTTTCATTTGGGAAAATATATGTATTATGATGCTCCATACTTAGAGGCAACAGAGATTTATTTATTTATTTATTGTATATAAACAATTATCTTTAGCAATAGGGAAGTCATCCAGTAAAATAACCATTATTTATTGTTTCTTAGTGTTATCTCTGCCCCTTCCCACTTATCACTCAATATAACTTGCTATTACATTATACCCTTGTGGCCAATAAATTTAAAAATAACTCTGAGACTTCCGTTCTTGATTATGAAGAGTCATGCTGTATCAGACTATTATTCCTCTAGCTAGAAAAACTGGATTTAAAAAATCAGTTTGAAGGCATTGGAGTGTTATCCAAAGAAGTCAGGACTTGAGAGGTAGATGTATGAAAGAAGAGTGTCTTACTGAGGTTAGCTGAATATTCTTTCATGGTCTTCATCTCAGAGTATTTGCTGATTCAGGTGTGTGCAGAAATAAGCTGCAGAGTTAAGGAGAAAGAGCCGCTAAAGGGGTGAGAACGTGAGCACAGTCTCACCATACTAAAATATAACACTTATTCTAAGCTTTCTGTTGGGGTCTTGAAAAGATGTATTTTAGTGGAAAGAATTAATGAGAAACAGAAGTCCTCACAAAGACTGAAACAAGTTTCAAGTCAGCTCCATCCCAAAACGGATTAAGGTAATTGGTTCCTACTTTGTCTAATAAAAGAAATAAGAAAGCTGTGGTGCATATACACAATGGAGGATTACTCAGCCATTAAAAAGAACACATTTGAATCAGTTCTAATGAGGTGGATGAAACTGGAGCCTATTATACAGAGTGAAGTAAGCCAGAAAGAAAAACACCAATACAGTATACTAACGCATATATATGGAATTTAGAAAGATGGTGACAATAACTCTGTATGCAAGACAGCAAAAGAGACACAGATGTATAGAACAGTCTTTTGGACTCTGTGGGAGAGGGAGAGGGTGGGATGATTTGGGAGAATGGCATTGAAACATGTATAATATCATATAAGAAACAAATTGCCAGTCCAGGTTCGATGCAGGATACAGGATGCTTGGGGCTGGTGCACTGGGATGACCCAGAGGGATGGTACGGGGAGGGAGGTGGGAGAGGGGTTTCAGGATGGGGAACACGTGTATACCTGTTTGAGTAAGCTCCGGGAGTTGGTGATGGTCAGGGAAGCCTGGCATGCTGCAGTCCATGGGTTTGCAAAGAGTCTGTCACAACTAAGTGACTGAACTGAAAGTTAATAGTTAAAAGCTGCTTTCAGCTATGTTGAGATAAATAATAGTTGAGATTGCTGGGGCAGTAGTTTCACCAAGTAATGTATCTGCCCACTATATGACCATGTGGTGTTTAACTTCATGTATCAAATTGCTGGGTCATGGTACCTAGATACTAGGTCAAACATTATTCAAACATTATGGTACCCAAGTATTAGGTCAAAAAATACCTTCACAGAAATTGACATTTAAAATTGGTAGACTTTTGAGTAAAATAGCTTACCCTCTATAATGTGGGTGTGCCCCATCTAATCAGTTGAAGGTCTTAATAGAAATAAAGACTGACCTCTTAGAGCAAATGGCATTCTGCCAGTAGACTGCCTTGGATATAAACTTCAACTCCTCCATGGATTTGCAGCCCATCAGCCCACCCTCCACACCCCTGCAGATTTTGGATTTGCCGGCCTTTACATTGTGAGAGCTGTTTCCTTTAAATAAACCAGTCTCTCTCAAGCACTCTTAGGACACACACACAACACACACACACAACACACATCCTATTGGTTCTGTTTTCTAGAAACCTCTAACAATACATTGTTTCTTCTTTGCATAAAGCTTTGCATTTTTCAATCCCAAAGAAGGGCAATGTCAGAGAATGCACAAACTACTGTACAACTGCACTCATTTCACATGCTAGCAAGGTAATGCTCAAAATCCTTCAAGCTAGGCTTCAACAGTATGTGAACCAAGAGCTTCCAGATGTTCAGCTGGATTTAGAAAAAGCAGAGGAACCAGAGATCAAATTGTCAACATCCATTCAATCATAAAGAAAGCAAGAGAGTTACAGAAAAATGACTTCTGTTTCACAATCTATGCTAAAGCCTTTGACTGCGTGGACCACAACAAACTGTGGAAAATTCTTCCAGCAATGGGAATACCAGACCACCTTACCTGCCTCCTGAGAAACTTGTATGCAGATCAAGAAGCAACAGGTAGAAATGGACATGGAACAATGGACTGGTTCAAAATTGGGAAAGGAGTATGTCAAGGCTGTATGTTGTTGCTCCGCTCATTTAACTTATATGCAGAGTACGTCATGCAAAATGCTGGACTGGATGAATCAAGCTGGAATCAAGATTGCCGGGAGAAATATCAACAACCTCAGATATGCAGATACCACTCTAATGGCAGAAACCAAAGAGTAACTAAAGAGCCTCTTGATAAGGGTGAAAGAGAAGAGTGAAAAAGCTGGCTTAAAACTCAGTATTCTAAAAACTAAGATCATTGCATACAGTCCAAAAAAATGGAAACAGTGACAGATTTTATTTTCTTGGGCTCCAAAATCACTGCAGATGGTGACTGCAGCCATGAAACACCAATACAGTATACTAACACATATATATAGAATTTAGAAAGATGGTAACGATAACCCTGTATGCAAGACAGCAAAAGAGACACGGATGTATAGAACAGTCTTTTGGACTCTGTGGGAGAGGGAGAGGGTAGGATGATTTGGGAGAATGGCATTGAAACATGTATAATATCATATATGAAACGAATCGCCAGTCCAGGTTTGATGCATGATACTGGATGCTTGGGGCTGGTGCACTGAGACAACCCAGAGGGATGGTACGGGAAGGGAGGAGGGAGGGGGGTTCAGGATGGGGAACATGTGTATACCTGTGGCGGATTCATGTTGATGTATGGCAAAACCAATACAATATTGTAAAGTAATTAACCTCCAATTAAAATAAATAAATTTATATTTTTTAAAAAATGCTTTGCTCTTCAGAAGAAAAGCTATGACAAACCTAGACAGTATATTAAAAAACAGAGACATCATTTTGCCAACACAGTCCATCTAGTCAAAGCTATGGTTTTTCCAGTTGTCACATATGGAAGTGAGAATTGGACAATAAAGGCTGAGTGCTGAATAATTGATGCTTTTGAACTATGATGTTGGAGAAGACTCTTGAGCATCTCTTGGACTACAAGGAGATCAAACCAGCCAATCCTAAAGGAAATCAACCCTGAATAATCATTGGAAGGAGTGATGCTGGAGCTGAAGCTCCAATACTTTGGCCACCTGATGTGAAGAACTGACTCTTTGGAAAAGATCTTGATGCTGGGGAAGATTGAGGGCTGGAGGAGGAGGGAGTGACAGAGAATGGGATGGTTGGATGGCATCACTGATTCAATGAACATGAGTTTGAACAAACTCTGGGAAATAGTGAAGGACAGGGTAGCCTGGTGTGCTGCAGTCCATGGGGTTGTAGAAAGTCGGACATAACTTAATGACTGAACAATAACAATTCATATGTATTTTCTTATTGGATGCCCATAATCTTGAAAGGCAGCAGAGTGAAAATTTCAAGGATGTTCAAGTTAAAGAATTCTTCCAGTGTCATAAGGTTGATAAGTGGCAGAGCCTGGCTTACAAGTCATAATCATATGATTCTTGGTACAGATTATTGCTGCTATGTCATCCTACCTTCTGTATGAATGAGGTGTTATTGTTTAATCGCTATGGAGCTTCAACTTTGCAAATGAAAATTTTTTCAGTTTTACATTTTGTGGATGGATGATTGTAATGGTTGTGCAACAATGTGAATGTCTTAATGTATTTGTTTTCTTTCTTCTTTACTAGAATGTAATTTCCATTAGCACTATGCATTTATAGGACTGTGCACTTAAAACTGATTACAAAGATAAATTTTATGTATATTTACAATTAAAAATATAATTTAAAAAGTGAATATCCAAAACCCTCAAAACAAACAAACAAACAAAGACCCATGAAAATTCCATCCAGCATTTATCATAAGGGCTTAGATTGTATTTTCAAAGTGATTTTTCAATACCATCTTGACTTAGGAAATTTTCACCTTTAATTATTCTCCCAAATCACTGGGGATTTTTTAAGTAACTTGTTTCTTTTCTGGATGTTCTCATCCATTCATTTATTGAATCAGGCAGTCTTTCAGTCAGTCAATAAATATTATTCTGTGCCAGGCACAATGAAACTGTAGTGAATGAGGCAGATTCAGTCCCTGTTTTAATGAAGATTATATTCTAGTGGGGAAGACAGAAAAAAAAAAATAAATATAATGAAGAAGTAAGAAGAGGAAGAAGATGAGTGGAAGGTAAAGAAGAAACCAGGATAAGGAATAGGACTTAATGGAGAGGAAGGGACTATTTAGATTAGCATCATTCCTTCCTCCATTTCAAAGTTGTGTCCGACTCTTTGTGACCCCATGGACTGTAGCCTGCCAGGCTCCTCTGTCCACAGAATTCTCCAGGCAAGAATACTGGAGTGGGTAGCTGTTCCCTTCTCCAGGGGCTCTTCCAAACCCAGGAATTGAACCCAGGTCTCTCACATTGTAGGCGAACTCTTTACCATCTGAGCCACCCGGGAAGCCCCTCACTTCCTCTATTTCATGGGCAAAAGACACCATGCAATTCAGAAATGAAAGGCTTCTGTCTGAAAATAGTAGGTTCAGTGACAGAACCCTGAGTTTCAGTGGTTATACCCTCCTGGAAGAAGGAGAAGAATTTACAAGAATTATGCTTGACTCTTGCTGAAGCAGAAGAGGACAACAGACGATGAGACGGTTGGATGGCATCACCAGTTCAATGGACATGAACTTGGGCAAACTCCGAGAGACAGTGAAGGACAAGGAGGCCTGCCTTGCTGCAATGGGGTCACAAAGAGTCGGATTCGACTTACCAAATGAACAACTTATGGAATCTAACTCCATGGTAAAAGTGTTTGTGTAAAAACAAGAAAGGCTTATTAACAAAATTTCAAACGTGAGAATTTTGCTTCACTTTAACAAAGAAACTTAAAAATAAACATCCATCTTGTGTGTGGGAAAAATACTCAATGGTTTAAAATAGTCTTTAACTTAACATCTCTCAGTTAAAAACAAACACACACATGTCGGCTCTAGAGAGCATGATTCTCCCCTCAGAATCAATGGGAAAGTAAGGCCATGCATTTTCAATAGTGGACATGAAATTCAATTTGATTCACAATAGTCCACGCAGATTTTTCCCAAGTTATTTTTATATTAAGGCATGCTTGAAAAATTTCAACCCAGATTTAGGTTTAAGTTTCCCAGACTTAGTAAGTAATTGCTACAATAATGAGTTCTTATGTCTTAATTTGGTCTGCTCCAGATGTTAACATCTAGATTTGTTTGTTTTTCATTCTCCGCCCCTCTGCATTTCCTTACAGAACAGTACATTTGTAAATGTTCTGATTTTTTTTATATTGGGGGATTGCAGGAAAGAGGGAAGAAGTAGGATAGGAAAGAACTAGGGTCTCATCCACTATGTCAATTTGACCAGCTTGTTTGCTGGGGTGAAACTGGGGGAGGGCCAGTTTTACCTTCATGAAAGTTATACTGGCCTTTCTATATTTATAGGATGGTGGGGTCCTAAGAAAACGCATTCAGGGTTGCCGATATGCTTCCCCCAAGGCAGGATACTGTATAGGTTGTGGTCCTCTCTGAGTGGGAAATAAAATCCCTGTGGCAGAGTTGGCTGTGCCATCCGCAACTCAGCTTACTCCCATCCCTGTATTTATTGAACCAGGGGAATGAGTCCCATCCTATAAACCAGCACAACTGAATAATGGTTAGGAAAAACTTGGCTTATACATCCAATTTAGTAATGTACTGACACAGTATGTTCATAAGAATCTGCATTTTAGACCCAGCTGGTGAGCAGCTGGACGGCAGCTGGGAGATCTGAGATTGCCCTTGAACAGATAAAGGAAGACCTTATTCAAGGGCAATAGTTCTCAAATTTTAGTGTGCATGGAATCAGCTAGAGTGCTTGCAAAAATGCAGATTCCATGGCCACAGGTCTAAGAATTCTGAGCCAGAAGAACTGGGAGGGAACCCAGATATCTGCCTTTTAATAAGCAGCCTCAGGTGATTCTGATGCAGGTGGTAGAAAACCAGATTTTTAGAAGTTCTGCTCCTCAGAGTTACTAATATCATCATTCAAAATTTTTAGCAGCTGAAAAAGATAAAAAGGCTTTCAATCAATCTTTCTGCTTGGTTTTTGACAGCCGAGTCCAATCCACAGCTGGTAAAGAGGTTGGATAATGACCACAGATAGGTTTTATCCCTTGAGATAGAATGCTTAATATGGTTTTGGGACCTCTGTTTCTCCCTCATCAATAAGGGAGTTGGAAGACAACCACTGGCTGGGCTCAAAATCCAGCTGGCACAAAACTTGGAAGACATACTTCAATGAGGTCTGGGTTCAATATCTAACTGCTAAAGAGCTTGGCTGTCTGCCTTCTGTTATGCAGTCACTCTCCCTTCAATTGATACAACACTTTGATAACATATGAATATCATGGGTTAAATCCAGAAACTGTAAAGGATACAGATATAAGTCCTAAGACCTAAAGTTTGGTCCTCAGATGGCATGGAGTTTGGACAATACTTGAGAATGAATTTAATCCTCAAATGGCAAGAGTTTTGGATGTCAGGAATGAGGTCTGGGTTCAATCGCTTGTCATTAAAAAGCTTGGAAGACCAGCTTGGGGGTCTGGTTTCAATCGTCAGATGGTAAAGAGTTCAAATGACAACAATAGTTTCTAGGTTCAAGTGAAAGCTGACAAACAGCTTGAAATAAACTGCAAGATCTGGGTTCAATCTCAAAATGTTAAGGGTTTAGATAATTGTCATGAGAAATGAGTTCAGCTTGGAGGATTCTACAGTCTAGGTGAAGTAGCTAAGAATCTGCACCAGATGATTAGAGACAATTTGTGGTCATGATCACACAGGGAAAGGATTTAGATAGCGGCTACTCTTTTCAGATTATGAGACAGAGAAGGTGCCCACATACCAGTGACCTAGGACTACTTAGCTAATGTAGAAAGTAGCTTGAATTCCAACCATGGAATAAGAAAATGTATATACAAGTACTAGGTCATGGGCTAGTTTTGCAAAAGAATATTATGGGACTTCTCCATATCCATAACTATGAAGATACAGGCACCAGGCCTGGAAATGTGATTCCTGAAATAATGGAGCTCTTGTGCCAGGACTTTGCTGACAGAATGACTTTTATATGGTTAAGAAAGCAGATGTCTGAAAAGCATTGAAATCTATGATGTGTATTCCTAAGTGGGATGACAGCTGGCACCACTGCATAAAATCTTGTTCCTACTTTTACAGTTTCACTAATACTCTTCTTTCTGATTATTCCAATTTATCAACAAACATCAGTTTCTGGAAACTTTTTAAAGCATACTCAAATAGTCAAGAGGCAGACAGCTCTCCAAACACCTAACAATCCATGAGGCTGTCAGAGAGACAAAAATGGAACCAGATCCCATAGGGAAGAAGCAAAAATCAATCCATGACTACCAAATAATCTTATTCCTAGAGACCTTTTTTCTTTGACCTGACAATTCAAGGTGAATTCAAAAAAGATGGCTTCATTAGGGGATTAGTTTAGAGCATGCATATAGCTGCCAAAACCTTCTGTGCTTATTAAGTCTGAGCATGCTCCAAATAATGCCTTTTAAGGATTAATCATGCTCAGACTTCTGGAACATATTAAGCATTTAAGACATTGCTATTGAAATAATATTATTAATATGTAACATTTACTTATACTGAATGAAATATTTTTGCAGTAACTTATTCAAGTCTTAATATTACCCTGTAAAGTAAGTCTTGTTATTGTCCTTGTTTTATATATAAGAAAACTGAGATACAAATGATAAGTAAGTTACCTAATGTTACAGAGGCACTGGTGTATTCATCATACCACTTTTTCCTAGGCACAATGGAAGACTATGCTTCCCAGCATCCCTCACAATTAAGTAGCAAAAGTGATTAAATTCGGCCAATGAGGAATATGGCTGTAAGTGATATATACCACTATGGGGCCTGGACTTTTAAAGCATCTGGTACAATCCTCAATTTTTTTTATAATTTTGTCATAGTAAACTTACAGGCTGATGCTTCAGATGATATAACAAAATGGACGTGCACTGCTTGTTGTTGATCATTGTTCAGTTGCTAAGTTGTGTCCAAATCTTTGCGACCTCCATAGAAAGGCTTCTCTGTCCTTCATCATCTCCTGGAGCTTGCTCAAACTCATGTCTGTTGAGTTAGTGATGCCATGGTTTTTCCAGTAGTTATGTATGGATGCGAGAGTTGGATCATAAAGAAGGCTGAGCACCAAAGAGCTGATGCTTTTGAACTGTGGTGTTGGAGAACACTCTTGAGGGTCCCTTGGGCTGCAAGAAGATCAAACCAGTCAACCCTAAAGGAAATCAGTCTTGAGTATTCATTGGAAGGACTGATGCTGATGCTGAAGCTCCAATCCTTTGGCCACTTAATGTGAAGAACTAACTCATTGGAAAAGACCCGGATGCTGAGAAAGATTGAGGGCAGGAGGAGAAGGGGATGAAAGAGGACAAGATGTTGGATGGCATCACCAACTCGATGGATATGAGTTTGAGCCAACTCTGGGAGATGATGAAGGACAAGGAAGCCTGGCGTGCTGGAGTCCATGGGGTTGCAAAGAGTCGGACACAAATGAACAACAACTCACATCTATACATGACTACTGAAAAAACCATAGCTCTGTCTATGCACTGCTTAACATGCCTCAATCAGATTTTAAGCAAAATATAAACTTAATTGTGTTATAGTATTTTAACAAATCTATGATGCTACTGATTGTATTATTCACTATTATCTCATAGCTCACAGAAAGAAAAAATGTTTCCAAATAAACAATGACACCCAACTAACTGTAAGATACACACTTATTTCAGAGATGTTGATAGTGAAAAAAAATGACAGCACTTAGCTTCCTCACTATCAGAACTCGGGAGGCAATTTCAAGAGGCTCCAACCAGTTAAGACAGCAATATAAACTTCAAAAAGAATAATAACTGCAATTTATTGGAATATATGAAATATATTTAAGTCCATTAATCTATAGTGATATTTTAAAAGCCAATTGACCACCTTTGGGAGATGGTAGAAAACCAATTAACTATCTTGAAAATTGGTAAATAAGGGAAAAGCATCATTTATTCTATCTTTTCTGTATTAATTGTATCACTAAGTACACAGTAGATGTGGGAAACAGAATTCTAACCAATAAATTTAAAATAAATGACAGAATATCACCAATTTACAACATCCAATGACTTAACACATTTGGGCACTGAGCATCAATAGCTGCTATCACCATAAAAAGATGTGCATTGTGTCCCTCTTGATGGAAAAAAAAAAAAAAAACTACCTACAGACTTTCCCAGAGATTCTCTAGAGACCCTGGAACCCTTTCATCAGGGGGTTATGAGATCTTTACATTTCCTATAGTATCTGTGTTGGAAATAATCAGGTTTTCTTCATACACTTCAAATAAAATGATACACTGCAACAGATTGAATACAAAAGCAGATGTGATAATCTAGCCACCTTCCATTAAGTGACACATTAAAGAGATTGGAGAAATGATAAAAAAAAATGTTATTCTTCTCACTAGACATTTTTTAATTTAGTAAAATATAGCTATTTATGATTTTTAAATGCTATTTATGTTAAGCATGCAATTATTATTTTAAATGAAATATTACATAAATATTTTTAAATGTTCTAATTCTAATATAGCAAATATTGATAAATATGACTCACACAAACAAAAGCTTTTGGGTGGCCCTTCAAAAATTTTTAAAAATAAAGTAATCCTGAAATTAAAATGTTTAAGAACTATTGGTCTTACCAAAGAGATCAAACCTGAGTCTGATCATGCCTTTGGATCCAGTTGTCAATTTTTAGGTAATACAGAGAAGAGAGGAACATGTTGAATAGAAACAGAAATATGTAATTAGCACAAATCAGACTATTGGAAACTCTATAGGTCAAATACCCTGGATTCTTTCATAGACAAACTGTGAGGAACAGAAAAGGATGAAAGGAGAACTATTAAAAGAGCCTTCAAAAACATGAATTCTTTTAATGGACAAGGCTAAGCTATAGTATTTAAGGATATACATTCGGATGACAAAACTATTAAAAATACAAGAAGTGATTGCTATAGTGGTTACTTTGGAGGGAAGGGAAGGGGTTAATTGTGATGGGTCACACAGAAGGGATTCAGCATGACTAAAAAAGTTTCACTTATTGACCTCAGTGGTGGTTTTATAAAGGTGTTCACTATACAATAACTCATCAAATGCTAAAGAGCCCATCTTAGAATCAATAAGATATGGCAAGTTTCTGAGCCATTCAGTCCTCTCCAGTGCAGGAAGGAGTATAAAGTCTGTCAGCTTAACCATTATGCTATACTGATGGATGTGTTACAACTTCAAAGACTACACTTCAGCTATATATTTAAAAGAAAATGGGATGCTAGCTATATGCCTCTTGAATTCTTTTGCCTGTAACTCTCTAATTGTGGGTTTGCACACCTTCTCTTTGGAATCTAAACCACCTTTGAAATGAAATAATGTTTTACATGTTTAGTGAGTAAACCGCCTCCTTGAGACCCTTGAAATACCCCATGCAAATCTCTACTTGGACCCTGGCGTGCTTTGCTATCTTTATACATTTATAATCTATCTGTCTCCCTGCACTTGACTGGCACAAAGCAGGTTCTCAGGAAACCAATTACACATTTATCTGACACTTTTAGAGAAGGAAATGGCAACCCACTCTAGTACTCTTGCCTGGAAAATTCCATGGACAGAGGAGCCTTGTAGGCTACAGTCCATGGGGTCGCAAAGAATTGGACACAACTGAGCGACTTCACTTCACTTCTGACACTTTAAAGCACCCTCTGATAAGAATTCACAGATTTCTGAGCCAGATGTGTGGAAATCTATGCTTTTTATTTCTGTTCCTCCAAGCTACAGCCTATCTATTCTTTCTTCATGCTTTTTTCTTAAATACTTTCTTCGCTGATTTATAAGATTATAGGATGTTGTTGATGGTTGTTGTTAAGTCACTCAGTTGTTTCTGACTCTGCGATCTCATGGACTGTAGCTTGGCATGCTCCTCTGCCATGGAATTCTCCAGGCAAGAATCCTGGAGAGGGTGAAAGTGAAAGTGAAGTTGCTCAGTCGTGTCCAACTCTTTGCGATCCCATGAATCCTACCAGGCTTCTCCGTCCAGGGATTTTCCAGGCAAGAGTACTGGAGTGGGTTGCCATTTCCTTCTCCAGGGCCTCTTCCTCACCCAGGGATCAAACCCCGGTTTCCCACGTTGCAAGCAGACGCTTTTATCCTCTGAGCCACCAGGGAAGCCCAAGCCTGGAGAGGGTAGCCATTCCCTTCTCCAGGGGATCTTCCTGACCCAGGGGTCAAACCTCGGTCTCCTGCATTGCAGGCAGATTCTTTACTGTCTGAGCCACCAGGGAAGTCCCTTATAGGATGTTAGAACTGACAAATTAGAAACAGAGAGGGATGGCTATAGGCTGTCAAATCAGCAAATATGTATTGTATAGCTGTTATGTGCAATACACTGTTCAATGATTGAAGATAAAAATAACAGCCTCAAAGAGAGAGAGGGGATAGAGAAACAACTCAATAAATTTTGAATAATGGAACAATAATAACAACATACCTAATATTTAAAAAGAAAGGGAAGGAGGAAGGTGAGAAGGAAGGGAAGAGGGAACAAAGAGAGGGACAGAAGTAAAGGAGAGGGAGGAAGAAAGGGCAAAGAAAGAAAGAAAGAAAGATATTCTATCAGAGGAAAGGGCAAAGAAAGAAAGAAAGAGATATTCTATCAGAATTTTTTTCAATAAAGTGTATGTATCAGTCATAGTTCAATCAGAGAATTAAAATCAGTAGGATATATATATCCTATATATACATACATATATATACACATACATACATATACATACATACATATATACATATACATACATACATACATACATATATACATATACATACATACATATATATGTGTGTATGTATATAGGATATATATATCCTACTGATTTTAGAGAAAGAGAGGTTTATTACAAGGTTTATGCTATTGTGGATTGCGGGCTGTGACTAGCAAATTTGAAATGTATAAGGGAGGCCATCAGGAAAGATAGGCACTGACAGAACTGATTTCTAAAGCAGAATTTCTTCTTTCCTCAGGAAGTCACAATTTTGTTTTAAGGCCTTTCAACCGACTGAATCAGGCCCATCCAGATTATCTAAGATAGTATCGCTTAAATAAAGCAAACTGATTATGAACTTCAATCATGTCTATAAAGTACCTTCAGAGAAGTAACTAGATTAGCATTTGATTGAAGATCTGAAAACTTTAGCCTTGCTTAATTGACATATCAAATACCACCACAGTGTAAGAGTATTTTCATTAATACTCATAATTTAATTTAGCAACATGAGAAATGCCTACATTATTTTAAGTCAGTGATGACAAGAATTTTTGTGTTGGAGAGGCTTAGAGGCAGTAAGCTGGTTAGAATGGAAGCTTAAACAGCATTTGCACTGTACTTTACTTAAGGTAGAGAAATGACAATTGTCCATTTCAAAGAGTGGGCCAGGTACCAGAAATGATGAGGGATGCCAAAGCTGTCATTCAGTGCGACCCCTTGGCCCTATTACTATTTTCTATTTTCTATGCATAATAATAATACAAAAGATCAAATTCAAAACAAATACAAAAATCAAAATAGTCATTAAATCATGACAGAGAAGAAATTGCATCTAAGAAGCATACACAGACCTCTAAATATATGTAAGGTTTTTATTGCAAAAAAAAAGATTCGAAGAAAATCTGATAAAATACAAAATATGACAAATCTAGGTAGCAGATACACGGATATTCATTGTATTACTCTCTACATTATTCCATATGCTTGAACTATTTCACAATTTTTAAAAAGACATCAGGAAAGTATATTACATATTCTGATCAAATTCCTAACAAAAATAGTTAAAATTAGAGATACAAGGGAACATTTCATGCAAAGATGGGCTCGATAAAGGACAGAAATGATATGGACCTAACAGAAGCAGAAGATATTAAGAAGAGATGGCAAGAATGCACAGAAGAACTGTATAAAAAGGATCTTCACAACCCGGATGATCACGATGGTGTGATCACTCATCTAGAGCCAGACATCTTGGAATGTGAAGTCAAGTGGGCCTTAGAAAGCATCACTACAAACAAAGCTAGTGGAGGTGATGGAATTCCAGTAGTGCTATTTCAAATCCTGAAAGATGATGCTGTGAAAATGCTGCACTCAATATGCCAGCAAATTTGGAAAACTCAGCAGTGGCCACAGGACTGGAAAAGGTCAGTTTTCATTCCAATCACAAAGAAAGGCAATGCCAAAGAATGCTCAAAGTACCGCACAACTGCACTCATCTCACACGCTAGTAAAGTAATGCTCAAAATTCTCCAAGCCAGGCTTCAGCAATACGTGAACCGTGAACTCCCCGATGTTCAAGCTGGTTTTAGAAAAGGCAGAGGAACCAGAGATCAAATTGCCAACATCTGCTGGATCATGGAAAAAGCAAGAGAGTTCCAGATAAACATCTATTTCTGCTTTATTGACTATGCCAAAGCCTTTGACTGTGTGGATCACAATAAACTGTGGAAAATTCTGAAAGAGATGGGAATACCAGACCACCTAACCTGCCTCTTGAGAAACCTATATGCAGGCCAGGAAGCAACAGTTAGAACTGGACATGGAACAACAGACTGGTTTCAAATAGGAAAAGGAGTACATCAAGGCTGTATATTGTCACCCTGCTTATTTAACTTATATGCAGAGTACATCATGAGAAAAGCTGGACTGGAAGAAGCACAAGCTGGAATCAAGATTGCCAGGAGAAATATCAATAACCTCAGATATGCAGATGACACCACCCTTATGGCAGAAAGTGAAGAGGAACTAAAAAGCCTCTTGATGAAAGTGAAAGTGGAGGGTGAAAAAGTTGGCTTAAAGCTCAACATTCAGAAAATGAAGATCATGGCATCCGGTCCCATCACTCCATGGAAAATAGATGGGGAAACAGTGGAAACAGTGTCAGACTTTATTTTGGGGGGCTCCAAAATCACTGCAGATGGTGATTGCAGCCATGAAATTAAAAGACGCTTACTCCTTGGAAGAAAAGTTATGACCAACCTAGATAGCATATTCAAAAGCAGAGACATTACTTTGCCGACTAAGGTCCGTCTAGTCAAGGCTATGGTTTTTCCAGTGGTCATGTATGGATGTGAGAGTTGGACTGTGAAGAAGGCTGAGTGCTGAAAAATTGATGCTTTTTAACTGTGGTATTGGAGAAGACTCTTGAGAGTCCCTTGGACTGCAAGGAGATCCATCCAGTCCATTCTGAAGGAGATCAACTCTGGGATTTCTTTGGAGGGAATGATGCTAAAGCTGAAACTCCAATACTTTGGCCACCTCATGCGAAGAGTTGACTCATTGGAAAAGACTTTGATGCTGGGAGGGATTGGGGGCAAGAGGAAAAGGGAACAACAGAGGATGAGATGGCTGGATGGCATCACTGACTTGATGGACGCGAGTCTGGGTGAACTCCGGGAGTTGGTGATGGACAGGGAGGCCTGGCGTGCAGCAATTCATGGGGTCACAAAGAGTCGGACATGACTGAGCGACTGAACTGAACTGCACTAAAGCTGCAAGTTAGAAGTATATTTTCTCTCTAATCTTCCATAGTAGTTTATGGTTGAACTCCTGCTATAATTGACTTTCAAGGCACACAAACATGGATTTAAATCCCAGCTTCACAGCTTACTAGTTTAGTGACCATAAACAAATTATCTTATCCCTTTGAGCCTTAGTTTTCTAAATTTGAGACAATAGTGTGTATCCAATCCTTTCATTAAAATATGACAATAACGCACATACAGTCTGACACATAAGAGTTAAATCTATTATATTATTCCTATCTTATCTTTTTACATTTTCATCTTCTCTTTTATGGAAGGACACAGACATCATTCATTTTTATATTCCTCACAGCACCTACTACAATGCCAGGTGTTCAAATGATTATAAAGGAATGTGGGAAAGTGTCCATTTCCCTATTTTATCCATGGTTCTGGCCTCCTAACCCCTTATAGCTGACCTATTAAGCAGAGCTCTCATGACAATATACAACAGGGGCACATGTATTGTCTTCAGCTGCCAACAGGGGTTTAGAAATTTATGATCTAGTCTATATTTAAAATTCATAAACCATCTAAAGAAGTTAGTATAAAACTATAATAGACCAGTTCTAGAAATAGATCAGTGACAGACAGGTAATTCACATTAATACAGTGTCATTACTAATGTAGGTAATGAGCCATATACAAAATATTCACTTCATTCATTTAGATATAAATAAAATGCAGAAACTGTATACATTAAAAAGTCCAAAATCAAAACCATTAAGTCTAAAAATTTGAATGCAGAATTTAGGAGAAGGAATTTTCTCTTGTTACTAACATCTGGTCATTCAACTCACACAGCTGTTGCATTTGATGATAGTTATGAAGCTCTAAAGGCTTCCCACGTGCTGCTAGCAGCAAAGAACCCATTTGCCAATGCAAGAGACACAGATCTTCCCCGGGTTGAGAAGATCTCCTGGAGGACGGCATGGCAACCCACTCCAGTCTCCTTGCCTAGAGAATCTCGTGGACAGAGGAGCCTGGTGGGCTGCAGTCCATAAAGTCACGAAGAGTCGGACACGACTGAAGTGACTTAGCACAGACGCATGCACAGGAAGCTCTAAAGTCTTACCAGACTCAAACCGCTCCCAAACCTCTCCAGCATTCTGTTCTTGAAAGACAGATGGAGTTGTTTTTTTTTAAAGAAATATTACAAAAAGTTGAATAATACTTTTATAAACATAAATGCAAATTTATCATTCATCTATTAAGTGTAAGGGAACACTCAGACTGTTCAAGACACTATACTAAGTTCTAGGAGGTAGAAACAAAGATGAACTATAATTTGGAACCCAGTTCTCCAGATCCTTACAATTTATTAGGAGAGCTAGAACATAAACATACATCTTTAATAATAAAAGGTATGCTGGTTGTTACCCAAGTAAAGTGTAGTGAAAAGGCTACTGGGGTTCAAAGAAGGAAGGGCTTACATTCAGTTGGAGGAAGAGGTGATGATGGTAAAAAGAAAATTTCCAAGAAAGGCATTCAAGATCATCTTTGAGAAGCAAAAATGTATAATGCGACTGAAATATAGTAAAGAAGGCAACATATATAGAATTAAATACTTTAAATTGTATAAATTAAAAGTTCATTTACATGATAAGAATCTAAATAAAAATGAATCTGTCCTAAAAAAAAAATCAGAGTACCTAATTACATTTTGGGGCTTCCATCGTGGCTCAGTCAGTAAAGAATCTGCCTGCAATGCAGGAGACCTAGGTTTGATCCCTGGGTTGGGAAGGGATCTAAATATTTAATATTTAGTTCAATCCCTGGAGGAGGGCATGGCAACCCACTCTAGTATTCTTGCCTGGAGAATCCTCATGGACAGAGGAGTCTAGTGGGTTGCAGTCCATGGGGCTGCAAAGAGTTGAACATGACTGAGCAACTAAGCACACGATTACAGTTTTAAATATTTTACAAAGCATTTTTAAAAGGTAAACACATTTACATTTTAAAATACATTCTTTTTTTTTTTTTTACTTTACAATACTGTATTGGTTTTGCCATACATCAACATGAATCCGTCATGGGTTCAGGAGTGGGAACTTAAAATACATTCTTATTTAAACCTATGAAAATCTTCAGTTGGATTTCATTTTTTGCAGATAAGGACATTGAGGTTTGGTGAAATTCAGTGACTTGTTCAAGATCCCAGCTGGTGAACTTAATCTCAAGTTTTCTTACTTCGTGTTAATTGTTCATTCTAGTAGACAAGTTATCCTTAATTAAGAAAATTTCTTCTCAGGATAGGGCAGGAAATCATTTATAAGGAAAAATGAGTTAATAGTTCAGCTGTTTTATATAATGAATAAAAAGAGAAGAGTAGAAAATATGGTTGAAAATAGGCAGGGGTAGATGGCAGGTCGGGAAGAGCAAGCTATTGAGTTTGGACTTTATCCTTAAGTGTTAAAAAGTTCTGAGCAGAAGCATGCCATGAAGTCTGAAAGTATAAAGGGAGAATAAGTCTGACAGCACCATGAAAATGGTTGGGAGTGGTGGCAGGCAAAAGTCAGAGATAGTAGTTGTATTGTAAGAGAGATAATAGAGCTTCGGCAAAGATGATGACAATGGGAATAGAGAAGAGGGGGCCAGGAAAGACTGTACAGGACTTGAAAACTGGATTCGGGAGGGGACAAAAGAAAAAAGTAGGCTTCAGAGAAATAGCTCCAAATTTTCAAGTCTGAGTGGCTCAGAGGAAGATAGTGTCATCTACCTAAACAAGAAATACAGAAGAAAAAAATGGGAAGAAGATAATAAGTTGACTTTTAGTCATACCGAGATAAATGAGAGTGGTTAGAGAAATCAGCTCATCTATCCTAGAAATAAGAAATGAAAGGAACGCAGGATAGCCATGTTTATTTAAAGGTCTGTCACTTAACTTTAAGAAAGAATACAATTTTTAATCTAATGTACATAGTATTGAATTAACCACAATTCTTGGTTCATGACACACTCTATTATTTAGTCAACTAATTAACACTTAAGAACTCAACACTCAACACAAGCAGTGTAATAATGATGATAACATTTACCTACATGCTTCTTCCCTATCACTTCTCTCTGCCTTTCTGATAGAATCTCTGAGTAGTTCCTCCAAGGTAACTACCATCTCAATCTTCTGTTTATGATTCCCGTAGCCTTTTTAAAAATAGAGGTTAATAACACATATATTCCTAAAAAGTGTATTTCTTAGTTTCAGTTGTAATTTAGCATCATTTTAAAAAGACCTAATAACTTTTAAAACTCATACTTTAAGTAATCTTCTGGAACTTACTTTTTTCACTCATGTTGCTAAGGTTTAGCCTCACTTCTATGTAGCTATAATGCATTGTGGAATTCTATTTAATGTCTTGCTCCCAGAATTGTAGCTGTGAGTGAAATAGGGAGAACAGTTACTCCCTTGAGAATTTTCTCCATAAGGATTCCTTTTTCAGTAATTCTCATGTAATATACTAACATGGCTTTCCAGGTGGTGCTAGTGCTAAAGAACCCACTTGCCAATGCAGAAGACATAAGAGACACAAGTTTGGCCCCTGGGTCGGGAAGACCCCTGGAAGAGGGCATGGCAACCCACTCCAGTATTCTTGCCTGGAGAATCCCAAGACAGAGAAGTCTGGGCTACAGTCCATGGAGTCTCAAAGAATTAGACACGACTAAAGTGACTTAGCAGCAGCAGCAGCAGCTGTCTTTCTTATTCCATGCTGTGTCTTCTTGCCTCGCTCATAATAGATAGCCAAAAAATATTTACTTACATACACTGAAGCAATGGGAACTAGTAATACAAAAACATTAGTGATCCAAAGACAGAGACGCTCATCAGAAGATCAAGATACTCTCCTCTTATGTGCTTACCTAGGAGCAACAACCCAGTGCAGACTTAACGATCCTTGTGGCTATGGTCTTTGACTCCACAAGTACACTTTTATAACCCACAGTGGTGTCTAGTTGGATGAACTGGTTGTGGCTGAGTTTGCCAAAAATTTGCCTCATATTTTATAGTCATGTCAATGATGTGATATTGGATTCATTGAGATTTAAATCCCTCCTAACTTAAAATTCTATATTGGGATATAAAGGAAATGGTTGATAAAAGAAAGAATAACCCAATATAGGATACAATACATACACTCTCAGTTATGACAAAACTGGAGTGAAATTGGAGTGCTACAGCTAATTCAAAAGTTACTTGTATTTGGCTTATGTTTGAATATGGAGAGGTTTTTTAATTATATCACATTTCAATAATTAAACCATAACATAAAGACCAATGGAAATAGTAGTGAAAGGCTCCTCAAATTTCCCATTTCCTACTACAGCTATTCCCATCCCCATTCTCACTGTTGAAAGTAAACATAACATTACCTCTCATGAGAAAAATTGCATTCTACATAAATCTACAAATGATAAATTTTGTCTTCTCTCTAAATATTTATATTTGTACATGACTCTTTTCCCAAATTGGAGAAAGGATATTCAAATGCTTTTGTTCTAAAGCCTCCAACTGGATGAACTTACTGTTTGGTGATCAAAGGTAAATAAAATCCTGAGTCTTCTGACTTAATTTTAGATATACACTTCTTATATTTTTAGAAAGTGTTATTATCACAATTTTAATTCTGCTTAAAGTATTATCTTCCACTCCTAGGATGACAGTTTCATTGGAAGACAGGAATTCCTTGGTGCTTCTAAGGAGTTACCAGTGGCAAGTGCTCATTTAAATTAGTCATTGATTGATGTGGCTCTGTTTCTTACTTATATGACCTTACTTATGTGACCAAATCACTTTCCCTTTCTGGGCTTAAGTT
Organism: Oryx dammah; assembly: GCF_014754425.2. Lineage (NCBI taxonomy): Eukaryota > Metazoa > Chordata > Mammalia > Artiodactyla > Bovidae > Oryx > Oryx dammah. Next base: position 19,173,775 of record NW_024070198.1, read on the forward strand.
CCCTCATCTATAAACTGAGGAAATAGGCTAGATGATTTCTGAGGTCTTTTCCAGCTCTGATATTCTCTGAATTGAGAAGTATAAAAAGGAGCAGAATTTCCTAAGAAGGCATGTGCAAAGTTAAACTTTTCAGTAAGAACAACTCAGTGTGTATGGAATGGTCAATCCTTTGGCTTCATTTAGAACTGCTTACGTTTTTGGGTTGTGGGCTATGCTTGAGTTTATGATATTAAGCTATCCACAGTCTTATGTACTGTGGTAATTATTTAAATGATAGCTGTATGTCTAAAAGTAATTTCCTTAGAATTAGACAGTAGATTGAAGAACTTAGACCTTCATCTATTTTTGACCTGTGCTTCAGAGGCAAAGACAGATAAACATTAATGAAATGAAAAAGTCAACACCTCGTTTAGCAGTAATCAGAGGTACAACACACTTGAATCCAAGTCTATGCAGGATACTAATCAGTCATGTTACTTTGGGAAATTCAGCCTCTGAGGACATAAGCATTTACTTCTAATAACAGCTACTACATACTAAATCTGGAGAAGGAAATGGCAATCCACTCCAGTACTATTGCCTGGAAAATCCCATGGACAGAGGAGCCTGGTAGGCTATAGTCCATGGGGTTGCAAAGAGTTGGACATGACTTAGTGACTTCACTTTACTTTACATATTAAATACATACTATGTTCTAGGCCTTATGTAGGTTTACATTACAAATATATTCCTAATACTTAATCTTTACAACATATCTGAAAAGTTGGTATAATTATTCTCATGAGGAGTCTGAAACTCAGAGTGGTGACATTACTTAAGAATAACAAGATTCTAACCCTTACCTTCTGACTAAAACCCCTAACCTTCTATTAACAAATTACATCAAGAATATCTCTTTCTATTATGTGCAAGGTAAGACAGTTGTTAAAGTCTATTAAGATTTTTAATTTCCTGGCTGAACAGATTGCCAAGTGTGACCCAAATGAAATGGAGTTAACTCCTAAAGTTGCAACTGGGAGGAGAAAGGTGGTAAGGGATGGCTAATAACAAGGGAGTTTCTTCAGTTAGTCAGGGATGAGGAAGAATTCAGAAAAAGGGAAATAAAAAGTAATTTGCCCAACTAGATTAGGAGCATGGGGTTATGGCAGAAGGGCTCAATACTTCATTCTACTCAAATGAATGTTTCAGTGATGACGACTGGATGAGTAGCCTAAAGATGACTTTCAACATCGCTTTCTCACCTCCTTTTGTTGTTTCTAACAGGTAGTCTGTGTCAATGAAGGCATCTCTGGTGGTATATATCTCCTGTGCAGACCTCTTATCTGAGCATCAGATCTATATATATCATGAAGTTTTTGGTTAAAAGACTGACAGCTGAGTATTACAGAAATGAGCAAATTTTCTAGAGCTCATAATCTCTAAAGGTCACTCCCAAGAAGACACTCTAGAAGTGCTATGAGCAACGACAGCACTTTATGTTTCCCATGGCCATCACTTTGAGAAACAATCCTCAGTTGAATGCATAAATCCTATTTTTGGTCCAGTTGTCTTGCTTCAGTTCTGATTGAACCTCATTACTTTCCAGTGACACCTGGTGTATGTCTCTGATGTGGCTGCTAGCAGCCTGGACAAGGGACTTCCCGTCCACTCTCCAGTGTCTCCTGGCCAGTCCACAGGTGTGACATGCACTAACATCAGGTTGGGAACTGGGTCATCTGTAGCCGAAAGGCAGCTGGAGTCTTCAGAGCACAAGCTTCTGCTGATTGCCTTGGGACTGCTCAGTAATGGAATCAGAATTTTTAATTACCAGTAGTTGTGTTTCCCAACCAATAGGAATTCTTTTCCATTCCAACTATTTCCCTCTTGAACAGATGTAGAATAAGGGAACTGGGGTCTGGCATGTGGTGTGGGATTTCTGTTTCCTATCAAGCAAGATAACTTTGCAGATTTTCTTTACAGCTAGAGTTTATTCACCATTAGATGGAAGTTTGTCACAGCTGATTCTGTAGAGAAATATATTATCACAAACTTACTGATAGAAAAATTTTGCTTTTTAATATCTAGCTTAACAAGAAAAGAAGCCAGACTAAAAAGCCTATATTAGCTTTTAAGAGTTTTAAAAAAGAAGCAAGCAGGTCAAAGCTAAAGTTTTTGATAGCTATATAATGCCCTGCCTGCCTACCTCCTGGGATCACCATACAGATTCACTTGTAAGTGCTTGGAAAGTCAAAATGTTCTGTTTAGATTTAACATACAATTACTTGATATAGTATACATACATACATACTATAAAGAAAATGAAGCCTAATGATTTCATTGACCATGATGATATATGAATTATTTTAAGTTCTCTTTTGATAGCTATATTAAGAGATACCGAGTGAAGACTTTTCACCCCTTTTAAGTAGAACATTCTTTAACATTAGTTAGAAATTTAAAAGTATAACTGCTATCTTGTGTTCTGACTTCATGTTTTGGATTTTTGAAATAGAAAACACAGAGTACTTTTTAAGGGATGCTTTTGGGAAAAAAGGCTTCCCTGGTGGCTCAGACAGTAAAGCGTCTGCCTACAATGCGAGAGACCCGGGTTCAATCCCTGGGTCGGGAAGATCCTCTGGAGAAGGAAATAAATGGCAACCCATTCCAGTACTCTTGCCTGGAAAATCCCATGGACGGAGGAGCATAGTAAGGTACAGCCCATGGGGTCACAAAGAGAGTTCAAGGAGCAGAGACTGGAAAGTAAGGGTAGGAGAGTACTAATATTTAATTAACTAGCTCCTAGCTAGTTTAGATGATAGAAATTTTGTTGTACTCACATTTGAACACACCAATTCAAACAAATTCTGGCATCTCTAACATGGCAAATAAATGTAGAAGAAGGCAGAGATACCTGCAAAGTTTTGTTGCTTAATTTTTTAAACAAATGTCCTACCAACCAAGAAGAGACTTTTTGAGTTTTAGTTTCTGTTTCTTTATGGGAATGATATATTTTTTGCTTTTCAATTATAACATAACAATATTGAATATACATTTTCAGACTACTCATATGACATGGCATTCTAAAATGCCCCAGAGGCACCACCAAGAATCCGTACTGTGGGCCTATATGTTCACATAGGAGATAAAAATACTAAAGCCCAGGGTAATTAAGGGATTTAAGCAAGAAAGGTCAGATAACTAGTTAATACCAGATCTGGGACTAGGATCCAAGGCTCCTAGATCTTTCAGTTATGCTATGCTACTTTCTACATTTGGTTATATTTCTTTTTTTTTTTTTTCATGATCCAGATGTTGAAGTTCATTATTAGATAAACAGGAATCTTAAAATACAGCACAAGTCTATATGTCAGTATGCTGAGCATGGAGACATGCCTTGATACACAGCTGTGTACATTTTTTCCCCTGTTATCCAGGAAACCTAGGAATAGGGTAGCATCTTTTGGAGAGATTGCTGGAATAACTGATGTACACTTTAAACATTTTAATCCTTAAGGAAAAAAACTTTCAATAAATCTGGAAAATCAAAAAGTTACTGAAACTAAAGCCAAGCAAATAAATAGATTAAAATTAACAAATAAATGAATAAATGCAGCTGCAAACTGCTGTAATGGCACATTATTTTCAGTGACAGAGTTTACACTGATGAGTGCAGGAAATGAATTCCACAATATTCTGGGCAAGTTTAGAGAGTGTGTATCTGCAGATACAACACAACTTCAGAGAAGTTCCAAGCAAGTATAAAATACAGAAGAAGAATACCAATGCCTAAAGTGAGCCCAAGCATATCCTTGACAGTCTGGCACATTCATCGCTTCAATTCATCATCCACTTTCAGATTCAATGAAAACACTTGACAAGAGACACAAAGTCCGAATTGAAAAGGTTTCCCAGAGTTATGCAGATGCTGTATAACTCTATATAACTGTAGATAGTTATAAATACTGTATAACTGTAGATAGTTATAAATGCTGTGTAACTGTATATGCTCTTAAGAGTGTAATCTATGTCCCATTGCCTTTCAGTCAGGGATGTTTCATAATGCCTCCAAAAATGCATTTAGTAACTCTTTTAATCCTAATCTTAATAGCAGCTACCACTTACTGAATACTTGTTATGTGTCAGGTATTTGTTGATTACTTCATGTTATATCATTTAATAATTAAAACAATCCTAAGAGATATTTACTATTATTTCCATATAATAACTAAGGGAATTAAGGCTAAGAGAAGTTACACATCGAATAAGCGATTGGGCTGGGATTGAACCCAAATTTGCCTAAACACTAAATCTAATGGTTTTAACAGCTACTCCAGGCATGGCTGTTGGATTTCATTTTATATGCCAACTTACTTGGATTAGGGATACATTCTTAGATTCTAAGGCAAAGCTACACAAAAGCTCTGAGTGATCAAGCCTCATCTCTGGCCCCGGATTGAATTCTTCTCCTCTGGAGGCCAAGAATCCTGGTGTCTTTGCCTGATTCAGCAACAACCTGTCGTCTTGGGGGCTTGTCCAGGATTCTTCAGGATAAGATGGGAGCTAACAATTCCAGTCTCACTCCTTTGAACTGTATCCTGAAAAACTGGGATAGATCTGATCCTCAGGGTTTAAAGAAGACACACCTGGTCTTCCTATGTGACACTGCATGACACGGTATCCATTGGAGGATGGCGAACGGTGGCCGGTTGGAGGGTCTCTTAAGTATAATACTGTTTAACAATTAGACCGGTTCTGCAGAAAACAAGGGAAATGGGTAGAAGTAGCATATGTGTTGCCCCTTTTCTCTCTGCAAAATATGCCAGACTTATGTCCTAAGGGTATAGATTTGGGTGTGAATCCTTTAGCTCCCTCCTGTCCTCCTACTTTGCTAGATGACATGGAGGACAGGAGACAAAGAGATAAAGAAAATCAGGTTTCTCCAATCTATCCCTGGGATTAGATGTACAGAGCAGCCAGGGAGATTGAGGAACAGCCACACAAGCTGTTGCCTCTTCATGAAGCACCCACCAGGAGAAATAATCAGTCTATGAGAGTTAATAAGCCTTTTCTTATCAAGAAATACAAAGAATCAAGGAGGATCTGGGATACTATTTAGAGGACCCAGAAAAATATATTAGAGCTTTTAAAGGTGTTACTCTGCTTTATGACCTTACTTGGAAAGATGTGATGTATATCTTGGGAAAAGTGATTGCTTATGGAGATTAATTGGAGAAGGCAATGGCATCCCACTCCAGTACTCTTGCCTGGAGAATCCCATGGATGAAGGAGCCTGGTAGGCTGCAGTCCATGGGGTCACGAAGAGTCAGACATGACTGAGCGACTTCACTTTCACTTGGCAACCTACTCCAGTATTCTTGCCTGGAGAATCCCAGGGACGGGGGAGCCTGGTGGGCTGCCATCTATGGGGTCTCACAGAGTCAGACACGACTGAAGCAACTTAGCACCAAGGCAAAGTATAACCTCAGTGGGGAAAAACTGTGGTCATTTATTGATGTCTTGTATGAATGAAGGGGTGAAAAGTGGTAGCAGTGACAAATGTGTCAAGTCTTTGTGCCCTAGGTAATGCATCATTATGAATATTAATCTCTCTACATATGATATGTGACCTACTCTGTAAACCAGCTTGTGTCACGTCTGTGTCATCGTATTTTGCAAGACTTATAAGAGAACAAGTTGCCAACTTGACAGAATTTCTTCCTTTACCTTGCCTTCTAAGAGACTTGGGGACCATAGATGCTATACTTGGGAGATAAACCAGAAAGAGTCTAAAAATGACTCCAAAAATGTGAGGTTTATCATGAATTCACCATGTTAGCAAGACTGTCCAGACATGGTAGCCCCCATTTTCACTTACACTCAAAAAACTAATTCTCTTCAGTGACGATTTCACAAACCTTATAGCTCTTCATCTTTTCTAACAACCTACAAACTGAAGGAAGAAATTTAAGAAACTGGAAAAAGCTAGATGAGCTTTTCTACTTGCCTGCAACTAGAGAGCTTCTGACTTCCTTGAACAAGAGCTGAAAAGTTTCCGATATGTACATAACATTCATTGGATCATTTATTTGTTTTCACAGCTTCAAAGCCCTCTACAGGGCTATATGTTGTCTGGATGAGCTCCAACACAAAAGTTTCAGAATGTAAATTAAACACAAATGGCAAAACCCACATATCTGAATAGTTACAAATGAAAACCACAAAGACATTTTCATAAATATCTGTGCAATTAATCTTCTTTGAAAAATTCTTACAAAATAGGCAATTTATAGAAGGCTGAACTATTTTATTCTCACAGCTAAATGAAGGAGGAACAGAAAAACTTCCCCCAAAAGTTCTGAACACTTGTGGAGAGTTTGTAAAGAAAACACAGACAAAGGGAGATGCTTTTCCTCCTATGACTGTCAAAAAGCCAAATGAGGTATAGGGGCAATTTTTCTATTCCTCTCCTGAGAAGCAAGGTGCTTCAACAAAAAAGGCTCCTGAAGAATTAAGTTATAATCCAAGTTCTTTTAGGTGATGTTACTGCCTCTGATACTGATAGTAGACAGAAAAAACAAGCTTCCTATCTTCATCTTTTTCTGTCTTTTTTTTTTGCCTCATCTCCTATCACCTCTCCTTTCTTTTCATCTCCTCTCCTTTCCAGAAATATTATTAGGAAAAATGTTTTGGCATAATGAAGTAACATGGTTTATAGTAAAATGGTCAATAAAAACTAAAAGTGCCATCTCCCCTAAGAACCTCACCTACCCATACTAATCTCTTCCTTAGTACCAACTATTCAATTCGTAATGCCAACATAGATATAAAAGAATCCTAACAAAAGATAGGGAAGTTATAAAGAGATAATTTCTGATGCTAAGCCAAAAGAGATGGCTCAGTTCTACTGCTTACTACATCACTTTAGTCCACTCATATATCTACATTGAGCGTCAGCTGCTTTATCTGTAAAATGGAATTAAAGGCCCTGCCTCACATATGAGGTATGTGAAATTGTTTTGTATACCGTCAAGTGTTAAACAAGTGAAAGGAAATATTATTATCTTCTTCATCTTCTAAGTACGTTCATCAGAAAAATCAAGATAATAAGCAAGACTTGTATCTCAGCAATTCTAAATTATATTAAGAAAAACAATCTAGAATAATATAACAAGAAAAAGTTGTCTTCTTTCCTCTGGGAACTGGTGATGTTACAGGCAAGAATGAAAATTTAAAAGTGAAGTTTTCTTGAATGTCCTTTGTTCTTTCTCTTAATTTTCTCTACACTGCTTTCCTTATATTGAACATTTCATGCACACCTTGCATCTTAATGACTATTTTATGAGTTGATGATTCTTTTATGAGAAATGGTTTACCGTGTAATCAAGTAGACAGGGAATTGTCTCAAGGTTCACTTACAAGAAATTCAATTATGAATTGCTAAATGTACTACTCACACAGAGAAGACTGAAACTTGTGTCTTGTTTTGTTTCTTTTTAATGTACCATTAGGCATTAATGACAGCATATCTTTGCTTGTCAAGGCCAACTCATGATATTTCAGCTTTCCATTCAGGGAGTGAAATGTCCCTAAAGACCCAGTAGTTCAGTCGCTCAGTCTTGTCCGACTCTTTGCGACCCCATAGACTGCAGCAGGCCAGGCTTCCCTGTCCATCACCAACTTCCAGAGTTGCTCGAACTCGTGTCTATCGAGTCAGTGATGCCCAGTAGTCTAGTGATCTAAATTAAGAATAAATTTTTAAAATTGGAATTTAGCAAAAATGTATGAACCTACTGCTATACATAGGCAGTATGCTAGGGGGTTGGGAAGAATAAATATGAAAAGTAAATATAACTGCTGCCCTAAAGGAGCAGAAACTCTAGTTGGGAGAAAAGAGAAGGATATATAACATGTAAGGAGCATACTGAGAAATATATGAAAACCAGGATCCATGGGCACTAAAATGAAAGACACATTACTAGTGAGGGGCAAGAAAACCAAGTTTTTGGTACTTGTAGGTTTAGGGTCTTTTTCTTTTGTTTTGTTTTCTGTTCTATCTGTGCCATGCAAGATCTTAGTTTCCCAACTGGGGATGGAACCCATGCATCCTGCAGTGGAAATGTGGAGTCTTAACCACCAGGGAAGTCCCTGAGGTTTAGCTTTATAAAAAAGTATGAAAAGTGAAAGTGTTAGTTGCTCAATCATGTCTGATTCTTTGGACTCCCTGGACTGTAGCCCACCAGGCTCCTTTGCCCAAGGAATTTTCCAGGCAAGAATACTGGAGTGGGTAGTCATTCCCTTCTCCAGGGGATCTTTCTGATCCAGAGATCAAACCCGGGTGTCCCATACTGCAGGCAGGTTCTTTACCGTCTGAGTCATCTAGTTTTATAAAGAGTTATTCTAAACCACTGAGGTTCCTTATGCATAACATTCAGTTCAATTCAATCGCTCAGTCATGTCCGACTCTTTGTGACCCCATGAACCGCAGCACACCAAGCTTCCCTGTCCATCACCAACTCCTGGAGTCCACCCAAACCCATGGCCATCAAGCCAGTGATGCCATCCAACTATCTCATCCTCTGTCGTCCTCTTCTCCTCCTGCCCTCAATCTTTCCCAGCATCAAGATCTTTTCCAATGAGTCAGCTCTTCGCATCAGGTGGCCAAAGTGTTGGAGTTTCAGCCTCAACATCAGTCCTTCCAATGAACACCCAGGACTGATCTCCTTTAGGATGGACTGGCTGGATTTCCTTGCAGTCCAAGGGACTCTCAAGAGTTTTCTCCAACACCACAGTTCAAAAGCATCAATTCTTTGGCACTCAGCTTTCTTTGTAGTCCAACTCTCACATCCATACATGACCACTGGAAAAACCATAGCCTTGACTAGACAGACCTTTGTTGGCAAAGTAAAGTCTCTGCTTTTTAATATGCTGTCTGGGTTGGTCATAACTTTCCTTCCAAGGAGTAAGCGTCTTTTAATTTCATGGCTGCAATCGCCATCTGCAGTGATTTTGGAGCCCCCCAAAATAAAGTCTGACACTGTTTCCACTGTTTCCCCATCTATCTGCCATGAAGTGATGGGACCAGATGCCATGATCTTTGTTTTCTGAATGTTGAGCTTTAAGCCAACTTTTTCACTCTCCTCTTTCACTTTCATCAAGAGGCTTTTTAGTTCCTCTTCACTTTCTGCCATAAGGGTGGTGTCATCTGCATATCTGAGGTGATTGATATTTCTCCTGGTAGTCTTGATTCCAGCTTGTGCTTCTTCCAGCCCAGCATTTCTCCTGATGTACTCTGCGTATAAGTTAAATAAGCAGGGTGACAATATACAGCCTTGAGGTACTCCTTTTCCTATTTGGAACCAGTCTGTTGTTCCATGTCAAGTTCTAACTATTGCTTCCTGACCTGCATATAGGTTTCTCAAGAGGCAGGTCAGGTGCTCTGGTACTCCCATCTCTTTCAGAATTTTCCAGTTTATTGTGATCCACACAGTCAAAGTCTTTGGCATAGTCAATAAAACAGAAATATATAACATTCACCTATAATAATCAATGAAGCTACAATGGAGTATTACTCAGCCATTAAAAAGAATACATTTGAATCAGTTCTAATGAGATGGATGAAACTGGAGCCGATTATACAGAGTGAAGTAAGCCAGAAAGAAAAACACCAATACAGTATACTAACACATATATATGGAATTTAGAAAGATGGCAATGATGACCCTGTATGGGAGACAGCAAAAGAGACACAGATGTGTAGAGCAGACTTTTGGACTCTGAGGGAGAGGGAGAGGGTGGGATGATTTGGGAGAATGGCATTGAAACATGTATACTATCATGTAAGAAACGAATCGCCAGTCTATGTCCAATGCAGGATACAGGATGCTTGGGGCTGGTGCACGGGGATGACCTAGAGAGATGTTATGAGGAGGGAGGTGGGAGGGGGGGTTCATATTTGGGAATGCATGTACACCCGTGGTGGATTCATGTCAATGTATGGCAAAACCAATACAGTATTGTAAAGTAAAATAAAGTAAAAATAAAAATTAAAAAAAAATAAATGAAGCTAACAAAAGGAGATAAATTAATCTATTTCACCTCTTTAAAAGTTCTAGTGGCAACTCATTGGACTTTTTAATAACTTCTTAGAATACAGGAAACATTCTCACTCTAAGGACAAGAAAAAGTTAGATAATCTACAAAATCATTTCTTGCACCAATTAGAGGGACAACTTAGCAACTAAACAACAATGTGAAGGTAATTCAGTTTTGCAATTACTAGTTGGAGTGGGAAGAGTATATTTTTGGAGCAAAAAAAAATCTCTTTATTGGTTGAGAAAACCGAACACTATAACATTTTAGATCACTCCCCAAAGTATATTAATACAAGTACAACATTTACAACATAAAAATTAAGCCTCAAAATACAGACTAGTAAATACACACATGCACATGGACCCCAAATCTAGTTCCAAAGGCATAAAAAATATACAGTATGGATCTCAGTGGAGTTGTGTCTTACAGTAGAAAGAGAATTATACTAACGATCAGAAGCAAAGATGAAAGTTAAATGTGTATGGCTTTTAGCAAAGAAGTATTACTAACGAAGTTACCTAAGGATCTGATCTAAGACAGTTTTATTTAGTATTTTTATGCATTATTTGAAACAGGGAATGCAGAGTGGAAACTGTGGAGTACCAAAAGTTTCCTATGTTATACAATGTCAAAGAGATGAGAAAATGTAACATGATCTCACAAAACATTGTACACAGGAAAAAAAATGTGGAGGTTGAACTATTTGAGAAACAGTTTTATAAAAGGAAAACAGTGTCTTAGAGGCAAATAATAATAATAACTACCAAATAAAACTCATAGCTATCAATATGTATCAGATATCACATACCATTTCATTCAATCCATAACAATCCTTCCAAATAACTATTCTTCCTATTTTAAAAGTGAAAGTGTTAGTCATTCAGTTGTGTTGACTCTTTGTGATCCCATGGACTGCAACCCACTAGGTTCCTCTGTCCATGGGATTCTCCAGGCAAGAATACTGGAATGTGCAGCCATTCCCTTCTCCAGGGAGTGGAACCTGCATCTCCTACATCTGTTGCATTGGCAGGCAGATTCTTTACCATTTACAGACAAGCTAGCTGAAATTCAAAAAGCCTAAGTAGTGTGCCCAATGCTATAGTAATGATTGTTGGATGCTTATGTAAATGAACCTGTCTTAATCATTAGCATCCCTACCTCTGAAGGCTGACATTTAGTTTGAATAGGGTTGACTCAGAAACTATAAATTCTGCCAATCTTGACTTGGATTGTCCGACATAGAATAAGTGCTGGTAATTAGCAGTCTGTTAAGAACAAAAAAACAAACAGACAACAACAAAACCCTGAAATATAATAAACTTTGATTTTTGGCAACTTTAAAATTGACTTTAAATTTGAAAAGTGATTTTTTTAAGGCAATTAACAGAAAACCAAATTTGACAATAAGAATTTCATTCTTGTTCTTTGTAGGTTGACTTCTGTGGCCTTAGACTAAAACCTTCATTAAGAAGTTATACAAAAGTAAGTTTGGAGACGGACAAGGAGTCCATATCAGAGATTAAGAGCTAGATGAAAAGACTCTTTGGACTTGTGCAAAAGGATGACATAATCAACATTACTAGTAAATGTGAGCTGGTATTACAATTATTTGTAAGCAGAATGAATTCCTGAGAATCTGTTCATGATGTTGTAATTGTTGTTCAGTCACTAAGTCGTGTCCAACTTTTTGTGATCCCATAGGCTGCAGCACACCAGGCTCCCCTGTCCTCACTATCTCCCAGAGTTTGCTCATATTCACGTCCACTGATTTGGTGACACTATCCATCTAATCCTCTGCTGTACTGGAGTTTGTATTGGAGCTTCAGCTTCAGCATCAGTACTACCAAGAATATTCAGGGTTGATTTCCTTTAGGATTGACTGGTTTGATCTCCTTGTACTCCAGTTTTCTTGCCTCAAGAACCCAATGAACAGTACGAAAAGGCAAAAAGATATGACATCACAAGATGAGCCCCCAGGTTGGAAGGTGTCTGATATGCTACTAATGAAGAATGGAGAGCAATTATTAATAGCTCCAGATAGAATGAAGTGGCAGGGCCAAAGCAAAAATGACATTCAGTTGTGGATTTGTCTGGCAGCGAAAGTAAAGTCTGATGCTGTAAAGAACGATATTGTATAGAAACGTGAAATGTTAGGTTCATGAATCAAGGTAAACTGGACATGATCAAGCAGGAGATGGCAAGAGTAAATACCAACATCATAGGAATTAGTGAACTAAAATGGACGAGATGGATGGGTTTAATTCAGATGACCATTATATCTATTAATACTACTGTGGGAGAGAATCCCTTAGAAAAAATGAAGTGGACCCTCAAACCAAAGAATCTGAAATGCAGTACTTGGGTACAATCTCAAAATCAGCAGAATGATCGTGGTTCGTTCACGATGACGTTTGTGAATAACAATCAGCAAAGGGGACTGCTAGAAAACATAGAGGTTACAAAGAGCCTACCTTACCAACAAGTGGTATTACAAAAGTTGGTTTCAAGGTAACTTGTTTAGAATGCAGAATTAATTTCACCAGGGGAACAATGTTCCAAATCTGGGATCAACACTGTAGTCTGCAGGCCAAATCCAGACCACCACCTGTTTTTATATGGCTCACAAGCTAAGAATGAATTTTACATTTTTTTAAACTGTTGAAAAAAGTCAAAAGTTGACTACTGTTTCATGACACATAAAAATTACATGAAATTAAAATTTGAGTGCCCTTGAAGTTTTATTGGAATACAGCAACACTCATGTGTTCGTGTATTTTTATGGCTGCTTTCACATATAACAACAGAGTTGTGACAGAGATGTTATGGGTTACAAAAGCATGAACTCACACACTATCTGGCCCTTTATAGTAAAAATTTCATTACATTTCATTTATCCAATTTCATTACAAATAATTTATTGCTGATTTCATTACAAATGGTTAGTATATTCCCAGATTATCTGGCAAAAAAGTTATATCATTTAAAATGTGTTTGTGCTGTGTTACTATCATCCCCAAGTCTATGCTTTGAGCTCTTTTGAGAACTCTGGTGGTAGTCCACCAGTGTGCACTGAATACCGGGAAAATCTTTCAGGGTTGAAGGGAGATAAGATGGCAGAGTAGAATGATTTGAGCTAACCTCCTCCCACAAACTAACTGCTGAACAACCATCAACAAAAAAGACTGGAACCTTTCAAAAGAGATATTCTACACCCAAAGACAGAGAAGAAGCCACAGCAAGATGGCAGTAGGGGTGCTTTCACAATATAATCATATTGCATATCCACGAGCCAGGTGACCTACAAACTGGAAAATAATTGTATTGCAGAGGTTCTCTCACAAGAGTGAGAGTTCTGAGCCCCAAATCAGGCTCCTCAGGCTGGGGGTCTGGCTTTGGGAGAAGGAGCCCCCAGAGCACTTGGCTTTGAGGCCAGCAAAGCTTCTGTGCAGGAGCTCCACAGAACTGGGGGAAAAGGAACTCCACTCAAGATTCACATGCAATGGGACCGAGAGCACAACAGTGATTTCATAGGACCCTTGGTCAGACCTACCTGTGAGTTTTGGAGGATCTCCTGGGGAGGTGGGGGTTGGCTGTGGCTCACCACAGGGGAAAGAACACTAGTGGCAGAGGCCCCAAGGAATTCCTTGGTAGGAGTTTTCTTGGCAAGTTAGACAAAATGAGATAGCAGAGAAATACGTCCCAGATAAAAGAACAAAATTAAACCCTAGAAGAACTAGGTGAAGTGGAGATAGACAATCTACTTGAAAAATAATATAGAGTAGTGATAGTAAAAATGATCTTAGATCTTGGAAAAAGAATGGAGGCACAGATCAAGAAGATACAAGAAATGTTAAGAGATAGAGGATTTAAAGAAAAAAACAGAGATGAACAATATAATAACTGAAATGAAAAATACACTAAAAGGAATTGATAACAGAATAATGATGCAATAGAATGAATAAATTAGCTGGAAGACACAATGGTGGAAATCACTGCTGCAGAACAGAACAAAGAAAAAAGCATGAAAACAAATTAGGACAGTTTAAGAAACTGAGCATCTTAATCAAACTGACAAAAATTAAGGATAAAGAGAAAATATTGAAACCTATAAGGAAAAAGTAACAAATAATATACACAGGAACTCCCACAAGGCCATCAGCTGATTTTTCAGCAGGAACTCTGCAGGCCAGAGGGAGTGTCATGATATTTTTAAAGTGATGAAAGGAAAAAAATCTACAACCAAGAATACTCTACCCAGCAAAGCTCTCCTTCAGATTCAAAAGAGAAATCAAAAGTTTTATAGACAAGCAAAAGCTAAGAGAATTCAGAACTGCCAGATCAGCTTTACAACAAATGCTAAAGGAACTTCTCGAGGCAGAAAAGAAAAGATCATGACTAAAAGCAGGAATATATGGGAAAGCTCACTTGCAAAAGTAAACAAACAGTAAAAGTAGGAAATCATCCACATACAAATATGATATCAAAGCCAGCAATTGTGAGAAGAAAAGAGTACAAATGCAGAATATAGGAGGTACATTTGAATAAGAGACAAGCAATTTAAAACAACCTAGTTTATATATAGATTGCTGTATCAAAACCTCATGGTAACTGCAAACCAAAAATCTACAATAGATACACACATGGAAACACAGCAAATTTTCAGAGTCATACTTCACACCTTTGCTTACGCTGTTCAGTCAACTTGGAATACCCTTCCCCCTGAAATAAAAAAGCTAACACAAGTTCATAAAATCGAGCATTTTTCTATGTTTTGAGAATTTTACATGTATTTTTTAAATTAATTGTCATAATAAATCAATGAAGTAGCTACTATTAATATGCCCATCTACAGGTTGGGAAATTGAGACCAAGAGAAGTTTTTGAGGTCAAGAGAGGATAGACATGAGAGGGTAACCATATCACACGGCCACTGGACAGCTTAAAGATAATGATTCTGGCACTAACAAGATGGAGGATGCAGAAAAAATGACTCAGAGGGCAATGTCTCAACACTGTGGCAGCCTAACCCTAGTGCCACGAATGGTAAAGAATGTTGTCATTGTTACTTATGACTCCAAGATGCCTCATGATTTAAGTATCTCTTGGAGGGGTTGAATCTTTGAAATATAAGCTCTCTAGTGTTAGCAGGAATGAGTTGTCCAGTATGATGTGAAGGTGAAAATTGATACCTCAACTGAAATAATTATGTGCTCCAAATGAAATATTGGTTAACAGACATAGCAATAAATGAATTCATAACAGGAGTATTGGCTGGGCTTGAGCCAAGGCTCAGATAGATATTCACTGTGTGGAACTAGGATCTTTAGTATTCTGGAACCAGGGCCCCAAGAGTACTAAATATCAGCCCCATAGAATGTGAGTGCATGCATACTGAGTCATGTCCGACTCTCTTCAATGTCATGGACTGTAGCCTGCCAGGCTCCTCTGTCCAAGAATGCTGGAGTAGGTTGCCATTTCCATAGCGTGAGAGCACAAGAAAATAGGCAGGAAGCTGACTTCCAGAGAGAGATAGAGACTTGACATAATTTCTGGAAGATCTTGTTGGTAATTCTAATGGCTAAGAAACAGGAATATTAAAAAGATCCGTTGTTATCCTTATGGCAGTCCCCTTGTGTGTTATTTGTTGTTTTTCCCTTGCTGCTTTTAATATTTGTTCTTTGTGTTTGATCTTTGTTAATTTGATTAATATGTGTCTTGGGGTGTTTTGCCTTGGGTTTATCCTGTTTGGGACTCTCTGGGTTTCTTGGACTTGGGTGACTATTTTCTTCCCCATTTTAGGGAAGTTTCAAACTATTATCTCCTCAAGTATTTTCTCATGGTCTTTCTTTTTGTCTTCTTCTTCTGGGATGCCTATGATTCAAATGTTGGGGCATTTAACATTGTCCCAGAGGTCTCTGAGGTTGTCCTCATTTCTTTTAATTCTTTTTTCTTTTTTCCTCTCTGTTTCATTTATTTCTACCATTCTATCTTCTACCTCACGTATCCTATCTTCTGCCTCCATTATTCTACTGTTGGTTCCCTCCAGAATGTATTTTATCTCATTTATTGCATTATTGATTATTGATTGACTCTTTTTTATTTCTTCTAGGTCCTTGTTAAACATTTCTTGCATCTTCTCAATCCTTGTCTCTGGCTATTTATCTGTAACTCCATTTTGTTTTCAAGATATTGGATCATTTTCACTATCATTATTCAGAATTCTTTATCAGGTAGATTCCCTATCTCTTCCTCTTTTGCTTGGTTTGGTGGGCTTTTACTCTGTTCCGTTACCTGCTGAGTATTTCTCTGACTTTTCATCCTGTTTATATTGCTATCTTTCGGGTGGCTTTTCCATATTCTGGCAGCTTGTGGTTCCTCTTTATTGTGGAGGTTCCTCACTGTGGGTGGGGTTGGACGGGTGGCTTGTCAAGGTTTCCTGGTTAGGGAAGCTTGTGTCAGTGTTCTGGTGGGTGGAGCTGGATTTTTTTCCTCTGAGGTGCAATGAAGTGTCCAGTAGTGAGTTTTGAGATGTCAATGAATTTGGTGTGACTTTGGGAAGCCTATATATTGAAGCTCAGGTCTATGTTCCTGTGTTGCTGGAGAAGCTGTGTGGTATTTCTTGCTCTGGAACTTGTTGGCCCTTGGGTGGTGCTTGGTTTCAGTGTGGTATGGAGGCTTTCGATGAGCTCCTATTGATTAATGTTCCCTGGTTTCAGGAGTTCTCTGGTGTCCCATAAGGATAACAGCTGATCTTTCAATAGAAACTCTTCAGGCCAGAAGGGAATGGCAGGAATAGCAGGACATAATTCAGTTCAGTTCAGTTCAGTTCAGTCGCTCAGTTGTGTCTGACTCTTTGTGACTCCATGAATCGCAGCACGCGAGGCCTCCCTGTCCATCACCAACTCCCAGAGTTCACTCAGACTCACGTCCATCGAGCCAGTGATATCATCCAGCCATCTCATCCTCTGTCGTCCCCTTCTCCTCCTGCCCCCAATCCCTCCCAGCATCAGAGTCTTTTCCAATGAGTCAACTCTTCACATGAGGTGGCCCAAGTACTGGAGTTTCAGCTTTAGCATCATTCCTTCCAAAGAAATCCCAGGGCTAATCTCCTTCAGAATGGACTGGTTGGATCTCCTTGCAGTCCAAGGGACTCTCAAGAGTCTTCTGCAACACCACAGTTCAAAAGCATCAATTCTTCGGTCCTCAGCCTTCTTCACAGTCCAAGTCTCACATGCATACATGATCACAGGAAAAACCATAGCCTTGACTAGACGGACCTTAGTCGGCAAAGTAATGTCTCTGCTTTTGAATATGCTATCTAAGTTGGTCATAACTTTTCTTCTAAGGAGTAAGCGTCTTTTAATTTCATGGCTGCAATCACTATCTGCAGTGATTTTGGAGCCCCCCAAAATAAAGTCTGACACTGTTTCCACTGTTTCCCCATCTATTTCCCATGGAGTGATGGGACCGGATGCACATATTTCCCATGGAGTGATGGGACCGGATGCCATGATCTTCATTTTCTGAATGTAGAGCTTTAAGCCAACTTTTTCATTCTGCACTTTCACTTTCATCAAGAGGCTTTTTAGTTCCTCTTCACTTTCTGCCATAAGGGTGGTGTCATCTACATATCTGAGGTGATTGATAGTTCTCCCAGCAATCTTGATTCCAGCTTGTGCTTCTACTTAAAGTGATGAAAAAGAAAAACCTACAGCCCAGATTACTGTACCCAGCAAGGATCTCATTCAAATATGAAGGAGAAATCAAAAGCTTTACAGACAAGCAAAAGCTGAGACAATTCAGCACCACCAAACCAGCTCTCTAACAAATGCTAAAGGATCTTCTCTAGACAGGAAACACAGAAAGGGTGTATAAACTCGAACCCAAAACAACGCAAAGTAACTGGCAATGGGATCATACTTATCAATAATTACCTTAAATGTAAATGGGTTGACTGCCCCAATCTAAAGACAAAGACTGGCTGAATGGATACAAAAACAAGACCCTTATATATGTTGTCTACAAGAGACCTACCTCGAAACAAGGGACACATACAGACTGAAAGTGAAGGGCTAGAAAAAGATATTCCATGCAAATAGAGACCAAAAGAAAGCAGGAGTAGCAATACTCATATCAGAAAAAATAGACTTTAAAATAAAGGCTGTGAAAAGAGACAAAGAACACCACATAATGATCAAAGGATCAATGCAAGAAGAAGATATAACAATTATATATGCACCCAACATAGGAGCATCACAATATGTAAGACAAATGCTAAGAAGTATGAAAGGGGAAATTAACAATAACAATAATAGTGGGAGACTTTAATACCCCACTCACACCTATGGATAGATCAACTAAACAGAAAATTAACAAGGAAACACAGACTTTAAATGATACAATAGACCAGTTAGACCTAATTGATATCTATAGGACATTTCACCCCAAAACAATGAATTTCACCTTTTTCTCAAGTGCACATGGAACCTCCTCCAGGATAGATCACATCCTGGGCCATAAATCTAGCCTTGGTAAATTCAAAAAAACTGAAATCATTCCAAGCATCTTTTCTCACCACAATGCAATAAGGTTAGATGTCAATTACAGGAGAAAAACTATTAAAAATTCCAACACATGGAGACTGAACAACATGTTGCTGAATAACCAACAAATCACAGAAGAAATCAAAATATGCATCAGTTCAGTTCAGTTCAGTTCAGTTGCTCAGTCATGTCCGACTCTTTGCAACCATGAATCGTAGCATGCCAGGCCTCCCTGTCCACCACCAACTCCTGGAGTTCACTCAAACTCATGTCTATCAAGTCAGTAAAGCCATCCAGCCATATCATCCTCTGTCATCCCCTTCTCCTCATATGCATAGAAACAAATGAAAATGAAAACGCAACAACCCAAAACCTATGGGACACTGTAAAAGCAGTGCTAAGGGGAAGGTTCATAGCAATACAGGCTTACCACAAGAAACAAGAAAAAAGCCAAATAAATAACCTAACTCCACAACTAAAGCAACTAGAAAAGGAAGAAATGAAGAACCCCAGGGTTAGTAGAAGAAAAGAAATCTTAAAAATTAGGGCAGAAATAAATGCAAAGAAACAAAAGAGACCATAGCAAAAATCAACAAAGCCAAAAGCTGGTTCTTTGAGAAGATAAATAAAATTGACAAACCATTGGCCAGACTCATCAATAAACAAAGGGAGATTAGTTGTTTGTCAGTTGCTTCATTTGCTATTATTTTCTCCCATTCTGAAGGTTGTCTTTTCACCTTGCTTATAGTTTCCTTTGTTGCGCAGAAGCTTTTAAGTTTAATGAGGTCCCATTTGTTTATTTTTGCTTTGATTTCCAATATTCTGGGAGGTGGGTCATAGAGGATCCTGATGTGATGTATGTCGGAGAGTGTTTTGCCTATGTTCTCCTCTAGGAGTTTTATAGTTTCTGGTCTTACATTTAGATCTTTAAACTATTTTGAGTTTATTTTTGTGACAGATGTATAGAACAGTCTTTTGGACTCTGTGGGGGAGGGAGAGGGAGAGAGTGGAATGATTTGGGAGAATGGCATTCAAACGTGTATAATATCATATATGAAATGAATCGCCAGCCCAGGTTCAATGCATGATACTGGATGCCTGGGGCTGGTGCACTAAGATGACCCAGAGGGATGGTATGGGGAGGGGGGAGGAAGGGGGGTTCAGGATGGGGAACACATGTATACCTATGGCAGATTCATGTTGATGTATGGCAAAACCAATACAATATTGTAAAGTGATTAACCTCCAATTAAAACAAATAAATTTATATTTTAAAAAAATAATAAAAATGTTAAAAAAGAAACAAAGGGAGAAGAATCAAATCAACAAAATTAGAAATGAAAATGGAGAGATCACAACAGATAACAAAGAAATACAAAGGATCATAAAAGACTACTATCAGCAACTATATGCCAATAAAATGGATAACTTGGAAGAAATGGACAAATTCTTAGAAAAGTACAACTTTCCAAAACTGAACCAGGAAGAAATAGAAAATCTTAGCAGCTCCATCACAAGCATGGAAATTGAAACTGTAATCAGAAATCATCCAGCAAACAAAAGTCCAGGACCAGACGGCTTCACAGTTGAATTCTACCAAAAAATTTAGAGAAGAGCTAACATCTACCTTACTCAAACTCTTCCAGAAAATTGCAGAGGAAGGTAAACTTCCAAACTCATTCTATGAGGCCACCATCACCCTAATACCAAAACCTGACAAAGATGCCACAAAAAAAGAAAACTACAGGCCAATATCACTCTGAACATAGATGCAAAAATCCTTAACAAAATTCTAGCAAACAGAATCCAACAACATATTAAAAAGATCATACATCATGACCAAGTGGGCTTTATCCCAGGGATGCAATGATTTTTTAATATCCACAAATCAATCAACATTAACAAATTGAAAGATAAAAACCATATGATTATCTCAATAGATGCAGAGAAAATTCAACATCCACTTATGATAAAAACCCTCTAGAAAGCAGGAATAGAAGGAACATATCTCAACATAATAAAAGTTTTATATGACAAACACACAGCAAACATTGTCCTCAATAGTGAAAACTTGAAAGCATTTCCCCTAAAGTCAGGAACAAGACAAGGGTGCCCACTCTCACCACTACTATTCAACATAGTTTTGGAAGTTTTTGCCACAGTAATCAGGGCAGAAAAAGAAATAAAAGGAATCCAGATTGGAAAAGAAGAAGTAAAACTCTCACTGTTTGCAAATGACATGATCCTCTACATAGAAAACCCTAAAGACTCCACCAGAAGATTACTAGCTAATCAATGAATATAACAAAGTTGAAGGATATAAAATTAACACACAGAAATCTCTTGCATTCCTATACACTAACAATGAGAAAACAGAAAGAGAAATTAGAGAAACAATTCCATTCACCACTGCAACAAAAAGAATAAAATACTTAGGAATATATCTACCTAAAGGAACAAAAGGCCTATGTATAGAAAACTATAAAACACTGGTGGAAGAAATTAAAAAGGACACAAATAGATGGAGAAATATACCATGTTCATGGACTGACAGAATCAATATAGTGAAAATGAGTATTCTACCCAAAACAATCTATAGATTCAATGCAATCCCTATCAAGCTACCAATGGTATTTTTCAGAGAACTAGAACAAATAGTTTCACAATTTGTATGGAAATACAAAAGACCTCGAATAGCCAAAGCAATCTTGAGAAAGAAGAATGGAACTGGAAGAATCAACCTGCCTGACTTCAAGCTCTACTACAAAGCTACAGTCATCAAGACAGTATGGTACCGGCACAAAGACAGAAACATAGATCAATGGAACAAAATAGAAAGCCCAGAGGTAAATCCATGCACCTATGGACACTTTGACAAAGGAGGCAAGAATATACAATGGAGAAAAGACAATCTCTTTAACAAGTGGTGCTGGGAAAACTGGTCAACCACTTGTAAAAGAATGAAACTAGAACACTTTATAACACCATACAGAAAAATTAACTCAAAATGGATTAAAGATCTAAATGTAAGACCAAAAAATATAAAACTCCTAGAGGAAAACATAGGCAAAACACTCTACAACATAAATCACAGCAGGCTCCTCTATGACCCACCTCCCAGAATATTGGAAATAAAAGCAAAAATAAACAAATGGGACCTAATTAAACTTAAAACCTTTTGCAAAATGAAGGCAACTATAAGCAAGGTGAAAAGACAGCCTTCAGGATGGGAGAAAATAATAGCAAACGAAGCGACTGACAAAGAATTAATCTCAAAAATATACAAGCAACTCCTGCAGCTCAATTCCAGAAAAATAAATGACCCAATTAAAAAATGGGCCAAAAACCTAAATAGACATACAGATGGCTAACAAACACATGAAAAGATGCTAAACATCACTCATTATCAGAGAAATGCAAATCAAAACCACAGTGAGGTACCATTTCATGCCAGGCAGAATGGCTGCAATACAAAAGTCTACAAGCAATAAATGCTGGAGAGGGTGTGGAAAAAAGGGAACCTTCTTACACTGTTGGTGGGAATGCAAACTAGTACAGCCACTATGGAGAACAGTGTGGAGATTCCTTGAAAAACTGGAAATAGAACTGCCATATGACCTAGCAATCCCACTGCTGGGCATACACACCAAAGAAACCAGAATTGAAAGAGACACATGTACCCCAATGTTCATCGCAGCACTGTTTATAACAGCCAGGACAAAGAAGCAACCTAGATGTCCATCAGCATACAAATGGACAAGAAAGCTGTGATACATATACACAATGGAATATTACTCAGCCATTAAAAAGAATACATTTGAATCAGTTCTAATGAGGCGGATGAAACTGGAGCCTATTATACAGAGTGAAGTAAGCCAGAAAGAAAAACACCAATACAGTATAATAATGCCTATATATAGACTTTAGAAAGATGGTAACGATAACCCTATATGCGAGACAACAAAAGAGATACAGATGTATAGAACAGACTTTTGGACTCTGAGGGAGAGGGCAAGGGTAGGATGATTTGGGAGAATGGCATTGAAACATGTATATTATCATACGTGAAACAAATCACCAGTCCAGGTTTGATGCATGTACAGGGTACTCAGTTCTGGAGCACTGGGATGACCCAGAGGGATGGGATGGGGAGGGAGGTCAGAGGGGGTTCAGGATGGGGAACACATGTCCACCCCTGGCAGATTCATGTCAATGTATGGCAAAACCACTACAATATTGTAAAGTAATTAGCCTCCAATTAAAACAAATAAATTTATATTGAAAAAAAGAATAGACCTGACAAAAATAAAATGAATAAACACAAATGATCAAGACACATTTTTCCCAATTTAGGAACAACTCAGCTACCTATATGTACACAGTTGCTGCTTCTTGACTACTCCTACTCACCCTGTCCAGTACTACTAAAAGGTAGTCAGTAGAGGAAAACACAGCCAGTCTCCATTTCTTCCTGCTTCAAGTTTAGAAAGTGTTCATCTCAGGGTACTCAAGTATACAATCAGCTATCCTACAGGTTAAATAGTTTTTTAATGCTTGTCTAAAAAACTCTCTCATTTACAAGTGTGTTTACCAAACTTATACACTCCAGGACTATTGCCTGAAAAATCTCATGGACAGACGAGCCTCGTAGGCTACAGTCCATGGGGGTCACAAAGAGTCAGACACGACTGAGCGACTTCACTTTCATACCAAGTATAAGGAGCTAAAACTTGTATGTACTATACAAAACTTAGAATTTATTTAGCCTATAAGGTAATAATTAGTATAAAATGGATTCAAAGACCTCTTCTAACTCTGAGGCTCCCAGAAAACTCTAGACCCCATGTTAGGAAACACTGATTTATAACACTAAACTCACATACACACAAAAAATGCATTCTAATTGATCAAACAAACTACTAATGATAATGGCTAAATACTGGATTAAGGCAGTGATTCTCAGCCTTTTTTATTGTTCTTTCTCCCAAGAGCCTTTTAGATATTTATTTTTCTTAATTACCCTCCCTCCCCCATGAAATTTTAATGCTACATATATACTGTGTATCTATTTCATTACTATTGCCCTATGGAGGAGAATAAACCACTGTAATATCAAAGGCGGGTTTTTTTTTTTCACACATTTCCCTAAGAATCAAAATTTCTTAACCAACTTGAGGCTATACTGCCCTTACTGAGAATGCATGGACTAAGGGAGTATCTTATTTTTTCCTTATACTAAGATGGGTATTACTATTATTCCCATTTTTATACATGAAGACAATGAGGCTGAGAGAGACTAAACTAACCCAGTTTGTCAGACTTAATATGCTCACATGAGGACTATATTAAAACACTATACACAGCAGATTTCCCAGGCCAGTCAATAGGATACCCACAAATACAAATTGCCCCTAACGAATAACAGTGTCAAAGCCACACATTCTACATCAGTAGAAGCTGCTATATAAATGGCTAGGTTTCTTCCTTCTGACATTCATGATTTGATTAAGCCTAGAAAGTCTTAATGTTCATTGCAGCACTGTTTATAATAGCCAGGACTTGGAAACAACCTAGATGTCCATCAGCAGATGAATGGATAAGAAAGCTGTGGAACATATACACAATAGAGTATTACTCAGCCATTAAAAGGAATACATTTGAATCAGTTCTAATGAGATGGATGAAACTGGAGCCAATTATACAGAGTGAAGTAAGCCAGAAAGAAAAACACCAATACAGCATACTAACACATATATATGGAATTTAGAAAGATGGTAATGATAACCCTGTATGCGAGACAGCAAAAGAGAAACACATGTATAGAACGGACTTTTGGACTCTGAGGGAGAGGGAGAGGGTGGGATGATTTGGGAGAATGGCACTGAAACATGTACACTATCATGTAAGAAACGAATCGCCAGTCTATGTTTGAAACAGGATACAGGATGCTTGGGGCTAGTGCACGGGGATGATCTGGAGATCATACAGGGTGGGAGGTGGGAGGGGGGTTCAGGATTGGGAACTCATGTACACCCGTGGCGGATTAGTGTCAATGTATGGCAAAACCAATACAGTATTGTAAAGTAAAACAAAGGAAAAATAAAAATTAAAAAAAAGAAAGAAAAATTTTGAGTTCTACTGATCAAATGTGTGCTATTTAAAACCATTTTTAAATGTTTTGAAATTTTCATTTCCTAATAATCCAAAGAATTTAAAGAATTACAACTCTCAGGTCATCTCCTTCTTCAATACCTTAGAGGAGATATGATAGCAGCTTTTACCACTAGGTAATTTTAGCAGGCAGTAATGATACCTAATTAGGTCAAATTAAATTTTTTATTTGGTGATCAAAACAGTTTGCAATTATTGTCACAGGAAAACAGATGCACAAAATGTTGGTGTTTAAAAGTTTTATAGAATATAATCTCAACAGAGGCCCAACAATAATACCCCTAAGTTAGAAGAATAATTAAAACTTGAGTTATAGTTGAGAACTTTCTCTTAAGGATTAATTTAATCTAAGTGGCCATAAAAAGAAAAATTCCAGATTTAAGAAATAGAGGGTATATTGACAGATTCCTAAGATATTTTCACATTGGTAAGTTACTAAATGCAGTTTAAAGGAAAATGTGGGAGTCTTCTGCTTCCAGCCAAAATGGAATAACAAGGACCAGACTCAATATACGAAATGATGAATTTCAAAACATTGGCTATCAGACTGCAAAAGACAATGCACTCTAAGAAATGAGAAATAAATAAGGTGGTGCTATAAATATCCATCTTTCTGTCTTGAAAGGGCTTATAGGCCACAACACAGGGAGGAAGTGAGAGAGAGCCTGGTAGACTCCTTGATTAGAGGAGATGAAGATGAAGGTCTAGGAGACCAAGTCACCTAGTTCAGAGTAACAGAGAGGAGAGAGATGTATGGAAACATGACCCTGATATCTGTAGAAAGTTCTCAGAGACTTTCAACAGAGTCTAACAGATCAGTACATGGCTATGAAGAAACACCTGAGGCCATGGAAAGAATCAACCAAAAGAATATGGAACAGTATCTGATGCTCACTAACACTGAGAATAGTATTAATTCCCACCAGACTGGGAATAGTAATAGTTTGCTGCATATTGGATAAAGTACTCAGGAAGGCCTGAGTTGTCTCCGTTTTAGAGAATATTACCCTTAGACTGAAAACTGCTCCAAAGCTATCTTCCAAATCATAAAATTAAGCCATAAAAGGATCAAACTCTTTTCAAATAACTTAACTCTATCTTCAAACAGAGTTCAAGAAAATGTATGAGAACGCAAAAACAGATTCTGACCAGGTAACTTTCAAAATATTGGGCATTCACTCAACCTGGCATGCAAAGAGGTAAGAAAACATGACCCACACCAAGGAAAACAGCCAGTTAATCAAAACCAAACCAAACTGGCATGTGTGCTAGAACTGGGGAAAAAGGACTTTAAAACATTTACTGTAACTATATTTCATTTGTCCAGGAAGTTAACTAAAGACACAGAATATTAAATTTCTAGAGATAAAATATACAATGTGTGAACTGAAAAATACAGGAGATGGGGCTAACAAGTGATTAGACAATGTAGAAAATAATATTAGTGCTTCTTTGCATTAATTAAGTTTCCAATTCTTTTGAGTAAATATCAAGGAGTGCAATTGCTGAATTGTATGTTATTAAGAAATGTTTAATTTCATTTCCAAATGTTTAAGCTTTTTCTAAAGGTCTTTCTGTTATTGATTTTAACTTAATTCCACACAAATCTGCAATGGATAGTTATAGCAGCTTTACTAATAATTGCCCAAACTTGGATGCAATCAAGATGTCCTTCAATAAGTGAATGGATAAATAACTGTATACATCCAGACAATGGAATATTATTCAGCACAAAAAAGAAATGCACCATCAAGCCAATAAAGACATGGAGGAACCTTAAATACATATTACCAAGTGAAAGAAGGCAATCTGAAAATGTACTGTATTATTCCAACAATGTGACTAACATTTTGGAAAAGGCAAAACTATGGAGACAATAGAAAAAAATCAGTGGTTGACAGGGGTTGGTGGGAGTGGTGATGAACAGATAGAACACAGCAGATATTTAGGGCAGGGAAATAATTCTGTATGATACTATAACAGAGGATACATGTCATCACACGTGCATGCTTAGTCATGTCTAACTCTTTGTGATCCCACGGAAGATAGCCCAACAGGATCCTCTGTCCGTGGAATTTTCCAGGCAAGAATACGGCAGTGGGTTGCCATTCCCTTCTCCAGGGGATCTTCCTGAGCCAGGAATTGAATCCATAACTCCTGCAAGGCAGGCGGACTCTTTAGTGCTGAGCCCCTGGGCCATGTCATTATATATTTGTCAAAACTCATGGGACTACAATACTAAGAGTGAACTATACTGTAAACAATTAATTTTGGTTTGATAATGATGTGTCAATGTTGATTTATTTATTATAACAAATGTACCACTCTGATGAGGGAGAGTACCACTTTGATGATGGGGGAGCCTATGCCTGTTGGGGAGGGAGGTATGTGGGAACTCCGTATTTCCACTAAATTTTGCTGTGAACCTAAAACTTCTCTGAAAAATAAAGCATATATACAACTGAAGTGACTTAGAATGCATGCATGCATGGAGAAAGAGAGAGAAAAAATTAGAACTTTTATTTAACCAGAATACAATTATAACATAAATCAGAATTTATGGAATACCACTAAAGAGGTACTTAGGAAGAAATTTATAGCACTAAATACCTATATTAGATCTCATCTTCTCCCTTAGGAAACTAGAAAAAGCAAAGCAAGTTAAAGACAAAGTAACTACAAGAGATGGAATAATAAAGATCAAAGTAGAAATCAATGAAACAGAAAAATCTATGAAACTAAATGCTTGTTCTTTGAGAAGATCAATAAAACTGATAAATCACAAGCCAGATTAATCAGGAGAAAAAGAGAGAAAGACATAAATTGCTAGTAATAGGAAGGAGAAAGATGTCATTGCAAATTTTACAGATAACAGAAGTAGATAACCCAAATAGCCCTATTATCTATTAAAGAAATTAAAACTAGTTAAGAAAAAAAAAAAAAACTTCCCCATAGAAAATTGGTCTAGATAGCTTCAGCTTTATTAGCAATTCTACCCACGTTTAAAGAAGTTGTTGTTGTTCATCCTCTAGGTCATGTCTGACTCTTTGTAACTCCGTGGACTGCAGTATCCCAGGCTTCCCTGTCCTTCACTATCTCCCCAAGTTTGCTGAAACTCCATTGAGTAGGTGATGCCATCTAACCATCTCATCTCTGTCACCCCCTACTCCTGTATTCAATCTTTCCCAGCATCAGAGTTTTTTCCAATGAGTCAGTTCTTTGCATCATGTGGCCTAAGTATTGGAGCTTCAACTTCAGCATCAGTCCTTCCAAGGAATATTCAGGGTTGATTTCCTCTAGGACTGACTGGTTTGATCTCCTTGCTGTCCAAGGGATGCTCAAGAGTCTTCTCAAGCACCACAGTTCGAACGCATTAATTCTTTGGAATCCACCTGCAATGCGGGAGACCTGGGTTCAATCCCTGGGTTGGGAAGATCCCCTGGAGAAGGGAATGGCTACCCACTCCAGTATTCTGGCCTGGAGAATTCCATGGACTGTATAGTCCATGGGGTTGAAAGAGTTGGACACGAACAAACAGCTTTCACTTCACTCACAGCCTTCTTTATGGTCCAGCTCTCACATTTGCACACGACTACTGGAAAAACCACAGCTTTGTCTATACAGACCTTTGTCGGCAAAGTGATGTCTCTGCTTTTTAATAGGCTTGTCTAGATTGGTCATAGCTTTTCTTCCAAGGAGCAAGTGTCTTTTAATTTCTTGGCTGCAGTCACTGTCTGCAGTGATTTTGGAGCTAACAAATAAAACACTAGCAGATATGTACAGTTCACTGCATATCAATTATACCTCAATAAAGCTATATTTTAGAAGATGCGACTAAACTGAACTTAATCTGAGTAAGAATAAAACATAAATAATTTAAGAAACAAATCTAATGGAAGTATTAAAGTAGTTTAGTATTTCTTATGTTAAGAAAGTTTGCTCACTTTGAGAATATTAATAGATATTTGTTAAATATGAATGTTTTGTTTCTTGTATGTTATTCTAATGAAAGCAATAAAAGGAAATTTAAAACAGAAAACAGTTTAACAATATTTAAATGGAAAACTGTCTTAAGTATCTAGGACAAAAAGTATGGCATCCAATAAATTTATTTTCTATAAATTTACAGATATTGAAAACCACTGATCTTCAAGATGAGATCTGTTTTTTTCCTCTAAAAATTTAGTTTTCATATAAAGAATTGTGATTGGCAGGAAAAGTTTTTGTTTGCTTGTTTTTAATTTTCTAACTGGTTTGTATTCTAGAAAATGGGCCCCAAAAGGAGTCAATTCTAGACAGTATTTTAGAAGGCTGAATCATTTGTCAGACCTCACCCTGTTTTAACTGGGATTCTATATAAGTTAAATTTTGTATATTAAAGTTTAACCAACTGGGATTTTAATTAGAAAAGCACCAGAAGAATAAATGTAGAACACGTTGCTAATTATACTTGTTATTTGTGCCATACTGTGATATTTTGTTAAAAAGCAGGTCAAAGTTTCATAAAAATACATAAAGGAAAAGAATGTTTTTTCTAAGTGGCTAAAGAGACACTGCAGAACATTCTTAGTGAACTACCGTGGGGTCACAACAAAGGTCAAAATGGATTAAACACTTAAGTGTAAGACCAGATACTATAAAACTACTAGAGGAAAACACAGGCAGAACACTCTCTGACATAAGATGGCAGCAATATTTTTCTTGGATCCATCTCTTAAAGTGATGGAAATAAAAAAAAATAAATAGGATCTAATTAACTTTTGTACAACAAAGGAAACTATCAGTTCAGTTCAGTCACTCAGTCATGTCCGACTCTTTGCAACCCTATGGACTGGAGCACACCAGGCTTCCCTGCCCATCAGCAACTCGTAGAGCTTGCTCAAACTCATGTCCGTTGAGTTGGTGAATCCATCCAACCATCTCATCCTCTGTCGTCCCCTTCTCTTCTTGCATTCAATCTTTCCCAGCATCAGAGTCTTTCCAATGAGTCAGTTCTTCATATCAGGTGGCCAAAGTATTGGAGCTTCAGCTATCAGTCCTTCCAATGAATATTCAGGACTGATTTCCTTTAGGATTGACTAGTTCGATCTCCTTGGAAATCAAGGAAACTATAAACAAAATCCAAAGACAACCTACTGACTGGGAGAAAATATCTGTAAATGATTCTACTGACAAGGGATTAATTTCCAAAATAAACAGGTCATACAACTTTATATAAAAAACACAAACAGTCCAAAAAAATTGGAAGAAGACCTAAATAGACATTTCTCCAAAGAAGACATACAGAGGGCCAACAGGCACATAAAAAGATGCTCCACAACACTAATTATTAGAGAAATGTAAATCAATGCTACAGGGAGGTCTTTTCTCACACCAGTCAGAATGGCTGTCAAATAATAAATAATAAATGCTGCAAAGTGTGTAGACAAAAAGTAGCCCTCCTACTTTGCTGGTAGGAATGTAAATTGATGCATCTATTATGGAGAACAGTCTGGAGGGTCCTTAAGAAGCTAAAAATAGAGTTACCATATGATCTTTCAATCCCACTCCTGGGCATATATCTGGAGAAAACTCTAATTTGAAATGATGCATGCACTCTACTGTTCATTGCAGTACTATTTACAATATCCAAGACAAGGAAGCAACCTAAACATCCATCGACAGAGGAATGGATTAAAAAGATATGGTACAGATATACAATGGAATATTAGTCACTAAAAAGAGTGAAACAATGCCATTTGCAGCAACATGGATGGACCTTGAGATTATCATACTAAGTTAAGTAAATCAAAGAAAGACAGATATCATATGATATTGCGTATGTGTAGAATCTTTTTTAAGAATGATACAAATGAACTTATTTTCAAAAGAGAAACAGATTCATAAAGAATGTACTTAAGGTTACTAGGGGGGTGGATGGGGGGAGGAGGGATAGATTTGGCTTGACATGTACATACTGCTATAATTAAAATAGATAACGAACAAGGACCTCCTGTATAGCTCAGGGAATTTTGTTAACTATTCTGTACTAACATAAATAGGAAACGAATTTGAAAAAGAATAGATATATGTAACATATAACTGAATCACTTTGCTATAACACCTGAATTAATACAATATTTTTAGTCAACCATGCTTCAATATAAAACAAAATTTTTTTAAATTTTCTAGCCATTTTAAATATCAGAAAATTCTGCTTTATTATATTTTCAGTTTTTATTGACTACAAATGAATACTTCTAGAACAATTAACATTTTAATAGAATTACAGAATGTTTTGGCTAGAAGGGCTGAAGTTTCAATCCTCTCTCAAGTTAACCTGATTAATCATATAAACCTTCTCTATAACATCTATACCTAGTAGTCATCTAGGTATCTGCTTGGATGCATTCTAGCTTTGAGAACATTTGACTGTTATAAAGGTTTTCTTTAATTGTGCCAAAATTTATATCCCTTTGATTTCTCTACTTGCTACCAATACCAAGGGCACTACATTTTGAAGATACATAAAAAGTATTTTATCTCTCTCTTCCATATGATAGCCCTTCAGAGGTAGGAGGATGGATGGTGAACACATGGCCTCTCTTCTCCAAAGAAAACATCTCTAATTCCTTTATACATTGCTCATATGCCAGGTTTGGGAAGAGGTGAATCATAGTGGTAAAAAGTACAGTCTTCGGCGTCATACTCCAAAGGTTCAAATTCTATAACCATCTATGATTGTGTGATACTTGGATACTTAATACCCTGTATCTCAGGTTACCCCATTTGTTACAGAGAAATAGTAATTACTGGTATTGATTCCATAGTGTTGTTGTAAAGATTAAATTAAATGCATATCACTGGAGTAGACTGGACAATCATTGTCCTCAACTTTTCATACCTCTCTGTGTTAGAAGTAAACATTCATCTTCTTTGCGATGTTATGCAAGGCCTACACTGTGGGTGAAGCATACTTACCTGTATCAGTGATGTTGGGTTTAGCCAAATGACTTGCTTTCACCAATGTAACACTAGCAGAAGTGACTTTGGTCAGAAACTTTTGGTTTGCTTGCTCTCATGTGCTGTGATGATCTTTTCGTAAGAACATGGGACCAGGAAGTCACTAATACAA
The DNA here is from genome assembly GCF_014754425.2 of Oryx dammah. NCBI lineage: Eukaryota > Metazoa > Chordata > Mammalia > Artiodactyla > Bovidae > Oryx > Oryx dammah. The sequence continues at coordinate 19,205,674 of NW_024070198.1, forward strand.
GGAAAGTAGGAAAACACACAAAGCACACTTGAACCCAACTGGAACTATAACGCCAAACCTACCCTACTAGCTCAGCCAAATCCAGTAGAATCACAACTGATTCATGGTGGTGGTGGTGGTTTAGTCACTAAGCTGTGTTCAACTCTTGTGACCCCACGGACTGTAGCCTGTCAGGCTCCTCTGTCCATGCAGTTCTCCAGGCAAGAATACTGGCATGGGTTGCCATTTCCTTCTCCAAGGGGATCTTCCAGACCCAGGCTTAGACCCCATGTCTCCTGCATTGTAGGCAGATTCTCTACCAACTGAGCTATGAGGGAAGCCCACAACTGATTTATAGACTTTTGGGAAAAATAGTTTCTTGTTGTAAGCCATGAAGACTTTGAGGTTGTCTGTTACAAGACTGATCAACTATTGCCACAGTAATATTGCATAACAAAACACCCCAAAACTCAATAGCAAAAACAATAAGCATTTATTCTAGCTTTCTCATCTATAGGTTGACTGGGGCTGAGCTACACACTAGTCTTAGCTGTGATTTTCTCCAAAAGCTGCTGATTGGGTCTGGGTCTGCTCCAAATATGTCCTATTTTCCTCAAATGAGCAGCTACCAAGACAAGTTCATGTCACAATGAAAAGCAAGAGTGTAAGGGGGGAAACCAAACTAAGAAAACACACACACACACACAGAGCTAGGCTTCTACATACAGATGGCCGATAAACATGTGAAAAGATGTTCAATATCACTCATTATTAGAAAAATGCAATTCAAAACTACGATGCGGTATCAACCCACTGGTCAGAATGGCCGTCATCAAAAACTCTACAAACTATAAACGCTGCAGAGGATATAGAGAAAAGGGAACCCTCTCGCACTGTTGGTGGGAATGTGAATTAACACAGCCACTATGGTGTCTCCTTCAAAAACCAGACATAAAACTATCACATGACCTAGCAATCCCACTACTGGGCATACACCTGAGAAAACCATAGTCCACAAAGACATATTTCACCCCAACGTTCACTGCAGCACTATTTACAATAGCCAGGACATGAAGGCAAGCTAAATGGATTAAAAAAAAAATACGGCACATATATACAACGAAATATTACTCAGTCATACAGAGGCACAAATTTGAGTCAGTTGAACTTAGGTGGATGAACCTTGAGCCTTTTATACAGAATGAAGTAAGTCAGAAAGAGAAAAACATATTTTGTATATTAATGCATATATATGGCATCTAGAAAAATGGTATTCATGAGCCTATTTGCAGGGCAGGGATGCAGACACAGACATAGAGGACAGACCTGTGGACACAGTGGGGGAAGGAGAGAATGGGACGAATTGAGAGAGTAGCACTGAAACATGCACATTACCATACGTAAAACAGACAGCTAGTGGGAATTTGCTATATAACAGAGAGAGCTTCAACCTGGTGCGCCATAACAATCTAGAGGGGTGGAATAGGGCAGTGGGTGGGAGGGAGGTTCCAGAGGAAGGGGACATATGTATACTGATAGCTGAATCATGTTGTTGTTTGGCAGAAACCAACACAATGCTGTAAAGCAATTATCTTTCAGTTAAGACTAAATTTTAAAAAAGAGCTGGGCTTCTGCCTATCACATCTGCTAACTTACCATTGGTCAAAGAAAGTCATATGCCCAAGCCCAAAGTCAAGAGGAGAGGAAATAAACTCTGCAGACCATGAGTCCAAAGCAAGTCACAGAGCTCTGCTCAACATTAATGGAGTGGGAAAGTTTACTCTCCTAATGGATTTGGGGTGATGGAGGAGCAAATATTTACTAAACAATAATCTAATCTACCACAGTTATGCAATAAAAATTAATACAAGCACTTGAAAGAATGTTTGATGCACAGCAACTGGAAAACAAGTACTAGCTATCATAATGAAACACCATCAAAATGATTCAGGCTATTCTCCATTTTTATTACTCTCCTATAAACACAATTCGTTACTGCCTCCTCCAAAGTAAGATGCTGCTACAGAAAATAACAGCTTATTTATTATCTGACAGCATGGGATTATTGTAGTTCTCATTCTAGGTATTCTTATTTTAAAAGAACCTAAGCATTTACATTTTGGTAGCCCATCACTTTCACCTAAAATCCTAGTTCTCTTTCATATGCTAATGCTCAAACATCTCTTTCCTTAAGTGATAGATCACTTGGCTATATGTATATTTAAGTCTATCTTGAGATACTTAGTTTAGTTGCAGCCTACTCAGATATTTTTGGATCCTGATTTTATCACCTTCATTTCATACATGTACTCTATCTTCATCCAAGTCAGCAAGAGAAATGTTATACTAACAACATAGGATGGAAGGACTCAATTGGACTACATCTATCCAGGGAAGTTGTGGAATCCCCATCCACGAAACAGGAGCCAACAGCTTTCTGCAAGAGTAGACCTCCTGAAAACACTGGCAATTCTATGAGTTCACCATAATGTGTTCTTCCTTAGCAGCTGCTTGTAGACTGTGCTGCAGCCATGAGACTGTGGAGGAGAAAAGAGTGGAGGCTCAAAACTATAAGCAAATAAAGCAATGCTTCTGGGCAGGAACTAGTAGCTCCTACAAGCCGTCCTCAAATACAGGAGAACACTATGAGACAGAAAGAGCAGCAACAGCAATAAGAATTAATACAAATCCTTTGTTGGCATAGCAGACTTTCCATTGAAAATAAAGAGGACTGACCACTTAGGACTGGGAGGGTAATCTTAGGACTATCTGAAAAACCAAATTCCAAGAAGAGAAAATAATCCTCACAATTCAAAAGATAGAGGCTTATATTCATAGTGATTTTGCTTTGCTGTTTTTAAAAAATACTTAAACATGGTTGGGGGGGGAGAATTCAGTGTTATAAAAGGATATCCATATGGTGAAAAATAAGTCTCCCTCTTACCTCTAGTCAATTGCTGGAGGCAACAATTGTTACTTAGATTCTGTAATAGCTCTGCAGAGTTATTTCAGTGCAATTTTATGAGAGTATCTAGACAGATAGATGGTGATAGATAGGTAGGTAGATAGATGGATTTAATAACCAAAAAGAAGCAGAGCACACAGAGTTATTTAATTTTGAGTATTCATTTTGTGGCTGGTAAGAGCAAAACACCTGAGTTACACATATGCATCTCCTGAGGTTCGAGAAGGCTAACTTACTTGTCAAGGTCATGAGCCTAAGAAAGTAAAAGCTAGTATGGGATATGAAAAGCCAGACCTGGAATAAGACCTAAGCCTTACAGGCATGAGTTTACGTAAAGGAATGTTCACCATATTATTTAGGGAAGATTTTCCAAGTCTGCAAATAGCCTGTAGTCATTTAAAGGGCCAAAGAAGAGTTATTTAGCTGTGACGGTGACCTAAATCCATGCACTATAACCTTAGCCACACCATGGCAATTTAAAGGAGTAACTGATGATTTTTTTTTTTTTTTTTGCATTTTATGTGTTAGGATCTGGTATTTCTCAAAACTCTAAAATATTCTAACTAAAAACTGTCCTAAGGAAAAGGAAATGTTTCAATTTGAAATCCTTAATTAAAACCACATTCATAATTCTAAGTATTTAAAGAGAAAGTTAAAGAAGAAATTTACTTCTGCACATCACAGAGATTATAATAAACATAGAACCTTGCCAAAAGACATGCCTCCAGCTGCACTGAAGAAACGTCAGAATAGACCAGCACTGCAGCTTCAACAAGCAAAAGACTGAAGGCAAAGTCATGTACAGAAAGGGAAACAATCATAATGTAAAACTCATGTTCCTCATTGGAACAGAATTCTGAAGAAATGCATCTTACATGTATGCACACACACACACAGAGCCACAGTTGTTCCCCAGTATTAACTCAAAAATTTTAAGTTGTAAGCCTATTTTCTTGAGGTCCACCAAGGCCACAGATGTTTGCTCCATAAAACCTTTGCCAGTTTGGGGACAAGCTCAATCAACTTGTGCTTGAAAATGATTCACATGGGTCTTTACACTGCAGAGCTCATTACTTTAGGGATTTCCCAGAACTCTACATTTCTGGCCATCTGATCCAATAAGGGAATGAACATTTATTTTGCCAGAATACACGTTGTGGCAGAAGACCAAAAAAAAAAATCATCAAAATTTCTGTAATGTCTAAGATAACTATTGCCTCAAATGTGGAATGATAAACCTGTTAGAGAGAAAAGTGAATCCTTGCCAGTCATCAGTTGGAACAGGAATAATTCTTCCTGGTTTCTCTATCAAAAGTGTTTATGGTACTTGCACTATGTATAGAAGTTTATGCAAGAAGCTAGGAAGAAGTAGGAAGTACTCTAAAAGAAACCGAAGACTAACAGCATGGCTTACAGAATACAGATGTAGGCGGAATACCTTAAAGCAACCACTAAGCATACAGAGAAGCAAAATCAAAACAATAGATGCTTAGATATATTAGTGGGGACAGAGTTACTTTTATCAACACCCATGACTTCTATTACTGTCTACATGCTTAAGTCTCCCGTATCTTGATGGCACTCTCACCTGAGCCCTAGACCTGTGTGTTCATTACCTTGACAACTCCAAGTGGGTATTCACAGGCATCTCAAATGCAGTTTTGTAAAAGTTAAACTTATTCTCCCCCAAATATATGCTTTCTTCAGAGTTGTCTCTTCAGAAAAAAAAAAATTGTTCTCCCAATTGCTAAAGACAGAAACAGGGATTTCATCCTTCATATCCCTCTCTCTCATCCTTCCCCAGACAGTTGATCTAGCATTCAATCTAGCTCACTCATTTACTTCTTTTCATACTGCTGTCATACTGTAATCCAGGCTCTATAGCCACTCACTGGGGCATCTGCATTCACCTGCTAACTGATCTCCCTGCTTCTTGTCCATTCCAATTCATTCTTGACTAGGCTTTTTTAATAATATGTAATTGAGTCTGGAGATCAAACCAGTTGATTCTAAAGATATCATGTAAGAAATGAATCACCGGTCTATGTTCAATACAGGATACAGGATGCTTGGGGCTGGTACATGGGGATGATCCAGGGGGGAGATCCAGAGAGTTGATATGGGGTGGGAGGTGGGAGGGGGGTTCAGGATTGGGAACTCATGTACACCTGTGGCTGATTCATGTCAATGTATGGCAAAACCAATACAGTAATGTAAAGCAAAATAAAGTAAAAATTAAAATTAAAAAAATAAAAGAAATCAACCCTGAATATACATTGGAAGGACTGATGCTGAAGCTGAAGCTCCAATACTTTGACCACCCGACAAAAAGAGCCAACTCATTAGAAAAGACCTTGATACTGGGAAAGATTGAAGACAAAAGGAGAAAGGGGCAACAGAGCATGAGATCATTGGATGGCATCACCGACTCAATGGACATGAGTTTGAGCAAGATCCAGGAGATGAAGAACAGGGAAGCCTGGCATGCTTCAGTCCATGGAGATGCAAACAATTGAACACAACTTAGCAACAAAACAACAACTGAATCAATCTCTTCTTTGCTTCAAAACAGGTTTCCTATTACCACTGGGATAAAGTACCATATTCTCAGCATGGCCTACAACCCTCTGCATGCTCTAACTCCTGCATCATCCTCCAGCTTCATTGCAGTTCTTCACCTGTCCTCTGTATTTCCATTCTAATCAAACTAAATGTTTAATTGCTTGGACATACTAGGATCTCTCTCACTTCTAGGTGATTGAAGCTTCTCTTTTTCCAGTATAAAATATTAAGTGGTTAAGCCATCCCTAACCTCCATCACCTGGAAGTAAGTCCATGAGAGCAAGTTATGTACCTAGTCATCTTGTTCAGTTCTGCCACCCTAGCACCTAGCTGCTGCTGCTGCTGGAAGTTGCTTCAGTTGTGTCCTTGTGTGACCCCATACATGGCAGCCCACCAGCCTCCACCATTCCTGGGATTCTCCAGGCAAGAACACTGGAGTGGGTTGCCATTTCCTTCTCCAGTGCATGAAAGTGAAAAGTGAAAGTGTAGTCGCTCAGTCGTGTCCGACTCTTAGCAACCCCGTGGACTGCAGCCCACCAGGCTCCTCCGCCCATGGGATTTTCCAGGCAAGAGTACTGGAGTGGGGTGCCACTGCCTTCTCTGCTAGCACTTAGAACAACGCATAAATGTGTTGTTGCTGAGTCACCAAGTCATGTCCGACTTTTTCCGACCCCATAGACTGTAACCCTCCAGGCTCCTCTGTTCAAGGACTTTCCCAGGCAAGAATACTAGAGTGGGTTGCCATTTCCTTCTCAGGGAATCTTCCCAACCTAGGAATCAAGCCTGCATCTCCTGCATGGGCAGGTGGATTCTTTACCACTCACTAGGCCACTTGAGAAGCCCTTGCACGAATATGACAGATGCTCAATAAATATGTGTTGAATGAATAACTGAAACTTTTAGGTTTCAGCATAAATTTCACTTCCTCAAGGAAGCCTCTTTTCAGGAAAAGAATTATATCCCTTTATTATACATCCCGATAGCATTCTATGGGCTTCTCCAGTGGCTTAGAAGTAAAAAATTCACTTGCAATGCAGGAGACACACATTCAATCCTTGGGTCAGAAAGATCTCCTGGAGAAGGGAATGGCAACCCACTCCAGTATTCTTTACTGGAGAATCCTATGCACAGAGGAGGCTGGCGGAATACAGTTCACAGTGTCGCAAAGAGTTGGACATGACAGCCATGAAATTAAAAGACGCTCACTCCTTGGAAGAAAAGTTATGACCAACCTAGATAGCATATTCAAAAGCAGAGACATTACTTTGCCGACTAAGGTCTGTCTAGTCAAGGCTATGGTTTTTCCTGTGGTCACGTATGGATGTGAGAGTTGGACTGTGAAGAAGGCTGAGCGCTGAAGAATTGATGCTTTTGAACTGTGGTGTTGCAGAAGACTCTTGAGAGTCCCTTGGACTGCAAGGAGATCCAACCAGTCCATTCTGAAGGAGATCAGCCCTGGGATTTCTTTGGAAGGAATGATGCCAAAGATGAAACTCCAGTACTTGGGCCACCTCATGCAAAGAGTTGACTCATTGGAAAAGACTCTGATGCTGGGAGGGATTGGGGGCAGGAGGAGAAGGGGCCGACAGAGGATGAGATGGCTGGATGGCATCACGGACTCGATGGACGTGAGTCTGAGTGAACTCTGGGAATTGGTGATGGGCAGGGAGGCCTGGCGTGCTGCGATTCATGGGGTCACAAAGAGTCGGACACAACTGAGGGACTGAACTGAACTGAACTGAACTGAAGCGAATTAGGAGAAGGCAATGGCACCCTGACTCCAGTACTCTTGCCTGGAAAATCCCATGGACAAAGGAGCCTGGAAGGCTGCAGTCCATGGGGTGGCTGAGGGTCGGACACGACTGAGGGACTTCACTTTCACTTTTTACTTTCATGCATTGGAGAAGGAAATGGCAACACGCTCCAGTATTCTTGCCTGGAGAATCCCAGGGATCAGCAGAGCCTGGTGGGCTGCCATCTATGGGGTCGCACAGAGTTGGACACGACTGAAGTGACTTAGCAGTAGCAGTAGCAGAAGCAACTTAGCATGCATAGCATCCTATGGGCTTCCCTGGTAGCTCAGTGGTAAATAATCTACCTGCCAATGCAGAAGACACAAGTTCCATCCCTGGGCTGAGAAGATCCCCTGGAGAAAAAAATGGCAACCCACTCTAGTATTCTTGCCTGGGAAGTCCCATGGATAGAGGAGCCTAGCAGGCTACAGCCCATGGTGTTGAAAAAGAGTCAAACACAACTTAACGACTAAACAACAACAATAAAAATAGCATCCTATATATCCTACACATGACCTAGAAACTACTTGCAGGCAATAAGCTGGAGACACTTCTCTCTGTTTTCTCAGTGATAGTCCTGTGCTGTCTGTTGTCCAGAATCTGAAACCTACCTATACTGTGTCCAACTTTTTACTTATTTAAGTCAAGAGCATAATTCTGGTTCCTATTATTCCATCTTGGCTGGAAATGGACATTCCAGTTTAGTTTTAAAGACTAGATCTCACATACTTTCCTTTGTAATTACTATATATTAACATTCTCTGTGGTTAGATCCTTTTCCACCCCCCAGAAGCTATCCTTCTTCCCCTGATATACTCTTAAGCTTAATGCAAATTTCCATTGGGCTAAGATTTTTTTTGTTGTTCATTTCTGAAGCCCTAGATCCCAGAGCAACACAGGGAACATGGTAGACATTGAATAAATTAAAAGTTGAATGTAAACTGCCCCCAAATATCTTCACTCACTGCATATCTGCTACCCAACCTTAAGTAGGACACAGGCTTTGGCAAATCACAATCCTACAAAAAAACTGGCACATTGGTTTTAGAAGTTAAAAAAAAAATGGCACAGTTGATTTTTAACTATTTAAATTCTTTATCAGTTTACTCTTCATCAAGATTAAATCCTACTTATTATTTAATTTGGGCTTCTCTGGTGACTCAGACAATAAAGAATCTGCCTGCAATGCAGACGTGTCACATTTATTACTTTTGAAAAACAACTAACATTTATTTTCAGTTATGATTTGCCAGACGCCATACTGAGCATTAACTGATTTAATCCTCTCAACAAACTTATGAGATGGTACCTATTATTATTCCCGTTCAATTGACGAGAAACCAAGACCAGACTGGTTAAGTAAAATGTCAAGATAATAGAGCTGGGACACAATGGAGCCAGAATCTGGACACAGTTTGAGCATGTGTATTCACTATATTACTACCTAAATTGCCTCCTAGTACTTTGTACCTGCAAACAGAATTGTAGATGGCTTACAGTAAAAGATTCCTAAAAATATTTAATTAAAATAGAAATTTAAGAGATTTCACTGCTGGTCCAGTGGTTAAGAACCCACCTGCCAATGCCAAGAACATGGGTTCAATCCCTAGTCTGGGAAGATCCCACATGCCATGGAGCAACTAAGCCTGTGCACTGCAATTACTGAAGCCTGCATGCTAGTGCCAGGCTCCTCAACAAGAGTAGCCACAATGAAATATAATGCAGCCATTAAAAGAATGAAATAATGCCATTTGCAACAACATGGGTGGACCTAGAGATTATCATACTAAAGGAAGTAAGTAAGAAAGATATATCATATGATGCCTCTTATACGTGAAATCTTAGAAAATAATACAAACTTATTTATAAAACAGAAACAGACTCACACACTTAGAAAACAAACTTATGATTACCAAAAGGGAAAGGCGAGGGAAGGGAGAAACTAGATGTTAGGGTTTAACATTTACACATTACTGTATATAAAATAGATAATCAACATGGACCTACTGTATAGCACAGGGGTCTCTACTAATATTCTGTAATAACCTAAATGTGAAAACAATCTGAAAATGGATAGATATATTAATATGTATAACCAAATCACTCTGCTGTACACCTGAAAGCAACATTGTAAATCAACTATACTCCAACACAACATAAAAGTTAAAAAATAAAAATATTGTAAAGGTTACACTCCATTTATAGTTATTATTGTACAACACAAAGACTATAGGAAATATTTCATAATTATTATAATTGAAGTATCAAATTGAAAAGACTACTTAGGTAAATTCAGATGTTATCATTTTAGGAAATGTGGTAAGATGAAAAGGCATATTCTATTATTGTAAGTAAAAGTCCTCAAAGTTTTTTTATTTGATGGTCTATTGGCTTGGATGTAGATCAATTCAGGTTTTAATCCACTACCTTGGGCAAATTATTTAATCTCTTTGATACTTATTTTTCTCATCTATAAAACAGGCATAATGAAATATATACAATATATAGATACACCCAAGGCATATAAGGTACAAATACATTTGCTTGGACTAAATAAAAGGCATGCCAATCTACTCTAGTAATGTTGAATAAAGACATATTATTTTCACATATGCCTAACTTCCAATAAATTTATAGAGCATCTACTAAGTATAATATCTTAATAAGGAGTTAAAGATCTATAAAGTGACAGAAGAAATGCACGCTAATCAATCAAACAAAGATAAAGGATTCATTGGAAGGGATAGTGATGTTCATCCATACATAGAATGGAGAGCTGAAATGACATAACATGTGCCAGGCTTGGTGCTAAATAGTAGAATAGCCTGATGAGTAACTTAATAAGATTGGAGATTTGGGAAGAGAAAAGGATTGAAAGAATCAGAAAAGCATAAGAAAACATTGATATATTTAATCCAGAGCCACTCAAGCATAAGAAAAGATTGATATATTTAATGCAGAGCCAGCCACATATGGTTCCTGGAGTACTTCCTTAATTCAACAGAGAATGGGAAGCCAGAATGTTATTTCTAAGGACGCAAGTTTTAGGATGAATCATGAATTTGGAAGATATAATAGAAATAAAAAGTGATGTGAAAGTGTTACTCCCAGTTGTATATGACTCTTTGTGACCCCGTGGACTGTAGCCCACCAGACTCCTCTGTCCGTGGCATTCTCCAGGCAAGAACACTGGCGTGGGTAGCCATTTCTTTCTCTGGGGGATCCACCTGACCCAGGGATTGAGCCCAGGCCTCCTGCATTGCAGGCAGATTCTTACCATCTGAGCCACCAGGGAAGCTGAACTAACTGTCAAAAAATAGTTCCCAGTTTTAATGGATCTCATTTGCAATTAGTTATACACATACAAAGACAAACAATATGATCAGACCCTTCTCAATCTTCTGTTTTCTAAAGAAGGTAAAGCAGACTTAACGGTTTTGGTTCCTTTGTAAATTTAGAGATAACACAAAGGAATACCTCAGTGCTAATTGTTTAAAAAGTCACAAATTTCCAACGACTAAGATACTAAACAATGAGCTTTCCTGTATCACAAAAGCTGTATTACCTCTGATTCATTCTCTATAGAATACAATCATACAATATGTATTTTTTTCAAATCAAAGTTAGGACTCATAATGTTAGCTGCAATACTTCCTGAATTCCAGGGTTGGATCTCAATTTACCTCAGTTTCTTCAAGTCATTCGGAGAAGGCAATGGCACCCCACTCCAGTACTCCTGCCTGGAAAATCCTATGGACGAAGGAGCCTGGTGGGCTGCAGTCCATGGGGTGGCTAAGAGTCGGATACGACTGAGCGACTTCCCTTTCACTTTTCACTTTCATGCATTGGAGAAGGAAATGGCACCCCACTCCAGTGTTCTTGCCTGGAAAATCCCAGAGACAGGGGAGCCTGGTGGGCTGCCGTCTATGGGGTCGCACAGAGTTGGACACGACTGAAGTGACTTAGCAGTAGCTTCAAGTCATTAGGCCCTCTGTTTCTGCAGTGGGAAAAAAATGATACTACCAACTCAGTCTGTTGTTGTGTAAAAGAATTAAGTAAGATTTGTAAAGAGGTCTAAGACACAGGAAAGTGCTAAATTTAATTATTATTAGCATCTCCTTCCCATGCAGATGTTTCTGGTTTAAAAAATGTGAACCATGTGGGACAACACAGGATCAATGACTCTAGTAAATGGGGAGCAAGAAGGATGGACAGAGCGGCATTGTGAAGCCATGTGGCCAGGAAAGAAAGAGGATCTAAATACTCACAGGGATGGCCTTTGAAGGAAAACAACTCAGCAACTGGGGACAAACAGAAAAAGCAAAAAGGGAGGAGGGACAGAAATGATGAATCTTGAAGATGCAAAGAGAAAACTTACAGAGGGGAAAGTAAGAGAAGCAGCATGGGGGAAGAGACGAACAACAAGCATTTGCCAAACTTGGCACAAATGTATCCTATAGAAAACAGGAAATGTAAGCCTCAGTGAAAACAATATGGCAAGAGGAAATACAAGGAAAGTAATTTTAAATGAAAGTTCAACACACAAAAAGACCAGTTGCAGAAATCAATGAATATAAAGAAAGACCTTTAAATATGCATGTACTTGCACACACACACACAGATACACACACACACACACACACACACACACACACACACACACATATCAGGGTAAGTTCTAAAGAAAGCCCAGCAGTACATGGTAATTAGCCCTGAAGGAAATTTAGCAAACAGATTTTTCTTTCCATTCTCTCTACATCTATTTTCCATTGAAATCTGTCAATGGAATCTCATCACTCACATTCCCATATTTAAGGAAATTACTTCAGCATACTTTCTAAAGTCAGAAAAAGATAAATATTTTTGTCTACTTATTTAAAATGATAATTATAAGGAAGAAGGCTGAAGATGGTGGAGTAGAAGGATTGTACTCATCTCCTCCTGCGAAAGCACTGAAATCATAACTAGCTATTGAACAACCATCAACAGGAGGATACTGGAACCCACCAAGAAAAGATACCCCATGTCCAAAGACAAAGGAGAAACGGCAACAAAATGGTAGGAGGGGTGCTATCATGATAAAACCAAATCCCATACCAGGTGGGCAAGCCAAACTGAAGAAGAATAATGCCAAAGTTCTCCCACTGTTGTGAAAGTTCTGAGCCCCACATCAGGCTTTCCCCACCCAGTGATCTGGCAAAAGGACTAGGAATCCCTAGAGAATCTGACTTTGAAGGCCAGTGGGATTTGATTACAGGACATCCACAACATTGAGGGAAACAGACTCCTCTCTTGGAGGTCACAAACAAAATCTTGCATACACCAGAACCCAGGGGAAAGGAGCAGTGATCCCACAGAAGACTGAACTAGACCTATCTGCTAGTGTTGGAGGGTCTTCTGTGGAGGCAGGAGGAGGCAGTTGTGGGGTTGGGACCTCTGGCAGCAGCAGTCTTGGGAAGTACTCCTTGGCATAAGCCTTCTTGGAGGTTGCCATTAACCCTACCATAGATCCTGTAGACTTCTGGACTGGGTTTCCTCAGGCCAAACAACAAACAGGGAGGGAGCACAGTCCCACCCAGCAGCAGACAGTTGGATTAAAGTTTTACTGAGCATGGCCCTGCCCACCAGAGCAAGACCCAGTTTATGCCACTGCCAGCTCCTCCCATCAGGAAGCTTACACAAGATTCATGGTCTTACCACCAGAGGGCAGAGCCGCTAGAATGAAGATGACACCGCAGTAAATTAATCCAATGAAAAGGCAGAGGACTTTGTTCCAGATGAAGGGACATGACAAAATCCCAGAGAAACAAATAAATGAAGTGGAGATAGGCAACCTTCCAGAAAAAGAATTCAGGATAATGATAGTAAAGATGATCCAAGATCTCAGAAAAAGAATGGAGAAGATGCAAGAAATGTTTACCAAAAACCTAGAACAACAAAAGAACAAACAGAGATGAACAATACACTGGAAGGAATCAATAGAATAACTGAGGCAGAAGAACAGATAAGTGACCTGGAAGACAGAATGGTGGAAATCACTGTCACAGAACAGAATATTGAAAAAAGAAAGACAATCTAAGAGACCTCTGCTGCTGCTACTGCTGCTAAACCGCTTCAGTCGTGTCTGACTCTGTGCGACCCCATAGACAGCAGCCCACCAGGCTCCGCCATCCCTGGGATTCTCCAGGCAAGAACGCTGGAGTGGGTTGCCATTTCCTTCTCCAGTGCATGAAAGTGAAAAGTGAAAGTGAAGTCGCTCAGTCGTGTCCGACTCTTTGCGACCCCATGACTGCAGCCTACCAGGCTCCTCTGTCCATGGGATTTTCCAGGCAAGAGTACTGGAGTGGGGTGCCATTGCCTTCTCCAGGACAATATTAAATGCACCAACATTCATATTATAGACATCCCAGAAGGAGAAGATAGAGAGAAAGGAGCCAAGAAAATATTTGAAGAGATAATGGCTGAAACTTCCCTTACATGGGAAAGGAAATAGTCAGCCAAGTCCAGGAAGTTCAGAGAATCCAAGGCAGGATTAACCCTAAGAGGAACACACTAAGAAACATAGTAATCAAACTGACAAAAATTAAAGACAAAGATAAATATTAAAAGCAACAAGGGAAAACAACAAATAACATACAAGGGAACTTCCATAAAGTTATAAGCTGATTTCTCAGAAGAAACTGTACAAGCCAGAATGGAATATTATGATAGGTTTAAAGTGATGAAAGGGAAGCAATTACAACCAAGAATACTCCACCAGGCAAGACTCTGGTTCAGATTTGACAGAGAAATCAAACTGATAAACTGATAAAATAAGAATTTGATATAAAAAAAAACTACCATTTAATAGAAAAACCTGTAAACACTTTAAAATCCAGATGCACATTAGAATTGTCTTGGAATTTTTGAAAAATACAAACACCCGGATATTGTTTTCTTCTCCAAAGTTCCATATGTGATTCTAATGAGCAGCCATGTTTAAAACCCACTGGACTATGATACTCTTTTACTTTTATCTAGTTTGTTTCACTTTTTCTATTTTGTATTCAGTGCTCCCATTTCATTTAGCTTATGTTTTCCAATTTATGTCTCTTTTTTGTTGTTGTTTTTCTCAAGCCCTTATCAAATGTAATAGAAAAGCTTTCATTTGTGTGTATTATACATATAATGTAAAGCTTTTGTTTTTGCATGTGTATTATACATATAATTGTATGTATAATATATATATATATTAGCAAACTTTAAGTTTTTGCTTAGCTAAAGAATTTATGACATTTTGGTTATACTTGTTTGATTAAGCATGACTAGAATGCTAGATTTCAAATTTATATTCACTCAGAACTTTGAAACATCTAATACTACTGCTAAAAGTCTAGAAAGCTTATTATTTTAGGATTTAAAAAATTTTTTTTGAGACAGGCCTGAAAATTCTAATTCAATTCTGAGAATACAAACAAGTACTATGCTGCAAAAAAAAAAAAAAAAATTAACATGTGATACAGTATTAACAACTAAAGTACAGATTTTGTTCAAATTTCACAAAATTTTATGGGTCCTCTCTTTGTTTCCATATCTTATTCAAGATTCTACATGTGTTTTGTTGCACTGAGCAGCTTCAGCTGCATGCAACAAATTCTGATAAATTCTCTTTTTCATTTTTATTCTGTTACAAATATTTTCTAATTTTCCTTGTTAAGGCTTCTTAGATACACCTACCATTTAAAAATGGACATTTAATTTCCAAATATATGGGGTTTTCTTAATATTCTTGATATGAATTTCTCATTTTGATAGTAATTTCTCATTTAAATGCTTTCTTCTCTGCAATCACCCTCTGTGTTTTTTTAGTCTCTTAAACTTTATTGAGGCTTTCAATGGCTAAGTCAAAGATCTCTCTTGGTAAATGTCACGTTGCACTTAAATACCTGTGGGCTATTTTCAAATATCTTTTGACACTGATTTCTAACATAATTCCACAGTGATAAAAGAACAGACTCTGAATGATTTCAATACCTTTAGATCATGAATTTTTTGCACCTTGTTTTATGTCCCTGGATATGTTCCAGTGTCTCCTGGTTTATAGTCTATGGGAACTAGAATAGAATTTGTATCCCGCTATTGTGTGAAAATTGTATAAATATTAATCATGTTGAATTGGTTCATAGTGCTTTTCTACTATATCCTTTTACTTTTCTATCTATTCATTCTATTAACTTTTGAGAACTTGAAATTGAAACTCCAGCTAAAAATCTTGACTTATCCACTTAAAATGATAGTCATAATTGACTGTACCAATTTTTGTACTAGGAAATTAGGCAAAAATGTCATTGAGTGTCAATGAGAGAAGAAACCATAAGGATATCAGAGAGATACCATCTCACCTCTTAATTATCTTTCATGACACTGAGTAAGTCAATTAACTTTTCTAAGCTTTGGTTTTCTCATCTGTAAAATGGGAATGATAATATCCTCTGTTAACCACAAATATTGGAGAAGGCAATGGCACCCCACTCCAGTACTCTTGCCTGGAAAGTCACATGGATGGAGGAGCCTGGTAGGCTGCAGTCCATGGGGTCGCACAGAGTCGGACACGACTGAAGCGACTTAGCAGCAGCAGCAGCAACCACAAATATGGCACTTATTAATTTCTCTATTATCCTCTCCTTTTCTCCTCCTCAAACTTAGAGGCATAAACACACTGAAACACACATAATTAATTTGGATAGCAAAAGGTATTTCTCTACAATCCATAAAGCTTTAATAAATCTCTTGTTAACTATGAACAAGGCATTCCTCTGCCAAAAACAAGGAACTGCAGGAAGTTAATTAAATTTCATGTGCCTTTCAATTTGAAATTGATGAAAAGATAGATGAAAACTAGTCATTTCAGTCACATCCCCAGAATTAGCCATCTCACCAGTGATATCAGTGGGATATCTATCACTTTCTTTTCTAAAACAATATGGACTTAGGTTTTAGATTTTTTTCTCTTGC
The DNA here is from genome assembly GCF_014754425.2 of Oryx dammah. Taxonomy (NCBI): domain Eukaryota; kingdom Metazoa; phylum Chordata; class Mammalia; order Artiodactyla; family Bovidae; genus Oryx; species Oryx dammah. The sequence goes on from NW_024070198.1 coordinate 19,221,967, forward strand.
TCCTCCTCCAATAAAAATGAGCTGAAAATGAGCTTTATTCAGTCATACAGACTGGATTTATTCTTGTTTTTATGCTTTCATTCTTGACCTTACTCTGCAACATTTATAGTTGGTATCTGTGGGCATGGACCAAGTGAGAACAAGAAACAGAACACAGAAGGGAGACATGAACAGCTGGATGGCAGCAAAGTGCACTCCAAATGGCACTAGCCCAGCGAATCAAGGATCTCAGATTGGTTTCAGAAAACCTGAACTTTGAACTTAAATTTATTAATCAATAAGATGTTATTCCAGGAGTTGTCTTCCAGCTCCAATATTCTCGATTAACTATGGGGTATCTTTTGCTTTTAATAAATTAACAAGACTGAGTAGAGTGTGACGGGGGCGGGGGTGCCGTTAATGTTTTATAAGGTTCATAGTTTGGGTGGACAGGACAGGGTGGAGAATTGCTACAAATTAATGGAATTCTTTAGAAGAGAAATTTAGTAAAATATATCTAGAACATAAGACTCAGATAGATAGTGGTTGCAAGCTGCAGTTTCACTGTTTTCAAAGTGGCAGGATTTCAAGGCCTATTAAGTTAAGTTGTTTAACATAGTTATCATAGCCATAAATGAAAGACAATAATATAGCTATCTGAAGGGGGCTGGTTATTGTGAAGATTAAATTTGGGTAGAGAATTACTCCACTCACAAATCAGCATATGGAAAGTGCTCACGATATGTCAATAGTTTCTATTATGTTTTGGCCCAGTGACCTCACTCTTGAGGATTTGTTCTTAAGAAATAATTATAAAGAAAAAATGAAGCGTTTAATGTTGCTGTTTGGGAATGCATGTACACCCGTGGTGGATTCATGTCAATGTATGGCAAAACGAATACAGAATTGTAAAGTAAAATAAAAAATAAATAAATATTTTTAAAAATGAAGTGTTTAATGAGATAATTTGTGGTATTACTGAATGCAGCAGGAAAAAAACTGCAAAATATTTAAATGTTTGACAATTAAAAAGTGGTTATACACCTGATAGAGAAATAAGCCACTGAAATTATTATTATAAGGGGTAGATGATATCATAAGAAAAAGTGTATGATATAACGCTAAGTAAAGAAAGCATGACCCAAATGCTTCCATATTATGATTTCAACTATATAATAATGTACATACATGTATATAAGGACTAGAAAAGAACACAGAAAATGAAATTAGTTGATTATTTGGATAAATGGAGTTATCCTGGTTTTTCCTTTTTAAAAACTTTTTTTCAATATTAGTGTGGTATTGTTATATAATGCACATAAAAATTCAGTACATAAAAACAAATGAAAGAAAAGAAAAAAACCTTCCAGGTAAAGGATGTGAGTGTGTGTGTGTGTGTTAGTCACTTGGTTGTGTCCCACTCTTCTGGACCCCATGGACTGTAGCCCACCAGGCTCCTCTGTTCATGGAATTCTCCAGGCAAGGATACCGGAGTAGGTTGCCATTTCCTCCTCCAGAAGATCTTCCCGACCTAGGGATCAAACCCAAGTCTCCTGCATTGCAGGCAGATTCTTTACTCTCTGAGCCACCAGGGAAGCCCCCAGGTAAAGGATAACATTAATACATGACAGTTTGGGTTCATCTGGGATTATTAAGGGGGCATTAAGCCCAGGACATCCTAACAGTCTACACATTTCTACACTATATGCACAGGGAGATTAGAAGGTACGCTTTTGTTGTGATTATTTTACTGACAGAGCTAGATTTTAAACTCTTCTGGCCACTCCATTTGCTCCAATAGCAACTCAATATCCACTGAACTTAGAAAGAAACAAACAAAAAAGAGAATCATATCCAAATGAGCAACAATAGCCAAAGAAAACCATTTGAGTAGCAGGTCATCAAAATTTCAAAGTGATCCCATAAGCACAGAAGGGTTAAGAATAAACTGAATAAATAATTCAAACCACGCAGAATCAGTGTAGATAAAAGCTCATGGATGTGGAACATTCATTTCTAACTGACTCATGGAATGTAAGTAAAGGGTTTAACTGTTGTTACATTCTTAAATGTGTGCTGCTGCTGCTGCTAAGTCACTTCAGTCGTGTCCGACTCTGTGCAACCCCATAGACGGCAGCCCCCTAGGCTCCCCGGTCCCTGGGATTCTCCAGGCAAGAACACTGGAGTGGGTTGCCATTTCCTTCTCCAATGCATGAAAGTGAAAAGTGAAAGTGAAGTCCCTCAGTCATGTCCGACTCTTTGCAACCCCATGGACTGCAGCCCACCAGGCTCCTCCGTCCATGGGATTTACCAGGCAAGAGTACTGGAGTGGGGTGCCATTGCCAGTTATTTATACTTCTAGCATTTTGCCACAAATCTTTCAGACACACAACTAGAGATGGAAAACAATGAGCAAAATGTCAAAAAATTCTTTTCAAAAGAGAAAAGCATTTATTTAAATAAATGCTATCAGAAAATAATAGGGCCCTTGGGATTAGGCGTACTATATTCCGATTGCATTATCCAAATCCTCGGTCGTCCAAGGTCACAACCTAATATGATAACCAAAGTGTCATCACAATCCCAGCGATCTTAAATGAGTTTTGGAATAAATTTAGAATAAAAATTCTTCAATATATCCTGACATCACTTAGTCAATCTTCTACTTAATTCAATAACACATAATAATGTGCAAGGCATGGGAGTAAATACAGCAAATATACCAGAAACGAAAAAATATGACCCCTTCTCTCCGGATCTCCCAGTTTATGAATGCTCAGGCCTTTGTTGAACAGAAGAGCCCTCTACTATCCTTTACAGATTAATACAGGAAAAATCAGGATATTCAAAGCGGTGCGAGTGTCTTTTCTGCTGAGTTCAGTTACAGACCCAACTTCCAAAAACCACAAACTAATTCATCAACCAGTTAATTGTCTGACATTGAAAATAAATTGCCTTATGACAAGTCTCATTTCCCCTGAATGATTTTAATTATCTCTGTAGCCAAGAATTGTGACTAACTTCTGAGACAGAAGTGAGAAGTACAGTGTTGAAAAAGCAATTAACACTTTTATTTTTTGGTGTTAAACCTTTGCAGAATTGCCCCCTCTCTTGGAACAGGGAGGAAGGGGGTAGCTAATGAGTACTTACCAAGTGCCATAACTGGTCCAGCTGTTTCATGTACATTATCTCATATAATTCTTGCAAACAATATTATGAAGTAGGTATTATCACCCTCATTTTTAGGATTAGGCTGATGGGAACGTAAGATGGTACAACCACTTCAGAAACAGGCAGTTTCTTACATTTGCCGTGTGTGTGTGTGTGTATGTGTGTGCACGCGCGCACACGTGCACACACACGCGCACTCCGACACACGCACGCATAGTCACTCAGTCATGTCCAGCTCTTTGAGACCCCATGGACTGCAGCCTGCCAGGCTCCTCTGTCCATGGGGATTCTCCAGGCAAGAATACTGGAGTGGGTTGCCATGCCTTTCTCCAGGGAATCTTTCAACCCAGGGATCGAACCTAGATCTCCTACATTGCAGGCGGATTCTTTACTGTCTGAGGTGAACTTCTCATCCCAGGAATCGAACCAGGGTCTCATGCATTGCATGAGAATTCTTCACTAGCCGAGCTTCCAGGGAAACCCCTACATTTACCAAACAACCCATGAATTCCACTCCTGGCTATCTACTGAAGAGAAATGAAAACAAATTCCCATGCAAAAATGTGTATATAATCTTCATGGTAGTTTTATTAATAGTAGCCAAAAACTGGAAATAAATCAACAGGTGAATGAATTGAGAAATTGTGGTATACCCATATAAAAGACTACTACGTAGCAATAAAAAGTAATGAGCTACTGACACACGCAACATGAATGAATCTCAGAATTATGCTGAGTGGGAATAGCCAAACCCAACATACACTAAGATACTATTCATCTTAAACTCTAGAAAAGATTAAGCTAACCTATAGTAAGAGAAACATAGTAATGTTTGCTTGAGGATGGGAATGGAGTGGGCATTCACTGGGGAGGAACACAAGGGCACTTTGAAGACACTGAAATGTTTTACATCTTGATTTTTCCAGTAGTCATGTATGGATGTGAGAGTTGGACTCTAAAGATAGCTGAGCACCGAAGAATTGATGCTTTTGAACTGTAGTGTTGGAGAAGACTCTTGAGAGTCCCTTGGACTGCAAGGAGATCCAACCAGTCTATTCTAAAGGAAATAAGTCCTGAAGATTTATTGGAAGGACTGATGCTGAAGCTGAAACTCCAATCCTTTGGCCATATGACGCAAAGAACTGACTCATTGGAAAAGACCCTGATGCTGGGAAAGATTGAAGGCAGGAGGAGAAGGGGATGACAGAGGATAAGATGGTTGGATGGCATCACTTACTCAATGAACACGAGTTTGAGCAAGCTCCGGGAATTGGTGATGAACAGGGAAGCCTGGCGTGCTGCAGTCCATGGGGTCGCAGAGTCAGACATAACTGAGTGACAGAAATGACTGACTGACTGACTGACATCTTAATTATAGTAGTGGTTACGTGACTGTACAAATTTATACAAAATGTACAATTAAAACAGGTACATTTATTGTATGTTAATTTTACCTCAATAAAGTTGGTTTGAAAAAAAATTTTCCTCCAAGTGATTCCAGCATTGGGGAAGAAATCTCTGAAAAAACCTAACCTCCAGTTGTATGCAAATATCTCCTCTACAATAATCACCTACCCCTGTCTGAATATTTCTCACGTCTGAAGCTTGCAGCTACACAGGCTACCCTGTTCACTTCATGACAGCTCTGTCAGAAAAACTTCTCATGCTGAGTCTAAACATATTTCCCTCTAATGGTATAAGTTCTCCACTCAGCAGCTACCTTAATATAATCTTATTGACAATAGTAGAATATTCAAAGATACCTGTCTTGGAGTATAGCAGAGCTGTTTTAACATGGGCTCTAAGATCTGACAGGTCTGAATTTTATTCTGGTCATATCATTTATTAGTGAACTTGAGCAAGTTACTTAAGCTTGCTAGACCTCAGTTTCCTCAGCTGTAAAATATTCATAATAATAGCTCTATGAGGGTTGTGAGAATTAAGGAGATGATGCATGTAAAGCTCTTTACATAATGCCTGGCATATTAACCAGGCTAATCAACACAGGTACCTCAATTGTTAAGATTTTAATTCCAGAGCATTTGACATCCAGATTGCTTGAAAATGCTATAAATTGTTAATGTAATTACAACCCACACAGTCATCCATTTTTTTCTTTCAACATTAAATATGCCTTAAGTTTTCAATTCACAATCACAAAATGCTGACTTAAGGGCATTCATTATCTGATACAAACAATAATTGTAAAAGGATTAGAAAAGAGACTTGAAATAAAGTTTTAGCAGAAGTAGTACTTGAAGATGATTTTGAAGATTAGAAAGTATATAAATAATAGTGTGTTTGATTAAAGAAAGAAGTGAGAATTTAATTTGCGATCTTGGTTAGACTTTCCAGAGTCTTAATTTATTTTCTTTTTATGAAGTGCTCTGAAAAGAAACTTCATACTTGACATATAAAGCCCTGCTTCATTTAAGCCTATGTACAATAAGCATGAGATTAAAGTCTAAGATTACTGCCACATTAGGGGGCTGCCTATGGATCATGGCAACCTCAATATTTAAGGTCTGGATGACAACGTGAGTCAAAGCATACTAAGCTGATGTTCTATTCCTCCCTTGATTTTGACCAAGTTATTTCCCTTCTTTGGACATCAGTTTTCCTATATGTAAAATGGTAGGGGGGATAATCTACAGCTCTCCAAGCTCTTTTCTAACTTAAAACCCTATAACCCAGGTTACCCATGGGTATGCATTTGTTAAAACTCAGTCAATAAATCCTTATTATTTGCACATTCCATTAGATGCAAATTTTTATGACATCAAAGAAAACTCTATATACAAATGATAAACTTTAGTTAATGATATGCATGCTCACACATTTAGGGATTAATTATACTGATTTCTGCTAAAATGCACCCAAAATAAGAAGGATAAATGGATGGATGCATGGATAGAAAGGTGAGAAAGAAACTATACAAAAGTGTTAATGGTAGAATCTATGTGGTGAGTATATGAGGGTTCACTGTAAAATTCTGGCAAAGAAAGTGAAAGTAATAGTTGCTCAGTTCAGTTCAGTTGCTCAGTCAATGTCTGTCTCTGCAACCTCATGGACTGCAGCACTCCAGGCTTCCCTGTCAATCACCCACTTTCAGAGCTCACTCAAACTCATGTCTATCGAGTTGGTAATGCCATCCAACCATCTCATCCTCTGTCATCCCCTTCTCCTCCTGCCTTCAATCTTTCCCAGCATCAGGGTCTTTTCCAATGAGTCAGTTCTTCATGACAGGTAGCCAAAGTATTGGACCTTCAGCATCAGTCCTTCCAGTGAACACCCAGGACTGATCTCCTTTAGGATGGACTGGTTGGATTTCCTTGCAGTCCAAGGGACTCTCAAGAGTCTTCTCCAACACCACGGTTCAAAAGCATCAATTCTTCGGTGCTCAGCTTTCTTTATAGTCCAACTCTCACATCCATACATGACTACTGGAAAAATCATAGCTCTGACTAGACAGATATTTATTGGCAAAGTAATGTCTCTGCTTCTTAATATGCTGTCTACGTTGGTCATAGCTTTTCTTCCAAGGAGCAGCGTCTTACCTGCATGGCTGCAGTCACCATTTGCAGTGATTTTGGAGCTCCAGAGAATAAAGTCTGTCACTGTTTCTATTGTTTCCCCATCTATTTGCCATGAAGTGATGGGACCAGATGCCATGATCTTCATTTTTTGAATGTTGAGTTTTAAGCCAGCTTTTTCACTCTCCTCTCACTTTCATCAAGAGGCTCTTCAGTTCCTCTTCACTTTGTGCCATAAGGGTGGTGTCATTTGCATATCTAAGGTTATTAAATATTTCTCCTGGCAATCTTGATTCCAGCTTGTGCTTCATCCAGCCTGGCATTTTACATAATGCACTCTACATGTAAGTTAAATAAGCACGGTGACAATATATAGCCTTGATGTATCCCTTTCCCAATTGAAACCATGTCATTCCATGTTTGGTTCTAACTGTTGCTTCTTAACCTGCATACAAATTTCTCAGGAGGCAGGTGAGGTGGTCTGCTATCCCCGTCTCTTGAAGAATCTTCTACAGTTAGCTGTGAACCACACAGTCAAAGGCTTTGGCATAGTCAATAAAGCAGAAGCAGACGTTTTTCTGGAACAGTTGCTCAGTCATGTCCAACTCTTTGTGACCCCATGGACTGCAGCACACCAGACTCCTCTGTCCAGGGGATTCTCTAATCGCTTCTCGGCCTTTTGGCTAAGATCAAGTGTAGTATCTGTTCTTATCAGTTTAATATCTGATACATCCTCTATCCGAAGACAATATATTAAATGGATTTTGGGGATTAGGAGTTGGAATAGGAGCTTGCTCCGTCCACTCCACGCATCGACCTGGTATTGCAGTACTTCCAGGAATGGTGCACCCGCTTCGGGGGGAATAAAAAAAAGGGGGGCGGATTCTCTAAGCTAGAATACCAGAGTGGGTTGCCATTCCCTTCTCCAGGGGATTTTCCTGACTCAGGGATTGAACCTGTATCTCTTGTGCCTCCTGCATTGCAGGCAGATTCTCTACCTTCTGAGCCACTGGGGAAGTCTTCAAAATTCTGTCAACCTGGGTCTATGAAATTTTCATAATAAAATGTTGACCCAGTAGTTAAGTAATCTTTTAAATATCAGAAAAAATACTCTATGATTCTGATTTCTTCTTACATATTCAAACAACATTGGTAATCCTACATATCCCTGGGCTTCCTATATGGTGCTAGTGGTAAAGAACCTGCCTGCCAGTGCAGGGGAGGTAAGAGATACAAGTTCAGTCCCTGGGTTGGGAAAATCCCCTGGAGGAGGGCATGGCAACCCACTCCAATATTCTTGCCTGGAGAACCCTTGGACAGAGGAGCCTGATGGGCTACAGTTCATAAGGTTGCAAAGAGTCAGACAGGACTGAAATGACTTAGCATGCATAAATACCAAGCACATGGCAAGATTCTCTTCCCTAATCTTTTTAGCACAGTCTGTAATAATATTCCCAATATTTAAAATTTAAAAAAAGGCTAATGAAAAGATGACAATAGCAAATACTGGAAAGGATATAAAGAAACTGTAACTCTCATGCACTGCTGGATGAAATGTAAAATAATGTTGCCACTGGAAAACAGGCTCACAGTTCTTCAATTAAACACAGAGGATATATACCCAAGAGAAATAAAAACATATGCTCATATTAAAAACTTGAACACAATGTTCATAATAGCATTATTTATAATAGCTAAAAGGTGGAAACACCTAAATGTTCATCAACTGGTGTATGGATAAACAAATGTGATATATTCATATAACAGAATATTATTCAGTCATAAAAAGGAATGAAGTATCGACACATACTAAAACATGGATGAAATTTGAATGTTTTATGCTAAAAAACACAATCTCAAAAAACCACTTATTGTATGATTCCATTTATATGAAATGTCCAGAAAGTGTAAAACTATAGACACAGAAAGTTAGTTATTCCCGAAGGCTAGAGGAGATGAGTGTTTAGGGTGATGGCTAATGAGTTCAGGGTTTTGGCAGGATTGGAAACAGTAAAAATGTTCTAAAATTGATGGTGGTGATAGATACATCCTTTGTAATTGTTCTAAAAGTCAATGAATTTTACAGTTTCAATAAGTGAATTGTATGATATATAAATTATACCTCAACAAAACTGTAAAAAATTGAAAATCATGTCAAAACTTATCCAGTCTCTCTCTGGTCTCTTCTCTGCCCTATGCCTCATTAGCTCTCTGGTCAAGAAGTGGTCTCACCAACTCTTTCCCTTGTCTTTTGCTTCAGAGGAACTTAAACTTTCTTATATATTCCTGGAAAACTACTCCTTAGATTTCTTTTTCAGTTTTGTTTCACCTTTGTGCTTGAACTATAATAATTTTTGAGGCTTTCTTGATTCCATTAATTCATTTGACAAATTTATAGAGTAGTTATGTCATGTCAGACACTCTATTAAGCACCTAAGGCATAAAGTCAAAAAAACCTGGTGCTTGCCCTCAAAAATGTTTGCTGTCTATTAAGGGAGGCAAACATATAAACAGATAATTCATATATAAATCAACATGTACCATAACTGAAGCAAGTAAAAGAGCTAAGGGAGAGAAGACTTTGCTGTTACACTTAAAGCCAGAAAACCTAGGTTAAATGAAATAGGTTTAATAGCTTTGAAATCTTAAACAAGTCACTTAATTACCCTGAGACCCAGTAAAATGGAGAAAATGCCATCTACCTTACCAGGTTTGTGTGATAATCATATGCAAACATAATATGAAAATACTTTATAAACTATATATTCTAGTATACCATGTTAATAATATTTTGGAAATAATTATTGCTTCATCTACTTTCTTTGCAATTTAGTAAGGATAAAGTAAGTAATGTGCTCTAAGATCTGAGAAAAAATAATATGATATTTTTCTTATAACTGAAAGTAACAGATGGAATTTTAATAGTTTCTGGCACAAAAGGAAACATCTTGAAATGTAATGATTTCAAGACTGACTGAAGAGATGGAGAATAACATGGACAAAGGGTTAGATCATGGTTGGAAGAGACAAAGGCCAACTGGATAGCAACCTTGAACTGAACATAGGTGCGGTAGAAAACATGGTATTGAAGGCAGGACTTTGAAAGTGAGGGAGAATTTTAATGGAAGCTATGAGCTTGCCATACTCTTATCAATCACATACACTTTCTTTTAACACATAAAAGTGAATTTATCTCAGTGAAGAAATGTCCTTTCCCAGAATAACTTAAGCACAAAGTTCTACTGTATTTCAAATCTCCCAGAAACAAAGAACTAAGAAGCTACATGCACAGACATAAGAACAGCATGTTTTCTGGTCAGTTTAATTAAGTGAAGAGGAACTAAAGAGCCTCTTGATGAAAGTGAAAGCTGCCGCTGCTGCTAAGTCACTTCAGTCGTGTCCGATTCTGTGCGACCCCATAGATGGCAGCCCACCAGGCTCCGCTGTCCCTGGGAGTCTCCAGGCAAGAACACTGGAGTGGGTTGCCATTTCCTTCTCCAATGCATGAAAGTGAAAAGTGAAAGTGAAGTCGCTCAGTCATGTCCGATTCTTCGAGACCCCATGGACTGCAGCCCACCAGGCTCCTCCATCCATGGGATTTTCCAGGCAAGAGTACTGGAGTGGGGTGCCATTGCCTTCTAAAAAAAACTAGCTTAAAACTAACCATTCAAAAAATGAAGATCCTGGCATTCGGACCCATCACTTCATGGCAAATAGATGGGGAAACAATGGAAACAGTGACAAACTTTATTTTCTTAGGTTCCAATATCACGGCAGATGGTGGCTGCAACCATGAAATTAAAAGACGCTCCTTGGCAGAAAAGCTATGATCGACCTAGACAACATATTAAAAAGCAGAGACATTACTTTGCCAACAAAGGTCTGTCTAGTCTAGGCTATAGTTTTTCCAGTAGTCATGTATGGATGTGAGAGTTGGACTATAAAGAAAGCTGAACACTGAAAAATTGATGCTTTTGAACTGTGGTGTTGGAGAAGACTCTTAAGAGTCCTTGGGCAGCAAAGAGATCAAACCAGTCCATCCTAAAGGAAATCAATCCTGAATATTCACTGGAAGGACTGATGCTGAAGCTGAAGGTCCAATGCTTTGGCTACCTGTCATGAAGAGCTGACTCACTGGAAAAGACCCTAATGCTGGGAAAGATTGAAGACAGGAGAAGGGGATGACAGGATGAGATGGTTGGATGGCATCACCAACTTGATAGACATGAGTTTGAGCAAGTTCTGGGAGTTGGTGATTGACAGGGAAGCCTGGCATGCTGTAGTCTATGGGGTCACAAAGAGTCGGTTACGACTGAGCAATTGAACTGCCTGACATAGTGTTGGCTCCTGGTGAAATCTGTGGAGTCTCTGTATATTTTCTACACTTCCTTTCTGTTTAAAAAAATACCAAATAAATTATAAGCTAAAGAACAAGTTAACCAATAAATCTGTGTAAAGACAAAAATTAAAAATAATAACAATGGCAAACTAGCTCTACAGATCATATGTATTAAACAGGCAAATAAATTATAATCTCAAATAACAGAATAATATAACAGAGTTAATAGTACTATTTGACATTTAATATTTCAATGTCCCAACTCACATATATATATGTGTAAGTGTGTGTGTGTGTGCCAAGCTCCTCTGTCCATGGGATTTTCCAGGCAAGACTGCTGGAGTGGGGTGCCATTGCCTTCTTCGGTTTCAATCTTAATGGCATACAAATGTAAGATATTTCCAAAAAATTCTTTAATGTCTAATATATTATTCCAAGTTCTCAAGTTCTCACTTAGCTAGATATAATAAGAGAACGGAATAATTAGAGACCACAAATAACATCAGTCACATATATGGGCTAAATATTTGCATTTATTCCTATTTAATACTTATCATGGGTCCTAACAGGCACTTCTGACTGGAGCCCAGCAATGGATGAGAGGGGGCAGAAAACTAAACTTAGGAAAAGGGAGGTGTTTTATTTACATAACCTAGATGTTACATATATGTTCAGGCCCAAATCCTTCTAGCCTACAGGAATGACAGTACTATCACCAATGGCATATTGGGGCGGGGGAGGCTTCTCTCCTAGATTAGCATTAGAAAAGTAGTTATAAATATTTTTTCAACTAGTTGCCATAAGTAGTGCCAACATGGCACTATTGAATAAAGGCTGGAGAGGATTGGGTGGAGAGTTAGTGGCCCTAGATTTTTAACCTTTTGCTGTGCTCAGATGCACTATAGAGTTTCTGAGCCAAGACTAGAAGGACACAACTGGAAATAGAATTTGAAAGTAAAAAACTGATATTTGACAGAAACAATGGAAGACAATGCCCTACAGGGTTACTAGACACAACTGTACAAAACATGCTGTAATGGACGCTATATTGCAGCTACCAGATCCCCCTTCAGGACCGAAGAATTTATTTCCTTGGCTACTGGGAGTGCTACCAGCTGACAATCTTCAGCTAACTGCCCTCTCCAGGAATTGTCCTTGGTTGAAAAGAGCTACTTCTTCCAAGGTCATTCAGCCTGCATCCAATAACCGGTTGATCGACGTGAGGGTCTGAAGTTCTGACTCCCTCACTTCAATCCTGAAAGGCCATCCCAGCTCCAGAGCTTTGGTAGAGTTTGCTGAGCATTTGTTTGGAATGCTACCACAGACCAGCCTCTCCCTCTGCCCAATTCTGACTCCTTTCCTTCCCCCTAAAGTGTACTGAGAGCACTTCTCAGAAAACTCTGTCCATGTTAGTCTCTACCTCAGAATTTGCTTTGTGAGAAACCCAACCAGCAAGTCACGGAGATATGGAACCACATGCAGTTTCATTGTGAATAAATTATGATGTTAGTGATATCATAGGTCCCTAGGTAGTCCAGTACATTAAGAAGTTTATCAAATTCCTCCCCATTCTTGGTCTTCAATTCAGTACCTGACAACTAATTATCAACCTGTGGAAAACCTGGAGAGTCAGAGGTGCCAAAAGAACATCTGAGTAAAAGATAGGAATTGGAATTATTTATTTCAAGACAACTGACAGGGAGAAACCCAACAATATAAGATTAGAAAATAAAATTTTAGTATAGAGGATATAGATTAGATAAAAGAAGATTTGCCAATAATTAAAAAAGTGATAGAATATTAGAATAACTGGTAATGAAGTTAGATTATTCATTTAATACCATTTATAATAACAATAATTTGAATTCATTCTATGTTAAGAGCTATGCTGAGCATGTCATACAGCGTATTTAAGTAATTAATCTTTACAACAGTGCTATGAGGAAGAATTATTATTATGCCCATTTTATAGATAAAGAAATTCCCAATACTTACAAAGATAAAGTAACTTGTCTAAAGCTAGAAAATGATAAAATAAGGATCCCAACCCAGGATTTTCTGACTCTAAAACTCACACTCTAGACTACTGCCTCTGGGTACATATATATTTTGTGTGTTGTGTTAGAATCTGAGAAAATGAAAGGATATGTTTAATTTTCTCTAATCCAATGGGAAGAATGGCTAGTTGATGTAGATTCTGACCAATCATAGAATCTTTTGGCGCCTCTGTTGCTATTTGTGTCAAATAGAGATAATGATACCTTTTTTTTTTTTTTTTTGCCTAAAGGCATTCCAAAAAACAACTGATGCCCCTGGTTAATAAAATCTAGGATTTTATAATTTTTTGTTGAACAGGATAAAATTTTTTATATTGTTATATATCTTTTAAGAAACTAAACTATTATTCACTCAAAGGAAACTGCTCTGAGTAAGTAATTTGGGAAAAACTAGGGGCAGAAATAACATTCATATATGCATTAACTTTAAAAGGTAAGTCTCATACTTCTAGAAGATAGAGGAGACCAAAAAAGTAGGAATTCTGTAAACAGAATAAATTAAGATTAAGCAATGGGATGTGAAAATTCTCAGGAAAAAAAAAAGATAAAGATTAGAGCTAGTAGAATCAAATAGATGTGAGGTAATACAGCAGGTCATTTAAGCAAGGCAGAATAACATGAACAAGGATCAAGAATAAGCATGGCGTGTTTGAGGAAGAGAAGACTTTGAAAAGAAACAATAACTCTCACTTATATGGATTAACTTAGCCTTTTCTTTTTATTAAGACTGGGAAATAGCCCAAATCAGTGCTTTGCAAAATTTTTTGTTTCAAGGCACAAGTGTAGAATTTCCATTTGCCATGGTACACACCTGGAGTGTTAATAAGACCACTGCACTGCCATTTTTAGACATGAAATATTCTAATATACTGACAAGTTAGGATATCTACAACAAATTTTTGAGTTGGAAAATACTGTAAATATATATTTATATGTGTGTGTATACATGTGTGTACAAAAGGCTCGAAAAGTTTCACCTAGACTTTTAAAGATACACATACATACATACATATATATTCTATATTACATTAAAACATTTCTCTTACATACAAATTACTAATATAATTTTAAAAGTTAAAAAAACACAAATGTTAAAATGTTAAAACAAGAAGAATTTAAAGATCATATTATTCTACACCCTTTTCTAAATGAGGAAACAGTCAAAGGAAGGTTAACCAGGGACTGGAAGCCAAGAATTCACAGTCCAGGGCTACTGTCCATCCCATTTGTCATACATCTCATGGTACCTCTGAGGGCTTTTTCCATAGATTAATCTGCTAGAAAACTAGATCAAAGGTCAGCAAACTTTTTTCTCTAAAAAGCCAGATAGTAAGACATCTTTGGCTGTCAGGATCTGTCATATCTTCTTCTTCTTTTTCCCAACACTTTAAATATAAAAACTACATGCAGCTTTCAGAACAGTATAACACCAGGTCACATACCAGGTTTGGTCCACAAACTGATCTAGATTAAGCAGAAGGGAAAAAGACAAAGGAAACAAGACTTATCATAGGGTAATTTACATCAGTCATTAGTGAGGTTACAGAGACCCACCTAGGGTGGGAGGAGTATAACTGAGAGGGGAAAGAAGCTTCAATGACAATTGTGCTTAAATTTTCCCAAATTTCTATAGCAATCCAGACTTGAGTTTTAAATGGCCAGTAAGGTAAGAAATCAACATAGAGAATTCTGAGGGGTAATTGGATTTGTGTTTTCATATATATTCATAATTGAGGTCTCAGGGCAATGTGGCCAATACACCCAGAGTAAGGAGGTAGAATGTTATGCATTGTTTTTAATGCTAGTACATTGGTTGAATGTTTGTAAACTAAAGTTAAGAGCTCTTTCTAGTTCTGAATCAAAAATTTTTGAAGAAAAAGAAAAAGATGACGGAGAAGTGAGAATCAGCTCTCAACCTTAAAGAACTCTCACTTTAGGTTTCTTTTCTTGGTGACTAACAACAGTCACTGGAATTGCTCTGTCCCTGCCTGGCCTAAAAACTGCACATTATTCCACACTAACATCACAAGTGCAACAGGCATCCTGGTATAAATTAGAGGCATCCTGGAATAGTAGAGAGACTTTGACAGGAGACAGATCCAGTTTAAATTCTGATCCTGCTCCTTACTAGCATTTGTGATCTTGAATTAATGATCTGAACCTCATTTTCCTTATCTAATCAGTCTGGATAATAATACCCGCTTCACAGAGTTACTGGGAGAATTTCATGAGATATGGTATAAAAGTAAAAAATAGTACCCAACATATGGTAGGTGTTCAACAAACTATTACTTCCTTTCCCTCCTGTATCCCCAACAACCACCCAGTGTTTGTTGAAGATCTTTTCACCACTGTAGTTACACTTATATGATAGAGATCACCCTATTTGGGGAATTAAAAATTACTTTAAAAGTGTTTAGAATATTCAATAGCAAACAGGGGGATGCAAAACACCTAAGATACTTAAGTGAAAGCCTAACACTGATAGTTGCCTTGGAGAGTTCAAGCCTCTTCACACATAGTAATAGATAATATTTGCCAAGGACAGGACCAGAAAAATAGTAATTACTCAGTGTCAGTGTGTTGCTTTGTAGCTTGCAAAGTCCTTCTACATCACTACCACATTTAAGACTCAGAATGACCCAGAACAGAGACCTTGAACCCAGGTCAGCTGATCATCCAGTGATGTTTCCAGTAGACCAAATTCAATGCAAAATATATAGGTTACTTTGTTTAAAATCTTAAGGCATGAGCACTGAATCTTCCTTTAAGAAAACCGTGCTTAACTAAAAGGTATTAAGTTTGGCTGCTCAGCTTCATGTGACCACCCTCCGGGAAGATAAATGGCCCAACTGATAGTAAACAGTATGGGATTAAGAAAGTTACAGTGTTCTTTGTATTGTTTTGTGTATTACTTTTGTAGAAAAAACAGAACCAGGACTCTCATTTTCACCTACTAAAATTTCGTTTTCCTCAATGATTATATGAGAAAGAGAAAAATATTTATTAGATGTTTATTTGTCTCATTTTTTGTGTGTAGATTTGAGTTTCCACCAGTCATTCCAAAGAAATTTCTATCTCTACAAGAAAATATTTTCCTAGTCCTTGTGATGCATAATATGAAGAATCAGAAATAGAAGAAGAATTAAACCATAAAAAAGAAGAGCTTAGCCAAGAAAGAAGAGACGGAGAGAGAGAAAATTATCAGACAACAATGAGAAATAAGTCTACTGGGTATAGAAGTGGCTTGGAGAGGAAACAAGATCTCATCAAATGTCATTCTACTCTTGGATTGTACTTCTTCAACCAAGACATAATGTGGTTTTGTTTTCTAGGGGCAGCAATTTACTTGGTGACCACTACCAAACTGTTCACTAGGAGCTATGGGAGACAGTTCAAAAATTAGGATTTGGCTCCTGCTCTTAAGGTGTAAGAGACACATAAACAATTAAGGCTCTTTAGTTAGTGCACAGTAGAGGCAAATCAGGCCTGACAATACTTGGACAAAGAATTGACCTAAGAGAAGACTGAACTATTTCTGGTTTTTGGTTTCCTTCTGAAATATTGTAAAATATCACCCTAAAGACATTTGATTTGTGAGAAAAATTAGTCTAAAACTTTCCAAAATGAAACCCAAATGCCACTGAAAAAACCCAGGGATGTAGACAACTGGCTACCCATATCGTTTGAAAATGCCTGAATCAGAGCAAATAAAAGAAAATTAAAGCCTTCTCTGGGAGAATCTGAGATGGATCTTCAAAACTTTTTAAACATATTTCTTGAAAGGAAAGTTTTAAAGAACTTAAAAGAAGGGCATGATGTCTTAATAAAAGCCAGCAAGTACCATATTGAATGACTAGTGGAGCCTCAAATCCAGAAATAATTGAGGGGGATAAAGTAAATAGCTAATTTTTCTCCCCTCTTTCTCATAAGATCAGTGAAGGAAATGAAATTTTAGTAGGTAAAAATAGAGGGCTTCAGTATTGTGAGATCTACTGCTATTTCGTCAACAAAAATAAGAGGCAAAATAAACAAAACAAACAACACTCTGATTTTCTCAAATCCACACAATTTAGTATCAGTTGGGGCATTTATCTTCCTGGAAGGAAGCATAAAATAAAAATTAAGATGGCTCCAATATGTTACCTAAAGGTCAAACAGCAAACATTTCTTACTCCAAGTTAGCTACACTGAGCAATTTGCTATAACTTCAGATGTATGTCTGATCTAGTATCTTTTGATATGCAGAATGAATACTTAATAAGAGAATCTGCCCAAATCCTGTGAAAAAGCACCCTAGTGGAAGCTGAGCACTGTACCAAGCTGTAGCAGCACTAAGGTACTCACCCTCTACACTCAAGGGTGAAGGAAGAGCTTAGAAAATGGACATCCATCCACTGCCCAAATGAAGCCAATTTTATCCCTTCCAGATATCCTACTAGCCAAACATTCAGAAAATAATGGAAGGGAGGTATGTGGTAGACTTCATCCCAAGGCCAGGCAGGACCCTATATCAAAGGTCAATTGAGGAAAAAACTATTATAAAACTTTCCAAAGTCAAGGCAATAACCAAAAGAATACACAGTATAATCTTAACAGCAAAGCATTATATACTAAAAAGCAAAAACATTGTAAGGAAATATGATAATTCATTGTTTTTGTCTTTAATGGTAAGATTATTTTTTTCTTCTATATTCTTCTATATATCCCGACAAACTCTGATATAATTTAATACTTTTCTGAATTGTACACTTTTTCTACAACAAGCAAGCAACTAGCTTTACAGTAAAAACAAACAAACAAAAAATATCAAATGGAAAAAAGAAAAATAAGAGGGAGGGGGGAATACTTAGTTCTAAGGGGATAATTCTAGAATTTTCTTTAGAATATCATCATAAACTCTGAAAATTAGCATCACCAAAACTCTGTGATTATGCTTTAAAAACAGCCTAACATTTTGCATGCTCCAGCCACTGGTCTTTCTGTGTTTGTTTCTCCTCTGTGCAAACTTGACGAAATGCTAATAAAAATCTCATTCCATGAAAAGTGTGTAAGTGAGAAGAGAAAGAAGGAGAGAAATGTGCACTTAAGAAGGAGAGGAAGAATGTTTGAAAAGCATGTGACAAATGAGTAACAAACTTTTGGAGAAGTATGAATGGGTAAAAATGCAAATAAAACTCCAAATGAGATATACTTGAGACTGGCCTTACCAACAGGGAGGAGAGTATAGAAAGATTATAATGGAGAGGAGAGAGCAAAGTATAAAAGAAAAAATAGCAGGAAAAATACAAACTTCATGTGTGTGTGTGTTTTTCATATAGGATTCACAACATTCCTCAGAAAATTCAATTTAGTTGCCCTGTTCTAGCTTGCTAACCAGAACCAATTTAATTTTAAATCTACACGCAGAGCCAAGGGGGACGAAATATTTTGCAATTACTTTTAGCTCCCTTTTGGAAGGCAGAATAAGATTTAACCAGTTCTGCTCCAGCTACAGTAACCTTCTAGGTTTGTCAGAGGCCTAGATGGTGTCCTTCAGTTGAAAAGTAAAAAACAGAAAACTGTGTACTGCAATTACTTGCTTTGTTTAACAACTTAATGGGAGTGAATTTTTGAGAATGTGACAAATTGTTCTTGATTTATCTGCACAGGGCATGAAATACTGGTGCAAGAGAGCAATTTGTTTCACAGACAATGTCTACTCCTTGCTATAAATCTGTCCACTGTCACACTCTATTTGACAACCAGTTAGGTGATTTTTGAAAAACTAGTTTATTACTGCATTTAACAAAGAGCAGAAAACTGATATACGACCCTCTCATTGCTTCTCAGCTACCAGGAACACATTTCTCAGATATCAGTCTATACAATGCTTAGGTTTTATGCTCTATCGTGACAGATAGGTAAACAAGTTGATAAAATCAAGCTCATTCAAAAAGAAAAGGTTATCATATTCATGCATGCCCGTTGCTTGTCATGAAACTTCAAACAGTTTCTGGTTCTGCTTACCATCTGCACAGATTTATTCCAAATAACATAACAAAGTTTGTTTCTTGATTTCTTTCAACATAAATAGAACCATTAAGTTTTGGGAGTGTTTATATTCCAGGAGATCATCAGATCATCTATTCTGATTAGTCTTAACACATTGGCCTGGCCCCTGCCTTTACACAGAGCTCAGCCCCTTCTCCCCTCCTCAGTCAGCACTTTCTACATTAACATTGTTGTATTTCTGAAGCATCTGTCCTCAGAAACATTCTTTGCCATGCCTCCTACTGGGAGGAAATGAGGCTGCTACAGGTCTGACTTGAGTTCCCCTTAGGCTATATTGTAGTATGTAGTATGAAGTTGCTCAGTTGTGACCGACTTTTTGTGACACCATGAACTATAGCCTACCAGCCTCCTCCCTCCATGGGATTTTCCAGGCAAGGATACTGGAGTGAGGTGCCATTTCCTTCTCCAGGAGATCTTCCCAACCCAGGGTGTGAACATGGGTCTCCCACATTGTAGGCAGACGCTTTACCGTCTGAGCCACCAGGGAAGTCCCATATTGTAGTATATCTTTATTAAAAGCAAAATAAATGACTCAGATGCTATATATGTGTGCTGTGTTGTGTCTGATTCTTTGCAACTCCATGGACAAACTCCCGCCAGGCTCCTCTGTCCATGGAATTCTCCAGGCAAGAATACCAGAGCGGGTTGCCATTTCCTACTCCAGAGGATCTTCATAATGGAGTGGGTTGCTGTTTCCTACTCCAGAGAATCTTCCCAAACCAGGAATTGAACCCGCAACTCCTGCGTCTCCTCCATTGCAGATTCTTTACCTACTGAGCCACCTGGGAAGCCCCACCTGGGGACTTGGCAACTATTCCAAATTGTGACAAGTTTTTCGGTTCTTGCTTTTTTGGTGGGGGAAGCAGTAAAGAAGGAAGCCATTTATAAATGTTATACACATACAGATCCACACAAGACTATTTAATCACTGTTGATTTAAATGTAGACACCATCTCCACCACACCAATTTACCATTAGCTGGTTGAAAACTGGGAGATGTTGAGGGAGAATCTCGAGCAGTTTTAATAGAAATAATTCTTCTTGGTAAAATAAGAGCTAAATTACAAAGGTCCTAACTCTATACATTAGCTGTCCAATAAAGAGGAGTATGATTCAGAATTTTGTATGCCATTATCTTATAAGAGGTGGCAAGAATACAGAGAAGAACTATACAAACGAGATCTTCATGACCCAGATAACCATGATGGTGTGATCACTCAGCAAAGCAGACATCCTAGAATGCGAAGTCAAGTGGGCCTTTGGAAGCATCACTATGAACAAAGCTAGTGGAGGTGATAGAATTCCAGTTGAGCTATTTCAAATCCTGAAAGATGATGCTGTGAAAGTGCTGCACTCA
The DNA here is from genome assembly GCF_014754425.2 of Oryx dammah. Taxonomy (NCBI): domain Eukaryota; kingdom Metazoa; phylum Chordata; class Mammalia; order Artiodactyla; family Bovidae; genus Oryx; species Oryx dammah. Next base: position 19,242,457 of record NW_024070198.1, read on the forward strand.
ATATGCCAGCAAATTTGGAAAACTCAGCAGTGGCCACAGGACTGGAAAAGGTGTTTTCATTCCAATCCCAAAGAAAGGCAATGCCAAAGAATCGCCTTATTGACTATGCCAAAGCCTTTGACTATGCGGATTACAGCAAACTGTATAAAATTCTTAAAGAGATGGGCATACCAGACCACCTGACCTGCCTCCTGAGAAATCTGTATGCAGGTCAGGAAGCAACAGTTAGAACTGGACATGGAACAACAGACTGGTTCCAAATTGGCAAAGGAGTATGTCAAGGTTGTATACTGTCACCCTGCTTATTTAACTTATATGCAGAGTATATCATAAGAAATGCCAGTCTGGAAAAGCATAAGCTGGAATCAAGATTGCTGGGAGAAATATCAAAACCTCAGATATGCAGATACCACCACCCTTATGGCAGAAAGCAAAGAAGAACTAAAGAGCCTCTTGATGCAAGTGAAAGAGGAAAGTGAAAAAGTTGGCTTAAAACTCAACATTCAGAAAACTAAGATCATGGCATCTAGTCCCATCACTTCATGGCAAATAGATGGGGAAACAATGGAAACAGTGAGAGACTTTATTTTGCGGTGCTCCAAAATCACTGCAGATGGTGACTGCAGCCATGAAATTAAAAGATGCTTACTCCTTGGAATAAAAGCTATGACCAACCTAGATAGCATATTAAAAAACAGAGACCTTACTTTGCCAACAAAGGTCCGTCTAGTCAAGGCTATGGTTTTTCAGTAGTCATGTATGGATGTGAGAGTTGAACTATAAAGAAACTTGAGCGCTGAAGAATTGATGCTTTTGAACTGTGGTGTTGGAGAAGACTCTTGAGAGTTCCTTGGACAACAAGGAGATCCAACCAATCCATCCCAAAGGAAATCAGTCCTGAGTATTCATTGGAAGGGTTTGATGTTGAAGGTGAAACTCCAATATTTTGGCCACCTGATGCAAAGAATCAACTCATTGGAAAAGACCCTGATCCTGGGAAAGATTGAAGGTGGGAGACAAAGGGGACGACAGAGGATGAGATGGTTAGATGGCATCACCAACACGATGGATATGAGTTTGAGTAGGCCGCGGGGTTGGGTGATGGACAGGGAAGCCTGGCGTGCTGCAGTCCATGGGTTTGCAAAGAGTTGGACATGACTGAGCAACTGAACTGACTGACTAATCTCATTTAGAAGTTGGTATCATCAGATTCCTGGATTGAGTGGGAAAAAATATAAAACCTCAGCAATATAAATAGTATAAACAATCTTCAGATGAATAGGTGGAAATGATTCTGAAATAGGTAAGTCTGAAATCAATTGTGAAATAGAGCTATTTCAAAGCACTAACCCCCTGCCTTCAAATCCTTCCTCCACCACTTAATTTCTCTGAACATGCAATTCTTCATTTTTAAAGTGAAAATAATATTTAGTACCTCATAAAGTTGTTCTGAAGATTAAATCACCTAGTTTGGTACCTGAATGAGCACTCAACAACTGTCATCTATTCTTATTGCTACTATTATTTTTCTGGTGTAATGTTTTTACTTACTATTATCGGCTGAAATATGAATTAATTAATGAAATGAATGAAAGGAAGAACAAATAAACACACTGTAACACTTGTAGAGAATAGACTCTAGGGGGTACCTAGCAAGGAAACTGCATTTCTTTTTTTGTTAGGCTGATGGCCCACAAAAATTTTAATGAAGAGCAATCACATATCACTAGTGACATTTTTCTGCAGATACAATCTAATATTAAGGTATATATTATATGAAAATGATATCATGTTAGGGTCATACTTGCCAAATAACTAAGGCCCTCAATTTTTGCCTGTTGGATCATCATACTTATATATACACATGTGATTGGAGAAGGCGATGGCACCCCACTCCAGTACTCTTGCCTGGAAAATCCCATGGACAGAGGAGCCTGGTAGGTTGTGGTCCACGGGGTCGCTAAGAGTCGGACACGACTGAACGACTTCCCTTTCACTTTTCACTTTGCATTGGAGAAGGAAATGGCAACCCACTTCAGTGTTCTTGCCTGAAGAATCCCAGGGATGGGGGAGCCTGGTGGGCTGCCATCCATAGGGTCACACAGAGTCGGACACGACTGAAGTGACTTAGCAGCAGCAGCAGCATACACATGTGATACATATATGAATGGTGTCGACCCCTTAGCAAGGCAAATAAGGCAACTATGCTCAAGTACTGAAAATAATAAGATTTAAACATCAACAATAAATCCAGTTAACGAATATTAAAATTGAGGTTTCTTATGGTTCCTTATTGGAGAAGGCAATGGCACCCCACTCCAGTACTCTTGCCTGGAAAATCCCATGGATGGAGGAGCCTGGTAGGCTGCAGTCCATGGGGTCGCTAAGAATCAGACACGACTGAGCGACTTCACTTTCACTTTTCCCTTTCATGCATTGGAGAAGGAAATGGTTCCTTATGCATATCCTCATTTTATTCATTTACATCCCATAATGCAAATATTTGTTCAAGGAAACTGTGGTAGATATTGTAAACAATACAAAGAATGTAACTCAATTTTGGCTCAGTTCACCAGTATTTAATGAGCACCTCTCATGGGCCAAGCAAGGTAGGTGTGCTAGGTACAAGGGCTGTAAAGAAAAATAAGATACAGCCTGGGCCCTTGAGGAAAAGGGCACAAATAATTACAATACAAAGCATGGAGACTGGTAGGAAATTCAGTAGTAATACAAAAGATGAAGTGATCAATTCTGAAAAGAAATTGGAAAAACTGAGAAGAGAATGTCATGCCTGGCAAGATTTTTAACAGCAGTATGTCAAGTGGACACAAAAGAGTCCAGTCTAGACAAAGAAGGGTATTACACAGGCATGTAGTCAAATGGTTCAGTACCGCCTTGACTAGGAAGCACAGGGGAGAAAAAAGAAAGTGATAGGTTAGCAAGGTGAGGAGGGTTAAACTATAAACTGCCTCTCTCACTTATCATGCTAGGAGGCTTGGAATTTTTTCTTCTTAAGACAACTAAGCCATTTTATACAAGGGTCAGATTTGTGTTTTTTATCTGTAGAGAAAAGAGAACAGACTGCGATGGCTGCTGCTGCTGCTGCTGCTGCTAAGTCGCTTCCGTCGTGTCCGACTCTGTGCGACCCCATAGACGGCAGCCCACCAGGCTCCCCCATCCCTGGGATTCTCCAGGCAAGAACACTGGAGTGGGTTGCCATTTCCTTCTCCAATGCATGAAAGTGAAAAGTGAAAGTGAAGTCGCTCAGTCATGTCCGACTCTTCACGACTCCATGGACTGCAGCCTACCAGGCTCCTCCGCCCATGGGATTTTCCAGGCAAGAGTACTGGAGTGGGGTGCCATCGCCTTCTCCAAGAGAACAGACTAAAAGCTACTAAAATAATCCCAGGAAATGAGGAGGAGAGAAATGAACTAATCTAATAGCTCAGGGAATGGAGAGAAAGAACAATTTTAAAATATATTCAAGAGACAAAGTTATCATTCTAGATTGATCAATATTTACATGAAAGTGAAAAGTATATACAAGATTGTTCTTTCTAATCATGTCAGAACAGAAATTTGAAGCATTTTGAAAAATTATTAGCTACCAAAATGGCATAGCTTTAATAGACTCCAGAAACTAAAAAAGTCAGATAGTTAAAGATGTGTCTAGAAAGGAAGAGATGAGGGGATTCTTATAAACAATGTACTTTGATATCAGAGGATTCATATTTAGAGGGAAATATCACTGAAATGGAAAGTCTGCTTCTTGATTCACTTGACACCAGCTGTAAATTTTGGGAACATACCCCAGTTTATCAATGCAATATGTAACTGATGTAACTGGCAGACATGAAGGTGTCCCACTCAGCTCTCTCTTCAAGAAAACCTACTGCTAGAAGCCTAGTTATCTGACAACACCTTTAGATCCACAACAGCATTCACTGAGGCCATGCCCCCAGTCCTATCCCTGACCTTCTGCTCCCAAGCACAAAAGACACAACAGAGGTAGGCCATCTTCCTAGATATCTCTAGCAAAGAACATTTGCCTAAAGACTCTCAACAGCCTGATCAAGACTTTCTCAGAACTGCACAGTGGTCTGAAGCTCTTCCTGACCAATTTTCTTTCCTTCTCCTACTCCTTTCACAAGTGTTGGACCTACATCACTGTCTGAAGGCTCTCCATGCCTACTGTTCATTTCGCCTTACGTTTCATGGGTGCTTCTCCAAATAAACCTTCAGTTCAGTTCAGTTGCTCAGTCGTGTCTGACTCTTTGCGACCCCATGAATTGCAGCACGCCAGGCCTCCCTGTCCATCACCAACTCCCAGAGTTCACCCAAACTCACATCCATCGAGTCAGTGATGTCATTCAGCCATCTCATCCTCTGTTGTCCCCTTCTCCTCCTGCCCCCAATCCCTCCCAGCATCAGAGTCTTTTCCAATGAGTCAACTCTTCGCATGAGGTGGCCAAATTATTGGAGTTTCAGCTTTAGCATCATTCCTTCCAAAGAACACCCAGGGCTGATCTCCTTTAGAATGGACTGGTTAGATCTCCTTGCAGTCCTTATACGTATATAATTTCTCTCTTGGTATCTGCTTCTCAGAGGACTTGAACTGAGACAATTGTTTAAGTAATTTTATTAATAATTATACCTACAACTACACAGTGTTCTAGATAAATTATACTCCAATTTTTTAAAGTTAGGAAACATGACCCATGCCAATATATGTGAAAACTTTTAAATGAAATGAACAATTTTCAAGAAAAATTTAAATTACCAAAATTTACTCAAAAAGAATTATAAAAGTCCCAAATTAATTCCCTTTTAAAAAATGAAACTAATAATGAAATACTACCCCCATAAAAGACACCAGACTCAAATGTTTTACAGTAACAGTCAAATCCTATGAAATGGTTTCAGAACTTAGAAAGTCAGAGAAAATAACCCAACTCATTTTATGAGGTTAGAATATCTTTGACACAAAAACCAAATAAAGACACTAAAGGAACAAATAATAGGAATCACAAAAAAACACAAGGTCTTCCACAGAGAATCTCATACCGAAGCCACCTCCAGAAGACAGAAATGGAGCTGGTCCTGAGGATTTTCCAGAGATGATACAATGGCCCAGTGTTGAAGAGCTTTCACAGACAGACACTCTATTCCTAATGACTAACCCACCTCCCTTGGGTCATATGTTCCATTCTAACTTCCAGAACATCTTTTACTAACATTTTATATAATTTAACTAAATTAGATTAAACTTTCCATAAAAACGGGGTTGAACTAAAAATAGTGAGAACTCGACCCATAAGCATTTTGTTTTAAATCAAGTGAATTCTCAACTAAAATAATCATAGCCTCCTCTTTGAGCCCCAGGGGCACAAGCAATTCAGACAGACCATATAGTCTTCCATGGAGTACAACATTCATCCATTTCTCAGGAGAATTTGCCTTTCCTGCTACAAGAAGCTTCATCCAGCTGCCAGGAGAATATTTGGATGACATTGCCTCACAGTCAATACACAAGAATTCTAGTCAAGGGAAGTAGTCTGACATGATAGTTAAATGTACAGGCTCTGTACTCCTACACACTTGGGTCTAAATTCTGGCTTCATTAGGTGTTCAAACTGGGTGACCTTCTCTCTCTCTTTAGTTGCTAAGTCATGCCCAACTCTTGTGACCCCATGGACTGTAGTCTGCCAAGCTCCTCTGCCCATGGGATTCTCCAGGCAAGAATACTAAAGTAGGTTGCCATCTCCTTCTCCAAGGGATCTTCCTGACCCAGGAATTGAACCCAGGTCTCCTGCATTGCAGGCAGATTCTTTACCAACTGAGCTATGAGGGAAGTTTATTTTCCTCTCTGATTCTCAGTTCCCTCAATTGTAAAATGATTATAACAATACCTGTCTTGAGTATTTGTGAGGATTAAATGAGCCAAGGCAGAGAGAGTATTTAGCACAGTTGCTGGCACATACTGAATAATGAGTAACAAAATTATTATTATTTATGTCATTGTCATCAGTGGGAATGTTGGCTCTAGGAATGAAAAGAGTTGCTCTCCACATTGGAGAAGCCAGTGACCATATAAAGTGATCTGGCCTCTTCTTTGACTAGAAAGCTGAGAAATGGCATAAGTGGCCACACATTAAGACTCAGCCTTCACTCACAACAGCAAGAGGGAAGTTGATCTCTCTCTGAATAAGGGGCAGACAGCTGGAGAGGGCCCAAAGAGGGATTACCAAAAGATTATGATGGTCAGGGAAAGCTGAAATATCTATTTTAACAGACAATTTGTGCTCCAATTACCATCTAAACGTTCATGGTAAATAAGGATCCATAAAAACACATCTGTAAAACCCCAACTTTAGTGACTAGGGCTTTGCATGGTTCATTAGCGCATACTCCTTTGCCCAAATATGACATCACTTATCAGCACAGACCTTCACATTTCAAAGTCTATTCTCTAGCAGTTGGAACCAGCGTCCTGTGAGGAAATCTCTGAAATCAGTGCAGTCACAGACCTCCTCCCATGAGTGCTAAACAGCCTTATTAAGAAGATATTCTCCATGATGTCTGTCACCTATGCTGATGTTCTTCTTTCATTTTTTTTTTCAGTTAGACACATGAATTTTTAATACAAATTTTAAAGGCTTTGGCTTTCATGAAATCCTCATTGACCTAATTTTTTTTTTTTTTTTTTGGCTGTGCCAGTTCTTAGTTCTGGCATGTGGGATCTTCAATCTTCCTTGCGACATGAGGGATTTTTTTTTTTTAGTTCTAGCATATAAACTCTTAGTTGTGGCATTGTGGCACCTGGGATCTAGTTCCCTGACCAGGGATTGAAGCTAGGTCCCCTGTAGTGGGAGTGCGAAGTCTTAGCCACTGGACCACCAGGGAAGTTCCCATGGCTCTTCTTTTAAGATAAGGGTTGAATTATTATAAATTATTAAGGTGAATATTTGTGAGGCAAGATTTCTGTGCTTGATGCAAGTGATCAGCTGTGAGAAAAGGACTAGATCCTGGGCTCCTCTGGCATTCACAGAGATTCTGTGAGCTACTTAATATCCTTTAATAAATTTCCCTGATGCTTAAACTAGCTAGAGTGGGTTCTATAGTTTCAACTATGAATCTAACTTGAAAAGATATCTGGAGAATGTCATGTACAGATTTTGATATTATGGAAACAAGGGTTCAAGTCTCAGTTCTGCCATTTGCTGCATCTATTACCCTGAACAAGTCAGTCAGTCTCCCTTCATCTCCATTTCCTCATCATTATATGTTGGGTAGTTGAGGATTACTACAGATAATTTGTGTCATGTTCTTAGCACAGTGATTGGTACATTGTTCCTGCTCATATAAAGTACACCAAACGATTGTGACTGTCAAAAATAGCAGGATAGGGTATTCTACTTTTTTGTAACCCCTCCTTGGTAAATGTGTCTCAGAGCCTAACAAATTGAAGCTAAACCACAAAAGGCCATCAGGTTAAGCATAACAGATACATTTGTCTTTGCCTTGAAGATGTTCCACTCTGAAACACAGGATGAGTGGACACATGGGGGGAGGATTCTCACAATCATTGAACACAGACATGGCATCAATGTAACAGACATCCATGAGGAGTCAGGAAGAATAGAGGGGAAGGAAGAAAACAAATAAATGCTCCTGAGCACCTACCGGAATCATATTCTATAAAATTACTGGAAAACTAAAGGGAACAAAAAAGGTTTTCCCCTACCTCAGGGCTTTTAGGGCATCTGTGATTGACAAATGGTAAGATTATTTGTTTGTAAAGGTGATAAAATAGGTCCCCACAACAACAAAGTTACATTGTAACACTTCTTCTTACATTATGAATAGAATTAGTCTCCCACTATTTATCATGGAAGGATGGGCTTTATAAAGGACAGAAATGGCAAGGACCTAACAGAAGCAGAAGACATTAAGAAGAGGTGGCAAGAATACACAGAACTATACAAAAAAAGGTTCTTAATGACCTGGATAACCATGATGGTGTGGTCACTCACCTAGAGCCATCATCATGGAGTGTGAAGTCAAGTAGGCCTTAGGAAACATTACTACGAACAAAGCTAGTGGAGGTGATGGAGTGCCAGCTGAGCTATTTCGAATCCAAATATTTGGTGCTGTTAAAGTGATATGCTAAATATGTCAGATATTGGGAAAACTCAGCAGTGGCCACAGGACTAGAAATGTCAGTTTTCATTTCAATCCCAAAGAAGCGCAATGCCAAAGAATGTTCCAACTACTGTACAACTGTGGTCATTTCACATCCTAGCAAGGTTATGCTCAAAATCCTTCAAGCTAAGCTTCAGCAGTATGTGAACTGAGAACGTTCCAATGTATAAGCTGGGTTTAGAAAAGGTAGAGGAACCGGAGATCAAATTGTTAACATTTGATGGAGCATAGAGAAAGCAAGGGAAGTTAAGAAAAATATCTATTCTGCTTCATTGACTATGCTAAAGCCTTTGACAGTGTGGATCACAACAAACTGTAAGGGGAAAATTCTTAAAGAGATGGGAATATCAGACCACATTATCTGTCTCTGAGAAACCTGTATGCAGATCAAGGCGTAACAGTTAGAACCTTAGATGAAACAATGGACTGTTTCAAAATTGGGAAAGTAGTACATCAAGGCTGCATATTGTCACCCTATTTATTTAACTTATATGCAGAGTACATCATATGAAATGCTGAGCTGGATGAATCACAAGGTGGAATCAAGATTGCTGGGAGAAATATCAACAACCTCAGATATGCAGATGATACTACTCTAATGGCAGAAAGCAAAGAGAAACTAAAGAGCCTCTTAATGTGGATGAAAGAGGAAAGTGAAAAGCTGGCTTGAAGCTCAACATTAAAAACACTAAGATCATGCCATCTGATCCCACCACTTCATAGAAAACAGATGGAGAAAAAGTGGAAACAGTGACAGATTTTCTTTTGGGCTCTAAAAATCACTGTGGATGGCAACTGCTTGCTCCAAACCTAGACAGCATATTAAAAATAGAGACATCACTTTGCTAACAAAGGTCCATATAATCAAAGCTATGGTTTTTCCAGTAGTCATGTAGATTTGTAAGAACAGGATCATAAAGAAAGCTGAGTGCCCAAGAATGGATGCTTTCAAATTATAGTGCTGAAGAAGACTCTTGAGAGTTCCTTGGACAGTAAGGAGATCAAACCAGTCAACCCTCAAGGAAATCATCCCAGAATATTCACGGGAAGGACTGATGCTGAAGATGAAACTCCAATACTTTGGCTATCTGATGCAAAGACCTGACTCACTGGAAAAGACCTTGATGCTAGGAAATAATGAAGGCAAAAGAAGAAGAGGACAGCAGAGGATGAGATGGTAGATAGCATCACTGACTCAGTGGACATGAATTTGAGCAACTCTGGCAGATAATGAAGGACAGGGAAGCCCCGTGTGCTGCAGTCCATGATGTCACATGATGTCACACACACACACACACACACACACACACACAAAATGCCTCTTATCCTCATCCATCAGAAGGCAAACAGAAGAAGCAAAAACTGCAATCCCATGGTCTCCAGAATGAAAACCACAGTCTCAGAAAACTAACTAAAAGGAGCACATGGATCACACCCTTGTGTAACTCAGTAAAGCTATAAGCCATGACATGCAAGGCCACCCAAGACAGAGGGGTGATTGTGGAGAGTTCTGACCAAATGTGGTCCACCTGAGGAGGGAATGGCAAACCATTTCAGTATTCTTGCCTTGAGAACCCCAGAAACAGCATGAAAAGGCAAAAAGATAGGACACTGGAACATGAGCCCCATCCCAGATTCCATATATAAATGAAATTATATGGTATTTATCTTTCTATATGTGACATATTTCACATAGTATAATGCCTTCCAGGTCCACCCATGTTGTTTCAGATACCAAGAGTTCATTCTTTTTTATGGCTAATATTCCATTGTATTATACACCATATCTTTTTCATTCATTTTTTTTCTTTTGATGGGTACTATAGTTCCTTCCATATCTTGGCTATTGTAATAACGCTGCAATGAATATAGAGGGAATTTATCTTTTCTAATTAGTGTTTTTAGTTTCTTCAGATAAATACCAAGAAGAGATTACAGATAAGAGGCTTGCTCTGGAGTGACCCAGAATTGTTTAATGTCCACAAAGGGGAAAAAAGAAAACTATATAATCATATTTGCTTATATTTGCATAAAGAAAATCTAGAACAGAGGTTGATAAACTACTGCTAGTGGGCAAAATCAGTTCAGTTCAGTTTAGTCACTCAGTCATGTCCAACTCTTTGCGACCCCATTGACTGCAGCACTCCGGGCCTCCCTGTTCCTCACCAACTCCTGGAGTCTACTGAAACTCATGTCCATCAAGTCAATGATGCCATCCAACAGTCTCATCCTCTGTTGTCCCCTTCTGCACCTGCCCTCAATCTTTCCCAGCATCAGGGTCTTTTCAAATGAGTCAGCTCTTCACATCAGGTGGCCAAAGTATTGGAGTTTCAGCTTCAACATCAGTCCTTCCAATGAACACGTACGACTGATCTCCTTTAGGACGGACTGGTTGGATCTCCTTGAAGTCCAAGGGACTCTCAAGAGTCTTCTCCCACACCACAGTTCCAAAGCATCAATTCTTCAGCACTCAGCTTTCTCTACAGTTCAACTCTCACATCCATACATGACTACTGGAGAAACCATAGCCTTGACTAGATGGACCTTTGTTGGCAAAGTAATGTCAGCCTGATTTAAAACAACCCACAGCTAAGCATTATTTTTTTCATTTTTAATGGCTAACAAAGTCAAAATAAGAATATTTTATAATACAGAAAAATTTTTTAATTCAAATTTCAGTGTACATAAACAGTTTTATATGCACACAGACAGGATCTCTTCCTTACTATTACTGTCTTTAAGTACATTCATCCTACAACAAAAGAATTAAAATACTTGCAACAGAGGCTGAATTGTCCATAAAGCCTAAAATATTTACCATCTGATTCTTTTTAAAAATGTTTTTCAGAGAGATGGTACAGGGAGGGAGGAGGGAGTGGGGTTCAGGATGGGGAACACGTATATACCTGTGGCGGATTCATGTTGATGTATGGCAAAACCAATACAATACTGTAAAGTAATTAACCTCCAATTAAAATAAATAAATTTATATTAAAAAATAAAATGTTTTTCTCACCTCTTAATTAATATAAAAGAAACTTTTAAAAATGGTTACCTATAAGAAAGGGCAAGGATGAGGACAAGAATAGGAATCTTGTTTGAGTATTTTTATATTATTTTGATTTGGGGGCTACGTAAATATATTCAATAATAAAAGCTTTGTGAACCAGTGAAGTTGCTCAGTCATGGTCGACTCTTTGCGATCCCATGGACTGTAGCCTACCAGGCTCCTCCACCCATGGAATTTTCCAACCCTTGTGTAATCTCTCTCTCTGTAACCAGGAAAGTTGAGTAAGAAATATCACATAACAGATGGTATTTCACTTCTGAGATTGTATTATAAAAAACAGTGGCTTTTCTTTCCCTCTCTCTATTTCTCTCTCAGTTCATCAGCTCTGGAGAAACCAGCTGCCATGCTATGAGAACATTTAGGCAACTTATGGAAAGGTCCATGTGGTGTAGAACTGAAGCTTCTGGCCAACAGCCAGTGAGGAATTGACGTCTGTTAACACCAATTAAATGAGTTTGTAAATGGACACTCAAAATGCTGAACCTTCAATGAGACTACAGCCCCAACCAATATCTTGACTGTAACTTCATGAGAAGCCTTAAACCAGACCCACCCAGCTAAGCATCTACAAGATTCCTCTCCACAGAAAATGAGATGATGAGACTTTCCTGGTTGTCCAGTGGCTATGAATCCACCTTCCAATGTGGGGGATGCTGATTTGATCCCCAGTCAGGAAACTAAGATTATACATATTGCAGCTGCCACTACTGAATCTGTGTGCTCGAGAGCCCAAGCACCACAACTAGAGAGAAACCTTCACTCCACAACAAAAGATCCTGCATGCTGCAACTATGACCCAAGGCAGCCAAGCAAATATTTTTAAATAAATAAATAACACATTTAAAAACAAATATTTTTTGTTTTCGATTTGGGGACTATACAAATATACTCCCCAATAATAAAAGCTTTAATTTTAATTGCTTTTGCAATTGCTTTTTGCAAGATTATAAATATTTGTAGTTTAAGGAACTTAATTTGGGGGTACTCTGTTACACAGCAACAGATAACTAATAAAACCATCATCTCTGCCTATTCAAGAGAAAAAGAATAATGACAATGTCGACTAAATCCCAAGACTGGGAGCAATGGGGTTACTGGGAAGGCCTCTCAGCAGGCCTCTACTAAGGGACAAAATAGGCACAAGAATAAGAATCCAAATCAGTTTAGCAGGCAAGGGGTGGAGGTAGGGAATGAGTTCCAGAGTGATGGGCAGGAATCAATTTAAATCAAGTGCTCAGGTGGAAAATGTATTCAAAGACTTGCTTATGAAGCAGCTGAGATCAGCAGGGCAGGAAGGAGGCAGGGAAAGCTTTGTTGGGCTAGGAACAAAAGATAAACATTTCCTAAACCAATTGTGTTTCTAATTAGCTATGAGATCTTGGACAAGCCTCTTGGTCTTTTGGGGGATTTGGTTCCCTATCTAGAAAGGAAAGTTGGTTAAGATACCTATAAACTCTACCATTGCAGTATTCTCTCTGCACAATGCTAGAGGCAGTAGCACTGTCTTGGGCAAACTATAATTTACAGTTTCATTGTTCTTGAGAGATGAAGATACATATTGTTAGGGCATATTCTCAGTTTGGAAGGCAACTCTTGTTCAAGTTTTTGCATTTATCATTTATTCAATAATTGTTTACTGTTTCCTCTGTTCCAGGCATAATGTGCTAGGCTTTAGGGATAAGAATGAATTCCAATGCTCAATGAGATACAATATCATTCCTTAGGAAACCCACAATACACTCATTCTGCCTGGTCTGACTCTATATCTACTTAAAAAGCAGGTATCTCAATACCACCTGCCTTTTGATTTAAGTAGAAAGTTTCCTCTTTTCTTTATCCATCTCTAAAATTGTAAGTTGGCTTCCAGTTTTTTCATCTCTAAACTATTTAAGCTTCCCCATCTATTCTTTTATCTTTTTCTCAGTGCTGTCTTTGGAAGGAAAGGGCACCTGGAGAGCTAAGGACCTTCCTGAGCACTGTTAACTTTAATAACCAAGGGGATCATTATTTCCCTCTTTATGGACATTAAACATCTATGAATGGAGCATAAGATTGCTTAGATTGCTTTGTTGTCATACTACAATGGTTGCTTAATCAACTGTAAATTCACGTAAGTATATACAAATTCATCATTTTAGCTGCAAGATGTATGACATGGAAGCCTCTGTAAATTGATTTTCTTAAACCAGTATAACTTCTGTGTATGAAAATATCCAGTATATCAAGCCACTAACCCCATACAATAAGGAACCAAATTTACTTTGGCAGAGTTTCTTCTTAACACAGGATGGCTTTCATTGATCACTAGTTTTTCCTCCAAATATCCACAAACTAAAAGCTACATAGTCTTCTACATTGTTTTTATGTATATTAGAACATATAAATCACTCTAGTGTTTCCAGAATTCATTCATCTCCCTTAAAAATATTTTGCTTACATTTGGTCTCTTGATAGCTTTACCTACTTATCACATTCATTTGTAGATGACAAAGATTCTCTCATTGCTTTCTTTCTTTACTTCCATAGACATAAAAAAAATCAATCAAACATGCAAAGGATTCATAAGATATCCTGCCTTTGGTAGACACTAGCTTCCAGTAGCCATCAAGATAGTTAAATTGCTTACAATTACTATAGTTTGCTCTCTGTAATCTGTATAAGAAAAGCATTATTGATAACTCATCTTTGGTCAGACTGTCTACATGCACTCAACATCAGACAGCAAACTAACTGTTTTACTTGAAAGTAACTTTAAATATTCTTTAGAAACTGAGGCTCAGGAGAGTAAAGGTTTTATCCAAGGGCACCGATAAGGCATACACAGAAGTCAATGTTCATGATACAGGAAGCATCTTAATTTTAACACCTTTTTCCTTTACCACAATTTTCAACTACACATGACTTTCCCTCTCTTTTTAACCTCAGTCCAATGTTCTTTCCATGTTTAACTCTACTTACTTCCATGAAACCATATTTTGACACATTCACTTATGCAACAAGTACTTATGAACACTTTGCCATTATTATAATTGCCTGTTTGTGAACAACATTATGCACATACAACATATCCAGTACACTACTAACAATGTAATGTGATGTTATCTACAACAGCCAAAATTAAATTGTCATGCGGGGCCACTCAAGGTAGATGGGTCATGCTGGAGAGATCTAACAAAACCTGATCCACTGGAGAAGGGAATGGCAAACCACTTCAATATTCTTGCATTGAGAATCTCATGAATAATATGAAAAGGCAAAAAGATATGACACCAAAAGATGAGGCCCCATGTCAGTAAGTGTTCAATATGCTACTGGAGAAGACCAGAAAAATAGATCCAGGAAGAATGAAGAGGCTGGGCAAAGCAGAAATGATGCTCAGTTGTGAATATACCTGATGATAAAAATAAAGTCCAATGCTATAAAGAACAATATTGCATAGGAACCTTGAATGTTAGGCCCATGAATCAAGGTAAATGGGACGTGGTCAAGTAGGAGATGGCAAGAATGAATATCAAGAGTTTAGGAATCAGTGAACTAAAATGGACAGGAACGTGAGAATTTAATTCAAATGACTATTATTTCTACTACTGTGGGCAAGAAATCCTTAGAACTGTATTAGCTCTCATTGTCAAGAAGAGTTCAAAATGCAGTACTCGTGTACAATCCCAAACACGGCAAAATGATCTTGGTTCGTTTCCAATGCAAACCACATAACATCCAAGTCTATGCCTCCACCACTAATGCTGAAGAAGCTGATATTGAATGGTTCTATGAAAACATATAAGACCTTCTAGAACTAACACCAAAAATGATATCGTTTTCATCACAGGAGATTGAAATGCAAATGTAGGAAGTCAGGAGATACCTGGAGTAACAACCAAGTTTGGCCTTGGAATACAAAATGAATTAGGGCAAAGGCTAACAGAGTTTTGCCAAGAAAACACATTTGTCATAGCAAACACCCTCTTCCAACAACACAAGAGATAACTCTATACGTAGACATCACTAACTGTCAATATTGAAATCAGATCGATTATATTCTTTGCAGTTCAAAATGGAAAAGCTCTATGCAATCTGCATAAACAAGACCTGGAGCTGACTGCGGCTCAGATTATAAGCTCCTTATTGTAAAATTCAGGCTTAAATTGAAGAAAGCAGGGAAAACCACTAGACCATTCAGGTATGACTTAAATCAAATCACTTATGATTATACAGTGGAGGTGACAAATAAATTCAAGGGATTAAATCTGGTAGACAGACTGCCTGAAGAACTATGGACAGAGGTTCATAACACTGAACAAGAGGTGGTTACAAAAATCATCTCCAAGAAAAAGAAATGCAAAAAGGCAAATGTTTGTCTGAGGAGGCCTTACAAATAGCTGAGAAAAGAAGAGAGGTGAAAGGCAAAGGAGAAAGAGAAAGATATACCCAACTGAATACAGAGTTCCAGAGAACAGTAAGGAGAGCTAAGAAACATTTTAAAGTAGATAATGCAAAGAAATAAAGGAAAACAATAGAATGGGAAAGACTAGCGATCTCTTCAAGAAAATTGGAGATATCAAGGGAACATTTCATGCAAAGATGGGCACAATAAAGGACAAAAACGGTAAGGACCTAACAGAAGCAAAAGAGATTAAGAAGAGGTACCAAGAGTACACAGAAGAACTATACAAAAAAGGTCTTAATGACCCAGATAACAATGATGGTGTGGTCACTAACCTAGTGTCTACATCCTGGAGTGTGAAGTCAAGTGGGCCCTAAGAAGCATTACTATAAATAAAGCTAGTGGAGGTGATGAAATACCAGTTGAGCTATTTCAAATCCTAAAAGATGATGCTGTTAAACTGATATCCTCAATATGTCAGCAAATTTGGAAAACTAAGCGGTGGCCACAGGAATGGAAAAGGTCAGTTTTCGTTTCAATCCCAAAGAAAGGCAATGCGAAAGAATGTTCCAACTACTGTACAACTGCACTCATTTCACATGCTCTCAAGGTTATGCTCAAAATTGTTCAAGTTAGGCTTCAGTGGTACATGAATCGAGAACTTCCAGATGTACAAGTTGAATTTAGAAAATGCTAAGGAACCAGAGATCAAATTGTTATATTCCATTGAATCATAGATAAAACAAGGAAATGCCAAAAAAAAAGAAAAGAAAAAAAAACCTACTTCTACTTCACTAACTACACTAAAGCTTTTGACTGTGTGGATCACAACAAACTGCAGAAAATTCTGAAAGAGATGGGAATACCAGACTGCCTTACCTGTCTCCTGAGAAACATGTATGCAGGTCAAGAAGCAACAGTTAGAACCAGACCTGGAACAACTGACTGGTTCAAAGTTGGGAAAGAAGTACATCCTGTTTATCTGTCACCCTGTTTATTTAACTTATGTGCAGAGCACATCATGTGAAATGCTAGGCTGGATGAATCACAAGCTGGAATCAAGATTGCTGCGAGAAAAATCCACAACCTCAGATATGCAGATGATGCCACTCTAACGGCAGGAAGCAGAGAGGAACTCAAGAGCTTCTTGAGGAAGGTGAAAGAGGAGAGTGAAATAGCTGGCTTAAAACTCAACATTTAAAAAACTAAGATCATGGCATCTGGTCTCATCACTTCATGGCAAATAGATGAGAACAAATTGGAAACAGTGACAGAGATTTTATTTTCTTGGGCTCGAAAATCACTGCAAATGGTAACTACAGTCACCATTAATTAAAAGACACTTGCTCCTTGGAATAAAAGCTATGACAAATCTAGACAGCATATTAAAAAGCAGAGATGGCACTTTGCCAACAAAATCCATATAGTCAAAGCGGTAGTCATGTAGGATTGTGAGAGATGAACTATGAAGAAGGCTGAGCACCAAAGCATTGATACTTTTGAATTGCAGTGCTAGAGAGGGCTCTTGAGAGTCCCTCAGACAGCAAGGAGATCAAATCAGTCAATCCTAAAGGAAAAGAACTCTGAACATTCACTAGAAGGACTGATGCTGATGCTGAAGCTCCAATACTTTGGCCACCTGATGCAAAGAGTTGACTCATTGGAAAAGACACTGATGCAGGGAAAGATGAGGACAAGAGGAGAACGGGGCAACAGAAGATGCAATGGTGGGATGGCATCACCAACACAATGGACATGAGTTCAAGCAATCTCCAGGAGATAGTGAAGGACAAAGAAGCCTGGTGTGTGGGGCTCATGAAGTTCAATGAAGTTCACGAAGTTGCAATCACACAACTTAGTGATTGAACAACAAATTGTAAAATCCAGCCAATAAATAGGAAGTACAACATAAATTATGACTATCAACTGAATAGCATAATGTTATCATTCTGATTGCTACCTAGGTGAGAAATACTTATCACATAATATTAAAAGCACGATAGAAAGTAATAGGTAAATACAATCATAACTCTTTGGGTGTTTTGGAGATGTAGAGGAGACCTGGAAGGATATATGCAAAAACACAATAAGTAAATAGGTTTCTGGGTAATTGTTTTTCTTCCTCAAAGTTTTTCTTTAATCTTATATTAAATATTCTCAATGTTGAACATTTTTTAGAAGATATTTAATAATACCCAAGGATAGACACAGAGAAGGCACTGGCGACCCACTCCAGTACTCTTGCCTGGAAAATCCCATGGATGGAGGAGCCTTGTAGGCTGCAGTCCATGGGGTCACTAAGAGTCAGACACGACTGAGCGACTTCACTTTCACTTTTCACTTTCCTGCATTGGAGAAGGAAATGGCAACTCACTCCAGTGTTCTTGCCTGGAGAACCCCAGGGACAGAAGAGCCTGGTGGGCTGCCGTCTATGGGGTCGTACAGAGTTGGACACAACTGACGTGACTTAGCAGCAGCAGCAGCAAGGAAAGACATGGAGGAGGGCATTGGCAGCCCACTCCAGTGTTCTTGTCTGGAGAATTCCATGAACAGAAGAGTCTGACAGGTTACAGTCCATAGGATCCACAGGACAAACAGACGACTGAAATGAATTAGCATGCATGCAAAGAAAGACAATTAGATAACATTTAACTCTTATTTTACATTTACCACTGATGTAATATTTTATTCTAATTCTCAGAATTGGTTGGTGATGAATCTAGAGCAGATCTACAGTTTCTATTTTACACATCTACAGATGAGAGTATTCTTTCCACAAGCATAGAAAAATAACAATAATAATGCAAGAAAAATACTTCAGAAGAATTTTTATTTGTAACTCACAATAATCCTTCCAAAAATGATGTAATGCCCCCCTCACACATGATGACCAGGCAGTTTCCTTGAGGGTTACCACATATATAGGCTTCTGTCTTTTTCCACAACCATGGAACCCAAGGTGAGCCATGGAGTCTTTTCTTCAGTTCAGTTCAGTCACTCAGTCATATCCGACTCTTTGTGCCCCATGGATTACAGCACACCAGGCTTCCCTGTCCATCACCAACTCCCAGAGCTTACTCAAGCTCATGTCCATTGAGTCAGTGCTGCCATCCAACCATCTCATCCTCTGTCATCCCCTTCCCCCGTCTTCAATCTTTCCCAGCATCACGGTCTTTGCCAATGAGTCAGTTCTTCACATCAAGTGGCCAAAGTATTGGCATTTCAGCTTCAGCATAAGTCCTTCCAATGAATATTCAGGACTGATTTCCTTTAGGATGGACTGGTTGGATCTCCTTGTTGTCCAAGGGACTCCCAAGAGTCTTCAGCACCACAGTTCAAAAGCATTAATTCTTCGGTGTTCAGCTTTCTTTATGGTCCAACTCTCACATCCATACATGACAACTGGAAAAACCATAGCTTTGACTAGATGGATCTTTGTTGGCAAAGTAATGCCTCTGCTTTTTAATATGCTGTCTATGTTTGTCATAGCTTTTCCTCTAAGGAGCAAGTGTCTTTTAATTTCATGGCTGCAGTCACCATCTGCAGTGATTTTTGAGTCAAAAAAATAAATAAACAAAGTCTGTCACTGTTTCCATTATTTCCCCATCTATTTGCCATGAAGTGATGGGACCGGATGCCATGATCTTAGTTTCCTGAATGTTGAGTTTTAAGCCAACATTTCCCACTCTCTTCTGTCACCTTCATCAAGAGGCTCTTTAGTTATTCTTTGCTTTCTGCCATAAGTCTTTCCTTGGCATTTGTTAAATTGGATCTTGGAAAAGAAATTCCACCCCTTTCTGGTGGCAAGCCTGTGTCATAGATGTAAGTGAGGGCTGCTTGTAACCAAGTTACCAGCCAGCCTTGTGAAAGAAGCCAGTCTGAGAAAATGAAGCTGACCAGAAAGTAGTAGAGTATAGAAGGAAGGTGACAGTTCTTATGACACTGCAGTCCCAGGTGTCAGTAATCCCTGAGCTTCAATTATACCCCTTTCTGAAGTTACCTCAATCAATACATTTCTAAATTTCTACTTTATTGTTCATCTAAGCTAGTCTGAGTTGGGTTTCTGTCATTTAAAATACAAAGGTAATTTCTAATATAGCAGATATTTCTATCCTGGTTCAAAATTGAGAAAGGTGTACATACATCATTTTGCACACAGGAAACCTAAGGTTCAGAAAAAATAAGTAAGACTGCAAAGTTAGCAAGCTTTAGCTTTGAAGCACATGTATTTTCTTTAAAGACAAGCTGCATTCCATGGAACAAAAAGCAGCTAAAAAAAGTCATAAAAAGTGAATACATAAAACAGAAAGACATAGACCTATGGCAAATGGGGAAATATGCTGTAAAATACCATACACACACACACACACATATACACACATTCATGGCATTTGTGTCTAGTTGAAACTGAAGAAAGATCAAGTGTTTCTAAATTGCTAAGAAAAATAATTTTTGAGAATCTTTCATAACAGCCAATTCCATCTCAGCATTTCCTTTTTTAAGTATATCTTATCCAGGAGCAGCTTAACTGCATCTTCTGCTTCACGGTCTCTGATGTGGGCCTCTCCACAGAGCATATCACAATGTGGCAGCTTGCTTTACAAGAACAAACAAGCATAAAGGCAAAGGAGAGTGCCAGAAAGAGAGACAGTCTTAGCAAGATTAAAGTCATGATCTTTTGTAAACAACTTATGAAATTAAATCCCATCTGTTTTCTCTCTATTGTGCAGAAGCAAGTTCTAGGTCCAGTCCACACTCTAGGATTACCCAAGGGCATTGATATAGTAGGTAGGGATCAATGAGCCATGTCAGAGGTATTTGTCACTACAGTGGTACTTGAAATGATAATCAGTTCTATTCAGTTCAGTTGCTCAGTCTTGTCTGACTCTTAGTGACCCCATGGACTGCAGCATGTCAGGCTTCCCTGTTCATCACCAATTCCCAGAGTTTGCTCAAACTCATGTCCATCAAATCGGTGAAGCCATCCAACCATCTCATCCTCTGTTGTCCCTTCTCCTCCTACCTTCAATCTTTCCCAGCAACACAGTCTTTTTCAATGAGTCAGTTCTTCATATCAGATGGCCAAATATTGGAGTTTCAGCTTCAGCATCAGTCCTTCCTATAAATATGCAGGACTGATTTCCTTCAGGATTGACTGGTTGGATCTCCTTGTTGTCCAAAGGATTCTCAACAGTCTTCCCCAACACCACAGTTCAAAAGCATCAATTTCTTGATGCTCAACTTCCTTTACGGTCCAGCTCTCACATCCTTACATGACTACCGGAAAAACCATAGCTTTGACTATACAGACCTTTGTTGGCAAAGTAATGGCTCTGCTTTTTAATATGCTGTCTAGGTTTGTCATAGCTTTTCTTCCAAGGAGCAAGTGTCTTTTACCTGCATGGCTGCAGTCACCATTTGCAGTGATTCTGGAGTCAAAAATAAAATAAACTCTGTCACTGTTTCCATTGTTTCCCCATCTATTTGCCATGAAGTGATGGGACCAGATGCCATGATCTTAATTTTTGAATGCTGACTTTAAGCCAGCTTCTTCACTTTACTCTTTCACTTTCATCAGGAGGCTCTTCAATTCCTCTTCATTTTCTGCCATAAGAGTGGTGTCATCTGCATATCTGATGTTATTAATATTTCTCCTGGCAATCTTGATTCCAGCTTGTGCCTCATCCAGCCCAGCATTTCAAGCATGATGTACTCTGCACATAAGTTAAATAAGCAGGGTGACAATATAGTGTTAATATACTCCTTTCCCAACTTGGAACCAGTCTGTTGTTCCATGTCCAGTTCTAACTGTTGTTTCTTGACCTGCATATAATTTTCTCAGGAGGCAGGTCATGTGGTCTGGTATTCCCATCTCTTTAAGAATGTTCCACAGTTTGTGGTGATCCACACAGTCAAAGGCTTTAGCATAGTCAATGAAGCAAAAATAGATATTTTTCTGGAATTCTCTTGTTTTTCCTATGATCCAACAGATTGGCAATTTGATCTCTGGATCCTCTGCCTTTTCTAAATCCAGCTTGAACATCTGGAAGTTCTCAGTTCATGTACTGTTGAAGCCTAGCTTGGAGAATTTTGAACATTACTTTCCTAACATGTGAGATGAGTGCAACTGTGTGGTAGTTTGAACATTCTTGGGGATAGAAATGAAAACTGACCTTTCAAGTCCTGTGGCCACTGCTGAGTTTTCCAGATTTTCTGGCATATTGACTGCAGTACATTAACAGCATCATCTTTTAGGATTTGAAAGATCTCAACTGGAATTTCATAGCTTTGTTCATAATGATGCTTCCTAAGGCCCACCTGACTTCACACTGCAGGAAGTCTGACTCTAGGTGAGTGATCATACCATTGTAGTTACCTGGGTCATTAAGATCTTTTTTGTATAGTTCTTCTGTGTATTCTTGCCACTTCGTCCTAATATCTTCTGCTTCTGTTGGGTCCATAGCGTTTCTGTCCTTTATTGTGCCCATCCTCACATGAAATGTTCCCTTGGTATCTCAGATTTTCTTGAAGAGATCTTTAGTCTTTCCCATTTTATTGCTTTCCTCCTATTTCTTTGCATTTATTACTTAGGAAGGCTTTCCTATCTCTCCTTGGTATTCTTTGGAACTCTGCATTCAGACGGATACGTCTTTCCTTTCTCCTCTACTTTTTGCTGCTCTTCTTTTCTCAGCTATGTGTAAGCTTTCCTCAAACTGCCATTTTGTCTTTTTTGCATTTCTTTTTCTGGGGGATGGTTTTGATCACTGCCTCCTGTATAATGTTATGAACCTCCACTCATAGTTCTTCAGGCCTCTGTCTATCAGATCTCATCCCTTGAACCTATTTGTCACTTCCACTGTATGATTGTAAGGGATTTGATATTGGTCATACCTGAATGGTCTAGTGGCTTTCCCTACTTTCTTCAATTTAAGTATGAATTTGGCAATAAGGAGTTTATGATCTGAGCCACAGTCAGTTCCCAGTCTTGTTTTTGCTGACTGTATAGAGCTTCACCATCTTTAGCAGCAAAGAATATAATCAATCTGGTTTTGGTATTGACCATCTGGTGATGTCCATGTGTAGAGTCCTCTCTTGTGTTGTTGGAAGAGGGTGTAATTGATAAAGTCTCAGAATCATTGGGAGAAACTCATTAAGTATTTGTTGAATGATTAAAAAGAATTAAGAAAAAATGATACTATAATGACAGTGCCTGTTTTCATTTTCCTGCATATGTTATCAATATTTCCAAATGTTACGTGGTATCTCTCTGGCTATTCTGACCCCCCTAATATTGGTTTTCTGAATGTACAAAATCCCAGAAACAATATAATCAACCTGGCATTTTATTATGCTATCATATGATGGTATAATGTACCATCACCTTTTTTTTTCAGGGCAATATTGGCTTATTGCAATATGTGATCACTCAACAGTATCAATATTTTTATCTCAAATAACTCATTCAGGAAGATAAGCAATTTAAATAAGCCATGAATTGAAAACAAGCTTCCTCTACCAAACATCACATAGTATCATTGTGATTTTTAGCCCATTGAGAAGTGGGTTGGACTTTTTTCCCCTTCACTTGTTCTAAATATTGTTTATACATGCACTGACCTCTGTCTAGCTTTCTGTGCCACCTTAAGTCAGAGACTATAATGAAGGAAATTTCACACACAGGCTATGTAAGCCAGACCTTTAAGAAAAGTGACAAGAACTGGTAGTTAGCCCCTTTAGCATATTATTAGTTTAAATAGAGAAGGAAGAGAGGTTCAAAGTGAGCTAGAAAGTGAAAGAGCCATTTTATAAGCACAAGGAGATAAACACTGACTCCTTTTCCTCACACCAAAAGCACAGTGCAATAACCTTGTCTAGACAACAACAGTGTGACTACAGAAATACGGCAGCCTTGGCTCTAATACAGAAGAGAAGCAAAGTATTTTTATGCTAATTGGCACCGTTAAGATGTGCTGATCATGTCTATGGAGGTGTTGTTTTGTTTGTTTCAAGATAATACACTATCTTTTTGGAGAAATGACAAAGTCAGCATATCTGATACGTGGAGCCTTTGGACTAGATGTTCTTCCAAGGAAGTCTCCCCCCTGTGCATGCTTTGGAGAAGCACCAGGGAAGTGACAAAAAAAAATAATACATGAGGTATAATATTTGGCCACATTGTATACAGGGTTAGGAGTAAAGATGCAAAAAAAGTCTAGTGGAACTGACTTCAAAAGGCCTAAGAAGATAGATAAATTGAGTGTGTAGGAAAGCATAACAGTAGTTTTTCTGGAAAACAGGAATTTTGAAAATGTTTTAAAAGGCTTGGTGTCTAGGAGAGTCCCTTAATCTCATAGGAATCCTGCACACTGTTATTCATACTTGTAAGCTCCCTGCAGGCAGGAACAGAACATTATTTATCTATGTATTTCCAAGTGTCCTTTACAGGAAGTGCTTAGTAAATAATAATAAAGCTAACATTCATTGACTACTTAGAAAACCAGATTCTCTGCTATAAGCTTAATATAGATTATCCAACTAAACCTCACACTCCTTCAAACAGTTATCATAAACCCCATGTTATAAAGATGAGACAGTGAAGGCTGTGAGAGGTAAAGTCTTATCCAAGTTCATATAGCTATAATCTGTGGAGCCAAGATTCAAGCCCAAGTAGCCAATTCCAAAGTCTAGCCACTCTTTGTTGTTGTTAAGTTGCTAAATTGTATGGAAGTCTTTGCAACCCCATGAATTGTAGCCTGCCAGGCTCCTCTGTCCATGGAATTTCCCACTGGAGTGGGTTGCCATTTCCTTCTCCACTCTTAACCCTATGCTAAATAATTGCTGACTTGAATTTCTGTTCTTAGTTCTAGAGGGGGATGATGAGTGACCTTTTCCTGATTAGGTTTCATAGGATTTTGTTTTTCATGTCATGGACAGAAAAGAACAACCTACTGTCAGAGGCGGCCTCACTTTCACAAGTGAGATGCTAACCAGATCACCTCTTTTTCCCATGTCCTACTGTTCTCAAGTATGTGAAAAAAGGGTGGTCAAGAAAGTCAAGGGCATTGAGGAAGAATTCTTTTCTCAAAAACAAAAAAAATCTGTGTGTGTGTGTGTGTTTGTGTGTGTGTATAGCTGGACAAAATGAGCCAGGGTTGGGGACAGAGTTGGGGAAGAAGTGAGACAGGGCTATAACAAATCTCACTTTAAAATGGAAAATTCCTCCTCCTTCTGGTTAAACTTGTCAGTCATTTACAAATCAGTGTGAATTACATTGATCAATTTGCTTTTCTTTTAGGGAGTGAAGAATTCCTGTTGCTGTGGCCAAAGAAAGTAACCAGACACTGAGGACAAAGGCTCTGATGATAAAGTAGTTGCAGTCATCAGCTCAGGCTGCCATAACAAAATACCATAGACTGGGTGGCTTACATAACAGAAATGTATTTCCTCCAGTTCTGGAGGCTGAAAGCCCAAGATGAGGGTGCCAGCATGACCGGATTCTGGTGAGAGCTCTCTTCCTGGATTTCAGACAGCCTCCTTCTCTCTTTGTCCTCACATGGCCTCTCCTCAGTGGGTGTGCATGGAGAGAGTGAGACATCACTCTCCCTTTTCTAAATTCACATAGTTTTTGCCAGGGTTAAAAAGGTAATGCAAGCAGAGTACTGAGTGTGAAATCTATAATAAGCACTCAATATATAATAGTTATTATCATTAAGAAGAGATATGGAGTGGGGAGAAAAGAACACTAAGAATTTGGACAGGGATACAGGAAGCAAAATGAGGTCCCCAAATCCTCATTCCCTTTTCCCTTCTATTGGGAGCCCTAGTGTCATCAAATAGGTAACCAGAAATCTTCTTGATTAAACATGATAGTAAGATATCAAAGTTTCCTAAAAATGACACTAGTTTGTTAGGAAGAACACAGTAAGTTGTAAGCTTTAGAAGTCATCAATTGGTTGAGATTACTTTCCAGTATTTCTGAAGTGTCTTTTTTTCTTATGCTTTTACTTCTCTATATACAAAGGTAATTTACAGATTTATTTAAATATGGCTATTGTAACTTTGGTGTATAAAGCCTATTGATTCATATGAAGGAATATAATTAAAGAAACTATTTCTTTCATTTTGAAATGTGAGATAAGGTATCACACTGATGGTTGTCACACTGAGAAGATGTGTTACCCCTTTTTAGTTCAATTCACCATTTGCTGAAACACCCCTAAGTGGCATCCCTGTTTGAATGCTCAAGGATACTGAAATGTAGTATTTGAGGGGGATAGCTCTGCTCTCCAGCTCTGTGGTACTGGTGGTGGTTTAGTCACTAAGTTGTGTCTGACTCGCAACCCCATGTACTGTAGCCCGCCAGGCTCCTTTATCCATGGGATTTCCCAGACAAGAA
Source organism: Oryx dammah (assembly GCF_014754425.2). NCBI lineage: Eukaryota > Metazoa > Chordata > Mammalia > Artiodactyla > Bovidae > Oryx > Oryx dammah. The sequence continues at coordinate 19,268,509 of NW_024070198.1, forward strand.
TATTGGAGTGAGTAGCCATTTCCTTCTCCAGGGGTCTTCCCCACCCAAGGATGGAACCCGCATCTCCTGCACTGACAGCAAGCAGATTCTTTACCACTGAGCACCAGGGAAGCCCTTTTCACAATCTAGTCATATCCCAATGTGTACAGAGAAACTCATTCTCAATTCTCGGTACTATGAGTTGAGTATAGAGCATCACATTTTATCATCTCTTCTCAGAGACCACCTATCCATGCTAATATCATTGGTCCTGGGTAGCTTCTCATTTCCCCCCTTTAAAACATTAGAAATATTTCAAAGTGTCCCTTGGTTTCCCACTACTTGCAAAGTATTCTAAACATTTTCTCATTGTACCAGTTGTTGCCTTTGACTCATTTTTAGGGAGATCTAGTGTGTTTTTCTGTATGAGGTCAAAAGAGATGGCAAGTTGGACATGAGTTAGCAATGTGTAGCTGCTGGGATCCTGGGAGCACAACTCTACAAAGTATCAGCCTTGTCCCATTTAGCACATTAGTGAGAAATAAAGAAAATAAAAACATGTTCATTCTATTTGAGGCAACAGTTAGAAATATGAAGTGAATACAACAAAACCCAGCATTTTCCACCCTGTTTCTTTCTAATGTATATAGTTTAGGTTATACAGTAAAAATAATTCAAATTTTATCTTTTTAAATACTTAAAGATTAAAATGGATGTCCCCCTCAAAAAAATTAGAAATAAAGGTTAAAGTGCATGTTAAATACCCAATAGATCAAAGCATCAGCAATACACAAGCTACCTGTGAGATATTGCAAGTTTGAGTCGAATAAAGTGAATTTTTGAAATAAAGAAAGCCACACAAATTTTTGATTTCCCAGTGCATATGAAAGTTATGTTTACACTATACAACAGTCTATCAAGTGCATAATAGCATTATGTCTAAAAAAAGAACATATATTCATTTAAAATATTTTACTGCTAAAAAATGCCAACCATCATTTAATAATGCAGGGTTGCCACAAACATTCAGTTTGTAAAAATGCAATACCTGGAAAGTACAATAAAGTGAAAGACAATAACATGAGGCATGCCAAGGCTAGAAAGAGTTATGCAATACATGACTATATCCAAAGGAAGAAGGTATGATTAATAGGACCACTGGTCAACCATAGAAACAGAATCAGAAACAACTACAGATCCAAGTAAGAGGAATTTTAGCCTATAAATTCCATTCAATCAACAATTTTTTATGGAGTTCCTATTAGATGTTTTTAAAATTTATTTTAAGGAATATAGTTGATTTACAACATTGTGTTAATTTATGCTGCATAGCAAAATTATTCAGTTATACAAATATATATATATACATTCTTTTTCATATTCTTTTCCATTATGATTTATCACAGAATATTGAATATAGTTACCTGAGCTATTGGCTTCCAGAGTGGCACTAGTGGTAAAGAACCGACCTGCCAATGAAGGAAACATAAGACATGTGGGTTTGATCCTTGGGTCAGAAAGGTTCCTGGAGGAGGGCATGGCAACCCACTCCAGTATTTTTGCCTGGAGAATCTCATGAACAGAGGAGTCTGGCAGGCTACAGTTCATAGCATCTCAGAGTTGGACATGACTGAAGCGATTTAGCATGCACCTGAACTATAGTGTAGGACCTTGTTGTTTATTCATTCTACATAAAATGCTTTGCATCTGCTAACCACAAACTCCCGGTTCACTCCTCCCCCACACTCCCTCCTCCTTGGCAACCACAAGTCTTTTCTCTATGTCTGTGAATCCTACTAGATATTTTTTAGTTCTGAGGACACCATAGTTAATCAAAAAGATAAGGTCCCTCGCCAACACACCTTACATTGTAGATAGGAGGAACAAGCAATACAGAAGGAAAGAAATCAGAATTCTCCAACTGTTAAAAAGTGTCATGAAGAAGACAGGCCATATCCCAATGTTCATTGCAGAAAGAATGTCCAAACTACCACACAATTGCACTCATTTCATATGCTAGCAAAGTAATGCTCAAAACTCTCCAAGCCAATCTTCAATGGTATAAGAACTAAGAACTTCCAGATATTCAAGCTGATTTAGAAAAAGAAGAGGAACCAGAGATCAAACTGCCAGCATCCATTGGATCATAGAAAAAGCAAGAGAGTTCCAAAAAAAAAACCATCTACTTCCACTTCATTGACTATGCTAAAGCCTTTGACTGTGTGGATCACAACAAACTGTGGAAAATTCTTAAAGAGATGGGAATACCAGACCACCAACCTGCCTCCTACCAAACCTATATGCAGGTCAAGAAGCAACAGTTAGAATTGGACATGGAACAACAGACTGGTTCCAAGTGGGAAAAGCAATATATCAACGCTGTATATTGTCACCCTGCTTATTTAACTTATGTGCAGAGTACATCATGCTTGAAATGCTGGGCTGGATGAGGCACAAGCTGGAATCAAGATTGCCAGGAGAAGGATTAATAACTTCAGATATGTAGATGGCACCACCCTTATGAAGAGCCTCTTGATGAAAGTGAAAGAGGAAAGTGGAAAAAGCTGGCTTAAAACTCAACATTCAAAAAATGAAGATCATGGAATCCAGTCCCATCACTTCATGGTAAATAGATGGGAAAACAATGGAAACAGTGGCAGACTTTATTTCCCTGGGCTCCAAAATCACTGCAGATGGTGAGTGCAGCCATGAAATTAAAAGACCCTTGCTCCCTGGAAGAAAAGCTATGACAAACCCAGACAGCATATTAAAAAGCAGAGCCATTACTTTGCCAACAAAGGTCTGTATAGTCAAAGCTATGGTTTCTCCAGTAGTCCATGTATGGATGTGAGAGTTGGACCACAAAGAAGGCTGAGTGCCAAAGAATTGATGCTTTTGAACTGTGATGTTGGAGAAGACTCTTGAGAGTCCCTTGGACTATGAGGAGATCAAACCAGTCAATCCTAAAGGAAATCAATCCTGAATATTCATTAGAAGGTCTGATGCTGAAGCTGAAGCTCCAACATTTTGACCACCTGATGGGAAGAGCCAGTTCATTTGAAAAGACCCTGATGCTGGGAAAGATTAAAGGCAGGAGGAGAAGTGGATGACAGAAGACAAGATGGTTGGACGACATCACTGACTTGATGGACATAAGTTTGAGCAAGCTCTGGAAAATAGTGAAGGACAGGTAAGCCTGGCATGCTGCAGTCCATGGGGTCACAATGTGTTGAACACGACTGAGTGACTGAACAACAGTTTACAGTAACCAAGACATGAAAGCAACCTAAATATCCATCGACAGAAGAATGGATAAAGCAGATGTGGTACATATACACAATGGAGTATTCTTCAGCTATAGAATAATGAAGTAATGCCATTTGTAGCAACATGGATGGACCCAGAGACTATCATACTAAGTGAAGTAAGACAGAGACAAATATCATATGATATCTCTTATATGAGGAATCTACTTTTTAAAATGATACAAATGAATTATTTCCAAAACAGACATACAGATATCATAAATAAACTTATGATTACCAAAAAGGAATTGCAGGGGAGAGGGGATAAGTCAGGAGCTTGGGGTAAGCATGCACACACTACTATATATATATAAAAGACAGATAATAAACAAGAACTTTCTGAATAATAATGGGGCTTCTCTGATGGCTCAGATGGTAAAGAATCTACCTGCAATGTGGGAGACCTGGGTTCAATCGCTGGGTCTGGAAGACCCCCTGGAGAAGGGAATGGCTACCCACTGCAGTATTCCTGCCCAAAGAATTCCATGGACATACAAGCCTGGCAGGCTGCAGTCCTTGGGGATCACAAACAGTCAGGCATGACTGAGTGACTAATATACTGAAAAACAGGGAACTATACTCAGTATTCTGTGATAACCTAGATGAGGAAAGAATCTATAAAAGAATGAATATATGTACATGTATAGTTGAATCACTTTTCTGTATATCTGAAATTAACACAGCATTGTAAATCAACTACACTCCAACAAAATTAAATAAATATATAAAAATATTAAAAATATAAAAAAGAAGACAAGCCAAAGAGTAATGGTTAATAAAGCAGTGCATATGAAAGCAGGAGAGGGATGCTTTAAATTGATTTTGTGTAGTTTTTTTTTTTAATTGAAGTATATTTGATTTACAATGTGTTATTTTCAGTTATACAGAAAAGTGATTCAGTTATATACATACATAATATATATAATACACATATAATACAGTCATATCCATAGGATATGTATATATTCTTTTTCAGAGTCTTTCCCCTCATAAGTTATTACAAAATATTGAGTATAATTCCCTATGCTATACAACAGGTCTTTGTTGGTGATCTATTTATATACAGTAATGTGTATATGTTAATCCCAAACTCCTAATTTATTCTTTCCCTACCTTTTGCCTTTGGTAACCGTGAGTTTGTTTTCTACGTCTGTGATTCCATTTTTGTTTTGCACATAAATTCATTTGTATCATTTCTCTTAGATTCCAAATATAACTGATATCATATGATATTTGTCTTTCTCTGTTTGGCTTACTTCATTTAGTATTATAATCTCTAAGTCCGTCCATGTTGCTGCAAATGGCATTACTTCATTCTTTTTATGGCTGAGTATTATTCCATTGTAAATATATAATTCACATCTTCTTTATCCCTTCAGCTGTCAGTGGACATTTAAGTTGCTTTTATATCTTGGTTATGGTAAATAGTATGCAAAAGTCTTCAACAAAATACTAGCAAACCAAATACAACAATACATTAAAAGGATCATACATCAGGATCAAGTGGGATTCATCTCAGGGATGCAAGGATTTTTCAATATCTAAAAATCAATCAGCATGATATATCACATTAACAGACTAAAGAGTAAAAACTATTTGATCATCTCAATAGATGCAGAAAAAGCTTTTAATAAAATTCAATATCCATTTATGATAAAAACTCTTCAGAAAGTGGGCACAGAGGAAATCGACTCTGACATAATAAAGGTCATACATGACACACCTATCATACTCAATGATGAAAAGCTGAAAGCATTTCCTCTAAGATCAGAAACAAGAAAAGGATGTCCACTCTCACCACTTGCATTAACATAGTTTTGGAAGTCCTAGCCACAGCAATCAGAGAAGAAAAAGAAATTTAAAAATCCATATTGGAAAAGAGAAATAAAACTGTCACTGTTTGCAGATGACATGATACAATATATAGAAAATCCTAAAAACTTTACCAGAAAACTACTAGAACTCATCAATGTATTTAATAAAGTCGCAAGATAAAAAATTAATACACAAAAATATGTTGCATTTCTATATACTAACTAATGAAAGATAAGAAAGAGAAATTAAGGAAACAGTCCCACTTACCATTGCATTAAAAAGAATAAAATATCCAGAAATAAACCTACCTAAGGAAGCAAAAGACTTGTACTCCAAAAACTGTAAGACACTGATGAAAGAAAGAAATAATGACACAAACAGATAGAAAGATATACCATATTTTTAAATTGGAAGATTCAATATTATCAAAATAATCATACTACCGAAGGCAATCTATGGTTTTGTGTAGATATGAATGAATATACAAATTATATATTTGTATACATATATAGCAATGGCTTAAATGAGATAAAGTTTATTTCTCTTTTATTTAAAAGAAGGCTGTAAGTAGACAACCCATGAAAAGTTTAGAGACTCACAAATTCATCAGGCACTCACACTTTCCAGATCTCTGCTCCGACAGAAAAATGCAAATCCAAAGTGAATGACATTTTCCTCCATGATTAAAGATAGTTGCTAGAGCCCGATCACCACACTTGATGTTCCAGGGAGATGGGGAGAAAGAAGGATGAACCTCCTTCCTTTTAGGGTTTGTTTTCAAAGCACCACATTATACTTTGGCTTACATTTCTTTGGTCAGAATATCTAGCTACAGAGAACCTGGTTAATATAGCTGTTTGGCTGTATGCCAAAGTGTTTAACAAGGGAAGAAGGTAAAAGGAATATTGGGAAGCAAAAAGCATTCTTGCCGAAAGTGGTCAGGGAAGGCTTCACTGATAAGTTAGCACATGGCTTGAAGCCTCAGTGATGAGAAGAAGGCAGTCATGAAGACCTGAAAGTAGGCATTTTAATAAGAGAGAAAGATGAGTACAAAATCCCTAAAGTGTGAATGAACTCTGTGTATCTTTGAATCAAAAGAAAACTAGGACACTGATGAAAACTGAATGAGAGAAAGGGTACTACAGAATGAAATTAGGAGATTAGCATGTTAGACCTTACAATAAATAGTCCAGAGAAATAAGTTTAGAATGGAGTATGTTCAGTTCTCTTGAAAGGGCTATGCTCATTGTAATATGGATAGACTCTAGATCATCCTTAAATTTGAGACCATCAAACACCTGATTTATCTTCATTCCCTTGTCATGAATAGTCTTCTAATTCTATATGCTCCATCAATAAAGTAACTTATGATTCTTGAGTCTTCATCTCATTCTCATTCCTCCTCCCCCTACTTCCTTAGCAGATTTTCCCAACTGCTGCACTGGGGTGCCTGGGCTAAAAAAGATCATGTAGGTGTGTTATGAGCAGAGATACAATTCAAGGTAGTTAAATCTTAAATTGCCTCAAAATACACATATTGGTCAATTAATATAAGATTTCATTCTCAGCTCCCTAGAAAAATATTCAGGAAAGACTATCCTAATCTTTGTTTGCAATAAAATAAACAGTTCAACAGTTTCCCTTCTGCTTCTTCCACATTTCATATAAGGATTTGTCGAACATGTTCCCATCTGCAAAGAGAGGAGAAAGGGAACAGCTGGAGGAGCTGTCTCTTCTTCCAGCATTTGCTCTCTGTAAGCTTTGACAATTTGAGTCATAGACCTTCCAGAAAGTTTAGCTGTTTAAAAATGGACCTGGATTTCCAAGAGGAGATCAGCAGGGCTATTAACAAAATAATGCCCTATAAGGTTAGTGTCTCAAAGGTCTTTCATTGTCTCTCTATATATCACTCACTTATACACTCAAACACACACACACACACACACACACACACACACAATTGCATATATTTATATACCTATGCAATAGCTACACTAGGCCAAGTAATTGGCATATGACATTTTTTTAACACATTTGTAGAACCTGGCTGGTCATTGTAGAGAACAAGTTTAAGTCAAGGATTAGCTAACCAAATAATGGAGTTTAAAACAACATACACAGAAAAGGAGGTCACTCAAAGAACTACAGAACAAAGGAGAAGTTGGCACAGAGGAAAAGTCAAACTTTGATTAAATAAGTGACTAATGATAGTGATTATTATACATGCAATTGTTGAACATTAACTACATACTAGATAAAGTACTAAGCATTTAAATTACCTTATCTCAATTAATAATAATAACCTCAAGAGACAGGCACTATTATTACACCTGATTTATAATTAAAGAAACTGAGTACTAGAAAAATTAAATCTCTTGCCAAGCCTGAGAACTAGTAAGTGATAGAGCTGGACTCAATCCAGATCTGTCTCACTCTAAATCCTATTCTCTAACAACTTCTTATGCTTATTATTAGTCGCTCAGTCATGTCCAACTTGGTTATGTGACCCCCATGGACTGGAGCCTGCCAGGCTCCTCTGTCCATGGAATTTTCCAGGCAAGAATACTGCAGTGGATTGCCATTTCCTTCTCCAGGGGATTTTCCCAACCCAGGGATCGAACCCTGGTCTCCTGTAATGCAGGCAGATCCTTACATGATGCTAATATGCAAGACAGGGTAGACAAGAGGAGAGAGTAAACTTAAGCTATATTAAACGTTTATTTCTACTGGATTATACTCCTATCACACCTCACATGGATTATCATGTCAAATTTAGGAACCAAATTTAATGACACAGACATAAAATCAGGAGGTATTGGCTTCAACCACTCCTAGCTATATGACCTTGGTCAGTTACATAGGAACCTCAATTTTTTCATCTGAAATGGGTAAAGAATCTACAAAGTTGATGTGAAGATTAAAGTTAATGTGTGTGAAATGAAAAATAGTGTCTGGTATAGACTAAGCAGAAAAGGCAATAGAAATATGGCAACCCATAGATTTACTATTATTATTCCAAGAAGAGAATGACTAGGATATTGATCATATTTTCTGAACATTAGCATGAGTTGTGAATTCATCCTTTCTAAGTGGTTTCATTATTACTTTGCCTTCTCCTACAAATTATAATTCTTAACAAGCTCAAAGTTGGGCTCTTCTGAGGCAAACAAGATAAATCTTATAAATCTAGTAATTTTACATTCTCCAGGGAACTGAGAGGGATTCTTTCCAGTCTCTTGTCAAAATTATCTCTGGGAAAAAATGGATAATGGAAAGGAGTCCCAGTGGCTGCTGATAGGCTGCCAAGTTCAACACCCGTATCTCTTCAAAGGTCTAACCCATAAAAAAATATCATTTTCTATCTTGACTGACAGCATTTATCTTGGATTTCAAAGCATCAAAGGACAACTGGTCCCCAAAATGTTTTGTGAAATGATACTAATGTGTTCAATGATTTGCATTTGAGAGGCTGCATTTCTAAAGCTGACAGCCTCTAAGAAATCCCAAGTCCATTTTCAGTATATAAATGTCATCTACATTTGAAAAGGCACCTACTAATCACATCTATAAATGCATTTATAGTCTAAAACTGATGCAGTATTGAAGGTGGTGGCCTTCACCTAGATGGAGACACCTAAGAGGAAAGGATTAGAAATGAGCTCACCTTATTAGAAATGAGAAATGGCATTCAGCTCAACCTTATTTCTAGGCCCAGAATGAGTTCTGCTGCTGTGTGCTGTGCTTAGTCACTCAGCTGTGTCTGACTCTTTGTGACCCCATGGACTGTAGCCTGCCAGGCTCCTCTGTCCATGGGGATTCTCCAGGCAAGAATACTGGAGCAGGTTGCCATGCCCTCCTCCAGGGGATCTTCCCAACCCAGGGATTGAACCCAGGTCTTCCACATTGCAGGCTGATTCTTTACCAGCTAAGCCACCAGGGAAGCCCATGAACACTGGAGTGGGTAGCCTACCTCTTCTCCAAGGGATCTTCCCAAACCAGGAATTGAACCAGGGTCTCCTGCACTGTAGGCAATTTCTTTATCAGCTCAACTAACAGGAAAGCCCAGAATGAGTTCTAGGGGCAGAAAAATAAGACTGTAAGATAAAAAGCAAGTCTTCTCACTCCTCTTTCTACTGCCACCATAGAAACCACTATACTTTCTGTGCAGTTTCTCCATAGGAATATCCTTGCCTTAGATTCTGTCAACCAAAAGCCTCAAACATGACTTCTTCCATGAAATTTGCCTCTCTTCTACTGATATATCCATCAGACATAAAATCTGGACTATTGATTCACCAAAAAACTTCTTAAAAAGTGAGACTGATACCAAGAATGGTAAGAGAAGTCAATGGTAAGAGATAGCACTGAATCACATAGTGAGAATGGCATTCTATTTTAAATTCTTTTTCCAATTTTCTGATTTGTTAAGAAACAAGTCTCAGTGCCATGCTAATATGTCATGATCATCTCTCCAACACTCGCTAAGCTTTTTTTTATAAGGACTTAGACTCAGAGCCAAGGAACAGGCAACACTACCTAGATAGAATTTAATAACACCATTTTGTTTATATCATTTTTATTTTTAGTTACTGTCTTTTTATGGCAAGTGAACTGGTTTTCCATTTATAGTACTAAGATGAAGTTTACTTTCTTAATTCATTTACTTGAATTATTAAAGTTAAAAAGATGGATCAGCTGTAAAGATGGTATACAGATAAAAAGGAAATTATGAAGGTGAGTTGAAAATGATGAGATGAGAGATACTAGTTATTATATAATCTGGAAACAGAAGATTTAAAAATATATTCCTCTACTACCCTAAAGCAGAGCTAACCTCTCCCCCGCGTGTGGTTTCACTGCCTTGTTTGTGCCTCTAACACACCATGAATTCATCTTTTTTGAATTGTAGTCAGATACATTTCTCATTTTCTCTAAATAGAGTTAGCTCCTGGAAGTCTTGCTCACATGTGCAGATCCCTTCTATGTAATATAAAAGTACATTCTCTGAATGTTTGTTGAATAGGGAACTTGTTTCATCTTGATCCCACCTGCAGAATACTGATAATTACTTTAAGTATCCTCAGGACCCAAATAGAAGAAGGTTTCTCTATACCACATAGTTTTCATTACTTTATTTAAATATCAGTCAATACACAGTAAATTAGACTTATTAAACTTCTATTATGGGACATCACCAAGACGGAGACACAGATTATTCCTGACCCTGCTTCCCCTTAAAAGAAGAACAATTAATAACTATTCAAGAACAAGATACCACTGAGAGAATCCTAGAACATGGGGATGAGACTAAAGCACACCCTGTACCACAAAGACTGAGATAGACTCTCTTGAAAGGGTAAAAGAAATGGCTACATGATGACTGCACTGCCCCTCCTCCAGACCAGTACAGTTCCTCCAGTGGAAAAGAGGACCCAGGAGTACAACCAGCACTGCCTTAAGCACTGTGGGTCACTTTGTGGGAGTCCCTGCTCTGACTGCGTACCACAGGGATTGCAGCGGATCTGTAGGGTTCAACAACTGGGAATCTGACTGTGATGGAGAAGAGGGGAGGGGCTTGCAACAATCAGCACATGGTCTTGGCAGACCAGTTCATACCTGCAGTGTCCAAGTAGCAATCCCAACCAGTGGCTTTGCTAATCTGCAGAACCAAATTGGAGGTGCACTCTGACCTGAGAACTAAGTAGGGTACAGTTTTGCCTGATTTGGGTCCTCAAATGAGGAGTTTTGTCAACTCTGCTGCTGCTGCTAAGTTGCTTAAGTCATGTCCGACTCTGTGTGACCCCATAGACGGCAGCCCACCAGGCTCCCCCGTCCCTGGGATTCTCCAGGCAAGAACACTGGAATGGGTTGCCATTTCCTTCTCCAATGCATGAAAGTGAAAAGTGAAAGTGAAGTCACTCAGTAGTGTCCGACTCTTAGCGACCTCGTGGACTGCAGCCTACCAGGCTCCTCCGTCCATGGGATTTTCCAGGCAAGAGTACTGGAGTGGTGTGCCACTGCCTTCTCCGTTATTAACTCTAGATCTCAGTTTATCTATATCCAGACGAAGAGATGAATCACAGTTCCATCCACTTTTGCTCCACCTGGCCAGAAGGGCTAGAGACAACTCCTAGAATCAGTGTGGTCCAGTGGCAATCAAGCCAAGAGGTGAATGGGCAGAGATGATTGCCCTCCAGAGCAAAGCTGCCCTGGGGCATGAAGTGTTTCTATGCTATGCACAGGCAGGGGGATTAATTCATAGTCCAAAGCTGAAAGTAGCTCCCAGCCCCCTCCCAACCAGAAAACCTCATAAATTTGAGAGAAGCCTGGAACAGCCCCTCACTCTCCCACTTATGCAAGGGAGCTGACACAGAGCCCAGTTACTGTAGAGAGTATGGAGACATAGCTCTGTCTGACTGAGAGGGTGGGAGACAATTCCTGAAAGTTGTACAGCCCAGAAGCACCCATGTGGAGAGGCAGGCAGGCAGCACTGATAGTTTTGCAAAGTCGGTGACCCTGTTTGGTTAGGAAACGGGCTGCAAGTCAGCTTGAGTTAAGACAACAGGTAAAAGTCTTTTACTAGCTTTAGAGTTGCTTCTCCCAATGCACCCAGGCAGGGAATCTAAGTTGTAGCCACATTCATTGCTGAATACAGCCTTCAGCTTGTCTGACCAGAGGACCTAACCAGAGCACAGAGAGCTGCACAGCCCATTCAGCAGTCAGAGGAACAAAAAGAAAAAGAATGAAAAAGAGTGTAAAAAGCCTACAGGAATTACAGAAAACAACAAAAAGAAACAGTTTCAAAATAGGAATTTTAGAAAGAGAAAAGAGAAAGGAACAGCAAGTAAAATAATAATGACTGAAAAATTCCCTCACCTGGTCAAAAAAATGGACATCCAGATCCATGTTCCCGAAGTCTACACCAAGACACATGAAATTAAATTCTCAAAAACAAAAGCCAAAAAAAAGTTTTAAGAGCAGGAAGAAAAAAGAGAGAAGTTACATACAAGGGAACATTATAAGACTATCAGCAGATTTTTCAACAAAAATTTTCAGGCCAGGAAGAAATGGAATGATATATTCAAAATATAGAAAGAAAATAAATATTAACAAGAATTCTATTCCTAGCAAAGTTGTCTTTCAGAAAGAAAGAAGGGATAAAGACTTTCCTAAACAAGCAAAAGTTGAGGGAGCTCATTACCACCTTATAAGAAATGCTAAAGGAAGTTCTTTGAGTGGCAGTAAAAGAACACTAGTTAACATTATAAAAATATTAAAAGGTAGTATAAATATCATTGATATTGATAAATATATAGTCAGTTAGATTCTGCAATATGCTAATCATGGTGTATAATTCATTTACAACTCCCATTTTAAAAAGGTTTTTAAAAACTACTAAAAACAACCATATATACAATAATCTGTTATTAGTTACACAATTTATTTTTTTAATGTAAACTTTAATAGTAAAAACCTAAAATGTGAGGGAGAAAAGAAGAAAAACTGTAAAGTTTATAAATTCTATTGAAGTTAAATTGTCATCAGTTTAAAATATGGTGTTATAAGTTTAAGCTATTTCATGCAAGCCCCATGGTAATTTACAAGGTAAAATCCTGTCATAGTTGTACAATTAATTCTTTGACAATAAAGAAGCCAAATACTGATACCAAAAGCTATCAAAGCAAAAAAAGACAGCAGAATAAGAAATAGGGACAATGAATCTACAAAAGAGTCAGAAAACAATTTTTTAAATGACAATAGTAAGTTCCTAGCTGCATAATTAGTGAAGTCGCTCAGTCATGTCCGACTCTTTGCGACCCCATGGACTGTAGCCTAACCAGGCTCCTCTGTCCGTGGGATTTTCCAGGCAATAGTCCTGGAGTGGATTGCCATTACGTTAATGTAAACAGATTAAGTTCTCCAATTAAAAGACATAGAATGGCTGAATGGATTTTAAAAAGCAAAACAAGATCTAACAATATGCTGCCCACAAGATTCACTTTAGCCTTAAATATACACATAGACTGAGAGTAAAGAATGGAAAATGACATTTCAAGAAAATGGTAACAAACAAAATAGACTGTAAGTTAAAAGTGATAAAAAAAAAAAGACAGGAGGGGCGTTATATTATGATAAAGAGGTCAATACATCAACAAAGATGTAACAATTTTAAATATGTATGCACCCAACATCGGAGCACCTAAATATATGAAGTAAAAATTAACAGAGCAGAAAAGAAAAAAATAGTAACACAGTAAGTGTTGGGGACTTTAATACCCTGCTCTCAACAATGCACAGATCATCCAGACAACACACAGATCATCCAGACAAAGAATCAATTAGGAAACCACGGATTTGAACAATACTACAGACCAAATAGTCTATATTCAATGGACATGGGTTTGGGTGGACTCCGGGAGTTGGTGATGGACAGGGAGGCCTGGCAGCTGCGGTTCATGGGGTCGCAAAGAGTCGGACACGATGGAGCGACTGAACTGAACTGATAAACCAAGTAAGTAAAATAAGTCAGATAGAGGAAGACAATTACTGTATGGTCTCACTTATAAGTGGAATCTAAAGACAAAACACACAAACAAAAAACAAATTCACAAAAAAAGAGATCAGACTTGTTACCAGAGGCAGATGTGGAGGGGTGGGGGACGGGAATTGAAGGAATGTAGTCAAATCACTCTACTACTACTTCAGGTACTCCCTCCTCCCTTTTCCCTCTAGATCTTAGTATTCCTCGACTATCTATTCCCAGTCCTCTGTTCTCTACTGTGGAGTGGGTGGAGGACCTTCCTTTTCTTCCCTTCTAGGTTCTTTGACCGGTCTAATAATTAAATTGACATAAGACAGTTTAACAAGAGAAAAACAAACTGAATGCTGTACATATTGAAGTCCATTAAAATATGAGACAAATAAGTGACCAAAGCAGCTAGCTCTTATACCTTTTAGACAAGAAAAAATATGTGGTGGACTGACTGAAAGCAAAGGATTTCCCAGGTGGCACTAGTGGTAAAGAGCCTGGCAGCCAATGCAGGAGACAAAAGAGACCTGGGCTGGATCCCTGTATCAAGAAGATCCCCTGGAGGAGGGCTCGGCAACCCATTCTAATATTCTTGCCTGGAGAATCCCATGGACAGAGAAGTCTGGCGGGCTACAGTACATAGGGCTGAGAAGAATTGGACATAACTGAAGTGATTTAGCACCCATGTACTTACAATGAGAACAAAGGAGTTTGAGTCTGAGGCAGTAAATTAGTAAAAAAGTAACAAAGTTTGTTTATAAAGCTTTCTTGACACTAAATTCCCTTCTACCCTCCTGGTTCAAGAAGGGTACCTTTCACATGGAAGATTTATTTCCTGCTTGCAAGAGGACAAAGGAGGGTCAGGTGTCCTTGCACCAACCCTTTCTTAAGTAACTTTAAAATAATCAATATTCCAAAGTGGTATATTTTACTTCCCTTCACTATTCACACCCTTTCTACTAGAGAATTCAAATGCATTCATGACATTTGCTACTACTTATTAATTATTAACTAAATCTCTCAATTCTGACTTCTCTCCCAAATTCTAGTCACATCTTCTTATCTCCAATTCTATGTCTTGCTAGGATCATATAAATAATCCAGGTCCATGACATTTTTCCCCAAATCAATATCAATCCCTGGTTTCCTTTTCTTTTTTAATAGAAGTAAACCATTGTCTTACAGATGACTCAAAATCTTGGAATCACCAATGGCTTCTCTTTCCAGCTGACTATATTCAATCCTCACCAAACACTGCTGATTTGTCCTTGCTCCTCTTCCTAATTTGTATTATAACTTGTTTCTCATGTTTCTGGTTTCCAGATAGGGCCACATATTACTTCATACCTAGACAACTCCAACACCTTCCTTATTAGGATCTCTGTCAAAACTCTCCCATTTCTCACACACCCTGCACATGTCTACTAGAATAATCCTGCTAAAATATTACTTTAATCAGGAAATTCCCACAATCAAAAAAAAAAATTAAAGATTTTAAAAGATATTTTTGCCTAAAATAAATAAAGCTGAGACTTCACATTCAGGTCCTCTACAATCCATTTCCAACCCAAGATTATTTTGGGACTGTCTATAAATACAAGGCCTTCCCTTATAGCTCAGTTGGTAAAGAATCTTCCTGCAATGCAGGAGACCCAGGTTCAGTTCCTGGATTGGGAAGATCCCCTGGAGAAGGAAATGGCAACCCACTCCATTGTTCTTGCCTGGAGAATCCCATGGACAGAGGAGCCTGACAGGCTGCATACAGCCCACGGGGTTGCAAGAGTCAGACATGACTTAGCAACTAAACCACTGTAATAAGTAGCATGGGGAAGTGAAAAGAGATCTAGACTTTAAGTAAGGAGATAAAAAGTTAAAATTCCAATTTCTGGCATTTACTAGCTATATGGACAAGTCAATTAACCTCTATGAATCTCAAAGGTAAGGAAAGCTGCTTAAAGATAAGTAATAGTGTTTTCATATGTCTGGAGTAAATACAAATTAGGTAAAAAATATTAATATGCTTGACATATGGTAGGCATTCAAAGTCATTTGAATCTGAACACAAGCTTTTTTCTGTCTCTAAAGTCATGTATGGATGTGAGAGTTGGACTGTGAAGAAGGCTGAGCACCGAAGAATTGATGCTTTTGAACTGTGGTGTTGGAGAAGACCCTTGAGAGTCCCCTGGACTGCAAGGAGATCCAACCAGTCCATCCTGAAGGAGATCAGCCCTGGGATTACTCTGGAAGGAATGATGCTAAAGCTGAAACGCCAGTACTTTGGCCACCTGATGCGAAGAGTTGACTCATTGGAAAAGACTCTGATGCTGGAAGGGATTGGGGGCAGGAGGAGAAGGGGACGACAGAGGATGAGATGGCTGGATGGCATCACTGACATGATGGACGTGAGTCTGAGTGAACTCCTGGAGTTGGTGATGGACAGGGAGGCCTGGAGTGCTGCGATTCATAGGGTTGCAAAGAGTTGGACACGACTGAGCGACTGAACTGAACTGAACTGAAAGTTCAATGTTCCTCAGTCTCTCCAATTCCAATTCCAGTCCAATTCCCTTATTCACCTCTCCCGCACAGGAATTCTTCCATTTTCTTATGCCCCTGTTCAACATCTATGCAAATATTAGCATCCTTCAAGTTCTTTTCAAAACGTACCTATTCTGTAAAGTCTATAACAAAAACCTCAACTGAAAACCATCACTACCTCTTTCAAGCATTCAGGTCTCAACTTACTAGCTGGTTTATATCATAAACTTTTCACATACTCAGAATGTATTATCTTGGCAATATTACATTCTCCTTGAGGACTACTACTCTGCATTGTTCCTCTTTGTATCTCTCAGAATTTATTCTATCACTCATGGAAAATCCTCTTTGAAGAGGACTGAATTATACCGAGTTCTAAAGAATAAGTAGAAATTGACAAGGCAAAGAGTGGGAGGGAAAGCTTCAGGCAGAAGGAATAGCGCGTGTGATGGTCCTGAGGCAGAAACAGCTTGACCAATTAAAGCAACTAAGAAAAGAGATGACATGGAGAAACAGAAAGAGACCAGACTGAAACACGGTAAAGTGGGAGAGAAGGGGAAGCAGTTGTTTACCCTGAACATATTCTATCAAAGTGCCATTGAAGTTCATGGTGTCACAAAGAGTTGGACATGACTTAGCAACTGAATAACAACAAGAAATAATACATTAAATTATAGCTGTTAATACTATAATGAAAAGACTTCAAAGATAGCAATAGGAAAACTGCTAGGGTAACAAAAAGAATAGTTAAATAGTGATGCTTTTTTAAACTATAGTTTTTCTATCATTCAATGGCCAGGATCCCTTGGTCTACTCCCTCCCTGATCCTCTCTCTACCTCAGCTGGGATTCAGATCATGCTTGGCACTCCCAGGCTATGGAAAACAAAAGTTGAGTCTTATGCAAAGGAGTGTATGATCTTCCTGGCATTCTAGTAAATTATTTTCTGCCATATGAACCATGATTTAGAGGAGAGATATTAGAAGAAGGTAGGAGACTTCCAAACTGTTTAGCCAAGAGTTTCCATAGAGGCTTCAGCTCAAAAAGATGATATGAATATGGGAGCTAGTTGTAAACCAAAAGGCAACAGAATATCACAGAAATAGCTTAGCACATACTGGCCTACTAGGCCTACCCCAACCATGTCCCATATGTGGTTCTGTGTTAGAGTTTATGACACTGTAGAGTGCTATAACATAGACACAAAGAAGTCATATTTTCTTCTCTCCACTTAAGTCACTAGAAGTCTTCCTTCCACAGATTTCCCCTTATCTAACCATTCAGCTATTGCAGTGTGAACTGTCTCCAAACCATCTGAGGTTGTAACTTCCCTGTGCTCTGTCTCAGCATAAATGCAGACTCTTTCTGGGAAAGTCCAAGAAAAGCTCATGAGATATTTGTATGTTTTATTTAGTTTTTCAAGTGGAAAAAACAATACACATTTCCCTGTTTAAAAAAAAAAAAAATCTGTTGACGCTTACATACAAGTAACTCAAACCAGCTGACCTTCAAAATGTCAAACTTCACATGTGGTCAAGCTTCAGACAGACTCTAAGCTAGGTTTGGAAAAAAAAAAAATCAAATAATGAACTGGTAAAGCAAATAAAGTAAAATATTTGGATGACGATTCAGTTGAGTAACCACTAGTGACCCCAAACTGCCACTTGTTATGGATAGATGCCTTGTAAGATTTTTGACTTGGGAGAGTTCAGAAACAACCCAATTATGGTGGGTGTCTTTCCAAATTGACCAGAGGACAGAAGCAAGATGAGGAGGAGTGCCTGATCCACTAAAGATTGAAATTCTGAGGCCCTTGGGAGTACTCTAAACAAGTCTATCACACACAAGATACATAAACTCCTGGATTAAATAATGAATTTTTCAGATTAAAGACTAAAACCTTTGCAGCACTGAGAATTACGGGCTCTCCTCTCCCTATACATCTTCTACCATATAATTCAAAATAAAAACAATGCCAACCTGTATTTAAAAAATAAGTGTAATAAAGTCAAAGAAATTTCTAATTTTCCCCATGGCAATCACTTCAATGCTTTCAAAAAATAATATTATTTTTAAAAATCTGGTGCATCTATTTTCCCTAGCACCCTAAGCATATGATTAGTTTGCCTTTTGAGTAATCAGCACTGTCTGAATCCCAGAGCTATATTGTTTGGGTTTCTTATCATTAAAAATCCCTGACTTCCATAGAGTGACTACTGTGGAAACTCTTAGTAAGTATTTTTTTTTCTTTTCATAAAAAAAGTCACTTTACATTACTATACAACTATCTACAATTAAAAGAGAGAGAAAATATGACTTCTCAGTGAGACTCCTGTCGAGTCTTTTCATCCCTCTCACAACAGACTACTCAAGGATAAGCATGACACACATGTTTATGCACCATGAAAAATTTATCTTGGCTTATGGAAAACTGAAAAGCCAAATTTACATAAGTCAAGTCTTAAAAAACCAAGGACCTTCCACACTAACCTTTCCTTTTGCCACTTCAGTATCAGAATAAAAACTCCACTGTTCATTTATAGGTTATTTGAGGTTAAATAAAAATGAGCATGATGTAGATTCTAGAAAGTAGCCTTGACTGAAGACAGAATACACTGTGACATTCTGAAGACAGAATAATGTCTATTGCCTTCAGTCCCTGACCAGTGATGTAAGTGTTTACATTAGAGTGATCTCAAGACCCTTTGAAATTCTGATATTTTGTAATTACAGGATTTTCTCTGGCGCAATAAAGTCAAGGAAAGGGTTATATTAGTGTAAAATGAATGATCTGGTAACCCTGCACAAATATTGAAAGGAAAAGAAGACGACAGCAGACAATGAGACAGTTAGATATCACTAGCATCATCAACTCAACGGATATGAATTTGAGAAAACTTCAAGAGATAGCAGAGGCCAGAGCAGCCCGGCGTGCTACAGTCCATGAGATTGCAAAGTGAGACATGACTTAACAACTGAAAAAAAAAAACAACCCTCACAATAGAAGTGGGCTGATACTAAAAAGCATGCTGACATAACCAATGTACTCTTTTATCACTGCAGCTCCTTAATCCAAGACAGTGCTTAACAAAAGTAACTGCTTGACACACAGACTTTTTTGATTGTCACAAGTATCTGAAATCACTTTGTAAATTTTTGGGGTGAAAGATCATTATTCTAGGACCAGAATGTGTACAGGCAAATGATTACCAAACATGTCATATTTGTAAAATAAAACAAATTCCTGATGACATGGAGTTCAGAGTGTTTGAGGAAAGGGATGAAGCAAAAAGATACAGTCAGGGCTTCCCTGGTAGTCCAGTGGTTAAGAATCCACCATGCACTGCAAGGGATATCAGTTTGATCCCTAGTCTGAGAAGATCCCATATGACACGGAGCAACTAAGTCCAGGCACCACAACTACTGGGCCCCAGTGTTCTAGAGCCCATGAGCCACAACTAGTGAGCCCACATGCTGCAACTACCAAAGCATGTGCACCTAGAGCCTGTGGTCTACAACAAAAGATGCCACCTCAATGAGTAGCCCATGTACCACAACAAAGAAGTAGCCCCTGCTTGCTACAACTAGAGAGAGCCTGCATGCAGCAAGAAGACCCTCTTCAGCCAAAAATAAAACAAACAATATATCTTTTATTTATTTAATTTTATTTTTTTAACTTAAATTTATTTATTTTAATTGGAGGCTAATTACTTTACAATATTGTATTGGTTTTGCCATACATCAACATGCATCCACCATGGGTGTACACGTGTTCCCCATCCTGAACCCCCCTCCACCTCCCTCCCCGTACCATCCCTCTGGGTCATCCCAGTGCACCAGCCCCAAGCATCCTGTATCCTGCATCGAACCTAGACTGGCGGTTCGTTTTTTATATGATATTATACATGTTTCAATTCCATTCTCCCAAATCATCCCACCCTCTCCCTCTCCCACAGAGTCCAAAAGACTGTTCTATACATCCGTGTCTCTTTTGCTGTCTCGCATACAGGGTTATCATTACCATCTTTCTAAATTCCATATATATGCGTTATTATACTGTATTGGTGTTTTTCTTTCTGGCTTACTTCACTTTGTATAATCGGTTCCAATTTCATCCACCTCATTAGAACTGATTCAAATGTATTCCTTTTAATGGCTGAGTAATACTCCATTGTGTATATGTACCACAGCTTTCTTATCCATTCATCTGCTGATGGGCATCTAGGTTGCTTCCATGTCCTGGCTATTATAAACAGTGCTGCGATGAACATTGGGGTACATGTGTCTATATATATAGTCAGAAGAAATCATGTGCAGATTAAGTTTTAACAGAGTTTTAACTCTGCTTAATGTTATGTGGCAGCCTGGATAAGCAGGGAATTTAGGGAAGAAAGGATGCCTGTATATGTATGGCTGAGTCATTTGGCTGTGCACCTGAAACTTTCACAACATTGTCAATTGGCTATATTCCAATATAAAATTAAAAGCTTTAAAAAGAGGGGGGAAAAGTCATTTTCCTCTAAAAGCTTAAATGGAGACAATAAAGTAGTTAGTCATGAAGTAAGCAAATTGGCATTTTATAAAGCCACTGATTTAATTAAAACAATTTGTGATATGACATGCAGAGCCACCAAAATGAGAGGCTATATTTATTTCCCTGATTCAGCAGTTTAAAACATGGAGATAACAACCGTAAGGAACATAAGATCACTGAAAAATACTTATTTACATTAATTCATACATCCAATTTACCCATTTAACTAACAAAAATTTACTTACTACTATGTTTCAGGTACCAGAGTTACAAAGGCTAACAACAACAAAACCATTCTTTCAAACAAAATAGAATTTGTAAAAGAATTATAGATGGTTTTTAATTTTTTAATTTCTGTTATTGTTTTTGCTGCTTATTTTACTTATAATCTCAAATTCAGAAGGCAGAATTAATTATACTCAGTTCATGATACATATCATCATGAATCTTTGCAAATCCCCTCTCTTATTGCATTTAGCTTTTTTGTCTCTATACCCACACTACATTAAAGTTTTCCCCTATCCTGAAGACAGAAAACCACTTAAATGTGCTTTATTTATTTTTCTTTGCATATGCTTTTAACATGTGAGCATGTTTTTAATTTACATAAATGATACTGTTATATCACTCTTTCTTTCACAATGTTTTTATGATCCATCTGTGTTGTTATGTATAACAACAAATTGGTTCTTTTTAATTGTTGCATAATACTCTCTGTACTTACTTTACCTATGCACGCTCCCAGTAGTGAGCATCCAGTTTACACAACTCTCTACCACAAATAAAGTTGCAGTGAATACCCTAGTACATGTTCCTTTATGAATCCACATGAGAATTTCCATGGGAGTAAACACATATGAGGGGAATTTCAAAATAAGAGAGTAAGGACATTTTTCATTTGCTGTCCAGAACATCTATCCCTGTTCAGTCCTACTAGCAGTGCACAAGGGTTCCTATATCCACACACCAAAACTTGACTTTGTTCCAACTTGGCCAGTCTAGTATGTAAAAAATAATAGTTCTCTGTTTTTACAATAAGTTATCAAAATTACTAATTGCAAATGATCTTTTTTAAGATAATAAATTCATATATTAATTCCTAAGTCAAGTAATAGTAACACCATTGTACTGAATTGTGTATATATTTTAGATTTCACTAAGCAACCAAAAAAAAAAAAAAACTGTGAAATTTTTTTCTTACAAGGACTCCAGTGACCTCCATTGTACAATAAAATTACAATATAATTTTGTAAAAATTTGTTGTACAAATCAAATGAAAATGATAATGAACTACATCAATAAACTATAAACTTAAGGTTTATTGTGTCTTCCATCAATCAGAAGCTACAGTAATAACCCTTGCTGAGAAAACCCTCAATAAAATAGTAGTACAAAATTGACAGAGTCTGTAATTTTCTACATGTGAGCTATATAATCACAATGACATGTCAAAATTAGCTGAATAGATAAGCAATTTTCCATCTAGATCAACTAACTGGAAATAACAACTTTGACACAAAGAAATATCCTTCAGAAGAAAGCTGCCATCCATGCTGATTCACTAATTTCAGAATATCCCTCCAATGTATCATCATCTGATAATGTTCAAAGAATTTCCTGCTCATGCATGCCTGTGTTTCTGAAGGTAAATTCTTGTGTATAGTGAAGATACTGCTTCTAAAGCAAGATATGTATGTCTACAAAACTTTACAAAGTGTCTGCTGTATAAATAGCACTTCTGAACTAGATGGTCTTGATCACATCTTAGTAACAACAAAAGGTAAAACTGCAAATTTGCTTTACCAACTGTGAACAAGTTCCAAAAACAAGAATAACATTTTGCCAAGGGTAAAAATAAGGGTCTTGTGTTTTTCATTGGAATTTTTCAGGAGGATATTTTGGTAATATCTTTAACCTTCCTATGTGTCTGTATTTTTCCAATTTCCTTTAATATACAAAATATACCAAAAAATCAAATAATTTCTTTTAAAAAACTATGTTCATCCATATTCCCACCACCAACACTACCAAAAGTGTCCATAGTGACAAAAGAGAGAGGTTCAAAGTCCAGGGGACCTTGAGTAAGCAAAGAGAATAATTTGAAATCCCAAATAAAATACTCTTAATGTGACATTTTGAAAATCTGAAGCAACTTTATAGAGAAAAAATTACCTAGTGATCATAGAAAGAGACTGTGAAAAACTCTGAATTATATTAATCCCAGTAATTCAACTTTAGGCACCAATATACTCATTATAAAATAAATAAAAATCTTATTACCTTGTTCCCATTTATTGTTAGTATCTCTCCAGCTACAATCACTAACTGAAGATTGACTATAGGTGTATTGTTTTGGAAGCAGGGAACTGATGCTAAAAAAAGATAACATCAAACCTTTATAAATGGGAAAACCTAATGCTATTAGTTTTGTTATTCTGGTGTTCATAACAGCAGATGAAATGTTAGATTTATCTCCTTTGACTGTATAACAGCTATATAAAGGCTGAACTATGAAAATAAAGGAAGTTCTAATTTTAATTTTATATTCAACTTTATTTCCTAAATTGATTCCTTTTTTCACTTTCTTTGGGTGCCTGCTTTTCATGAAATATTATTAGATTTAATAGAGAAACTACAGCAATTGCTAAAATAATAATGTTCATGTATCACCTGAATAAGTATGTACTTTGCTGCATACTTACAAAGTAGAACACTACTGGAAGATCACACTATTTGCTCAATGAAAAGAAACAACACCCACCTATTTCAGAAGGCTTTTGCTATTTATTCTAAGCCATTTCTCTATATTTCCATCAGAAGAGGGGATTGGAAAGAGAAGTATTTATAGAAAAATATATGCATATATAATTTATTGTTAGTCCTTTCTCAACATCTTCGCATGAGGTGGCCAAAGTATTCGAGTTTCAGCTTTAGAATCAGTCCTTCCAAAGAACACCAAGGACTGATCTCCTTTAGAATGGACTGGTGGATCTCCTTGCAGTCCAAGGGACTCTCAAGAGTCTTCTCCAACACCACAGTTCAAAAGCATCAATTCTTCAGTGCTCACCTTTCTTCACAGTCCAACTCTCACATCCACACCTGACCATTGGAAAAACCATAGCCTTGACTAGCTGGACCTTTGTTGGCAAAGTAATGTCTCTGCTTTTGAATATGCTATCTAGGTTGGTCATAACTTTCCTTCCAAGGAGTAAGCGTCTTTTAATTTCATGGCTGCAATCGCCATCTGCAGTGATTTTGGAGCACCCCAAAATAAAGTCTGACACTGTTTCCACTGTTTCCCCCTCTATTTACCATGAAGTGGTGGGACCAGATGCCATGATCTTTGTTTTCTGAATGTTGAGCTTAAGCCAACTTTTTCACTTTCCTCTTTCACTTTCATCAAGAGGCTTTTTAGTTCCTCTTCACTTTCCGCCATAAGGGTGGTAACATCTGCATATCTGAGGTTTTGATATTTCTCCCGGCAATCTTGATTCCAGCTTGTGCTTCTTCCGGCCCAGCGTTTCTCATGATGTATTCTGCATAGAATTTAAATAAGCAGAGTGACAATATACAGCCTTGACATACTCTTTTTCCTATTTGGAACCAGTCTGTTGTTCCATGTCCAGTTCTAATTGTTGCTTCCTGATCTGCATATAGGTTTCTCAAGAGGCAGGTCAGGTGGTCTGGTATTCCCATATCTTTAAGAATTGCCCACAGTTTATTGTGATCCACACAGTCAAAGGCTTTGGCATAGTCAATAAAGCAGAAATAGAGATTTTTCTGGAACTCTCTTGCTTTTTCCATGATCCAGCAGATGTTGGCAATTTGATCTCTGGTTCCTCTGCCTTTTCTAAAACCAGCTTGAACATCTGGAAGTCCACGGTTCACGTATTGCTGAAGCCTGGCTTGGAGAATTTTAGCATTACTTTACTAGCGTGTGAGATGAGTGCAATTGTGTGGTAGTTTGAGCATTCTTTGGCATTGCCTTTCTTTGTGATTGGAACAAAAACTGACCTTTTCCAGTCCTGTGGCCACTGCTGAGTTTTCCAAATTTGCTGGCGTATTGAGTGCAGCACTTTCACAGCATCATCTTTCAGGATTTGAAATAGCTCCACTGGAATTCCATCACCTCCACTAGCTTTGTTCGTAGTGATGCTTTCTAAGGCCCACTTGACTTCACATTCCAGGCCACCTCATGCGAAGAATTGACTCATTGGAAAAGACTCTGATGCTGGGAGGGATTAGGGGCAGGAGGAGAAGCGGACAACAGAGGATGAGATGGCTAGATGGCATCACCAACTCGATGGACATGAGTTTGGGTGAACTCCGGGAGTTGGTGATGGACAGGGAGGCCTGGCATGCTGCAATTCATGGGGTCACAAAGAGTCGGACTCGACTGAGCAACTGAACTGAACTGATCATGTGTTTCAAGAGTTATAAGAGCATGATTGAGTGTGTATATGGGTAGATTAATTAAAACAGTATAGTTCAGACAACAGCAGAGGCTAGAACAGGTTAGGCTTCTGGCACTCGGTTCACCTAAGCAGATTGTTTCATCTGGTGGATTTCTTAAAAAATCAGAAGAGTTCAGATTCAGAAAACTTGACATCAGGAAGGAATCTTATAATTAATTCACCTTAGTAAAAAGACTAACCAACGCTGGTTTTAGAATGGAACTAAGAAAGATAGTTTTTCCCATATAGCAAAGTAAAACTAAGTGACCAAGCCTTGGCCCACTTTTCCATTAAAATTACCCATTTATCCCACCCTTCTAGGGCTTACCTGATAGCTCAGTCAGTAAAGAATCTGCCTGCAGTGCAGGAGACTTGGGTTCAATCCCTGGGTGGGGAAGATCCCCGGGAGAAGGAGATGACAGCACACTCCAGTATCCTTGCCTGGAGAATTCCAAGGACAGAGGCACGTCGTGGACTATAGTCCACGGGGTTGCAAAGAACTGGACACAACTGAGTGACTAACATTTTCACTTTTCATCCCACCCTTCTACTCCAATCCCTATCACAGCACAAAATCAAGCCTCCTTACCTCATATGAGATTTATCATAACCATCTCTAGTATAGACTCCATAATTTTGGTCTCTTGTCCTACAACTAGAACCCAACTATATTAGTCCTGTATTTTCCACAAGATTTTAGAGACCTCAGGAAAAGCACCAGGTCTTATATTTCTCCTATATTCCCACAAAGGCAAATACAACAATAGCTAAAAATCAATAAATGTTAAATAATTAAATGCTGTGTGCCAGGAACTATAATAAATGCTTTACATGTATTAACTTATTTAATCCTTACAACAACTCAGTGAGGCAACTACTATCATAATTCCCATTTCCAGGTACAACTTGCCAAAGGCCACACGGCTAGTAAATGATGGGGGTAAGGCCAGGGATCTATAGCCAAGCAATCTCGTACCAGAGCTTGAATTCCACTGTATTTTCTGGAGGCTGTGGAGGCTTGTGATGAGGAGAACTGCATATTAAATTTCTCAATAAGAACTAAGCACGGGCAGCTGGGAATATATTCAAAACTTAATATACTTTAAAAAAACAATTAAGCATGGGTGAGCTGTGTTTTGTACATACTGCCATCTCCCCATTTGTAGTTGGCAACATAATCGTTTCTCACACCTGAAGCAAGGAACTGTTTGCACCCTCATAAAAACAAATTTGACAGTTACTGCAAGCTGTGATAGGTTAAAAATAGCCCCTCAAAATATTCACATCAAATATCTGGAATCTATGAATGTCACCTTACATGAAAAAAAACGGGTTTTTGCAGATGTAATCTAGGATTTTGAGATGAAATCATCTTGGAGTATCAGGGTGGGCCCTAAGTCCAATGACAAGTGGATAAGAGATAAAAAGAGAACAGATAGAGGAAGGGATGGAATCATAGACGTCAAGATTGGAGTGATGCAGCCACAAACCAAGGAACACCTAGAGCCAGCAGAAGCTGGAAGATGCAAGGGACAGAACATCCCTTCTGACTTTAAATGGAGCCGGTTCTGCCATCACCTTGATTTTGGATTTCTGGGCTCCAGTATTGTGACGTAATAAATTTCTACTGTGGAAGCCACTACATTTGTGGTATTTCATTACTGCAGTCACAGAAAACTGATACACTATCCACCTGCTATCTATAACAGACTGCAAGATCCTTGAACAGGAACTGTGTTTTGTGTATCTTTATACTGTTTACTGAAGAGGCCTTACAATAGCTGAGAAAAGAAAAGAAGCTAAAGGCAAAAGAGAAAAGGAAAGATATATCCATCTCAATGCAGAGTTCCAAAGAACAGCAAGGAGAGATAAGAAAGCCTTCCTAAGTGATCAATGCAAAGAAATAGAGGAAAATAATAGAATGGGAAAGACTAGAGATCTCTTCAATAAAATTAGAGACACCAAGGGAATATTTCATGCAAAGATAGGCACAATTAAGGACAGAAACGCTATGGATCTAACAGAAGCAGAAGATAGTAAGAAAAGGTCACAAGGATACACAGAAGAACTTTACCAAAAAATATCTTAATGACCCAGATAACCACAATGGTGCGTTCACTCACCTAGAGCCAGACATCTTGGAATGCGAAGTCAAGTGGACCTTAGGAAGCATCAATTTGAACAAAGCTAGTAGAGGTGATGGAATTCCAGCTATTTTAAATCCTAAAAGATGATGCTGTTAAAGTGCTGCACTCAAGATGAGAGCAAATTTGGAAAACTCAGCAGTGGCCACAGGACTGGAAAAGGTCAGTTTTCGTTCCAGTCCCAAAGAAAAGCAATGCCAAAGAATGTTCAACCAACCACACAATTGTACTCATCTCAAACGCTAGCAAAGTAATGCTCAAAATTCTCCAAGTGAGGCTTCAATAGTATGTGAACCAAGAACTTCCAGATGTTCAAGCTGCATTTAGAAAACGCAGAGGAACCAGAGATCAAATTTCCAACATCTGTTCAATCATTGAAAAGGCAAGAGAGTTCCAGAAAAACATCTATTTCTGGCTTATTGACTATGCCAAAGCTTTTGATTGTGTGGATCATCACAAACTGTGGAAAACATGTCAATGTATGGCAAAACCAATACAGAATTGTAAAGTAAAATAAAAAATAAATTAAAAATAATAATAATAATTTAAAAAAAGAAAGTGAAAAAAAAATTCTTAAAGAGATGGGAATACCATGCCACCTTACTGGCCTCCTACTAAACCCACATGCAGGTCAAGAAGAAACAGCTAGAATTGGACATGGAACAATGGACTGGCTCCAAACTGGGAAAGGAGTATGTCAACCCTGTATATTGTCACCCCACATATTTAATTTATATGCAGAATACATCATGAGAAATGCTGGGTTGGGTGAAGCACAAGCTGGAATCAAGATTGCTGGTAGAAATATCAATAAACTCAGATGTGCAGATGACACCACCCTAATGATAGAAAGTGAAGAGGAACTGAAGAGCCTTTTGATGAAAGTGAAAGAGAAGAGTGAAAAGGATGGCTTAAATCTCAACATTCAAAAAACAAAGATGGTGGCATCCGGTCCCATCACTTTATGGTAAATAGATGGGGAAACAATGGAAACAGTGACATACTTTATTTTCTTGGGCTCCAAAATCACTGTAGATGGTGATTGCACCCATGAAATTAAAAGACACTTGCTCTTTGGAAGAAAAGCTATGACAAACCTAGATAGCATATTAAAAAGCAGAGACATTACTTTGCCAACAAAGCTCTGTCTAGTAAAAGCTATGGTTTTTCCAGTAGTCATGTATGGATGTGAGAGTTGGACAGTGAAGAAAGGTGAGTGCCGAAGAATTGATGCTTTTGAACTGTGGTGTTGGAGAAGACTCTTGAGAGTCCCTTGGACTGCAAGGAGATCCAACCAGTCAATCCTAAAGGAAATCAGTCCTGAGTATTCATTGGAAGTACTGATGCTGAGGCTGAAACTTCAATACTTTGGCCACCTGATGCTAAGAATTGACTCATTAGAAAAGACCCTGATGCTGAGAAAGATTAAAGGCAGGAGGAGAAGGGGAAAGCAGAGGATGAGACAGTTGGATGGCATCACTGACTCAATGGACGTGAGTTTGAGCAAGCTCTGGGAGCTGTTGATGGACAGGGAAACCTGGAGTGCTGCAGTCCATGAGGTCACAAAGAGTTGGACACAATTGAGTGATAGAACTGAACTGAACTGATACTCTTTTACTTTTTCAACCTAGTGTAGTGCCTAAAAGGCATGGGTTTTATGGCAATAATTTGGAGAAATAAGAGTGGAAATGGAAAAAGTATTTACTACATAAAAATTGTGACCTTGAGATTTAATCTATTAATTTAGTAATCATACAGTGTGGCCTACTATGTGCCAGACAGTGAACTGGGCAATCAGGAAGTCAACCATGAATACAACAAATGAATCCTTGCCCACATTTCACTCTGAGTGACTTATTACATTCAGTTCAGTTCAGTCGCTCAGTCGTATCCAACTCCTGTAATTAATACTGTAACAGTAGAAGAGCAGTATTCATTATAAATTTATAGAAAGGGCAGCTCCAAGATAGTAGAGTCTGGGAAACAATTCACTTAACTTCTTTGAGACTTCATGATATAACAAATAGTAAATAACAGAGATGATACAAACATTTCCTGCTTTAGAGAACTGTGTCCTCTAGAGAATTGTGTCCTCATTTAAAATAGGTTCTCTATAATAATAATACATACTTCTTTTAAAATGTTTATACGTACCTAGCATTGTGCTGTGCATCGTATACAGATTACCTTATTTAACTCTTATGACAACCTAATGGTTATTTATGTATATGATTATATATTAATTACTTGAAAAAGTGAAAGTGAAAATTGCTCCATCATGTCTGACTCTTTGTGACCCCATGGACTATACAGTCCATGGAATTCTCTAGGCCAGAATACTGGAGTGGGCAGCCTTTCCCTTCTCCAGGGGATCTTCCCAACCCAGGGATCAAACCCAGGTCTCCCTCATTGCAGGCAGATTTTTTACCAGCTGAGCCACAAGGGAAGCCCAATTATTACTCATATATATATATATATATATATAAAACATATAATATATATATAACATATTAATATCATTATTTCACCAATTTTAAAAAATGGAGAGACAGATTTATGGATGATAAATATGCCTAAGTCTACATAGCTAGTAAAAGGCAGAAACAGCATTTAAACCAGGCTTAATGGGGTTTTAACCACCACATCATACTTGTTACACAAATGTCAAAAACTGCAACTGATAGATAAAGCCTTCAAAGAGAATTTGCTGCATAAAAATGTACTTTTGAGCAGACATAAGAAATAAAGGTGAAAAAGGCTATAGTCTCAAAGAAATGATTTTTCCATCAGCGATATCTCAAAAAAAGAGGGATGTACGGTAGCATCAGTAGCAGTGGGCAAAAAAACACCCTCTCAGTCTGGTGCTGTTTTGCCACTGATGCTTTTTGACTAACCAGTGGATTATTCTGATTTTAAAATAATCCCTTTAGAAAAGAGGGTGAGACAAATGGAGAGAGAAGCACGGAAATATATATACTACCATATGTAAAATAGCCAGTGGGAATCTGCTGTATGACTCGGAACTCAAACTAGGCTCTGTGACAACCTAGAGGTTCAAGAAGGAGGGGACATATGTATACCTATGGCTGATATGTGGTTATGTATGGCAGAAGTCAACACAATATTGTAAAGTATTTATCCTTCATTTAAAAAATAAATAAATTAAAATCCATAAGTTATCCCTTTATTTACTTCAGCTTCTGTTTGTCTAACAGTAATCTGATAATAAAGTCAAAATTTTCTCTTTACCGGGCTACCCTGAGAAATACACAGTGGTAAAGCATGTGGTAACTTTAAAATATTACCTAATTCTTTCAAAGCATCATAAAAATCCTGAAAATTGCAAAGCACAAAAATTGGTTTGTGATAAGCCCAATTAAAGCTTTGATGCTATTTTTGCTGATTCTATATTTGCACATTTGTGTACTTGCTAAATGTATTTATTTGTGACCTCAAAGTCAATACTCATGGTGCTCTCATGTTCATTTGCAGAAATGTGCAGAATGGCAAAATTTAGACATTCCATTCCCATGTTTCCAACAGAAGTCAAATAAGGTGATGGTCTGCCTTCTTGTTTCAGTTTTCAAACTGTAAACCAGTATGCTTTTCTCAGTCTATTTTATGCCATATTTTTCACATTCTTGGGCTTTTTGTTGGTGATATCATTATTTAACGTCATCCCCAAGCACAGCGCTAAAGTGTTCTCTAGTGTACTTAAGAAAGCTGTGAAGTGCCTTCCAGAGGGACTACATGTAGCAGATAAACTTCCATCAGGCAGTGAGTCCTGGTTTTGTTGGTCTTGAGTTCAATGTTAATAAATCAATAATACAGTACCTCAAGAGAAAGGCCACTCTCAACAGTGCTAAACATCAATAGTGTGTGGTGAAGCTATGGAAAAGATGGAAAAGTGAGTAAATGTGTGGATTCACATGATGATGACCAATTTTTCAAAAATGTGGTGGTGAGGTTTCAAATGAAAGAAATTTACAGTCACATTACTCAGGGTCATGAACATGTTACAATCTTTTGAGCTAGTGTTTTATTATAAAGAAATACTCCATACAACTGAAACTGAGGAGGCCTCTGTAAGGTCTTCCTGGGTGTAAAAGCCCTTCCATGTCCCCTGTTTCTTCTCTGAAGAAAAAACAGCTTTAGTCTCCCAGGCTTTTCTCAAGTTCTAAGAGCAGACACAAGGAGTTAACAATTAGGGAAGTGAGGGAATGAAGAAATAAAGAAAAAGTCAATCAAGAAAAGTAATGATAGCTTAAACAATGTTTAGCAATAAAACAGAGTTTGAGTTCCTCCCCAAGGGATCTACGTAACATCTGACGCACGTTTTTTGAGTTGTTCTGCAGAAACTAAGACTGCCACCCAGGTGGAAGATGAGGACTACATGCTGACCACAAGAACATACACCCCAGACTGGCTGAAACCAGAAGGTTGATGATTAAGATTCCCAAACGTCACCCCATTCCTGCACCATCGACCCACTCAGAAGAAAGTCTGTGAGATCATCACACATCCGAGAGCCTTCATACTAATGTTCTTTTTGTTTGTTTGTTTTAAATCTTTCCTTAAAGTTATCAGGGAGTTTGGCTCTTTTGAGCATTAACTGCCCATTCTCCTTGTATGGTGTCCTGCAATATACACTGTACTTTTTCTTTACCACAATCACGTGTCAGTAGATTGGCTTTGCTTTTCATGGGTGAGCAGATCTGAGTTCAGTTTGGCAACAAAATTATTTGTAGGAAGTTCATATCAAATAAAATGTTTTTTAACAAAACAAATATAAACAAGGCTGTGTGTTGACCGGCTGAAGAAAATGTGACCAGAAGCTCATGCTGCTGCTGCTAAGTCACTTCAGTCATGTCCGACTCTGTGCGACCCCATAGACGGTAGCCCACCAGGCTCCCCCGTCCCTGGGATTCTCCAGGCAAGAACACTGGGGTGGGTTGCCATTTCCTTCTCCAATGCAGGAAAGTGAAAAGTGAAAGTGAAGTCGCTCAGTCGTGTCCGACTCTTGGCGACCCCATGGACTGCAGCCTACCAGGCTCCTCCATCCATGAGATTTTCCAGGCAGGAGTACTGGAGTGGGGTGCCATTGCCTTCTCCGCCAGAAGCTCATAGGAGCTTGTATTGCTCCTTGTATTGCTCATCCAGGAGCAATGGGTCAGTTTCCCTAATTCAGTGCTACTGGCAAATTTATAAAGAACTAATTTTTTTTGTTCTTCAATTGCCAAGTCATGTCTGACATTTGCAACCCCATGGATTTCACCACATCAGGCTTCCATGTCCTCCACTATTTCCTGGAATTTATTCAAATTCATGTCCATTGAGAGGATGATCCTATCTAACAATCATCCTCTGCTGTTCCCTTCTCCTTCGATCTTCTCCATCAGCGGGGTCTTTTCCAATGATTTGGTTCTTTGCATCAGGTAGCCAAAGTAATGGAGCTTCATATTCAGGATCAGTCCTTCCAATGAATATTCAGGGTTGATTTCTGTTTGGATTGACTGGTTTGATCTCCTTGCTGTCCAAGAGACTCGCAAAAGTCTTCTCCAGCATCAAAATTCAAAAGCATCAGTTCTTTGGTGTTCAGCCTTCTTTACAGTCCAACTCTCACACTGATACATGACTACGGGAAAAACCATAGCTTTGACCATAGGAACCTTTGTCAGCAAAGTGATGTCTCTGCTTTTTAATATGCTGTCTAGGTTTACCATAGTCTTTCTTCCAAGGAGCAAGCATCTTTTAATTTCATGGCTTCAGTCACCATCTGCAATGACTTTGGAGTCACAATTTCCTCTTTTTTCCCCTTCTATTTGCCATGAAGTGGATGGGACTGAAGGCTGTGATCTTTCTTTTTTGAATGCAGAATTTTAAGCCATCCTTTTCACTCTCCTCTTTCACTTTCATTAAGAGGCTCTTCTGTTTCTCTTCACTTTCTTCCATAAGGGTGGTGCATATCTGAGCTTATTGATATTTCTGCAGGCAATCTTGATGCCAACTTGTGCTTCATCCAGCCTGGCATTTCAAGCATGATGTACTCTGCATATAAATTAAATAAGCAGGGTGACAACATACAGTGTTGACATACTCCTTTCCCAATTTGGAACCAGTCCATTGTTCCATGTCCAGTTCTACCTGTTGCTTCTTGACCTGCATGCAGGTTTCTCAGGAGGCAGGTAAGGTGGTGTGGTATTCCCATCTCTTTAAGAATTTCCCTCAGTTTGTGGTGATCCACACAGTCAAAGGCTTTGGTGTAGTTAGAAGTAGGTGTTTTTCTGGAATTCTCTTGCTTTTTCTATGATTTAACAGATATTGGCAATCTGATCTCTGGTTCCTCTGCCTTTTCTAAATGCAGCTTGAACATCTAGAAGTTCTCAGTTTCCATGCTGTTGAAGCCTCGCTTGGAGAATTTTGAGCATTACTTTGCTACCATATGAGATGAGTTCAATTGTGTGGTAGTTCACCCATTCTTTGGCATTGCCTTTCTTTGGGATTGGAATGAAAACTGACCTTTTCCAGTCCTCTGGCCCTTGGTATCTCTAATTCTCTTGAAGAGATCTCTAGTCTTTCCCATTCTATTGTTTTCCCCTATTTCTTTACATTGTTCACATAGGAAGGTTTTCTTATCTCTCCTTGCTATTCTTTGGAACTCTGCATTCAGATGAGTATATCTTTCCTTTTCTCCTTTGCATTTCACTTCTCTTGTTTTCTCAGCTATTTGTAAGGCCCCCTCAGACAACCATTTTGACTTTTTGCATTTCTTTTTCTTGGGGATGGTTTTGATCATCACCTCCAAATACAATGTTATGAACCTCCATCCATAGTTCTTCAGGCACTCTATCTATCAGATCTAGTCCCCTGAATCCGTTTGTCACTTCCACTGTAAGGGACTTCATTTAGGTCATACCTGAATGGCCTCATAGCTTTCCCTACTTTCTTCAAGTCTGAATCTTGTAATAAGGAAAATTCTTAAACTGAAGGGAATATTTCATGTGAAATGGGTAAAATAAAGGACAGAAACAGTATGGACCTAACAGAAGCAGAAGATATTAAGAACAGGTGGAAATACACAGAAAAACTATACAAAAAAGATCTTAATGACCCAGATAGCCATGATGGTGTGATCACTCACCTAGAGCCAGACATCTTGGAAGGCCTTAGACATCAAGTGGGCCTTAGGAAGCATCACTATGAACAAAGCTAGTGGAGGTGATGGAATTCCAGCTGAGCTATTTCCAGTCCTAAAAGATGATGCTGTGAATGTGCTGCACTCAATATGGCAGCAACTTTGGAAAACTCAGCAGTGGCCACAGGACTGGAAAAGGTCAGTTTTCATTCCAATCCCAAAGAAGGACAATGTCAAAGAATGTTCAAACTACCACACAGTGGCACTCATTTCTTTTTTTTTTTTTGGCACTCATTTCATATGCTTAATTTTTTTAATGTTTAATTGAGGTATAGTTGATTTACAATACTGTGTTAGTTTCTAGTGTACAGCAAAGGGATTCAGTTATACACACACACACACACACACACAAACACATATATTCTTTTTCATATCCTCTTCCATAATGGTTTATTACAGGATATTGAATATATTTTTCTGTGCTTTACAGTAGGGTCTTGCTTATATATTTTATATATAGTAGTTTGTACCTGCTAATCTCAAACCCCTGATTCATCTCTCTCCTACCCCCTTTCCCACTGGTAACCATAAATCTGTTTTCTATGTCTGTGCACCTGTTTCTGTTTTGTAAATAAGTTCCTTTGTGTCACATTTTAGATTCCACATATATCATATGGTATTTGTCTTTCTCTATCTGCCTTACTTCACTCAGTATGGCAGTCTCTACTCTAGGTCCATCTGTGTTGCTGCAAATAGCACAATTTCATTCTTTTTCATGGCTGAGCAATAGTCCATTATATATATTATATATATGTGTGTGTATGTACATATATATATACATATATGTATATATGTATACATATATGTGTGTATAGATGTATATATATATAGGTATATATGTATACATATATATATGTATATATATATATACATACACACACACACTGTATCTTCTTTATCCATTTATCTGTCAACAGACATTTAGATTGCTTCCATGTCTTTGGCTACCATAAATAGTGCTGTTATGAACATTGTGGTGCATGTATTTTTCAAAGCTGTCTCCGTATATATGCCCAGGAGTAAGATTGTTGGATGATATGGCAACTCTATTCTTAATTCCCACCAACAGTGTAGGAGGGTTCCTTTTTCTCCACATCCTCTCTAGCATCTGTTATTTGTAGACTTTTTAATGATGGCCATTCTGACCAGTATGAGTTGACACTTCATCATAGTTTCGATTTGTATTTTTCTAATAATTAGCAACACTGAGCATCTTTTCATATGCCTACTGGCCAGCTATATGTCTTCTTTGAAGAAATGGTTATTTAGGTCTACCTCCCATATTTTGATTGGTTTGTTTGTTTTTTAGATTCTGAGTTTTATGAATTGTTTGTATATTTTGGAAATTAAGCCCCTGTTGGTTATCTCATTTGCAAGTATTTTCTTCCAGTCTGCAGGTCTTCTTTTTACTTTATTTATGGTTTCCTTTGCTGTGCAAAAGTTTGTGAGTTTGATTAGTCCCATTTGCTTATTTTTGGTTTTATTTCTATTGCCTTGGGAGACAATTTATGTCAAAAAATGTTTTGACTTTCCTCATGGAACCTTTAGCTAAAGATGGGAATACATTTATGTTAGGTAGGATATTCCAATGTATTGAGTATATGAAATACTGAGAGAAGAACTCAAGCATATCAGCCACCAAACAACTGAAAAAAAGACTTCAAGTAGAATCAATTTCACATTTATATATGCCAGTTTTGAAAAAAAAATATTGCTAGTAAATCAGTACTCTCATACTGCCTTGATCAGGCACTCAGTTCAGTTCAGTTCAGTCTCTCAGTCGTACGACTCTTTGCGACCCCATGAACTGCAGCACGCCAGGCCTCTCTGTCCATCACCAACTCCCGGAGTTCACTCAAAATCATGTCCATCGAGTCGGTGATGCCATCCAGCCATCTCATCCTCTGTCATCCCCTTCTTCTTCCTGCCCCCAATCCCTCCCAGCATCAGAGTCTTTTCCTATGAGTCAACTCTTCGCATGAGGTGGCCCAAGTATTGGAGCTTCAGCTGCAGCATCAGTCCTTCCAATGAACACCAGGACTGATCTCCTTTAGGATGGACTGGTTGGATCTCCTTGCAGTCCAAGGGACTCTCAAGAGTCTTCTCCAACACCACAGTTCAAAAGCATCAATTCTTTGGCATTCACCTTTCTTCACAGTCCAACTCTCACATCCATACATGTTGTATCCAATTCTTTGGGACTCCCTGGACCACAGCCCACCAGGCTCCTCTGTCCACAGGATTTTACATGCAAGAATACTGGAGTGGGTTGTTATTCCCTTCTCCAGGGAATCTTCCCCACCCAGGGATCAAACCTGAGTCTCCTGTGTCTCCTGTATTGACATATGGATTCTTTATCATTGAGCCACAAGGGAAGCACTTTTGCCTTAGCAAAACCCCATTTTCTTTCTTAAACAATTCTTCCATACTCTCCATCTACTCTTCCTGTACCAAAATTATTATCCTTGTGTATTTCTTAATCCTTACCCCCAGAATTCCTTTCCAGTTTTCCCATTCCTAGATGTCAGAATCCAGAGAAGGCAATGGCACCCCACTCCAGTACTCTTGCCTGGAAAATCCCATGGATGGAGGAGCCTGGTGGGCTGCAGTCCATGGGATCGCCAAGAGTCGGACACGACCGAGTGACTTCACTTTCACTTTTCACTTTCCTGCATTGGAGAAGGAAATGGCAACCCACCCCAGTGTTCTTGCCTGGAGAATCCCAGGGATGGGGGAGCCTGGTGGGCTGCCGTCTATGGGGTCGCACAGAGTCAGACACGACTGAAGCAACTTAGCAGCAGCAGTAGCAGCAGATGTCAGAATCAATGATGTGAATAGGAAAAGCATGGGCTTTGGAAACAAAATATTGAGTTTAACCCTGGCTTCACCATATGCTAGCAAGTCCCTTGACATCCTCATCAGAAAAATGAGGCTCATACCCTCAAAGGATTAAGAATCACCGAAATAACATGTATGAAATGTTAGTATCAGTTCAGTTCAGTCACTGAGTCGTGTCTGACTCCTCGCGACCCCATGAACCGCAGCACGTCAGGCCTCCCTGTCCATTACCAACTCCCGGAGTTCACCCAAACCCATGTCCATCGAGTCGGTGATGCCATCCAACCATTCCATCCTCTGTCGTCCCCTTCTCCTCCTGCCCTCAATCTTTCCCAGCATCAGGGTCTTTTCAAATGAGTCAGCTCTTCACATCAGGTGGCCAAAGTACTGGAATTCAGCTTCAACATCAGTCCTTCCAGTGAACACCCAGGACTGATTTCCTTTAGGATGGACTGGTCGGATCTCCTTGCAGTCCAAGGGACTCTCAAGAGTCTTCTCCAACACCATAGTTCAAAAGCATCAATTCTTCTGCACTCAGCTTTCTTTATAATCCAACTCTCACATCCATACATGACCACTGGAAATACTATAGCCTTGACCAGACAGACCTTCATTGGCAAAGTAATGTCTCTGCTTTTTAATATGCCGTCTAGATTGGTCATAACCTTCCTTCCAAGGAGTAAGTGTCTTTTAATTTCATGACTGCAATCACCATCTGCAGTGATTTTGGAGCCCAGAAAAATAAAGTCAGCCACTGTTTCCACTGTTTCCCCATCTATTTGCCATGAAGTGATACAGTAACCAGTTTAATGAAAGGCTGAAAAAATGTTAATTCCTCCTGTTCATTCTCACTCTGATTCCACCAGGAGATCCAGTCTTTAGGTAAAAGAATACTAGAGTACTGAAAGTTCAAATCTCTATTTCCAATATTGATATCTCTTCTAATTTCCTGTCCAATATCATCACCTACCTCATGGCTATTTCTACCCTATGCCCATCTCCTCTTTCCTCCCCAATATATCTAAAACCAGTTTGCCCTCTTAAATGCCTTATGTCTTCCACTACTTTCATTCCTGTCTTACAACTCTTTAAAAAAAAATTTTATCTTTCCATTCATACAGTCTTTTCTATTTCTCTAAAATCTCCTTAACACTATTACTTGAGTCCTGGATTAAACAATACTCTCTTC
This sequence comes from Oryx dammah, assembly GCF_014754425.2. Lineage (NCBI taxonomy): Eukaryota > Metazoa > Chordata > Mammalia > Artiodactyla > Bovidae > Oryx > Oryx dammah. The sequence goes on from NW_024070198.1 coordinate 19,307,026, forward strand.
ACTGGCCTCCTTCCCTCAAACTGCTCATTTGGCTAGTGTCTAACTCCATGCTTATTTTAAATAACTGTTTCCAAATGAGAAGATACTTCCAAATGAGAAGATACTACCATCAGAAGATACTTCTTCCATCCCTTTTTTCCCTCAAAAATTGGGTTTTCTTCCATCTTGCTCAATACATGTTTCAAAATATTTTTAGAGAAAAAAAGACTTAACTTCCATCAGAAATTCAGAAAAAAAAAAATAAAAGATCATCTGTCACAAAAAAGAAAATGTATGCTCTGAATAGTGACATACAAATCTCTCTTCCAACTGCTATAGCACATACTCATAGAGAAACAGAGACACTGTCTTCTTCACTGTCTTGTGAGAAATCTGGAGCAGAGAGAAGAGAGATGGATATAAAGTTGTCAAGTTATAATATGTTTAACTCAATCACACACACAAAAAAAAAACAACAATAAAAACAAATGAAAGAGCTAGGGGCAAGGGGGAAGCCCTATGGAGTAAGTTTTGTCTAGGAATTCTATATTGAGTTCATAACACAAGATTTTCACAGAGACAAGCAGACTCCTGGCTCAGTTTTTAAGGTAAAGTCACTAAGTGTCTGATATCTTAAAGCAAGGGAAATAAACTGTATTCCTTCTTGCTAACAGGGAATAAAGAAACATCAAGAATCAATAGAAAAGAGGTTTTAGGTGCCTAGAAACAGATGTAACATTCTAATGTCAATGCTGCCAGTAACTAACCAAGCAGAGGCCAAGACAAAAGTTATGTAAATAAAATTCACTATGCATTCTAGATAAGATTATAATCGTAATAAGCAATTAACTAAGTAAAAGTAACTCATGCTTACAGTTCTATCCCATTCCATTTTAATCCAAAGTACATTTTATTTTGTTATTTACCTCTAATGTAACAAATATGGCTGTATTTTTAATAGTTAATCATCAAAGGGGGAAAAGTTCTAATTCTAAACTCTGGATTATATGGTCAATCTGTTGACTTACTGGCCGTAAAGAAACCATGAAGAACAGTTGCCAAAAGAATAGCTAATGCAAAAGCCCTTACAAGTTGGGAACTACTTTGTTGAGTAACCTTAAAGTGAAAGTGAAGAAAGAACGGGTTAGTCACTCAGTTGCGTCCAACTCTTTGCGACCCCATGGACTATAGCCTGCTAGGTCCTCTGTCCACAGGATTCACCAGGCAAGAATACTGGAGTGGGTTGCCATTCCCTTCTCAAGGGATCTTCCCAACCCAAGGATCAAACCTGGGTCTCCTGCATTGCAAGCAGATTCCTTATCACTTAAATTCTTAGGGACTTATTTCCACATAACAAATATTGACATGTATCGACATGTATCAGCATGTATACTGCTAATAATTATTTCCACTAAACACCAGACAATGTGCTAAACAATGGTTCTGGCCATGAGAGTACTTATAATATCATGCAATGGTTTGAATGATATGTCAAATTTATCTTCCAGCTCAAAACTGAAAATTAATTAAAACTTGTTCATCTATATTTCAAAATAAGGCAAGCTGCTGAAACTCTGGTACTGGAGACACTGGACAGAGTGTTAAGTTTCTGTCAAATGTGTCTAACGGATTTTGTCCCAGTGGTAGGAAAAACACACACCATTCTTCTAAAATCAGACATCATTTCACATTAACTACACATATAAATAAACACCTCAAGTTTGCTCTTCAGAACTTTTCACACTGTACACAAGCATCACTTTCTAAATTTTGTACTACCATTTCTCAACTCAGACTCAATGCCCCAGTCATACTGGTCTACTCAATGTCTCTACAATTGATCATACATATTCCTACATCTACATTTTTCTCATACCATTTCCCTAACATGAAATGACTTGCGTAGCCTTCATCTGTCAAATGTCTACCCATTTTTCAAATGTCTACTAGCTCATTCATTCATTCAAAATGCAGTGTGTATGACATGTAAGTTCTGAGAATGTAACACAAAATTTAACAAAGTCCTTTATTTAAATGAGAAGTGAGATACTGAATAGATAAACGTGTGTGTGTGTGTGTGTATAACAAGTGTATGTGTGTATATATTTATATATAAATATATATAAAGAGAGAGAGAGACATAAAGCAGAGTAAGGGAGCTGGAGATTGTGGTGAGAGTGGGGCTTGGTATTCTACATAAAAGTCTCTCTAACATCTGAACATAGGCCTGAAAAAAGTGAGAGACAACCCACACAGGCATATGAGGGAAGAAATTTCTAAGGACAAGCATAGCTAATGCAAAAGCCCTTACATAAGTGCATGCTCTGTATTTTCAAGGAAAAGCAAGGAGGCCAGAGAAGGGAACAAATGTGAGAGTAGTAAGAGATAGGTCATATGGTGAACAAGCATAATGGGGTGGGGGTGGAGAATGGATGGCAGACCACAGCAGACCACTCTATGAACTGTGGAATTACTCTGAGAGACATGGAAAGCCACTGAGAGATTTTGAGCAGAAGATTCACATGGTCTGACTCAGGTTTAAAGGACTCATGTTTGTTAGGCCAATTAAAGTAAGGGATAGAGGGAAAAAAAGAAGTGTTTTGAGGAGAAAAGAGAAAGAATAGGCAAGTGAATGCACAAGAAAAACAGTAAGATTGCTGGGCATCACCAAGACCTATTTCAGCTTAATCATGATATTTTCTTGGGCTCCAAAATCACTGAGGCTGGTGACTGAAGCCATGAAATTAAAAGACACTTGCTCCTTGGAAGAAAAGCTATGACAAACCTAGCAGAGTATTAAAAAGCAGAGACATTACTTTGCCAACAAAGGTCCGTCTAGTCAAAGCTATAGTTTTTCCAGTAGCCATGTATGGATATGAGAGTTGGACTACAAAGAAGGCTAAGCATCAAAGAACTGATGCTTTCAAACTGTGGTGTTGGAGAAGACTCTTGAAGAGTCCCTTGGACTGCAAGGATATCAAACCAGTCAACCCTAAAGGAAATCAATTCTGAATATTTATTGGAAGGATTGATGCTAAAGCTGAAGCTCCAGTACTTTGGCCACCTGATGGGAAGAGCTGACTCGCTGGAAAAGATCCTCACGCTGGGAAAGATAGTAGGCAGGAAGAGAAGGGGATGACAGAGGATGAGAAGATTGGATGGCATCACCAACTCAATGGACAAGAGTTTGAGCAAGCTCTGGGAGATGGTGAAGAAGCCTGGCATGTTGCAGTACATGGGGTTGCAAAGAGTCAGACACGACTGAGTGACTGAGTGACTGAACAATAACAACAACAATAACAACAATCATGACATTAAAACAAAACTAGTTACTTACCACGGGGGTGTTTCTCTCTAGCCGCATAAAGCTGCTTTGGAGCAGTGCTGAAGCAGGCTGCACTCTTTCCAAAACCCTCCCTGACCATTCCAGGTTTCAACCACCTCTTCCATTTCATAAGTTCCACACATATTTCTCTAAAGATATATAGATTCCTTTCCATTCATGTAGAAAAAAAGTAAATTGCATATTTCATCAATTGCAACTTTTAACTTTATCTTGTCCTCCAAATCAAATTTTTATTTCTTCAAAAAACAAAACAATATGTTGCTACGTATTCCTAAACACGATACAGTCATATGTAAGGCAAGGCTATTTTTTAAAATAAATGTTACAAGTGACAAAAATAAAATTTACTGTATATTTTATTGTTCCCTTGGGCTTCAGAGGACTGGAATATCCCCCTTTCCTTTAATTTTCTGCCTTCTTTAGAATCAATTTTATAATTTAAACTGTTGTTTTTTCACAGTAACTATTTTACAATAGAACTTCTTTAGTAATAACTCTCTAAAATAGCCAAAATAAGACATATTAAAATAGAAAATGCTAATGTATTCCAGAACACTGGCATGAGATTATGTTGCTGCCAGTCATTTACTGGAGAGATCTGTAAGGAAGCTGAAGCCAATGAGAGTTTTATTTCTAAGTCACAGCCCAGCCTCTGTGTTGGATGACTAGAGTACAGAAATATTTAATTCAATTCAATAAATTTTTCATTGAGCACCTATCATGTGCAAGGCTGTGCTAGATCTACAGATTGAAGATAAGAAAAGTCTTTCACTCAAGGACCTTATTAAACAAAAAACTATATACAAGAAATAATGATGCCTGTTACAGAGGCACAAAGCACTTAAGGAAAGGTGTAACATCCTTCTTCCCTACAAGTATTCTCCATGATAGTCAAGTATGGAGTAAATTAAAATGTGATTCAGGAGTCAAAACATCTTCATATTGCACTGATTAAAAACTGGGGTTTGAAGTTAGACTGCAAAGAGTTACAATCTGACTATAGTTTTTTGCGGCTATTTGACTGTGGATGAATTAACTTCTCTGAGCCTTAGTTCACAGTACAGATAATAGTTGTGGTGGGAATCACTACAAGTTAACCAATATTCAGTTTTCTAGTTCTGGGTACCTAGGAGGATTGTACTTTCCTGTTTCTGTCTTTATCTCTTTGACCACAAGATCTGCCATCTAGCTATTTGCCAGTTAAAAAAAAAAAAAATAGGCTGTATGATTGCCTAAGAACTGTAATTGGAATTAAAATAGAAAAAGTTACAAGAAGCACTGAGTAGAGTATAACTGACTTCCTGAAAATGCTGGGCAAGGCTTCACAAAAGAGGTGCTTTTAAAGTTGAGTCTTAAAGGATGAAGATGGCTGGGCATCTGAGCGAGACAGCACTGCTTATACAGTCGAAAAAACAACATCATATTCTGGAAAAGACAAGTTGTTCAGGCATATAGAATGTCCTAGGTCGGTTTTCATTCCAATCCCAAAGAAAGGTAATGACGAAGAATGCTCAAACTACTTCACAACTGCACTCATCTCACACACTAGCAAAGTAATGCTCAAAATTCTCCAGGCCAGGCTTCAACAGCACATGAACCGTGAACTTCCAGATGTTCAAGCTGGATTTAGAAAAGGCAGAGGAACCAATCAAATTGCCAGCATCCACTGGATCATCAAAAAAGCAAGAGAGTTCCAGAAAAATATCTACTTCTGCTTTATTGATGATGCCAAAGCCTTTGACTGTGTGGATCACAACAAACTGTGGAAAATTCTTCAAGAGATGGGAATACCACACCACCTGACCTGCCTGCTGAGAAATCTGTATACAGGTCAAGAAGCAACAGTTAGAAATGGTCATGGAACAACAGACTGGTTCCAAATCGGGAAAGGAATACATCAAGGCTCTATATTGTCACCCTGCTTATTTAACTTATATGCAGAGTACATCATGAGAAACACTGGGCTGAAAGAAGCACAAGCTAGAATCAAGATTGCCGGGAGAAATATCAATAACCTCAGATATGCAGATGATACTACTCTAATGGCAGAAAGCGAAGAAGAACTAAAGAGCCTCTTGATGAAAGTGAAAGAGGAGAGTAAAAAAGTTGGCTTAAAACTCAATATTCAGAAAACTAAGATCATGGCATCTGGTCTCATCATTTCATGGCAAATAGATGGGGAAACAGTGGAAACGGTGCCAGACTTTATTTTGGGAGGATCAAAAATCACTTCAGATGGTGACTGCAGCCATGAAATTAAAAGACACTTGCTCCTTGGAATAAAAGCTATGACAAACCTAGCCAGCATATTAAAAAGCAGAGATATTACTTTACCAGCAAAGGTCTGTATAGTCAAAGCTATAGATTTTCCAATAGTCATGTATGGATGTGAGAGTTGGACTATAAAGAAAGTTGAGTGCCAAAGAATTGATGCTTTGGAACTGTGGTGTTGGAGAAGACTCTTGAGAGTCCCTTGGACTGCAAGGAGATCCAACCAGTCCATTCTAAAGGAAATCAGTCCTGAATATTCATTGGAAGGACTGATGCTGAAGCTGAAACTCCAATACTTTGGCCACCTGATGCGAAGAGCTAACTCACTGGAAAAGACCCTGATGCTGGGAATGATTGAAGGCGGGAGAAGAAAGGGACAACAGAGGATGAGATGGATGGATGGCATCACTGACGCAGTGGACCTGAGTTTGAGTAAGCTCTGGGAGCTGGTGATGGACAGGGAGGCCTGGCATGCTGCAGTCCATGGGGTCGCAAAGAGTCAGACACAACTGAGTGACTGAACTGAACTGAACTGAAAGTTTTACCCTGAGATATGCTAAAAGGAAACACACATGTCCTCTTGGATATCAACTTCAAAGCCCTGTCTTATCTCTGTGACAGCCTAGTAGTAGTAATAGTAGAGTTTGTTACTCAGCCGTGTCCGACTCTTTGCAACCCCGTGGACTGTAGCCTGCCAGGGACCTCTGTCCATGAGATTCTCCAGGCAAGAATACAGGAGTGGGTCACCATTCCCTTCTCCAGAGGATCTTCATGACCCAGGGATCAAAACTGCGTCTCCTGCACTGCAGGCAGATTCTTTACCATCTGAGCTACAGGGAAGTCCAAGGTTCTCCTAATAATCCATGGAACTGCCATTCATCGAACCTTTCAATCTTTCTCCTGAATATATTTTCACCCTTTACAACCTCTTCAGTTAACAAGTTCCATAAGTTGTATAAAAGAGTTTTTCCTTTTATTTTACTTGAGATTCCATTCATGAAAGAAGCTTCAATGATAGCCTTCTTTAACCTACAGTCCTGGGACTCAATGACTAAGACCATGTTCATTTCAATACTCTGGCTGTTTTTCTATATTGGTTATTGTCCCTCTTCATCTCATACACCAGTTCCAATCTACATGATTTGTTCTTGAACATCTCCATCACTACACTTTCCTCCCCTCTATTATTTCAGTCAACCTTTCTGATTCTATCATTTTTAATTTTGGTGTCCAAAAAAATTATACATGATGCTCTAGGTAGAAGGGCATCTATCTTCTCCAAGAATAAAATAGTGTTTTCCAGAAGATTATCAATATACACCTTTTTCCACAACAATGATAGTATTCTTTGGCTTTCATGCTCATAGCCACAAACACTGAAGTTCACAGATTTTCTTTCTTTCTGTCAGGATAGTACTGAAATTAAGCTTACAGTCTCTGGAGTCAGACTACTCAATTCACCATTTCTAACCACAATTTGAACAAATTATTTAACTTATTTAAGCCCTTGTTTCCTTACCTTTAAAAGTGGATAATCATAGGATTGTTGTTGGAATAAAATGAAATGCCTATAAAGCAGTAAGCAAAGCATTTTCTACAGATTAAGTGCCCAAGTATTACAATTACTATTGCTATTATTAGGCCCATTCCTAAAATCGGGCTTCCCCAGTGGCTCAGGAGGTAAAGAATCCACTTCCTATGCAGGAGACACAGGAGACAAGAGCTTGATCCCTGAGTCAGCAAGATCCCCTGGAGAAGGAAGTGGCAAACCACTCCAGTATTCTTGCCTGAAAAAAATCCCATGGACAGGGGAGGCTGGTAGGCTATAGTCCAACGAGTCACAAAGAGTTGGACATGACTGAGAGACTAAGCACATTCCTAAAGTGTCCCCCTTTAAGTTTATGTCTCAACATCCAGGCAAACTTAGTTCAACCTATGTTTTTGAAGAAGTTATTGTATGTTCTTCCTTACAGGTTAATTTTTAAAATATTAAATGAGTCTTTTTTTCTGATCCATAGGAACTCTAACATACTTCCCTCTTAAGATAAACACTGAGTTCTACTCAGCAAAATATACCATTAAGAAAATTGACAAACCATAGACTGGAAAAAATATTCACAACATGTATATCTGACAACAGAACCATATTCAGAACAAATAAAGAGCTCTTTAAAATTCATGGTAAAAAGGCAAATCCCCCTCCAAAAAAATAAAAAACAAGAGAAGACACCTGGACACTTCACAAAAGAAAATCTACAAATGGCCAAAAAACACATGAAGAAAATGATCAATAGTCACCAGAAAAGTTCAAATCAAAACCATAATGAGGGCTTCCCTGGTGGCTCAGTGGTAAAAATAAAATCTGCCAACCAATTCAGGAGACGCAGGTTCAATGCCAGATCCAAGAAGATCCCACAAGCCCTGGAGCAACTAAGCCCGTGCACAACTATTGAGCCAGTACTCTAGAGGCCAAGAAACCAAACTACTGAGCTCACAAACCACAGTTAATGAAGTCTGAATGCCCTAGAGTCTGTGTTCCACAACAAGAGAGGTCACCACAATGAGGAGCCCATCCACTACAACTTGAGAGTGGCCCTCACTCTGTACCAGTGAGGGATGAGCCCACATAGCAACAAAGACCCAGCAAAGCCAAAAATAAATTTAAAAAACCATAACGAGATTAAATGCAATACGGTATCCTAGATTGGATCCTAGGACAACAATAACAAAGAAAAATGACAATAGTGGAAAAACTGAGGAAATCCAAATAAAATCTGTAGATCAATTAATAGTACTGTAATAATGTAATTTCTTAATTTTTATTGAAGTATAATTGACATGACATTATATTTTAATTTCTTAGTTTTGATCAAGGTACCAGGAAGATGTAAGACATTAACATTAAGGGATGCTAAGTGAAAAGTTTATAGGAACTTTCAAAGCCAAACTTGTAGAAATTTTTAAAACTTCTATAAATCCAAGCTTATTTGAAAATAAAAACCTTTAAAAAGTGAAGTACCACTCTACATAGACTAGAACTGGTAAAGTGAGAAAGAATTAATGTTGAAGGGAACATGAACAACCAGAATTCTTGAATATTATTGGTGGGAATATGAAATGATAGAATCTGGAAAACAGTTCAGCAGTTTGTTTAAGCATGAAACATACATTTATCTACCTTCTGACTCAGCAATTTCACTCCTAGATATCTATATGAGAAAAATGAAAATGTATGTCTCAAATAAGCCTTCCACAAGAATGTTCATGAAAACTTTATTCATAATAACCAAAGACTGGAAATAATCCACAGAGCCATCAACAGGATAATGGATAAACAAACTGCAATATATGTAATGGAGTACTGCTGCTGCTGCTGCTAAGTCGCATCAGTCATGTCCGACTCTGTGCGACCCCATAGACAGCAGCCCACTAGGCTCCTCTGTCCCTGGGACTCTCCAGGCAAGAATACCGGAGTGGATTGCCATTTCCTTCTCCAATGCATGAAAGCGAAAAGTGAAAGTGAAGCTGCTCAGTCGTGCCTGACTCTTAGCGACCCCATGGACTGCAGCCTACCAGGCTCCTCTGTCCATGGGATTTTCCAGGCAAGAATACTTGGAGTGGGGTGCCATTGCCTTCTCCGAATGGAGTATTACTCAGCAGCAAAAGAAAGGAACAAATCACTGATATAAGCAACAACATGGGTGAATCTCAAAAACATCATTCAGAGTGAAAGAAGTCAGATGCAAAAAAGTACATACTGCGTAAGTCTATTTATACGGAGTCCTCCTGGAAAAGTCAAACTCAATATATGGTGAGAGAAATCAGACCAGAGGTTGTTTGAGGGTGGGACAGGGTGAGTGCTCACCAGTGAAGGATATGAGGAAACTATCTGGAGGTGATGGAAATTTCTCGGTGCCAATAGGGATGCGGTTACTTAAGAGCATGCATTTGTGAACACTAATCCAACTTACTCTCTTAAGATGTCTGTTCTTCACTTTATGCAAAATTATACCTCAATAAACCAGTTTTTAAAATAATATGATTATGCCTTATTCTTTCCTTTTGTTTCCTGTCCCTAAACAAAGTCCCTTCCTCAGTCCAAACAGACCTTTCTCACTCCAAAAACTATGCAATGACTTTATTTTAAAGGCCTTTGATTAGAAACCCTGCTACAGATTTTTGAAAGTCTTACTTGCATTACACCCACTTGTTCCCCACAAAATAGCTGTCAACTTAACTTCACTATCAAGAGATTGAGGGACTACAGTATTCCACTCTTTGTATGTTATACCTTGGCACATTTTTCACAGATAATTTAAGAATATACAAATAGCCTTCTTATCTGAGGGAATCCTAAGTGTTTTACAAACCTTCAAAACAGATTTTTAAACTATCTAATATTTTATAGGAGAAACATTTCATGCACACTAAAGTGCAGCAACATCTGGCCTGCAACATGGCAGCTGTTTAACAGCCATGACACCTCACAAAAGTTTAGGACAGGAAGTGAAGAACTCTACAGCCAACTGAGGCAAAGATGAGGAAGGCTGTAGAAGCAGAAGGCTTCAATGGCGTGGGCTGGAGCAGAGCCAGCACTGTGTGGTTAACACCTCTGTCCTAATGAAAAGCACAAGTGTCATTAGTGGTCAAAACCTCATCTCACAGAAGGCACGCCCCACAGCACAGTGACCTTTCCATTCCATCAGGAGCACTGGTTTATTTCTAATACAAGAAAAATGCTCCCACTAGCCATGTTCAAATCATTCCTTTCTGAGGTCTCCTTTCCAGGTACTAAACTGCGCACGAGTTTAAATGTGCTGAAATATGACAAGATCTTTATTCTGATGTCAGAAGGTCAAGCCAATAGTTGGTTGGATATATTTCACCACAGGCAAATAGGACAGAGAAAGCTGTAATTTGGGTTAAGGGAGTACAGATAAACACATTGTCATCTAAGACTCTCCTTTTAGGAATTTTTTGAAATTCTTGGTTTTATTTCTTTAGTTTTACTAAATTAAATGAGAAAATTTTGACTGTTTCTCCCCCCTGTGATAGCCTTCAAATACCTTCCTGAAGACAAGCTCATCTAGTTTTTGAGAAGAAACGTAGAGAAGAGTTCTAGATGTAGAAGGTATGAAAGAAGACCAGACTTCTTCATGTGATTTTGGCCAGTACTATCGGTATATGAAAGCTTCTTTTAAGAAGGGTACAAACATGCCTGTAAATAACCATCACACCTTTGCCTCACATCTGTGGAAACATAAATCCTCCTTTCTTTACCTCTAAACTATTCTAGATGCTAGACCTAAAGTCATTTTTCCCATACATAAAAATTGAACCACATCACTCAGCCTTCCAGAAACTCCCCATCATTTCTCAGGAGTATATAAGGATTTGTGTCTTGAATTTCAGTGCTTCCTCCTTGATAGTCATGTATGCACTATTTGAAAGGCCAGATAATGATAACCTAGTATTCAGACTGCCATCCTACAATAAGAGATCCACTCATGCAAAAAGATACATTCTATACTTTCAGGATGCATATGAGGCTGTAGTGACACCTCCTGGATACCAGAGGATACTAAAGGGACTCCAGCCTTGTAAACTCATTAATCATTATCAAAAGAAAAGTTCTTTGTCTCCTTCCATTCTGCTCAAAGGGCAAGGCAGGTCAAAGATACACTGAATTTGAGACAACTCAAGACACCACATGAAAATGTTTGATAGAAATGATTACTCAGGAAAAAGATCAGACTGAAGATTTCGATTTGACCACCATCTGCTATCTAGGTGGCGCTAGTGGTAAAGAGGTGTTCCCTGGTGGCTCAGAGGGTGAAGCATCTGCCTGCAATGCGGGAGACCTGGGTTCGATCCCTGGGTCGGGAAGATCCCCTGGAGAAGGAAATGACAATCCACTCAAGAACTCTTGCCTGGAAAATCTCATGGACGGAGGAGCCTGGTAGCCACCATCCATGGGGTCACAGAGTCAGACACAACTGAACAACTTCACTCCCTCACTCACTCAGTGGTAAAGAACCTGTCTGCCAATGCAGGAGACAAGAGAGACACAAATTTGATCCCTGGGTCTGGAAGATCCCCTGGAGGAGGGATCCACTCCAGTATGGTTGCCTGGAGAATCCCATGGACAGAGGAGACTGGCAGGCTGCAGTCCATGGGGTCGCAAAGAGCTGGACATGACTAAAGCTACTTAGCACCCCCACACACACCATCTGCTATGAACCAAGTAGGGAACAAATTCACCAAGAAAAATCGCACAGAGTGACAAAAGTTAATGGCTAAGAGATAGATTTTACATATAAAACAAACATACAAAAAAATACACACACATATTCAGAAATGCAAAACAGTCTCAAATTTGCATCTAAATCAAGGAAACTAAGGCTTGGAAAAGACCATTGTAACTGGCAATTAGTCATAGTGATCTTCAAATGTTCTGGTTAAGGCAAGCGATCAGAAAAAAAGGCAGATTTCAGAGAACTAATGAGAGTGTGGATTAAAAGTGGAGGTTATGAGACAGACTACAGATAATATTAGAAAAGATTGGCAGTGAAAGAAAAAAAATAGGACTTTATATTATGTGCTAATGTACCTGGGAGAACTTCAACTTTCTCAGTCCATTATTTTTATTTTCATATTAAAATTCTATTATAAAGAATCACTATGCTATAATCTGAATCAAGCTATACTGAGGGTCAAATCCTATCCCCTGTGTGCATGGTATTATACAGGATATCAGTCTCAATACACCAGAGAAAGCTTGTATTATCTTTGTCCACTCCAGTCCTATCTGTGTTATTACAGGGTTGAACTGTAATTTGAGTTTATAACACTAATGTTGCTTCATTGGAACATTAATATACTTATTATTTGAAATAAATCACCCCATTTCTGTAATCACCCTCTATTGACAACTTTACCAATTTGGTGAGATGATGACATAGGAGCATGAAAACCATATTGAAATAAGATTTATGTCTAAATCCAGATGTTTAGACATGTTACACCACTATGGAGCCTGATGATTTATTTTCTCTCTCTATAGGTCAGAGCATATGGCTTAGAGAACACTTAAAAGAAGTGAGCTAATGTACTCATATTTCACTACTGGAAACTTTGGTTCCAATTTGAGTAAAATTACCAGTGAAAGAAGCTTGATGAACTTGTGTGAAACTCAACATTCCTCAATTCAGATCAAATTCTCCACCTGTCTCCTTCCATGGGGAAAAGCTAGTGCTACCATCAAGGAATTTCTCAAAGATATAGGCAACTAAATACCTCAGACGTTGGTTATATGAATTCTTTTATTCTGAGTTAGTAAAAGGAATAAAGACTCAATAGACCTGATACTTAAACTTATGCTTTCAATGAAAAAACTGCTGACAGAAAAGGCACTTTGCAACTAGTCAAGTACCCTGGTAAAGGAAACAGTCATAGCTAAAAAAACACAACTACCCCAACCCATGAGTGTTTAGTGAAGGCTTGCTGAGATCATGTCTGAGTAAAAACATTATATAAAGTTAAATCTGAAAATGCTGGAAACTATATTCCATCAAGCTACAGCAATAATGCAACATTAGAAAACATAACGAATGGTCTAAAATAAACAATCAGCAAACTTTTCTGTTAAGGGTCAGATAGTAATTAGGTTTTGCAAGTCATAGAGTCTCTATTGCACTGACATAGCTCTGCCTTTCTACTTCAAATTCAGCCACAGAATATGTTACAGAAGAGTGTGGCTGTGTTACATTAAAATTGTATTTACAGAAACAGGCGGCAAACGGAAGTGCTTAACATCAACAAAAACAACAACACAAACTTAATGATGGAATATGTCAAAGGGATACGGGAGCCAACAGGAAGAACTCCTAATGGCCAGAGTTGGAACATTTTGAGCAATGAAATAAGGTAATACTGAAATAAAATCAAAAGAATAATGTAACTATCCATGAGTCCATACTGATATTAATAAGTGACTGAGTAAATAAACAAATAAGGGAAAAGAGATGAATATCCCACGCAGAATACAAATAATTTATGTATTTACTCCATCCTCAAGGAGGTAAGTTAAAACTCTCCACTCAAGTGTGAGCTGAACATAAGGACTCCCTTACAAAATATATATTATAGAAAGAGGAGGAAAAGCAGTAACTTTATAGTGGAGGAATCTGACAAACACTACTTCAGCAAGGCTATCAAGGTCCATATCAACAGAGATAAGTCATGCTGGCTCTATGTACCCTTAATATGTCACAATGAGAATATGACACTTTATTTCTGTGCTTTTCTTTCCCAAACAAGAAGCCTAAGTCTAGTCATGAAAAAAACACCAGGAAAATGCCAATAAACAAACTTTCTATAAATTTTCTGACAGTTCTCTTTAAAACTGACAAAATCACCAAAAACAAAGAGAAGTCTGAGAAATTGTCATAATCAAGAAGAGCCTAAAAAAAGTCAGATAACTAAATGTAATATGGTAATGTGGGTGAGATCCTGAACAGAAAAAGAACATATGTACAAACTAAGGAAATCTGAATAAGATATAGACTTCTTTAGTTATTTTTTAAAATGAAAATAATAGATGGCAGGCCAGATTTGGCCTGGGCCAAACTGGACCAAACTCTTATCTCCAGAAAGAATGAAGAAGCTGAGCCAAAGCAAAAACAACCCCCAGCTGTGGGTGTGACTGCTGATGGAAATAAAGTCCAATGCTGTAGAGAACAATATTGCATAGGACTCTGGAATGTTAGGTCCATGAATCAAGGCAAATTGGAAGTGGTCAAACAGGAGATGGCAAGAGTGAACATAGACATTTTAGGAATCAGTGAATTAAAATGAACCAGAATGGGTGAATTTAACTCAGATGACCATTATATCTACTACTGTGGGCAAGAATCCTTTATTTATTTATTTATTTGTATAGAAACAACTTTTTTAAATAAATTTATTTTAATTGGAGGTTAATTACAATATTGTATTGGTTTTGTCATACATCAACATGTATCTGCCACAGGTATACACGTGTTCCCCCTCCTGAACCCCCCTCCTTCCTCCTTCCCCGTACCATCCCTCTGGGTCATCCCAGTGCACCAGCCCCAAGCATCCAGTATCATGCATTGAACCTAGGCTGGAGACTCGTTTCTTGTATGATATTATACATGTTTCAATGCCATTCTCCCAAATCATCCCACCCTCTTCCTCTCCCACAGAGTCCAAAAGACTGTTCTATACATCTGTGACTCTTTTGCTGTCTTGCATACAGGGTTATTACCATCTTTCTAAATTCCATACATATGCATTAGTATACTGTATTGGTGTTTTTCTTTCTGGCTTACTTCACTCTGTATAATAGGCTCCAGTTTCATCCACCTCATTAGAACTGATTCAAATGTATTCTTTTTAATGGCTGAGTAATACTCCATTGTGTATATGTACCACAGCTTTCTTATCCATTCATCTGCTGATGGACATCTAGGTTGTTTCCATGTCCTGGCTATTATAAACAGTGCTGAGATGAACGTTGGCGTACACGTGTCTCTTTCAATTCTGGTTTCCTCTATGTATATGCCCAGCAGTGGGATTGCGAGGTCATATGGTAGTTCTATTTCCAGTTTTTTAAGGAATCTCCACACTGTTCTCCATAGTGGCTGTACTAGTTTGCATTCCCACCAACAGTGTAAGAAGGTTCCCTTTTCTCCACACCCTCTCCAGCATTTACTGCTTGTAGACTTTTGGATCACAGCCATTCTGATTGGCGTGAAATGGTACCTCATTGTGGTTTTGATTTGCATTTTTTGATAATGAGTGATGTTTAGCATCTTTTCATGTGTTTGTTAGCCATCTGTATGTGGCTAGCAAGAATCCTTTAGAAGAAATAGAGTAGCCCTTATAGTCAACATATGAGTTTGAAATGCAGTACTTGGGTACAATCTCAAAAATGATAGAATGATCTCTGCTCGTTTCCAAGGCAAACCTTTCATTATGACAGTAATCCAAGTCTAGGCACTAACCAATAATGATAAAGAAGCTGAAGTTCAACGGTTCTATGATGCCTACAAGACCTTCTAGAACCGACACCAAAAAAAGATGTCATTGTCATCATAGGGGATTGGAATGCAAAAGTAGGAAGGCAAGAGATACCTATAATAACAGGAAAGTTGGCATTGGAATACAAAAAGAAGCATGGCAAAGGCTAACAGAGTTTTGCAAAGAGAATGCACTGGTCATAGCAAACACCCTCTTTCAACAACACAAGAGGTGACTCTGCACATGAACATCACCAGATGGTCAATATTGAAATCAGATAGATTATATTTTCTGCAGTCGAAGATGGAGAAGCTCTATACAGTCAGAAAAACAAGATCAGGAGCTGACTGTGGCTCAGATCACGAACTTCTTATTGCCAAATTCAGACTTAAATTGAAGAAAGTAGGGAAAACCATGAGACATTCAGGTATATGCTAAATCAAATCCCTTATGATTATACAGTGGAAGTAGCATAGATTCAAGGCATTAGATCTGATAGATAGTGGCCTTAAGAACTATGAATGGAGGTTTCTAACACTGTACAGGAGACAGAGATCAAAACCATACCCAAGAAGAAGAAACACAAAAAGACAAAATGGTTGTCTCAGAAGGCCTTACAAATAGCTGAGAAAAGAAGAGAAGTAAAAAGCAAAGGCAAAAAGTAAAGATATATCCATCTGAATGCAGAGTTTCAAAGAATAGCAAAGAGAGATTTAAAAAAAAAGCTTTCCTAGGTGATCAATGCAAAGAAATAGAGGAAAATAATAGAATGGGAAAGACTAGAGATCTCTTGAAGAAAATTAGAGGTACCAAAGGAACATTTCATGCAAAGATGGGCAAAAAATATCTTAATGACCCAGATAACCATGATGGTGTGATCACTCACCTAGAGTCAGACATCTTGGAGTGTGAAATCAAGTGGGTCTTAGGAAGCATCACAATGAACAAAGCTAGTGGAGGTGATAGAATTCCAGCTATTTCAAATCCTAAAAAATGATGCTGTGGAAGTGCTGCACTCAATATACCAGCAAATTTGGAAAACTCAGCAGTGGCCACAGGACTGGAAAAGGTCAGTTTTCATTCCAATCCCAAAGAAAGGCAATGCCAAAGAATGCTCAAAGTACCGCACAGCTGCACTCATCTCACTCACTAGCAAAGTAATGCTCAAAATTTTCCAACTAGGCCTCAACAGTACATGAACCAAGAAATTCCAGATGTTCAAGCTGCATTTAGAAAAGGTAGAGGAATCAGAGAATAAATTGCCAAGATCCATTGGATCATCGAAAAAGCAAGAGAGTTCCAGAAAAACATCTACTTCTGCTTCATTGACTATGCTAAAACCTTTGACTGTTTGGATCACAACAAACTGGAAAATTCCTCAAGAGATGGGAATACCACACTCAGCTTACCTGCCTCCAGAGAAATCTGTATGCAGGTCAAGAAGCAACAGTTAGAATCGGACTGGTTCCAAATTGGAAAAGGAGTACCTCGATGCTATACATTGTCACCCTGTTTATATGCAGAGAACATCATGAGAAATGCCAGGCTAGATGAAGCACAAGCTAGAATCAAGATTGCTGGGAGAAATATCAATAACCTCAGTTATGCAGATGACACCACCCTTATGGCAGAAAGCAAAGAAGAAAGAGCCTCTTAATGAAGGTGAAAGATGAGAGTGAAAAAGCTGGCTTAAAACTCAACATTCAAAAAACAAAGATCATGGCATCCAGTCCCATCACTTCATGGCAAATAGATGAGGAAACAATAGAAACAGTGACCGACTTTATTTTTGGGAGCTCCAAAATCACTGCAGATGGTGACTGCAGCCATGAAATTAGAAGATACTTGCTTCTTGAAAGAAAAGCTATGACCAACCTAGACAGCATATTAAAAAGGAGAGACATTACTTTACCAACAAAGGTCCAACTAGTCAAAGTTATGGTTTTTCCAGTAGGCATATATCGATGTGAGAGTTGGACTATGAAGAAAGCTGAGCACCGAAGAATTAATGCTTTTGAACTGTAGTGTTGTAGAAGACTTTTTTAATATAAATGTATTTATTTTAATTGGAGGTTAATTACTCTACAATATTGTATTGGTCTAGACTGCAAGGAAATCCAACCAGTCAAATGCAAAGGAAATCAGTCCTGAATATTCACTGGATGGACTGATGCTGAAGCTGAAGCTCCAATATTTTGGCCACGTGATGCAAAGAACTGACTCACTGGAAAAAGACCCTGTTGCTGGGAAAGATTGAAAGGAGGAAGACAAGGTGATGACAGAGGATGAGATGGTTGGATGGCATCACTGACTCAATGGACATGACTTTGAGCAAGCTCTAGGGTAGTCTGGTGTGCTGCAGTCCACAGGGTCACAAAGAGTCAGACACAAATAAGCAACTGAACTGAACTGAACTAAGCCTTGGTTAATTGCTGAATTCACTGTAGGTCATGGTGGTCACCCAAAGCACAAAATAAAACATAGAAATAAATGACAGAATGAGAGCACAGCCTTTAGAGACTATCCAGTCTAGCACTTTATTTTATAACTGAGAAAACAGGAGCAGAGTGGTTAAGTGTCTTACCCAAGTTCAACCAGCCGGCAAGCAGTGGACCTAAAGCGAGGATTTGGGGGTTTAACTTTTCGGCTAATGCTCTTTATGCTACACTGTGCTGCTGCGCTCTCCTTTTCCATGTATACACAATTTCTAGTCACTACAGAAATAAGGGAGCACTTATTCAGCACTTAGTCAATACACATAACTTATCCTCTTCAAAAAGAAAATTCTACTATGCCTTCCTATTCTCAATTCCCAGATAAGATTTTTTCCCCTAAATTCTTGTAATTGAAAGCTAGAATCCACAAAGCACCAGAGCCCAAGAAGAGTGACTCCTCGCTGTTTTCCATCTCCTGATCTTGTTTACATGTGTTTGTCTGCAAAAGTTTTAATGAAATAAGAGAAAATGATTGCTTTAATTTCCCAATAAAGTCTGTGCTGCAGCATGAGTCATTGTTTTCTTTTTTTACACTAACCAGGCTAAAGCCTTCTGGTTTTAATAACTAATACTTCTGAGTTCAATAAAAGCACTTAATTTAATTTAATCCAAATCTTGATCAATGCCAGCTTCCCCTGGAATTTTATCTTTGTTTTGAGTCTCTATGTTCAGAAAAATGAGAGGCCAAGAGGAAAAGAACAGAAGTCAACTAGCCTGCAGGTTTGTTTCTAGGCAAAGGACATGAAAATTCAAGATTGACAGGCAAACTCCAAGATGCTAATATTTCTGCCCTGCTGAACAAACTTTTCCTGGCAGAATTAATGTTTTCTTTAGTCCTGAATAAAAAAAAAACTGAACAATTCACAGACCCCTTTGGAAAATATTTTTTAAATAAAATATCCCAAGCCAATGAATATCAGATTTTTAAACTACAAATATATTGCCTTTAATGTGTTAATAATTGAGAGATATGCTACTGTAAAATTAGATACAGAAAGCCTCTTGAGTCAAGCCTGCTTGAACATTAAAGCAGCTAGACTCAGTGCTTGGGGGACTGGAATGGATATGAAGACTGAAATGGAAATAGAATGAAGCAACTCTGAGGACAGTTTGATAAGCTTTTCTTAAATGGTACTTTTATTACTGCAATAGAATTTTTGTATCTGAAAACATACATCACTTTAGAAAAATTGTTCTTTACTATCAATTGACACCACTTTCTTAACTTATACCTGTAAATTCCCTACTGACCTGTCAAGTGTGAACCAAATACTTTTCGAGGTTGGTGGGGCAGGGCGGGGGTGGGGGGTTGGTGCGCAGGGGGCGGGAGTGGTTATTGAAATCTACATTTTAGTTCAATTATGTAGTTTTTCAGTGAAAAAGCTCTTAAAGCTTTTCTGAGGATCTTAAAAGAGGCCTGAGCATTAGGGCCAGCTTTCAATTTCTCCCCAGAGCAGGGTTACTGGCAGCCACATGTCCTTGCCATCATCCTGAAGTACTGATTCAATAGTGGACCACACAGACAAATGCAGCCAATCTCTTGCAGAATTCCAAACTTCAGTTCCTATAGCACCTGGGTTCTCCATAGGGGTTTTATGTCCAAACCTGATCCAACTACAATTCACAGACTATAGAATGTTAACCCTGGGAGGAAACTTGGAGAGCATCTGAGCCAGTGATTCACATACTTAGAGATTTCATGGACCAGTAACATTTCAAAAAAATAAATATTGAGGGCACCAAAATATGATTACTCATTTTTTCATAGTTGTTTGCTTTACCAAAATAAAGACTAAAATAGCTACTACCGCTAATTATCAGCACCATTTCAGCTGTTACATTTTAATACCAAAAATATGGGAAGGACATAAACATGGAACTTAAAAATTAAATAAATTTAACCTCATTAAAAATTTATTCAGTTCAGTTCAGTTCAGTTCAGTCGCTCAGTCATGTCCGACTCTTTGCGATCCCATGAATCGCAGCACACCAGGCCTCCCTGTCCATCACCAGCTCCTGGAGTTCACTCAGACTCACGTCCATCGAGTCCGTGATGCCATCCAGCCATCTCATCTTCGGTCGTCCCCATCTCCTCCTGCCCACAATCCCTCCCAGCATCAGAGTCTTTTCCAATGAGTCAACTCTTCGCATCAGGTGGCCAAAGTATTGGAGTTTCAGCTTTAGCATCATTCCTTCCAAAGAAATCCCAGGGCTGATCTCCTTCAGAATGGACTGGTTGGATCTCCTTGCAGTCCAAGGGACTCTCAAGAGTCTTCTCCAACACCACAGTTCAAAAGCATAAATTCTTCGGAGCTCAGCCTTCTTCACAGTCCAACACTCACATCCATACATGACCACAGGAAAAACCATAGCCTTGACTAGACAGACCTTAGTTAGCAAAGTAATGTCTCTGCTTTTGAATATGCTATCTAGGTTGCTCATAACTTTTCTTCCAAGGAGTAAGCGTCTGCTAATTTCATGGCTACAGTCACCATCTGCAGTGATTTTGGAGCCTACAAAAATAAAGTCTGACACTGTTTCCATTGTTTCCCCATCTATTTCCCACGAAGTGATAGGACTGGATGCCATGATCTTCGTTTTCTGAATGTTGAGCTTTAAGCCAACTTTTTCAGTCTCCAGTTTCACTTTCATCAAGGGGCTTTTTAGTTCCTCTTCACTTTCAGACATAAGGGTCATTTTCTTTTTTCTCATTTCACCCTAAATTGCTGAAAAAATTCATCATGCCCTAACATTCATTTATAGACCACTGTTTGGGAAACAAACAGCTAGTCTAAACCTTTTACTTTACTGATGAGAACACTGACTTCCAGAGAGGTGAAGAACTGCTCACAGAAATAAAACTGACTGATGGCAGAGAATGGACCAGAACCCAGCTCTCTAAATTCTGAGTATTTTGCTTTACCATTGATAGCAGATTATTTCATTTGCTCAATAAACTCCTTGATCCCTGACTATATGCTTATGGAAAAGTTAAAAAGAGAACTCTCTTGAAAAATTTATGGTCACGGTTGAATAGGGTGGTAAGTGGAGGTCTGGAGAAGAGACAAGTAAAAATTCTAATTTAGAGAAGAATGTAATGTGCAGGGAAATGCAAATTGCTATGAAAGTTTGAGAAAAAGGAGGAACTAGTTATAGTTGGGGACTTCCTGATTTATAGAACAGGCCACATTTGAACTGGGTCTTGAGAAAAAAAAGAAGGCAATAAGGACATACATAACCAAATAAATGGTGTGAGCAAAAATTAGCAGAAAAGTAAGTTAAGGATCTATGATGTAATATCAAGCATTTGAATTTGGGCAAACCTTGAAAGTAGATAATAAGGAAAGACTAAGAAAGGTCATTTTGGCATTTCAGTAGATGTTGAATGTCAATCTAACTCTACACCAATGCATCTCCAACTTTAGCGTGCATAAGAATTCGCTGAAAAATTATCAGAGTTCAGATTTGGGAGACCAGAGACTCTGGTCCAATAGGTCTGGGTGAAGCTTGAGAATTTATTTCTTAATAAGCTCCTAGGTAATGTTGACAAGGTCGATCTGTGGATAACATTGTGAGTAACACTACATTCAGCAACATTTAGACATAAATGGAAAACATTCACAATCAGCTGAATTTTTTTAAGCAGAGAAGTATATTCCTTGTCTATTCATTCACTTATTTTGGATTGAAAAGTGGAATTATCCAAAGACAAATTATTAATGGCAGACCTTTAGAATTTTCTGTTGTGATCACAGTTGTTCTCCCATGAACAAATAATCCAAAACACAGTCTTTTGGGGGGACAGGGCAGGGGGAGCGGTGTTGGATTTGGAAGAAATGAGATTTTGGAAAGTCTAAAGACTAACAAGGAAATTAAATGTGTTATTAGCTACCACTTTGAAAATCTTTAAGCACAAATATTATAAAAGGTAAATAAAACATACACACAAAGAAAAATTACAACTGAATCAGCCTGACTAGGAATCTTTATCTTTCCTTAGAAGCAGGAATAATGTTAACAATACACCCTCCTAGCTTGGAAGAAAACAGACTTATGAACTTCAGTCTTGTAGAAAAAGAATCTTGTATTTTGATTCCAGAGATCAGAACTATCATCAATGGGTAGAAACTTTAAGATATTAACAGTATTGCTAAAGATAAGAACTTCTTTTCTTTTTCTTTTTCTTTTCTTTTTATTTTTATCCTTGATCTTTTCATTTATTTATTATTATTTTTTTTATTTTACTTTACAATACTATATTGGTTTTGCCATACATTGACATGAATCCGCCATGGGTGTACATGAGTTCCCAATCCTGAACCCCCCTCCCACCTCCCTCCCCATATCATCTCTCTGGATCAACCCAGTGCACCTATTTTTAAAGATAAAACTTTCTAATAAGTCTGTTTGAAGACGGTTGAACCTTCTCATGATATGAGAAGCCACCCAATCTTGGAAGTGCTTTAAGCAAAATCTTGTTAATAATTTCACAGGTTTATTGCAAAGAGAAATCAAGCAAGTTTTAAATAACTGCTTGACCTAGATGACCTCAAAGAAGTCATCCAACACTAAAAGTCTAGGATTTTGTTTTCATCTCTACCCCTACAAACCAAGAATCAGCAAAAGATTAGTCAGATACTTCAGAATAGACACAAAACTCTCATGAGGACAAATGTTAACTACACAATTTCAGAATATTGACAACTCAGCAATCAGTCATGAGCAATTATTAGATGAGCAATTATTAGAATTGGAAATCTGGACTCAGTTAAAATGTTCTTTAATACAATGTTACTTTTCATTATACCAAAATCTTTACAATTATTTTGATACATACTTTAAATACACATTTTTAAGCACCTACTTCATTCCAGGCACTGTGCTTAATTGTTTTCCTAAAATAAACACACCCAGGTATTATGTAGAATGAAGCCTCTAATTTTAAAGAGTTTTACTCCCTAGCAGTGGCAGAATTAGTATTAATAAAGAGGAAAAGTAGAAGAAATAGGCACTTGAAGAGCTTCCCTGTCTAGGAATAGCTCCCCACCATTTGACAGTTTGTGAAACTCCATTAATAAGAATCCTTTTCCTTGCTTCTTAAAGAATTCATATTAGAAGACTACCACTAAAAAGCAAATACACCCTGGGAAGAGAAATAACTTAAGACTCTAGCAGCTTAATAACTTCCCCTCTTTGGACTTCAGTTTGCCTACCTATAAAATAAGTGGTTTTGACCAGATGATCTCTGTGGTATCCTTCAGCTGTAAAAATCTAGGACTTATTAGGCCTACAGGCCAGAGAATGTGAACAACTTAAGGCTGGGTTTGAAAGGCTGCCTAGAAACAAGGTTAGACTCATAAGCAGTCCAAAGTACTTACAATGCTCAAACCCTCTCCTCAACCTGAAGTTATAGAGAAAGATTTAAACATGCCTCCAAGCCTCATGGGCAATTCACTCCCTTAGAGCTGCTGAACAACCATAGGCTAATAAAGATTAAACAAATAAATATAAAAAATGGTTCTATCCAGAATCCTAAGAGGCCAATTTGCTGTTAATAGTGGTGTTTAGGCCCTAAAAGGGTATTAACTTACAGAGTAGTTAAGTCTCCAAACACAGACCAGAGCTTTAAAAGATGTACAGGTGCCAAAATTAAAGGCCAAATTACCAATCTGTTTTAAATGATGGTCTGGGAATGCTCAGTATGACAAGGAAAATGTATGACAAATAATATCTTCAATACAAAGAAAAAGCTGCTTGAATTTATTAGAGGAAATGTGCTGCCTCTTGGGATTTCTCTTTTGCCCATTCCCCAGAGAGGTGATTTTTCAAAATTGACTTGAAGATACAGCTAATGCAGAATGACTCTTTAAACACAAAATGAGGCTCATTTTAAACTAAAACAGTCTCCATGTCAGCATTTGCCAAAACCTTTGAGAACTTAGAAATCTCAAGGAAATGCACATTCCGTTAGTATCAAAACTAGGAGCTTCCATGATATGCTAAATGCCTACATTACTCAACATGTGCAAAAGCTTTAAACCAGAGTAAAGCTGGCCACCTCTCTACTCACTGACAAGTTTAAACAACTGCATTGGCAGCCCTGCTGTATGATAGCAGAATGACTTCCTGTCAAGTAACTGACATTCTCCAAGGTGACAGGAAATGGGTTTAAACACTGATAATATCACTAATCAATCTGAGACAGCACAAGTTCCCAGCCCGCAATTGTGAAGTTTGGTTGCAATGTGTTAGCTGCTTGCTAGGCCATGTGATTCCACATAATGACAGATGAAAGGAAAGGTCAGATTTACTAAGTGTTGCAAAAGTGTCATCAGAGATGTATATTACTTCAAGATGTCCTCTGCATCAGAGACATCTCATAAATAGGGGTCAATTTCTTCTATAGAATTCTTCTGTTTCCCAACTACTTTTCTGGAAGCTCCCAAACTTATTTCAATATATGAAGAATTGAATTTTCTCTTATTTCTGATAGAGACCAGATAGTCCAAAGTAATGGTCTTACCTGTACATGATCCTACCTTGGTCTTCAAGATAAGTGTATAATTGTATATACTTTCTAGCTTTGCCAAATTCACTCTTGTCAAGTTAAAATAGCCAATTTTTCCTCAAAAGTTCTTTCGTATGCCCCAGTTATCTTGATACTTCAGGGACTGAGATAGTTCCCTCCTCAAATATTCTTTTGTATTTGTTCTAAAAGAGGCACTCTTCCATTTTACATGAAGGAGGGCATGACGAAATATAATTTTCCTTTTATTTACAGAACAAAAATGACTTTAGGGGTCCTCTTACAGAGTTTATTCTATTAAATATTCATTCCTACAATCATAATTATTTTTTAAACTTATTCTAAATCAGGAATTATGCTAACAGTTACAATAGTGAGTAGACCCAGACATTATTCCTGATCTCTTGGAGGCACTTAAATAATAAAACACTAAGTAATTATTCAAATGAATGTATAATTCATAAATCAAAATTTTATAATCATTAAATAAGTTAATTCAGTTAATGTATAGTTATTGACTGAGGATGAGTAAATAGACATAGAAAGGCAAAGTGACTTCCAAAGGTCCCACAGTAAATCTTTTATAGAATAATGGTTCTCTTGGCTCCCAGCCCAGCTCTGTTTCAGGCTGTACCCCAGTGCATTTCACTGTCTTTCCCCTGGACTGAAAGATAATCTGATACTCTATTTTCAAGGCAGTCTTGTAGCAGCTTCTCTACAGCAGGTCTTTCCAAGCTTTTTACCTCCTACTGAAGCTATAAAATGCTTTGCTCCTTAAAGGCATACCTAGGGGAAAGACAGGGAGGGTATATGTTTGTGTGTTGGGAGGTGTGGTTGAGGGCAGTGTAACTAGAAGCAACATCATGATGGAGGTCTCCTAAATTGTTATGAGCACTCAAGACTACGTGAGTGAAAGCAGTGCATACACAGCTTTCCTCTACGAACCAGGATAACCTCCCAAAGGAAAAAGAAGTATACCTGGGAATAGGTGATAGCATTCTAAGTGATTTTCGAGAATAACTACAAGCTTCTGTCTTAAATACTGGCTGAAAATAGTGACTCAGCTCAGCCTAAAGGGCCAGGGAACACAGAGGCCATGGACATGACTTGGCAAACCAGAGCAACCAACTATGTGAAAGGATGAGGCTTCTTGGCAAGAAGAGCCGAGTCAGGTCCCTCTGAAGCATTATCTCCACAGTCAAAGTAGCAGAATCAGGTAGTCCAATTACTCCTTCCCAGAGGAGGAGGAAAGGACATGGAAGTAGGTAAGTCTCAGGTAGTCAATCCCTCCATTAGGAGCTTTACAATTTCCTATAAATTCTAAAACTTTCTCCAATAAATATGTCTTCTTACAACTTAGACTGTTGTCTCCACAAGAGAGAACATGCTGTCCTTGTGTGGACAGTGGCATCAATCTGCATTTTCAAACATTAATAAATAAGGAAACTTTACTGAGCACTTAGCTTGTAATAGATATTATGATAAGTCTTGGAATGCATTTCTTTACATAATCCTAATCCTAT
Source organism: Oryx dammah (assembly GCF_014754425.2). Lineage (NCBI taxonomy): Eukaryota > Metazoa > Chordata > Mammalia > Artiodactyla > Bovidae > Oryx > Oryx dammah. Next base: position 19,333,210 of record NW_024070198.1, read on the forward strand.
GTTGTTGTTCAGTTACTCAGTCATGTCAGACTCTTTGCGACCCCATGGACTGCAACATACCAGGCTTCCCTGTCCTTGACTGTCTCCAAGAGCTTGATCAAACTTGAGTCTGTAAAGCCATCCAACCATCTCCTCCTCTCTCTCCTTCTTCTCCTCCTGCCTTCAATCTTTCCAAGCATCAGGGTTTTTTCTAATGAATCAACTCTTGGCACCAAGTGGCCAAAATACTGGAGCTTCAGTTTCAGCATCAGTCCATCCAATGAATATTCTGCTTGATTTCCATTAGGATTGCCTGGTTTGATCTCTTTGCTGTCTAAGGGACTCTCAAGAGTCTTCTCTAGCACCACAATTCAAAACCACTAATTCTTCAGCCCTCTGTCTTCCTTACGGTTCAACTATCACATCTATACATGACTACTGGAAAAATCACAGATTTGATGATATGGACCTTTGTTGGCAAAGTGATGTCGCTGCTCTTCTAATATGCTCTCTAGGTTTGTCATAGCTTTTCTTCCAAGAAGCAAGTGTCTTTTAATTTCATGGCCGCAGTCACCATCCACAGTGACTTTGGAGCCAAAGAAAAGAAAGTTTGTCATTGTTTCCATTGTTTCCCCTTCTATTTGCCATGAAAAGTGATGGGACCAAATGCCATGAACTTAGTTTTTCAAGGTTGAGTTTTAACCCAGCTTTTTACTTTCCTCTTTCACCTTCATCAAGAGGCTCTTTGGTTGTTCTTTGCTTTCTGCCATTAGGGTGGTGCCATCTTATATCTGAGGTTATTGATATTTTTCCCAGCAATCTCGATTCCAGCTTATGCTTCATCCAGTCCAGCATTTGGCATGATGTACTCTGCACGTAAGTTAAATAAGCAGGGTAACAATATACAGCCTTGACGTACTCCTTTTCCAACCAGTCTGTTGTTCTATGTCCGGTTCTAATTGTTGCTTACTGATCTGAATACAGGTTTCTCAGAAGACAGGTAACATGGCCTGTTATACTCATCTCTCTTAAGTATTTTCTACACTTTGTTGTGGTCCACACATCAAAGGCTGTAGCATAGTCAATGAAGCAGAAGTAGATGTTTTTCTAGAATTCCCTTGCTTTCTCTATGATCTAGTGAATGTTGGCATTTGCTTCAATGTCTGGTTCTTCTACCTTTTCTAAATCCAGATTGAACATCTGGGAGTTTTCTGTCCATGTACTGCTGAAGCCTCATTTGAATGATTTTGAGCATTATCTTGCTAGAATGCGAGATGAGAGCAATTGTGCGGTAGTTTGAATATTCTTTGGCATTGTCCTTCTTTGGGATTGGAACGAAAACTGACCTTTTCCAGTCCTGTGGCCACTGCTGAATATTCCAAGTTTGCTGGCATCTTGAGTGTAGCACTTTCAACAGCGTCATCTTTTAGGATTTGAAATAGCTCAGCTGAAATTCCATCATCTCTACTAGCTTTATTCATAGTAATGCTTCCTAAAGCCCACTTGACTTCACACTCCAGGATGTCTGGCTCTGGGTGAATAACCACCATTGTGGTTATCCAGTCATTAAGACGTTTGTTGTACAGTTCTCCTGTGTATTCTTGCCACCTTTTCTTAATCTCTTCTGTTTCTGTTAGGTCCTTACCATTTTTGTCTTTTATTGTGCTCATCTTTGCATGAAATGTTCCCTTGGTATCTCTAATTTTCTTGAAGAGATCTCTAGTCTTCCCATTTCCTATTGATTTCCTCTGTTTCTTTGAAATGTTCACTTAAGAAGACTTTCTTATCTCTCCTTGCTCTTCTTAGAACTCTGCATTCAGATGTGTATATCTTTCCCTTTCTCTTTGCCTTTTGCTTCTCTTCTTTTCTCAGCTATTCACAAGGACTCTTCAGACAACCACTTTGACTTCCTGCATTTCTTTCTCTTGGAGATGGTTTTGGTCACTGTCTCCTGTACAATGTTACAAACATCCATCCATAGTTCTTTAGGTACTCTATCTACCAGGTTTAACCTCTTTAATCTGTCACTTCCACTGTATAATCATAAGGGATTTGATTTAGGTTACACATGAATGATCTAGTGGTTTCTCCCACTTTCTTCAAATTAAGTCTGAATTTTACAGTAAGGAGCTCATGATCTGACCCATAGTCAGCTTCCAGTCCTGTTTTTGCCGACTGTATAGAGCTTCTCCATCTTCAGCTGCAAAGAATATAATCAATCTGATTTCGCTATTGACCATCTGGTGATCTCCATGTGTAAAGTCATCTCTTGTGTTGTTGAAAGAGGGTGTGTGCTATGATAAGTGTGTTCCCTTGGCAAAACTCTGTTAGCCTTTGCCCTGCTTCATTTTGTACTCCAAAGCCAAACTTGCCTGTTACTCCAGGTATCTCTTGACTTACTACTTTTGCATTCCAGTCCCCTATGATGAAAAGCACATCTTTTTTTGGTGTTGGTTCTAGAAGGTCTTATAGGTCTTCATAAAACCATTCAGTTTCTTTGGCATTAGTGGTTAGGGATAGACTTGGATTACTATGATGTTGAATGTTATTCTGTCATTTTTGAGATTGCACCCAAGTACTACATCTCAGACTCTTTTGTCGACTATAAGGGCTACTCCATTTCTTCTACGGGATTCTTGCCCACAGTAGTAAATATAATGGCCATCTGAATGAAATTTGCCCATTCCTGTTCATTTTAGCTCACTGATTTCTAAAATGTCGATGTTCATTCTTGCCATCACCTATTTGACCATGTCCAATTTACCTTGATTCATGACCTAACATTCCAGGTTCCTATAGGATGGCTAACATTATTATTCTCATTTCACAGATGAGAAAACAAAAAGGCTTTGTTGTTGTTCAGTCACTATGTCTGACTCTTTGCGACCTCATGGACTGCAGCATACCAGGCTCCTCTGTCCTCCACTATCTCCAGAAGTTTGCACAAGTTCATGTCCATTCAGTCAGTGATAATGTCTAACCCTCTCATCCTCTGCAGCCCCTTCTCCTTTTGCCTTCCATTTTCCCAGCATCCAGGTCTTTTCCAATCAATCAGCATTTTGCATCAGGTGGTCAAAATGTTGGAGCTTTATCTTTAGCATCAGTCCTTCCAATGAATATTCAGAGGGATTATATTACTGACTCAAGGTTCAACTAATAAAAAGCAAGATGCAGGATTTAAACCTAGGTCTAATATATTCAAAGCTCATGTTCCTGATCACCATATTTAATTCCTCCTTCAGGATCAAGTCAGGGCAAAATGTAGAGTACCTCATGGCAGGGTCCTACTCTCAATTAATTAGATCACTCTCAGCAGCAAACAAGAACAAAGTATTGTAAACAAAAAATAAAAGTAATATCTCACATACAAAGAGGAGTCCTGAAGTAAGGTGTTTTCGTGGTTGAATACTTCAGTGGTTTAGTGATATCTTCAGTGATGCAAATCCTTTCCAATTCCTGCTCTGCTGTCATCAGAGTGCTTGGGTTTGTTTTCAGGTATGGCCCTTAATGCTAGCAAGATGGCTGCAGCAACTATAGGCATTACTTCCTTACACTGTGGTGTCTGGAGGCAAAAAAGGGACTCTTTCCTCACTGCATTTCTTTCAGAAGTGCAGAAACCTCCCCCAGAAGGCTTCACCCCACCAGTAGACTTCCATTTTTACCTCATTGGCCATTCCCAAATCAATCACTGGTAAAGAGATTATAATTACCACGACTGACTTAAAGTAGTTAATATTTACCTACCTAGGGTTGAGAAGGAATCAGCTTCCCTGAAGCGTACAGTCACCTGTTCCTAAACAAAAGTAACACCCGTTGAAAAAAAGCAAAAGATTTATATGAGCTGAAAAGAAACCAGGGTATATGTAAGGCCCTTTTAACAAGCAGAAGGGCAGGAATGCCTGCTGGATAGAAAACTAGTAGTAACTGCCACCTACTCAGACCAAATGCTAAGTAAAACTAGAATTATATAAACTGAAGCATTTGCTAACCACTGCCAAATACTACTTGACAAACGCTTTCAAATCTAGTTATTTCCAAAGGCAAAGTAGTAATCAATTCCAACCTTCTAGGCTTTTGGAATGAAAAGAAACTGTAGAAGCAAACAAAATAATCCATTTTCCACCGATCTGATGTCAAAGAAAGAAAAACATGGTTTCTTTCTTAGAGTCAGGGTCTAAGAGAAGAAAATATGTATAATCCAGTTCTTCCAATCCCTCTGCCCTTGACTCTAAGACAAAGGACGCCTTGCTGCTCAAGGGCCCAAGATGGCTCCTGAGTTATAACTACCCATGTTTCAGAATTTCTTCTGTATTAAATCAGGTGAAACCCAATCCTGTCTATTCATCATTAAAGACTGTTAACTTGGGATTGCTATTTCATGTCTCTGAACCTTATTTAGAAATGATAATCTCTTCTTATATTAAGTTATGAAATAACACTTGTGAAAGTTCTCTGCAAATTTTAATTTGCTACACAAGCAGAATTTTTTTATTTTTTATTTATTTTAGTTGTTACAAAGAAAGTAAGCAACAAAGAATTGATGCTTTTGAACTGTGGTGTTGGAGAGGACCCTTGAGAGTCTCTTGGACTACAAGGAGATCCAACAAGTCCATCCTAAAGGAGATCAGTCCTGGGTGTTCAGTGGAGGGACTGATGTTGAAGCTGAAACTCCAATACTTTGGCCACCTGATGCAGAAAGCTGACTCACTGGAAAAGATCCTGATGCTGGGAGGGATTGGGGACAGGAGGAGAAGGGGACAACAGAGGATGAGATGGTTGGATGGCATTACTGACACAGTGGACATGGGTTTGGGTGGACTCCAGGAGTGGTGATGGACAGGGAGGCCTGGCGTGTTGCGGTTCATGGGGTCGCAAAGAGTCAGACATGACTGAGTGACTGAACTGAACTGAACTGAAATTATGTCTGAGTCTTTCACAACCCCATGGACCGTAGCCCACCAGGCTCCTCTGTCCATGGGGTTTCCCAGGCAAGAATATAGGGTGGGTTGCCATTTCCTTCCCCAGGGAATATTCCTGACTCAAGGATGGAATCCACATCTCCTGCATTGGCAGGTGGATTCTTTACCACTAAGCCACCTGGGAAGCCAAATAAAATGTTCTGTCAAAAGTTATGATTTTAGTCAATGGAATGACTTACATGATGGAAATCAATGTAATGTGCCCCCAGTATTTGGGTTTTTGAAGAGCCTTTGCCAGTGTTTTCAGAGCTTATTGTGGAAAGATTAGATAATGGTCCAGAAATTTTCACTGACTCTCCTCTATTTCCATGAGTCAATCTTAGCTTCGGTTGGCAACCAACCTTAGTTTGGTGACTTTTTGTGGCTAACAGAATGAGGCTGATATGACACTGACCTATATTTGACTTATATCTTAATCTAGGTCTTAAGAGGCCTTGCATGCTTTCATCTGCTCTCTTGCTTTCTACCACCACTATAACAATATATTCAGATTATTTCACTGGTCCAAAGAGCAGAAACACTTAAAGCCAAGAATAGATCAGCTAATCCCCAGGTAGCTGACTTTCAGACTTATGAATAATAGTAAGTATTTGTTGTTTAAAGATATTGAATTTTGGGGCAGTCTGTTATATAACAGCAAACCAATAAAATGTTCATTGTTCCTAAGTGATCAATGGAAAGAAGTCAGAAATGCAAAAAGGAAAACAATAGAATGGGAAAGACTAGAGATCACTTCAAGAAAATTAGAGACACCAAGGGAACATTTCATGCAAAAATGGGCACAATAAAGGACAGAAACAGTATGCACCTAAAAGAAAGAGAAGATATTAAGAACAGGTGGCAAGAATACACAGAAGAACTAAACAAAAGAGATCTGCATAACCCAGATAACCATGATGGTGTAATCACCCACCTAGAGCCAGACATCCTATAGTGCAAAGTCAAGTGGGCCTTAGGAAGCATTACTACAAACAAAGCTAGTGGAGGTGATGGTTTTCCAGCTGAGCTATTTCAGATCCTAAAAGAAGATACTGTGAAAGTGCTGCACTCAAAATGCCAGCAAACTTGGAAAACTCAGCAGTGGCCATAGGACTGGAAAAGGTCAGTTTTCATTCCAATCCCAAAGAAAAACAATGCCAAAAATGTTCAGACTATCACACTGTTGCACTCATTTCACATACTAGCAAAGTAATGCTCAAAATTCTCCAAGTTAGGCTTCAACAGTAAGTGAACAAAGAATTTCCAGATGTTCAAGCTGGATTCAGAAAAGGCAGAGGAACCAGAGATCAAATTGCCAACATCCGTGGAATCATAGAAAAAGCAAGAGAATTCCAGAACAACATCTACTTCTGCTTCATTGACTATGCCAAAGCCTGTGACTCTGTGGATCATAACAAACTGAAAAATTCTTCAAGAGGTGGGAATACCACACCACCTGACCTGCCTCCTGCAAAACCTGTATGCAGGTCAAGAAGCAGTAGTTAGAACCAGACATGGAACAACATACTGGTTCCAAATTGGGAAAGGAGTAAGTCAAGGCTGTATATTGTCACCCTGCTTATTTAACTTATATGCAGAGTATATCATGCGAAATGCCAGGCTGGATGAAGCACAAGCTGGAATCAAGATTGCCCGGAGAAATATCAACAACTTCAGATATATATATGACAACACCCTTATGGCAGAAAGCAAAGAGGAACTAAAGAGCCTCTTGATGAAGATGAAAGAGGAGAGTGAAAAAGCTGGCTTAAAACTCAATATTCAAAGACAAATACCATGGCATCCGGTCCCATCACTTCATGGCAAATAGATGGGGAAACAATGGAAATAGTGATAGATTTTATTTTCTTGGACTCCAAAATCACTGCAGATGGTGACTGAAGCCATGAAATTAAAACACGCTTGCTCCTTGGAAGGAAAGCTATGACAAACCTAGATGGCATATTAAAAAACAGACACATAACACAGACACTTTTGCTGACAAAAGTCCATCTAGTCACAGATATGGTATTTCCAAGTCATGTACGGATGTGAGCATTGGACCACAAAGAAGGTTGAGCACCCAAGAATTGATGTTTTTGAACTATGGTGTTGGAGAAGACTCTTGAGAGTCCCTTGGACTGCAAGGAGATCCAACCAGTCATTCCTAAATGAAATCAATCCTGAATATTCATTGAAGGGACTGATGCTGAGGCTGAAGTGCCAATACTTTAGCCACCTGATGCAATGAGCCGACTCATTGGAAAAGACCCTGATGCTGGGAAAGATTGAAGGCAGGAGGAGAAGGGGATGACAGAGGATGAGATGGTTGGATGGCATCACCGACTCAATGGACATGAGTTTGAGCAAGCTCCAGGAGATGGTGAAGGACAGGGAAGTCTGGCGTGCTGCAGTCAATATGGGGGCAAAGAGTCAGACATGACTGAGTGAGTGACTGTACAAATACAATACTTAAAGTGTAGCTATATCTAGCTTGAAAAACATATGAATAAACAAATTGGGCAGTCCCCCAAAACAAAGACTCCAAGCACTATGTTCTAATCAGTTCCTATTACCAATAACACTCAAGACTGATTTCAGGTATTTTTCTTCTTTAGACCACGCTGCTGGGAGAACTTCTTTCCCTGTCAGTTCTCTCAGTATTTCTCATTTAAAATTGGTCACCTGCATTGCAAATTCATCTGCTCATTTAAGCAAGGGACTGAAGAACATGGGCTTTGTCTTATACTGACATATCAAGATTAACAAAGTACAAAAGGCACTGCCTTACAAGAAGTACTCAATAAATGTTTTTTTAATTAAATTCTGATTCTATTTAATTAGTGTCTGATAATCTAGAATAAGTAATTTTCAAGTACAGAATCTCACTACCTAAATCAGCTCAATCAAAATAAATGCACTGATAAGACTTCTATTGTTTGTTGCTTCCTTTCCTAATTCCACCCTTGCTTCAAGTCTCATCCCCAAGTCCAGGGAATATTCCACCTCATTGTTTTCATGACTGCTTAGGAGTAGAGACCTTTTCTCCTTTCTTTTTCCAAGATCTATCTTTGTGGTCAGATCAGGCTGTGCTGCTGGAGGTCCAAACGTTAATTCATGGAGATTTCCCTGGGTGAGGTGACTTTCTCTTTCTTCCAAGACTTTTTTATCTAGCTAAAGGTGTTCTTTATGACAGTCTTTCTTCCATTTCCAACTGCTCTCTAACAGATTTCCTACTACTAGAGTATCTAATCTTTTTCTTCATCATGATAATATATTATATTAATAGCTAATATGTGTCAATTGCTTACTCTACATCAGGTCTGATTTTAAATTATTTGTGTACATGATATTTTTTCATCCTCCAGAGAAGTCCTTTGAGGCAGATACTATATTAGTTCTATTTTATAGATGAGAAAACATCAACTTACAATAACATATTCAAGGCTTACACAAACAGTGAAGATTACTATCAAACCATCCATATCAACAAGTTCACATTTCCCAGCAGCATTTTCTCTCTAAATATCTATACCTTACATAGTACACATCATAATTGACAAAAACGACAGCTTCTCCATTCATTCTACATATCTTATCCTGAAGGGTTCTCTCACTAAGGCACAAGATGCCTGATTCAGCATTATTTTCTCCCTGCAATATTTGTAGTGACTATTCAATTTGCTTCTTCAGCCCAAAGGAGGAAGGGGTTAGAGACAAATATTTGCCTTAAACTGCAAAAGCTCTAGGAAGGGATCTTACCTTTCAAAGAAGAATGGAAAATATTTAAGAGGAAAAGGATTCTCTCTCATTGATGGTAGCATTAAGTGATCTTTAATCCAGCAAAAAAACACATTAATTAGGCTGGCAATAAATGTACTAAAATGTAAGTAGTTCTCTCTTTCATTAAATAACTATTAATATTATGCCACTTGCATCACTGAGACATTATAAGAACCAATGAGATTACATACGGTAAAATGCTGTTCAAATTTCAGAATATTCATGTAAGTGTTCGTAAGTTATTAATATTCTATGACTATACAAGTAACTCTTCCAATTATAATCTTCTGAAATTAATATATTTTCCTTTCTAGGACTCTTCTAGAATCCTAACACTGGTCTGGGCCCTCTGTTTTGCATTACTCCCTAATTTAGAGTGTCCTCCAAAATCACTGCAGATGGTGACTGCAGCCATGAAATTAAAACACGCTTATTCCTTGGAAGAAAAGTTATGACCAATCTAGATAGCATATTCAAAAGCAGAGACATTACTTTGCCGACTAAGGTCCATCTAGTCAAGGCTACGGTTTTTCCAGTAGTCATGTATGGATGTGAGAGTTGGACTGTGAAGAAGGCTGAGCACCGAAGAATTGACGCTTTTGAACTGTGGTGTTGGAGAAGACTCTTGAGAGTCCCTTGGACTGCAAGGAGATCCAACCAGTCCATTCTGAAGGAGATCAGCCCTGGGATTTCTTTGGAAGGAATGATGCTAAAGCTGAAGCTCCAGTCCTTTGGCCACATCATGCGAAGAGTAGACTCATTGGAAAAGACTTTGAAGCTGGGAGGGATTGGGGGCAGGAGGAGAAGGGGATGACAGAGGATGAGATGGCTGGATGGCATCACGGACTCAATGGATGTGAGTCTGAGTGAACTCCGGGAGTTGGTGATGGACAGGGAGGCCTAGTGTGCTGCGATTCACGGGGTCGCAAAGAGTTGGACACGACTGAGTGACTGAATTGAACTGAAAGTCAGCACTTATTTACCAAATCTTTCTACAATCACTTAATGAATACAAATACAAGCACATATGACACAAACTCAAACTACAAATCATATCCTTGAGATAGCACATCACACATTCAGACCATAAGCATACAATTTACCAGCACTGTATAAAAATTCCAATTTCTTCACATCCTTGCCAACATTTATTTTCTATTTAAAAATGGCCCATTTTAGTGAATGTGAAGTAGCATTTCATTAGGGTTTTTATTTGCATTTCCCAACTGACTAATGATATTGAGCATATTTTAATATGCTTGTTTTTCTGTTTTTGTGGGGTTTTTTTTCTTTTTTTTTTCTTTCTTTTTTTTTTTTTTTGGTTCCTTCCAGTAGACCAACCTAATAAATAACTGGGCAGTTTTGTGATTTCAAGATACAACATCTTAAAAAAATTATTTTCAACCTGTCCTTCCCATACTCTTTTCTTTTACATTAGGTTCTATTTTCTCAGCTGAAATGATAAGGTCAGACAATCTAGAACTTCCTTAAGTCCCTTGACTTTCTTTAATATATTCCTAGAAAGAGGCTATCCAGAAGCAAAGAAGTAGCTTGAAGTGGTCAAGACACCAGAGATACAAAAAACATAAAGAGATTTGGTAGGGAAGAAGAGTAGGAATAGGGAGAATCATACAGACAATGAACTAAGACAAATGTAGAAGACTGCAGCTGTTCCAACCTGTATCTTTTAAGCTGCTGTACAGCTTTACTGAGTCATAATCAATATACAATAAACATATATTTAAACTATTAATTTGATAAATTTTAATATAGCTATCAGTTCAGTTCAGTTCAGTCGCTCAGTCGTGTCCGACTCTTTGTGACCCCATGAATCGCAGCACGCCAGGCCTCCCTGTCCATCATCATCTTCCGGAGTTCACTCAGACTCATGTCCATCGAGTCCGTGATGCCATCCAGCCATCTCATCCTCTGTCATCCCCTTCTCCTCCTGCCCCCAATCCCTCCCAGCATCAGAGTCTTTTCCAATGAGTCTACTCTTCGCATGAGGTGGCCAAAGGACTGGAGCTTCAGCTTTAGCATCATTCCTTCCAAAGAAATCTCAGGGCTGATCTCCTTCAGAATGGACTGGTTGGATCTCCTTGCAGTCCAAGGGACTCTCAAGAGTCTTCTCCAACACCACAGTTCAAAAGCATCAATTCTTCGGTGCTCAGCTTTCTTCACAGTCCAACTCTCACATCCATACATGACTACTGGAAAAATCATAGCCTTGACTAGATGGACCTTAGTCAGCAAAGTAATGTCTCTGCTTTTGAATATACTAAGTTGGTCATAACTTTTCTTCCAAGGAGTAAGTCTCTTTTAATTTCATGGCTGCAGTCACCATCTACAGTGATTTTGAAGCCCAAAAAAATGAAGTCTGACACTCTTTCCACTGTTTCCCCATCTATTTCCCATGAAGTGATGGGACCAGATGCCATGATCTTTGTTTTCTGAATGTTGAGCTTTAAGCCAAATTTTTTGCTCTCCTCTTTCACTTTCATCAAGAGGCTTTTGGGTTCCTCTTCACTTTCTACCATAAGGGTGGTGTCATCTGCATATCTGAGGTTATTGTTATTTCTCCCGGCAATCTTGATTCCAGCTTGTGTTTCTTCCAGTCCAGCGTTTCTCATGATGTACTCTGCATATAAGTTAAATAAGCAAGGTGACAATATACAGCCTTGACGTACTCCTTTTCCTCTTTGGAACCAGTCTGTTGTTCCATGTCCAGTTCTAACTTTTGCTTCCTGACCTGCATTTAGATTTCTCAAGAGGCAGGTCAGGTGGTCTGGTATTCCCATCTCTTTAAGAATTGTCCACAGTTTATTGTGATCCACACAGTCAAAGGTTTTGGCATAGTCAATAAAGCAGAAATAGATGTTTTTCTGAAACTCTCTTGCTTTTTCCGTGACCCAGCAGATGTTGGCAATTTGATCTCTGGTTCCTCTGCCTTTTCTAAAACCAGCTTGAACATCAGGGAGTTCAGGTTCACGTATTGCTGAAGCCTGGCTTGGAGAATTTTGGGCATTACTTTACTAGCGTGTGAGATGAGTGCAGTTGTGTGGTAGTTTGAGCATTCTTTGGCATTGCCTTTCTTTGGGATTAGAATGAAAACTGGCCTTTTCCAGTCCTGTGGCCACTGCTGAGTTTTCCAAGTTTGCTGGCATATTGAGTGCAGCACTTTCACAGCATCATCTTTCAGGATTTGAAATAGCTCAACTGGAATTCCATCATCTCCACTAGCTTTGTTCGTAGTGATGCTTTCTAAGGCCCACTTGACTTCACATTCCAAGATGCCTGGCTCTAGATTAGTGATCACATCATCATGATTATCTGGGTCAGGAAGATTTTTTTTGTACAGTTCTTTCGTGTATTCTTGCCACCTCTTCTTAATATCTTCTGCTTCTGTTAGGTCCATACCAGTTCTGTCCTTTATCAAGCTCATCTTTGCATGAAATGTTCCCTTGGTATCTCTAATTTTCTTGAAGAGATCTCTAGTTTTTCCCATTCTGTTGTTTTCCTCTATTTCTTTGCATTGATGGCTAAAGAAGGCTTTCTTATCTCTTCTTGCTATTCTTTGGAACTCTGCATTCAGATGCTTATATTTTTCCTTTTCTCCTTTGCTTTTCACCTCTCTTCTTTTCACAGCTATTTGTAAGGCCCCCCCAGACAGCCATTTTGCTTTTTTGCATTTCTTTTCCATGGGGATGGTCTTGATCCCTGTCTCCTGTACAATGTCATGAACCTCATTCCATAGTTCATTCCCCATCCTGAATCCCCCTCCCTCCTCCATCCCCATACATCCCTCTGGGTCATCCCAGTGCACCAGCCCCAAGCGTCCAGTATCATGCATCAAACCTGGACTGGCGATTCATTTCATATATGATATTATACATGTTTCAATGCCATTCTCCCAAATCATCCCACTCTTTCCCTCTCCCACAGAGTAAGACGTTTCCAAGAAATGAATTATTTTCATTAGTTTCAGAAGATCTTTATTTCATCTTTCTCTAAAGGATATTTTCACCTAATAGAGAGTGTGGAGTTGAGAGTTGTTTTCTTTCAAAATTTTAAAAATGTTGTTCCACTTCTTTCTGGCCCTCACTGTTTCTGGTGAGAAACCTGTACTTATTCGAACTGTTTAATTAAGTTCAGTTCAGTTGAGTTCAGTTGCTCAGTAGTATCCAACTCTTTGTAACCCCATGGACTGCAGCACACCAGGCCTCCCTGTTCATCACCAGCTCCTGGAGCTTACTCAAACTCATGTCCATCGAGTTGGTGATGCCATCCAATCAACTCATCCTCTGTCACCTGCTTCTCTTCCCACCTTCAATCTTTCCCAGCATCACGGTCTTTTCTAATGAGTCAGTTCTTTGCATCAGGTAGCCAAAGTATTGGAGTTTCAGCTTCAGCATCAGTCCTTCCAATGAATATTCAGGACTGATTTCCTTTAGGATGGACTGGTTGGATCTCCTTGCAGTCCAAGGGACTCTCAAGAGTCTTTTCCAACACCACAGTTCAAAAGCATCAACTCTTTAGTGTTCAGCTTTCTTTCTAGTCCAACTCTCACATCCATACATGACTACTGGAAAAACCACAGTTGCCTGAGATATACCAATATTGAAATTAGGCTAGTAAAAATCCCTAAAATGGCCCCTTGGTGTTCAAGTGAAAGGAAGAGTCAATTAATGTGGCAAACTTCATTGTTTTATTTTTAAGAAATTGTCTCAGCCATCCCAACCCTCAGCAATCACCACCCTGATCAGTCAGCAGCTGTCAACACCAAGGCAAGACCCTTCACTAGGAAAAAGATTAAGACTTGCTGAAGGCTTAGATGATGATTAGCAATTTTTGTTAACAATGAAGTATTTTTAAGTTAAAGTATGTACATTTTTTAGACATAATGCTATTATATAAGACTACAGTATAATGTAAACATAACTCTTATTTGCATAGGGAAGGCAAAAATTCATGTGACTTGCTTTATTGCAGTGGTCTGAAACCAAATCTGCAATATCTCTGAGGTATGTGTCTTAACATTCTAATAAATGTGAAGTGGTATCTCATTGTGCTAATTTACACTTCCCTAATAACTAATGATATTGTGCATCTTTTCATGTGCTTATTAGCCATTTGTATTTGGTTAAGTGTCCATTCAGATTCTTAGTGGGGTTTTTTTCAGCCTCATCCCACTGAAATTATTCCTGCTGAGATAGGCTGTTTTCAGTCCTCCTCTTTCTTGGTGAATCCACTGTCTGACACCCTGCTCCTTCTTCTGGACAGTCTCATTCCTCCCTTGAACCTGTTACACTACCCTCTCCTGGATTGCATCTTAATTTTCTGAGGATTCTTTCTCAGGCTTTTCTTCTTCCACTCATCTATACTTGAAACACAGCCAGGTTCCATCCTAAAGGATTTATTTTTGTTTGTCTTGCTACTGTTTAAGCCCGTCACTTTGTTACCTCCACACTACCCTAAGTGGTTTCACTTAGAAGCTCCTACCCATATGATGCTAATCCCAAACCTTTCTCTCTAGCCCATATTTTGCACCTACATTTCACTCCACTTGTATTTTAATTGAATCGTTCATCTTACTATTGAGTTGTGAGAGTTCTTTATATATTCTGGGTTGTTGTTGTTCAGTTGCTCAGTTGTGTCCGACTGTTTGGACCATGGACTGCAATATGCCAGGCTTTCCTGACCTTCACCATCTTCCAGAGCTTGCTCAAACTGATCACCATTGAGTTGGTGATGCCATCCAACCATCTCATCCTCTGTCATCCCCTTCTCTTCCTGCCTTCAATCTTTCCCAGCATCAGGGTCTCTTCCAATGAGTCAGTTCTTCCCTTCACATGGCCAAAGTATTGGAGCTTCTGCTTCAACATCAGTCCTTCCAATGAATATTCAAGTTGATTTCCTTTAGGACTGACTAGTTGGATCTCCTTCCAGTCCAAGGGACTCTCGGGAGTCTTCTCCAACACCACAGTTCAAAAGCATCGATTTTTCAGCACTCAGCCTTCTTTATGGTCCAACTCTCACGTTCATACATGACTACTAGAAAAACCATAGCTTTGACTATACGGGCGGCAAAGTAATGTGCCTGCATTTTAATATACTGTCTAGGTTGGTCATAGCTTTTCTTCCAAGGAGCAAGCATCTTTCAATTTCATGCTGCAGTCACCATCTGCAGTGATTTTGGAGCCCAAGAAAACAAAGCCTGGCACTGTTTCCATTGTTTCCCCATCTATTTGCCATGAACTGATGGGACCAGATGCCATGATCTTCGTTTTCTGAATGCTGAGTTTTAAGCCAGCTTTTTCACTCTCCTCTTTCACTTTTATCAAAAGGCTCTTTAGCTTCTCTTTAATTTCTTCCATTAGGGTGATGTCATCTGCATATCTGAGGTTCTTGATATTTCTCTTGGCAATCTTGATTCCAGTTTGTGCTTCATCCAGCCCAGCATTTCACATGATGTACTCTGCATATACCTATATTCTGGATACGAATCCTTTATCATATAAGTGATTCGTGAAAAATACCTTCTCCTAGTCTGTGACTTATTTTCCAAAAAATTTTTTTAAACATGTCCTTCGAAGAGTAAAAGTTTTTATGATGAAATCCTGCTAATCAATTTTTTTTTTCATTTTTGGTCATTTATCTGAGTATGTCTTTATTTACCTTCACATTTATAGTATAGTTTTGCTGGATATGTAATCTTTGGTTGACAGTTTTGCCTCTCACACTTTATGTGCTTCCACTGCATTGTCTGTTGCAGAGAATAATCAATTCTGACTCCATGTTAGAACTGTTTCTTAACTTCTTTTTTGTTGTTTTTCTTATTGCAATTATACATAATGTCCTATCTCAGAGGACCCTGCCCCTCTGCCTGACTGTTAAAGTGCCTTTGTTTAGCTCACAGGGAGATAATCTGACCTGTGAAAAGAAGAGTTTAACATATCACTTCCCGGAGGCAGACCATTCTCAGAGATGCTTTGTAAGACTGAAGGCTCTTTGACTTTACTTCCCCACTGCCTCTCCTCTCTATTCTGCTTTTTGACTTTAGTTCCTCATTGCTCTGACTCTATAAAAGAATCTGGCATCTATACCTCAACAATATGGTTACTTTGAGACATTAGTTTACCATCTTCATCAGTCAGCTTTCCAAATGAAGTAATATTCCTGGCCTCAACACTTTGTCTCCCAGATTCATTGGCCTGTCATATGGCAAGCAGAATGAGCTAGGACTTGGTACCATGTCCTCGACTGTTACTGATTAGAGTCACCTTTGATGCTAATTTTTTCTTCTTTATAAAATGGATAGTTTTTTCCTTGAGACTTTAAATTTTTTCTCTGTGTCTTTGGCTTTCAGTATTTGACTATGATGTGTCTAACTTTCTATCTCTCTGCAGTTATCCTTCTTGGGTCTTCTTGTGCTTTTTTATATTTACTTGAATGAATTTCATCATTTGAGAACCCTTTTCAACTACTGTTTATTTTTCTGTGCCTTTCCTCTTTTCTCTCCTCTGAGATTTACTTTATAGTCTATTGATATAATTGATGTTGTCTTAAAGGTCTCTGAGACTTCACTAACCTTTCTTCCATTTTTTTTCCTCTCTTCTTCATTTCTGCAAGATATTTTAAATGTGTCAATTGAGTGAATTATTATATTAGCCCATGAATATCTTTCTGTTTCATTTATATATGAATGACAGGTTGGCTTAGTATAAAAATATGTGATCACAGTGTTGACTAAAACTTTAGAGTTGCGAGTTGAGTTTTATTTGGGGGAAAATGAGGACTGCAGCCAGGGAGGCAGCACCTCAGATAACTCTGAGACACTGCTCCAAAGAGGTGGTAGGGGAAGGTCAATATTTAAGGTTTGGGTGAAGGGGGAGTTCAATACCATTAAGCATTCATTTTCTGCTAGTCACTAGGATCTGATGTCACCATGAAGGGATTTATTGCTTTCCGAGATATGAAGAGATGCAAAGACTGAGATTATAAAATCTGTTCCTAAAACATCTATCAAAAGACCTGTCCCACAAGACTTCCTGGAGCACCGAGTGCCTTACTCTACCCTGAACTCCCTCAGGGAGTGTTGAAGGTCAACAGCTTTGCTGGAGCTGTGAAGAGATACCCCATGTCCAAGGTAAGAGAAACCCAAGTAAGACGGTAGGTGTTGCAAGAGGGCATTAGAGGGCAGACACACTGAAACCATAATCACAGAAAACTAGTAAATCTGATCACACAGATCACAGCCTTGTCTAACTCAATGAAACTAAGACATGCCATGTGGGGCCACCCAAGATGGGAGGGTCATGGTGGAGAGGTTTGACAGAATGTGGTCCACTGGAGAAGGGAATGGCAAACCACTTCAGTATTCTTGCCTTGAGAACCCCATGAACAGTATGAAAAGGCAAAATGATAGGATACTGAAAGAGGAACTCCCCGGGTCAGTAGGTGCCCAATATGCTACTGGAGATCAGTGGAGAAATAAATCCAGAAAGAATGAAGGGATGGAACAAAAGAAAAAACAACACCCAGTTCTGGATGTGACTGGTGATAGAAGCAAGGTCTGATGCTGTAAAGAGCAAAATTGCATAGGAACCTGGAATGTCGGGTCCATGAATCAAGGCAAATTGGAAGTGGTCAAACAGGAGATGGCAAGAGTGAACATCAACATTCTAGGAATCAGCAAACTAAAATGGACTGGAATGGGTGAATTTAACTCAGATGACAATTATATCTACTACTGTGGGCAGGAGTCCCTTAGAAGAAATAGAGTAGCCATCATGGTCAACAAAAGACTCCAAAATGCAGTACTTGGATGCAGTCTCAAAAACAACAGAATGATCTGTTTGTTTCCAAGGCAAACCATTCAATATCATGGTAATCCAAGCCTATGCCCCAACCAGTACCACTGAAGAAGCTGAAGCTGAACGGTTCTATGAAGACCTACAAGAGCTTTTAGAACGAACACCCAAAAAAGATGTCCTTTTCAATACAGGGGACTGGAATGCAAAAGTAGGAAGTCAAGAACACCTGGAGTAACAGGTAAATTTGGCCTTGGAATACGGAATGAAGCAGGGCAAAGGCTAATAGACTTTGCCAAGAGAACGCACTGGTCATAGCAAACACCCTCTTCCAACAACACGAACGAAGACTCTACACATGGACATCACCAGATGGTCAACACTGAAATCAGACTGATTATATTCTTTGCAGTCAAAGATGTAGAAACTCTATACAGTCAGCAAAAACAAAACTGGGAGCTTGCTGTGGCTCAGATCATGAACTCCTCATTGCCAAATTCAGACTTAAATTGAAGAAAGTAGGGAAAACCACTAGACCATTCAGGTATGACATAAGTCAAATCCCTTATGATTATACAGTGGAAGTGAGAAATAGATTTAAGAGACTAGATCTGATAGAGCGCCTGATGAACTATGGACAGAGGTTCATGACATTGTACAGGAGACAGGAATCAAGACCATCCCCACGGAAAAGAAATGCAAAAAAGCAAAAGGGCTGTCTGAGGAGGCCTTACAAATAGCTGTGAAAAGAAGAGAAGCGAAAAGCAAAGGAGAAAAGGAAAGATAAAAGCATCTGAATGCAGAGTTCCAAAGAATAGTAGGAGAGATAAGAAAGCCTTCCTCAGCGATCAATGCAAAGAAATAGAGGAAAAGAACAGAATGGGAAAGACTAGAGATCTCTTCAAGAAAACTAGAGATACCAAGGAACATTTCATTTAAAGATGGCCTCAATAAAGGACAGAACTGGTATGGACCTAAAAGAAGCAGAAGATATTAAAAAGAGGTGGCAAGAATACACAGAAGAACTGTACAAAAAAAAGAGCTTCATGACCCAGATAATCACAATGGTGTGATCACTCACCTAGAGCCAGACATCCTGGAATGTGAAGTCAAGTGGGCCTTAGAAAGCATCACTACGAACAAAGCTAGTGGAGGTGATGGAATTCCAGTTGAGCTATTTCAAATCCTGAAAGATGATGCTGTGAAAGTGCTACACTCAATATGCCAGCAAATTTGGAAAACTCAGCAGTGGCCACAGGACTGGAAAAGGCCAGTTTTCATTCCAATCCCAAAGAAAGGCAATGCCAAAGAATGCTCAAACTGCCGCACAACTGCACTCATCTCACACGCTAGTAAAGTGATGCCCCAAATTCTCCAAGCCAGGCTTCAGCAATACGTGAACCATGAACTTCCAGATGTTCAACTTGGTTTTAGAAAAGGCAGAGGAACCAGAGATCAAATTACCAACATTTGCTGAATCATGGAAAAAGCAAGAGAGTTCCAGAAAAACATCTATTTCTGCTTTATTGACTATGCCAAAGCCTTTGACTGTGTGGACCACAAAGAACTGTGGACAATTCTGAAAGAGATGGGAATACCAGACCACCTGACCTGCCTCTTGAGAAATCTAAATTCAGGTCAGGAAGCAACAGTTAGAACTGGACATGGAACAACAGACTGGTTCCAAATAGGAAAAGGAGTACATCAAGGCTGCATATTGTCACCCTCCTTATTTAACTTATATGCAGAGAACATCATGAGAAATGCTGGGCTGGAAGAAGCACAAGCGGGAATCAAGATTGTCAGAAGTATCAATCACCTCAGGTATGCAGATGACACCATCCTATGGCAGAAAGTGAAGAGGAAGTTAAAAGCCTCTTGATGAAAGTGAAAGAGGAGAGTGAAAAAGTTGGCTTAAAGCTCAACATTCAGAAAACGAAGATCATGGCATCTGGTCCCATCATTTCATGGCAGATAGATGGGGAAACAATGGAAACAGTGTCAGACTTTATTTTGGGGGGCTCCGAAATCACTGCAGATGGTGATTGCAGCCATGAAATTAAAACACGCTTACTCCTTGGAAGGAAAGTTATGACCAACCTAGATAGCATATTCAAAAACAGGGATATTACTTTGCCAAGAAAGGTCTGTCTAGTCAAGGCTATGGTTTTCCCGGTAGTCATGTATGGATGTGAGAGTTGGACTGTGAAGAAAGCTGAGCACCGAAGAATTGATGCTTTTGAACTGTGGTGGAGAAGACTCTTGAGAGTCCCTTGGACTGCAAGGAGATCCAACCAGTCCATCCTAAAGGGGATCAGTCTTGGGTGTTTATTGGAAGGACTGATGCTGAAGCTGAAACTCCAATACTTTGGCCACCTCATGCGAAGAGCTGACTCATTGGAAAAGACCCTGATGCTGGGAGGGATTGGGGGCAGGAGGAGAAGGGGACGACAGAGGATGAGATGGCTGGATGGCATCACCGCCTCAATGGACATGGTTTGAGTGAACTCCAGGAGTTGGTGATGGACAGGGAGGCCTGGAGTGCTTCAACTCATGGGGTCGCAAAGAGTTGGACACCACTGAGCGACTGAACTAACTAACTAAAGACCTGTCCCACCAGAATGCCTGGAGCACAGAGTGCCTTACTCTACCCTGATCTCCTTCAAGGAGTGTTGAAGTTCAACAGCTGCAAGAGTGCAGGGTTTAGTCTCTGCAGAGGCAGATGGCAAATGCCCTTGTTCAATCATTGGCAACGATCTTGGCAAGTGCCAATTAGTAGTTGACAACAGTCATTTCCTCTTAAATTTTGTAATGTGTTGTTGTCTTGCATTTCATGTTGTAGAGAAGAAATATGAATTTTGTTGCTTTATATAATTTTTTATTCTTGAGTTATTTTAGGGATTTTTCTTTATTGTCTTAATTTCAAATAGAATACATGTAGGTATAAGCATTTTAAAGTTAATTTGGTCTAAAATTGAGATAAATTTAATCAGAAAGACATGAAAGGGCTGGTACACTGGGATGACCCAGAGGGATGGTACGGGGAGGGAGGTGGGAGGGGGTTTCAGGATTAGGAACACGTGTACACCTGTGGTGGATTCATGTTGATGTATGGCAAAACCAATACAATATTGTAAAGTAAAAAAAGAATAATAATAATAATAAATAAATAAATTTAAAAAGCAAAGTTTTATTGATGTTCATAAGGCTAGATTTGAATAAAATAAAAGCAAACCATATTTTTGAAGAGGAAACCTAAATGTTATTTCTTCCTAAATCTATGTATTTCATCTTTCATCATATTAGGTGACACATAATATATGTTTGTCCTACTGTTAATAATACAATTATAATCTGAATCCCAAGAGGATTTTAGGGGATGAGATTTGACTTGTTTATTCTAAAGCTTGTTTACAATAAAGATATGAGAGTATCTGAGAAACTATAATGGTAAAATTTTTATTTATTTTTTTTAACTTCATTGTGGTTTTTTTTTTTTTAATTTATTAACATCAAGAAAGGTAGCTTAGAGGAATGAGTCTAGAAAACAGATAAATATATACAGAAATTTAATGTATCAAAAAGATTGTGACACTTTAGATCAATGAGGAAAGCTCGATTCAATAAGCTGAAGCTCCAGTATTTTGGTCATCTGATGTTAACAGATGACTCATTGGAAAAGTCCCTGATGCTCTCAAAGATTGAGGGCAGGAGGAGAAGAGGGCGTCACAGGATGAAATGGCTGGATGGCATCACAGATGCAATGAACATGAACTTGGGCAAACTCCAGGAAATGGTGAGGGACAGGGAGGCCTGGTGTGCTCCAGTCCATGGGGTCACAAAGAGTTGGACACGACTGGGGGACTGAACAACAACAACTTAATATTGGACAATGCAACTTTAAGAACAGAAATTTAGGCTTAATTTTATGCTTCATGTAATGTACAAAAATAAATTCTGGATGAAACTCTAAATATAACTCCTTTTCTAACTATAGAAATGTTACAAAAATGTGGCAGAATATTTTCACAATTTGAGGTATATCTAGATAAGTCATCAAAGTTATTGCTAATAAAGGAAATAGATTTCACATCAGAATACTTGTTTTACAAAATAATACATAAAGTAAAAATGTGAACAACAGATTGAAGAAAATGGATGTGAAATAAAGAAGGCAAAAAAGCTGATAAACTTCTGTGAAAATGGACACTGCTTGTAGGAATGTACATTGGTATAAAATTTAAGAGGCACATTCTTAGCAATCCTAAATCCAGGACCTGTCTTATAGAAATAAGTCCATGAGTATTTTACTATACGTTTTCTTTGTAGCATAGTTTAAAATAGAAAATTACTATTATATGCACATTAATAGAATGATTAATCTGGTACATCTGTTCAATTGAAATATATACAGCTATTAAAGGAACACAGTAGAACTATATGAGCTGATACAGAGGGTGCCTGTGATATATACTTAAATGAAAAATGCAATCTGATGAGCATCTGTATAGCATGATCTTATTTTTGCAAGGAGAAAAGTATATGTGTGAAAGTATATGTGTACATATATACATAGAATAGAAAAATATTATGAAAGAAAACATATCGTTTTATGGTTCAGTTCAGTTCAGTCACTCAGTCAGGTCTGACTCTTTGTGACTCCATGAGTCGCAGCATGTCAAGCCTCCCTGTCCATCACCAACTCCCAGAGTTTACCCAAACTCATGTCCATCGAGTCGGTGATGCCATCCAGCCATCTCATCCTCTGTCATCCCCTTCTCCTCCTGCCCCCAATCCCTCCCAGCATCAGGGTCTTTTCCAACAAGTCAGCTCTTCGCATGAGGTAGCCAAAGTACTGGAGTTTCACCTTAGGCATCAGTCCTTCCAATGGACACACAGGACTGACCCCCCTTAGGATGGACTGGTTGGATCTCCTTGCAGTCCAAGGGACTCTCAAGAGTCTTCTCCATCATAGTTCAAAAGCATCAATTCTTCAGCGGTCAGCTTTCTTCACAGTCCAACTCTCACATCCATAATGACCACTGGAAAAACCATAGCTTTGACTAGACGGACCTTTCTTGGCAAAGTAATATCTCTGCTTTTGAATATGCTATCTAGGTTGGTCATAACTTTCCTTCCAAGGAGTAAGCGTCTTTTAATTTCATGGCTGCAATCACCATCTGCAGTGATTTCGGAGCCCAAAAAGATGAAGTCTGACACTGTTTCCACTGTTTCCCCATCTATTTTCCATGAAGTGATGGGACCAGATGCCATGATTTTTGTTTTCTGAATGTTGAGCTTTAAGCCAAATTTTTCACTTTCCTCTTTCACTTTCCTCAAGAGGCTTTTTAGTTCCTCTTCACTTTCTGCCATAAGGGTGGTGTCATTTGCATATCTGAGGTGACTGAGATTTCTCCCAGTAATCTTGATTCCAGCTTGTGCTTTCCAGACCAGCATTTCTCATGATGTACTCTGCATATAAGTTAAATAAGCAGGGTGACAATATGCAGCCTTGACGTACTTCTTTTCCTGCTTGGAACCAGTCTGTTGTTCCATGTCCAGTTCTAACTGTTGCTTCCTGACGTGCATAGAGGTTTCTCAAGAGGCAGGTCAGGTGGTCTGGTATTCCCATCTCTTGAAGAATTTTCCACAGTTTACTGTGATCCACATAGTCAAAGGCTTTGGCATAGTCAATAAAGCAGAAATAGATGTTTTTCTGGAACTCTCTTGCTTATGTTTAATGATAATTGAAGCTAGTATATAAGTTTTAAGGGATAGAGGTAGACATTTACACTTCAAAATCACTTTGAAGAGTAATTAAGGAGAAGTATATTCTAGAATATAATTACAGTGTAAAAGTAAAGCCCTGACGCTTTAGCTATTTTAGTTTGGCTAGATCAGAAATAAGTCATTTGATTCAAAGAGCCAACTTTCTTCCTTTTCTTTTTTCCTTCCACTATAAGTATTTACTTTCCTTTTCTACTGCTTGATTCCAAGATTCCCAGAGTCCATTTCCACTGAACTTGTTCCATTTCTCTGTGCTGCTGTCCCTAGCTTGAACAACCTATAACCCATAGCAATATGATGATCTTGATGATCTCACTAAACCTCTACTTGGAAAGGCCAAAGGAGAATCATGGCCCAGAGGACCTGCTGCTTCATAGAGGAAATGGGAAATATATATTTACTGTTTTTCATTTTGTAGATTTTACATGCACTATCTAATTTGATTATCCCAGTAGTCCTGTGAGTTCGAAAAAGCAAGTGTTCCTATTCTAATAGAGGCTTGACATGGTATGTTACTTACTTGAGACAGCAGGTAAGGGAGTGAAACATAGATCTAGAGATTTACTCTATTTTTTCATTGCTGTCGTTCAGTCTCTCAGTCATGTCCAACTCTTTGCAACCCCATGAACTGCAGCACACCAGGCTTCTCTGTCCTTCACCATCTCCCAGAGTTAGCTCAAACTCATGTCCATTGAATTGGTGATGCCATCCAACTATCTCATCCTCTGTCATCACCTTCTCCAAGTGCCCTCAATCTTTCCCAGCATCAAGGTCTTTTCCAATGAGTTGACTCTTCGCATCTTGTGGCCAAAGTATTTGAGCTTCAGCTTCAGCATCAGTCCTTCCAGTAAATATTCTGGGTTGATTTCCTTTAGGACTGATGAGTTAGATCTCCTTGCTGTCCAAAGACTCTCTTCTCCAGCACCACAATTCAAAAGCATCAGCACTTCAGTGCTCAGTCTTCTTCATGGTCCAACTCTCACATCCATAAACAACTACTGGAAAAACCACAGCTTTGACTAGATAGACCTTTGTCTGCACAGCGATGCCTCTGCTTTTTAACATGCTGTCTAGGATTGCCATAGATTTTCTTCCAAGGAGCAAGCATCTTTTAATTTCAAGGCTGCAGTCACCAGTTGCAGTGATTTTGGAACCCAAGAAAATAAAGTCTGTCACTGTTTCTATTGCCTCCCCATCCATTTGCCATGAAGTGATGGGACTGGATGCCATGATCTTTGTTTTTTGAATGTTGAGTTTTAAGCCAACTTTTTCACTCTCTTCTTTCACTTTCATCAAGAGACTCTTTAGTTCCTCTTTGCTTTCTGCCGTAAGGATGGTGTCATCTGCATATCTGAGGTTATTAATGTTTCTCCCAGAAATCTTGATTCCAGCTTGAGCTTCATCCAGCTTGGCATTTTGCATGATGTACTCTGCATATACATTAAATAAGCAGTGTGTCCATATATAGCCTTGATGTACTCCTTTCCCAATTTGGAACCAGTCTGTTGTTCCATGTCTATTTCTAACTGTTGCTTCTTGACCTGCATGCAGGTTTCTCAGGAGGCAGGTCAGGTGGTCTGATATTCCCATGTCTTTAAGAATTTTCCACAGTTTGTTGTGAGCCACACAGTCAAAGGCTTTAGCATAGTCAACGAAGCAGAAGCAGATGTTTTTCTGGCATTTTCTTGCTCTTTCTACATCAGTTGTGTTCTGTGTAATTGTTCCATGTCAATAAGTGTTCATCCAATATAAGATCTTTAAAAACTTTTAAAAAGCAGAGATAATGTATGTTAAAATAGGTAAATATGAATTTGAAATAAATGGGAAAGGGAGTATGTGGGTATCCTGAGATACTTCAATGGAATCCTTAGGGTTCCATGGTATTCACTTTGAAGATTGATTTTTAATGACTAAATCATGGTATATTTTCTGCTTTTGTAGACCCAAAGTTTCTTATATGCTGAATTTTTTCTTTCCATGTTATTTTTTAAGTAGTGGATGAATATAAGGGGGACCTCATGCTCTCAAGAAGTAATAGAACAGGTTAGAAGACATTTTCTAAAGATTGCCCTATGTGTAAGTATGTGTCTGCTAAATCTAGATCCAACAGCTGTTTCTCACTTTCTTATGATGTGCTCCAAACTTTCAGCAGTAACTATGAAAAACACCTTTAAAATGTCTTATTTATGATGTGGCAAGTGGAGATTAAGATTATCATGCTTATACTTCAGGCAGATATATGTGGTGTGATTGATGCAGACATTCAAACTTAGGCGAAAAGCCTAGGTTGATTCGTGCATATTTTGTGAATGTTGTGATTGCTCTCATACTTAATAAGGAATTAGAAATCCCAGAAACAAAAATCACTAATACCTTGCCATATTTGAACTTGTTGCATTCTCTACATAAGCTTAAAAAATACTGAGTCTATTCCTATTTCATTGCCAGTATGTTACATTTACCTTAGAGATGGACCTATTGACTTAACTACAAATTGTTTACCTTTGTATTTGAAGACTTCCACAGCCTTCCCCGTTTTGCCTTTCAAAAGTACCCTATAAATAATCCAAGTACTATCAAAACTGGTTGTTTTCTGGCCCATACAACTGATCTATATCTTTTTCTTTCCATGCTTACGTCTACTTAGAATTCCCTCCCATCTTTTCTCCATCTTAGCCTACAAAAATTCAAGCATTTTTCAAGTCCCAGCTGAAATTCTATCTCCTTACATTGTGTCCTCTTATTCTTGGAAGGAATTTGTCACAGAGAAGTTATAATATTGTGTTATGTATTATGGAAACTTGATTACTTTATAAACTCCTTAAAGTAGGGACTTTCTGAATTACTTCCTCATTTCTTTAGGGCAAGTATAAAATGTAAATTCTCAAAAGATACTGCATAAGATTATATGAAATAACTGTTGGAGTAGGAAAACTAAGACAACTGACATTAATCCCCTCACACAGATGGTTCTTTACATTTGAAAACCAGCTTTTGGCAACTTGATTTTTAGTGTCTGTATGTTTGCCTTTTATTTTGCATAAATGTATTTTTACTCGAGACATACTACGTTCATGTAATTGACATGCAGAGTTCAAAGAACTAGACTATTTAAGAAGTCTATATAGTGTATTAGTTTCTTTGGTAATTTTGATTTAGAACAAAGAAGGGAACTATTTGACTTACTATGTCTGTGCTCATCTTATAATTGAAGACTAAGTAATTGGAAGGCTAAGAGGTAAAAGATGAAGATTCTTCCAAGGGTTCTTGTCCTATTATGGGAAATTCCTTCTTGTTAAATACATTCTTTTTTTTTAATCTTCCCTAATTAACCAAAAACTAGCTTTCAAATGAAATAAGATAGATATTCTATGCATAACTTATTACCCCATTTCTGTATATTCAAGGGGGAAAATTGAAAGGTTAGCCTCAACTATATTAATTCTACAAATATTCATTCAATATAAATGTTTATCAAGCACCCAGAACAGTGTTTAACCCATACACCAATGACTAAGACAAAGTCCTTGCCCTCATAGAGCAATCATGTTGTGGGGACATTTTCCAAATTATTAATTCAACACTTTCTCATTGAAAGTCCATGCTCTCTTATCTTCCTATTCTTTCCAAATCTTTGGTGACTTCAGCTGCTACACTGGACTTAATTTACCTTCCTTTGTGACTTGACCTTATTTTTGCCATTATACTTCATTTCAGAACCCATGTTATCTGGATGCCCAACACCCTGGCCTCAGTTCAATGTCAGTCTTAATCTTCATTCTTAATCATTATTCTTCATGGTCAGAACCTGGAACTTGCTGTCAAAAGAGAGTGGGGACTTTGACTTTTCACCAAGAAGGAGTAACAGGAACTAGACTTACCTCCTCCTCTGAAATATCTGCAATACCAGGCAGAATATATGAAATAAAAGTTTTGAAGGCATAGCACATCAGGTAGCTCAGGACAGTGATCTCTGAGAAAAGGAAAAAATAATTGTACCAATTTACTGCTTGTAGAAAGTTTCCAGTTTTCAGTAGAAGGAACAGGAATCTTTCCTCCTTGGTTTCCCTGAAATGAGCAG
Source organism: Oryx dammah (assembly GCF_014754425.2). Taxonomy (NCBI): domain Eukaryota; kingdom Metazoa; phylum Chordata; class Mammalia; order Artiodactyla; family Bovidae; genus Oryx; species Oryx dammah. The sequence goes on from NW_024070198.1 coordinate 19,360,608, forward strand.
ATTAAACTGGGATTCCAGCAAAGGCAAGGTGACAAGAATTTACATCTGTACACAGAGAGAGTTTCAGGAGATATTCAGTGGGATATTTTCTGCTGATTACTGATATGTACATACATGTGTTATAATTGTCAGAAGCAAGGAATGTACACACAAAAGAAGCAGAATGAATAATATATGGGGTTTACACAGGTCTGGGAGTAGTTAATATTTTTACCAGCCATAGTCAAAAGCCTCATAATAAATGGGACACTGGATAAATTACTCATAAGGGATTCCCTCATTGGTGGAGTAAAATTGTTATTGGATCAAAGGTTACTCTGGTCCTGCTCAACAAAATTGAAAAGCAGACATCAAAGGAATCAATCTGGTTCAAAAAGGAGGAGCTCAGGAGAGTAACTGAATTATTTATGTGTTCGAAGGCTTATCACTGAGCTGGGTATTCATAAATCTGATCCTAATCACCATATTAAATCTATCAGAACCAAACCAAGAACTGGACCACTGTACTTGTCACAGGGGCTGGGGAGGCATACATGCAGAATATTTTTCAATAGCACTGTAAAGGCTTTGAAAACAGTACTCTCATTGAAACCATAACCCATGGAGGACTGGTTTGGATTTCTGGCGTGAACTCATCTCTGTTGAATTGACTACTAAAACAAAAATATCAATAATCTCCAGAGTACTGAACAAGACCAGGATATATTCAAAATTATGTGGCATAAAAATAACTCAGAAAATCTCAACTTGTATCAACAGATGCAAATGACAAGATGACACATATGTTGGAATTATCTGACAAAGACTCCAAGATAGCTATTATAATAATTCTCCAACAAATAAAGGTGGACACTCTTAAAATAAATGCAAATATAGACTGTCACAGTAAATAAATAAAAAATATAAAACAGAAGCAAATGGAAATTTTAGAACTGAAAATACAGTAAATGAAATAAAAAAACTCACTGCAGAGGCTTAATAGCACAATGGAAATGACAGACGAAGTGTCAGTGACTATGAAAATAGATCAAGAGAAACTATCCAATCTGAACAAAAGATCAAAAAGACTGAATAACATTTTAAAAGATTCTCAAGGATCTGAGGGTCAGTACCAAATGTTTAACATCTGTGTCATCAGAGTCTCAGAGGGAGAGCAGAGAAGTGCAGTGCAGAAAGAATATGTAAAGAAATAATGCCTGAAACTTACCACACTTGATGAAAGATGTAATCCTGCAGATTCAAGAAGTTCAGAGAACTCCAAACAGTATAAACATAAAGAAATTTACATTGCACACATCATAATCAATCTGCTGGAAACTTAAAGAAAGAAAAAATCTTCAAAGCAGCCAGGGAAAAATGATGTATTATTTATAGGAGAACTACAATTTGAATAGAATTGCCAGAACTTACATAGAACTGGGAAAACAGACTCTTGGAGGGCACAAATGGAACGTTGTGCACACCAGGACCCAGGAGAAAGGAGCAGTGACCCCACAAGAGACTGAGCCAGACTTGCCCATGAGTATCCAGAAGTCTCTGGGGGAGGCGTGGGTCGACGGTGGCCTGCTGTAGGGTCGGGGGCACTGAGTGCCTGCATGGGACCTTTTGAAGGAGGTCGAGGTTATCTTCATTACCTCCACCAAGTTGTTTGGTCAAACAACAGGGAGGCAACACAGCCCCACCCATCAACAGAACATTGGATTAAAGATTTACTGAGTATGGCCCTGCCCATCAGAACAAGACCCAGTTTTCCCTCAGTCAGTCTCTCCCATCAGGAAGCTTCCATAAGCTTCTTATCCTTCTCCATCAGAGGGCAGACAAAATGAAAACCACAATCACAGAAAACTAACCAAACTGATTACATCGACCACAACCTTGTCTAACTCAATGAAACTATGAGCCAGGATGTGTAGGGCCACCCAAGATAGACAGGTCATGGTGGAGAGTTCTGACAAAACATGGTCCACTGGAGAAGGGAAAGGCAAACCACTTCAGTATTCTTGCCTTGAGAACCCCACGAAAAGCATGAGAAACCCAAGAAATAGTATGAAAAGGCAAAAAGATAGTATACTGGAAGATGAACTCCCCAGGTTGGTAGGTGCCCAATATACTATTGGAGATCAGCAGAGAAATAACTCCAGAAAGAATGAAGAGACTGAGCCAAAGCAAAAACAACACCCAGATGTGGATGTGACTGGTGATGGAAGTAAAGTTCAATGCTGGAAAGAGCAATATTGCATAGGAACCTATAAGTGTTAGTTCCATGAATCAAGGCAAATTGGAAGTGGTCAAACAGGAGATGGCAAGAATGAACATAGACATTTTAGGAATCAGTGAACTAAAATGGACAGGAATGGGTGAATTCAACTCAGATGACCATTATATCTACTGCTGTGGGCAAGAATCCCTTAGAAGAAATGGAGTAGCCATCATAGTCAACAAAAGTCTGAAATGCAGTACTTGGATGCAATCTCAAAAACGACAGAAAGATCGCTGTTTGTTTCCAAGGCAAGCCATTCAATATCACAGTAATCCAAGCCTATGCCCCAACCACTAATGCTGAGGAAGTTGAAGTTGAATGGTTCAATGAAGATCTACAAGATCTTTTAGAACTAACACCCAAAAAAGATATCCTTTTCATTATAGGGGACTGGAATGCAAAAGTAGGAAGTCAAAAGATACCTGGAGTAACAGGCAAATTTGACCTTGGAGTACAAAACAAAGCAGGTCGAAGGCTAACAGAGTTTTGCCAAGAGAATGCACTGGTCATAGCAAACACCATCTTCCAACAATGCAAGAGATGGACATCATGCAATGGTCAATACCAAAATCAGATTGATTATATTCTTTGCAGGCAAACACAAAGAAGCTCTATACAGTCAGCAAAAACAAGATCAGGACCTGACTGTGGCTCAGATCATGAACTCCGTATTGCCAAACTCAGACTTAAATTGAAGAAAGTAAGGAAAACAACTAGATCATTCGGGTATGACTTAAAATCAAATCCCTTATGATTATACAGTGGAAGTGACAAATAGGTTCAAGGGATTAGATCTGATAGACAGAATGCCCAAAGAACTATACATGGAAGTTGGTGACATTGTACAGGAGGCAGTGATCAAAATCATCCCCAAGAAAAAGAAATGCAAAAGGCCAAATGGTTGTCTGAGGAGGCCTTACAAATAGCCGGGGAAAACACAGAAGCTAAAGACAAAGGTCCGTCTGGTCAAGGCTATGGTTTTTCTAGTGGTCATGTATGGATGTGAGAGTTGGACTATAAAGAAAGCTGAGCGCCGAAGAATTGATGCTTTTGAACTGTGGTGTTGGAGAAGACTCTTGAGAGTCCCTTGGACTGCAAGGAGATCCAACCAGTTCATTCTAAAAGAGATCAGTCCTGGGTGTTTTTTGGAAGGACTGATGCTAAAGCTGAAACTCCAATACTTGGGCCACCTCATGTGACGAGTTAACTCATTGGAAAAGACTCTGATGCTGGGGAGGAATTGGGGGCAGGAGGAGAAGGGGATGACAGAGGATGAGATGGCTGGATGGCATCACCCGATGGACATGAGTTTGGGTGAACTCCAGGAGTTAGTGAGGGACAGGGAGGCCTGGCATGCTGCAATTCATGGGGTCACAAAGAGTCGGACACAACTGAGAGACTGAACTGAACTGAACTGAAAGTCAAAGGAGAAAAGGAAAAATATACCCATTTTAATGCAGAGTTCCAAAGAATAGCAAGGAGAGATAAAAAAGCCTTCCTCAGTGATCAGTAAAAATAAATAGAGGAAAATAATAGAATGGGAAAGACTAGAGGTCTCTTCATTAAAATCAGAGATACCAAGGGAACATTTCATGCAAAGATGGGCACAAATGGTGTGGACCTAACAGAAGCAGAAGGTGTTAAAAAGAGGTGGCAAGAATACACAGAAGAACTATACAAAAAAGATCCTCATGACCCTGTTAGCCACGATGGTATGATCACTCACCTAGAGCCAGACATCCTGGAATGCAAAGTCAAGCGGGCCTTTGGAAGCATCACTACGAACAAAGCTAGTGGAGGTAATGGAATTCCAGTTGAGCTATTTCAAATCCTAAAAGATGAGGCTGTGAGAGTGCTACACTCAATATGCCAGCAAATTTGGAAAACTCAACAGTGGCCACAGGACTGGAAAAGGTCAGTTTTCATTCTAATCCCAAAGAAAGGCAATGCCAAAGAATGTTCAAAGTACTGCACAATTGCACTCATCTCACATGCTAGCAAAGCAATGCTCAAAATTCTCCAAGCCAGGCTTCAACAGTACTTGTACTGAGAGCTTCCAGATGTTCAAGTGGATTTAGAAAAGGAAGAGGAACCAGAGATTAAATTTTCAACATCTGCTGGATCATCAGAAAAGCAATAAGAGTTCCAGAAAAACATCTACTTCTGCCTTATTGACTATGCCAAAGCCTTTGACTGTGCGGATTACAACAAACTGTGGAAACTTCTTAAAGAGATCCGAATACCAGTCCACCTCACCTGCCTCCTGAGAAATCTGTATTCAGATCAAGAAGCAACAGTTAGAACCGGACATGGAACAATGGACTGATTCCAAATTGGAAAAGGAGTAGGTCAAGACTGTATATTGTCACCCTGCTTATTTAACTTATATGCAGAGTATATCATGCCAAATGTCAGGCTGGATGAAGCACAAGCTGGAATCGAGATTTCCGGGAGAAATATCAATAACCTCAGATATGCGGATGACACCACCCTCATGGAAGAAATCAAAGAGGAACTAAAGAATCTCTTGATGAAAGTGAAAGAGGAGAGTGAAAAAGCTGGCTTAAAACTCAATATTCAAAAAGCAAAGATCATGGCATCTGGTCCCATCAGTTCATGGCAAATAGATGGGGAAACAATGGAAACGGTGACAGGCTTTACTTTCTTGGACTCCAAAATCATTGCAGACAGTGACTGCAGCCATGATATTAAAAGATGCTTGCTCCTTGGAAGAAAAGCTATGATACACCTAGACAGCATATTAAAAAGCAGAGACATTATTTTGTCGACAAAGGCCCATCTAGTCAAAGCTATGAAAGTGAAAGTGAAAGTTGCTCAGTCGTGTCCGACTGGTTGGGACCCAATGGACTGTAGTCCATGGAAATCTCCAAGCCAAAATACTGGAGTGGGTAGCCTTTCCCTTCTCCAGAGCATCTTCCCAATCCAGAGGTCGAACCCAGGTCTCCCACATTGCAGGCAGATTCTTTACCAGCTGAGCCACAAGAGAAGCCCAAGGGAAGTCAAAGCTATAGTTTTTCCAGTAGTCAAATATGGATGTGAGAGTTGGACCATAAACAAAGCTGAACACCAAAGAATTGATGCTTTTGAACTCTAGTGTTGGAGAAGACTCTTGAGAGTCCCTTGGACTGCAAGGAGATCAAACCAGTCAATCCTAAAGAAAATCAGTCCTGAATATTCATTGGAAGGACTGATGCTGAAATTGAAGCTCCAATCCTTTGGCCACCTGATACAAAGAACTGACTCACTGGAAAAAGACCCTGATGCTGGGAAAGATTGAAGGCAGGAGGAGAAAGGGATGACGGAGGATGAGATGGTTGGATGGCATCACCGACTCAATGGACATGAGTTTGAGCAAGCTCCAGGAGTTGGTGATGGACAGGGAAGCCTGGCATGCTGCAGTCCATGGGGTCGCAAAGAGTTGAACACGACTAAGTGGCTAAACTGAATCGAACTGAGGGAGGAGGTTTCACATTGTTATTCATTTTTTGGATAACAGATTTCTTTGGGTTCGACTTGAATGTATTCCAAATAACATTATAATCTAAGTATAAAATCTAAGTGTAAACTGACCACTGAACTGTGATACTCCAAAAAGTCTGCTGGAAAGCAACAGCTGAAAAACTGAAAAGGCTGAGATTTCAGTTGCTGTGAAATACAAGGAGAGAGTATTTTGAATTTGAATTTTTCAAAGTCAGAAAGGCTTGATAATCATCTGGATTCTGCAGTAAAACTGCAAAAGGAGTAATGCCACAGGAGCAAAGACTACATCTCACCCTAAATTAAAAGAAAAGGTAAAACAGAACTGCTCTATCAAAGCGTAAAACAACGTCTACACTGCTTCAAGGTAATGAGTCAGGAACAGTTGTCTCCTTTCATTAAGAAAAAAAAAAAAAAGAACTATTAAGAGAAAGAGAACAAAATCCAGATTCTCTATAGTGTATCAAATATAATTTCCAGGGACTTCCCAGGTGGTCCAATGGCTAAAACTCTATGTTCCCAATTCACAGGACCTGGGTTCAATCCCCAGTCAGGGAACTAAACAGGAAACTAGATCCCACATGCCACAACTAAGAGTTCGCATGCAGAAACTAAAAATATCCCACAGGCTAAAACTAAAAATTCCACATGCCACAGCTAAGACCTAGCATAGACAAATTCAAATATTTGTAATATATATATAATGTCCAGATAAAATTTTAAAATTAGTAAACATAGGAAGCTAACAAACACACACACACACATAGGAAGAGGGAAAAAAATGTGATCCATAGTTAAAAGAAAATGCAGTTAAAAAAAAAAAAACCCAAAATGATGCAGAATCAGCAATCAAGTACTTTAAAGGTGCTATTATAAATATGACCAAGAACTAGAGAAAAAGATAATCATATTGAATGAAAAAATGGAACATTTAAGCAGAAAAACATAAACTTAAAAAGGAACCAAATAAAAACTCTAGAAATGAAAAATACAATATCTAAAATTAAAAAACTGAAGAGATGGGCTTATCAAAAGATTGGAGGTATCCCTTAAAAGATCACAAACTCAAAAAAGAGGTCAATACAATGTATTAACTCTGAAGACACAGAGAATAAAAGATCAGACAAAATTAATAGAGTTTAATAAATTTATTAATATATAGAACAACATCAAATAGTTGAACATCTGTGTAATAAGAATCTCAGAAGGAGAAGAGCACAAAATTGTGGGGAAGTGTTTTGAAAATGTAATGGATGAAAATTTTAGAAATTTGATATAAAACACTGACTTTAAGAGACAAAAAGCTCATCAAACCCAAGACAGGAAAAACATAAAGAGAGGCACATTAGGCACGTCTTAGTAGAAGAGAAGAAAAACAAAGATAATTTAAAAATCTTGAGAGCAGCCACAGAAAAACAAAATATTACATAAAAAGAAAGAATAATATACATGTAAGCTGACTACCCAATATTAAGAATGATGGCCAGAAGAGAGTAGAACAATAATTTTTTTTTAATCAAAAAACAAAAATTTAAAATTATCAACCTAGAATTCTATGGCTAAGTAAAGTATTCTTCAAAATGAAAGATAACTAAAAAATTTTCATATGAACAAAATTTGAGGATTTGTCTTCAAACAGATACACTTCATGCCAATGGAAGTTCTCTGGAAGAAGAGAAACTACATCAGATGGAAATCTATATACAAGGAGAAATAAAAGGAAAAGGTAAATATGTGGATAATTTTACAAGATAGTATTTTCCATCTATTAATTCCTTGAAAAAAACAACTGATTGTATATATGTAACACTACTGAACTATACACTTAAAAACAAATAAGATGATAAAAACAGATAAGATGAAAAATACCTAATGAAAAAATTATAATATTGTATTATGGGGACTGTAATATATGTAGATGTAAAAATATGTAACAACAATATCATAAAGGACACGGCTGCACATGGAATTACTGTGTTACAAACTTTCTATACGCACTGGGATGATCCAGAGAGATGTTATGGGGAGGAAGGTGGGAGGGGGGTTCAGGATTGGGAACTCATGTACACCCGCAGTGGATTCATGTCAATGTATGGCAAAACCAATACAGTATTGTAAAGTAAAATTTTTAAAAATTTTAAAAATATTAAAGTAAAAAAAATAAAACTTTATTGGAAATTGTACTATATTAACTCTAAGATGTGATCAATTAAAGATCCATATTGTAATCTCTAGTAAAGCCATTTAAAAATAATACAAAGTTATAGCTAGAAAGTCATCGAAGTGAAAGTGAAAGTCACTCAGTTATGTCCAACTCTTGCGATCCTAAGAACTATACAGTCCATAGAATTCTCCAGGCCAGAATACTGGAGTGGGTAGCCTTTCCCTTCTCCAGTGGATCTTCCCAATCCAGAGATCCGAATCCAAGTCTCCCGCATTGCAGACAGATTCTTTACCAGCTGAGCCACAAGGGAAGCCCAAGAACACTGGAGTGGGTAGCCTCTCCCTTCTCCAACAGATCTTCCTGACCCAGGAATCAAACCAGGTCTCTTGCATTACAGGCGAATTCTTTACCAACTGAGCTATCAATGAAACATTTAAAACTTTGATTAATCCAAAAGAAAACAGAAAAAGAGAAAAAGGGGAGAGGGGATAAAAGAAAGGACAAATAGAAAACAACCAGAAAAATGGTGGATCTCGAAGTCTACTTCTAGTTATCACCTATAACATAGGGAAAATGAGAGATTCCAGAATTTACCCATCTAATATTCCACAGATTAAGGCACATTCACTATAGAAAGACACAACAATGGGAGCAGGCAACCAACTCCATGGGGTTTCATCTAATATCTGCTTCTTCCCTCCACCCCTCCACAGTGTCCGAGTTCTAAGGAAAGCCTACCTGAACCCTCTGGAGCCCAAAAGATGTCCATAAGCTTTCAGGCCTTGCCACTATAAGCTAGGAATAACTCCAGACAAAGCTTATCATCAAGATAATATCCAGAACTAATCCAGAAGTAATCATTCCTCTGGTAGCCCCATTAAGGTCATTCAAGTCAGTGAGACTGACCTTTCCCAACATTAACCCAGGATTCTAATTAAGCTGACATGGAGATTAACTTACTTTGACCAGCGAGCTACAAAAACACGTGCATGATTTTTTTCTCGCTCACCCTAATGCTAGCCTTTCTCTCCATTCTTCCCGTTTCTTTTGTTTTTCACACATGCACAGTCACGTCGGCACATGAGACAAGTGAACACTGAATCTTATGGGTAAAAAACAGATGTTTTCCAATTTTCCTTCACAAAATCATATTTTATATCAGGTTCTTCTATGGATTTATAGCCAATGAAGAGATGTTACTACATTAGCTCATGGAGGAGGGATGACAAAAACTGGAAAGGAAGAGTCAGACAAGGCAAAGAGAAGCTATCCAGAAGGCTGCAATTGGAGAAGCATGACAAATGGGCAGCACAGTTTTAGAGGGTTCCGGCAGAAAGGCAGATTGCCTGACTGGGAGAGAGTCTCCACAGCTGGAGCATCACACACACCATCTGGAATTTTTTAAATCTGCTTTCCCCAGGTGATCTGATTCTCAGAGTGCCAGTGGAGATGAAGAAAGGAGTAACTATATAGCTCAGAACAGCTCTAAATTCTCCCCAAATTAGTTAATGAAATCTTGTTTGAATCAGTTTCAATTTATCCAAATTGAGCCCTTAGTTTTGCATTGTTTCCCTACAAAGAACTGAATGTAGGCGTTTAACCCCTAAAGGTTTTCTTTACAGTGGAATAAAATAGGATTGCCAGCATGGTGGTCAAAAACGGTGCTCAAACTGTCAGATCTGGTCCAAATATCCCAGTACCGGCCAACTAAGCTTCATTTTCATTCTCACTCCTCTTGACTAGGCTTAGCACTACTTTTAGCTGTTGCCAAACAAAGAGCCTACATACTGAGGTCCCCAGTTTTCTTTTCCAGATGGTCCAAACTCCAGATGTAAAACAGTAAAGGAAAATATAATTTTAAAAATTTAAGAGCAACTGCAAACCCTCAAAATAATGAAAGATTTTGGTTTTCTTTCTTTCACATGTATGTGTTTGTGAATATAGACTGGGGGTGCATGGGGGAAGAGAAGGTGAAAAAAAGAGATCACTGAGGAACAGAGAGGTCAATGGAAGGAATAAAAGGTAGAGGAAAGGGATTATGCCTCTATCTTCTATCTTCATTTCTGCCCCAACTAACTTTTTTTTTAGTCTTCTATTCTATCTTGCTTTAAACTAGGGGTATAAAAGCAAACTTTTCCTGTAAAAAGTCAGATAGAAATTATTTCAAGTTTTGTGGGGCATGCAGGTTCTGTCACAACTGTTCAACTCTGCCACTGTAGAATAAAAACAATCAAAGGCAATATGTAAACAAAAGTTTCAATTTATGGATTCCAAAATTTGGATTTCATATATTTTTAATATGTCACAAAATATTATTATTTTGATTTTTTTCAACCATTTAAAAATACAAAAACCATTCTTAGCTTGGAAACCATACAAAAACAGTCAGTGGGCTAAATTTGGCCCATAGGCAATAGTTTGCCAATCCCTGTTTAATACCAATAAAGACCATTATTCCAGGATTAGTTCCAGAAATGCACAATGTTTACATTAAGAGCCTCACATGATACCTTACTCAGAGTAGATTTTTTAAAAATTAAAGTGTTACATCCTACCATGAGTAGCTGTGGTGAACTTTTCATTCTCAAGTATAGATGCCAGAGGTCTAAATAAATGTATATATAAAATAAATTCCTTTTCCACTTTTAAACTTTCAAGAAATATGCCTGCTCATGGCAAAGGGAGTCCATCAGTTGGAAAATAACCCTCAACAGACCCAGACAGCATAATTTCCAACTAGATAGCCAGGTAAAACCAAACTATAAGACAGCCTAATATCTCCTCTTTACAATCAATGTATAGCAGTAATGAATACTAGAAAGATCCTTTGAGATAAGGTCAGTCTAGTCAAGGCTATAGTTTTCCCAGTGGTTATGTATAGATGTGAGAGTTGGACTATAAAGAAAGCTGAGCGCCAAAGAATTGATGCTTTTGAACTGTGGTGTTGGAGAAGACTCTTGAGAGTCCCTTGGACTGCAAGGAGATCCAACCAGTCCATCCTAAAGGAGATCAGTCCTGGGTGTTCATTGGAAGGAATGATGTTAAAGCTGAAACTCCAATACTTTGGCCACCAGATGCGAAGAGCTGACTCATTGGAAAAGACCCTGATGCTGGGAGATATTGAGGGCAGGAGAAGAAGGGGACGACTGAGGATGAGATGGTTGGATGGCATCACCAACTCAGTGGACATGGGTTTGGGTGGGCTCCGGGAGTTGGTGATGGACAGGGAGGCCTGGCGTGCTGTGGTTCATGGGGTCGCAAAGAGTCAAGACACGACTGAGCGACTGAACTGAACTGAACTGAATCCTATGCATTAATTTCATATATAAATCTTTGCACCAGAGATAAACTCACTTACACAAATTCATATAATCAGTCAGCAGGCCTAAGATTCCAACCTTGTTATCCTATCTCCAGATGGTCCAGTATGCACCACACTCCCTCCATATCAAGTCCTCCAGTGATGTGTGTCTGTTCTTGTTACTCTCTCAGAAATTTCTGAAAGTTGCATTTTAGTATCTATACTTATAACTGTAGGTTTATAAGTGCAATACTTAGAAGACCAAAAGCATCTAAGTTTTATTGTTTTTTATCAGTATAAAGAACTGTTAATATTACAGGTCCTGGCATCACACAGATCTACACTTAAATTCCATCACTGACATTACTGGCTGTATGCTCTTGAACTACTAGGGTTTTACATCCTTAAAACATAATAATAATGCCTCTGAAATAGGGCACTCAAAGCTGGTGCACTGGGACAACCCAGAGGGATGGGATGGGGAGGGAGGTAGGAGAAGAGTTTGGGACAGGGGTACACATGTACACCCATGGCTGATTCATATCAGTGTATAGCAAAAACCACCACAATATTATAAAGTAATTAGCCTCCAATTAAAATAAATATATTAATTAAAAACAATAATAATAATAATAATGCCTCTCACAAAGGACTGTTGTGAAGTTTAAGTAACATTTTATACGTAAAGTATGTAATACATGTCTTAAAGGATTTTGAGCATAACTTTACTGGCATGTGAAATAAGCGCAATTGTAATAATAAATGTTAGCTATTGCGACTTAGCAGCAGCAGCAGCTATTGTTAAAAAAAAATTCCCCCTTTTTCATATTTTCACCCATAACAGGCAGCACAACCTAATAGCTAATTAAATAAATAAATTTATATTTAAAAAATAATAAAACCAAAAAAATAATAAAATAAAATCATTTTAATTTAAAATAAAAAAGAAGACAGACTATAGAGCCCTGTGCTCTACCACTTACTAGGTATGAGCTTGGGCAAATCATTTAAACTCTCTGTATGTCACATGCCGTATCTGTAAATAGGATTGTTGTAAGGATTAAATAAGACATTGTATGTAAACAATATATAAACAAATAGAAATGTTTGTTAGCAAAAATTAACTTACAGGTAGAAACTCCCATCTACTAGAAATTATTAGGGAGAATATTTTGTCAAATATTTTGTCAAAAAGATTTTTACTGTTCCGCACTGATGCATATGAGAGAGAGTGGTTGTATGTATGTACATTAGAGTAAGCTCATGGGGGTAGTAGGATGGGGAGAGAAAATGGGCAGAAATTGCTCAAAGACTTCTATAAATCTGTCACCAAAATACCTATCAAGAGAGGTTTTTTTTCTTTTTGCTTCAATTAGCCAGAGTTGCATTTTACTGCTTATGAGTTAGCTAACTGATATTAATATTCTGAGGTAGGGTTTCATTTTATAACAATGTGAATGTGTGTGAATGTGAAGTCGCTCAGTCGTGTCCAACTCTTTGCGACCGCATGGACTGTAGCCTACCAGGCTCCTCCGTCTGTGGGATTTTCCAGGCAAGAGTACTGGAGTGGGTTGCCATTTATAACAATAAAATACTATTCACAATGTTCCACACTTTGCTTTCTATTTGACAATGTTCCACACTTTGCTTTCTATTTGACAATAACTTAGTTACTCTCTGAATTTCAGATTGGCTAGGAGGTACACTCCAGCTTCCTTTAGTCCCTTTGTTCCTCTCAAACAACAGGTGACAAAATTTTTAAGGAGAATTTATATGATGAGAGAGTAAACTGCCAATAGCAAGTTCTTTCCAGTCAGAAAGAAAAATGAAACGTACACTTCCTGTCTACCCCAAGCTCCTCACTAATATTTGGTATCTAGTAGCTAAATTTTCTCACTAAACATTTTGAGGGCATTTAAAAATATTTTCTGTTTCATTTTCACCAATGCAACTCTCCACCTCTGTCATCCACTAATACCAAGATCTAAGAGCCCAGTTATCACCACCATGGCCTTCAACCAGGGGCAAAATCCTAGATCTGGAACCAGGGAATCCACTGAGATTGCAGCCAATAATCTGTCCATAGGTACAGCCAATGATCAGAGCCAGAAATTATGAAGTAAGCAAAGTTAATATCCAAGATCTGAGCCAAAAGCCATAAAACAAAGTTGGCAGGGAAAGGCAAGGAAGGGAAATGGGTGTCAAATCTAAGCCAAAGGAATTACAAACACCTCATATCACCACAACCAACTAGGGGCCATTGCAAAGCTATTACTGCAACTTTAAGCATAGTCTTCTTAAAAACTGCTGCCCAAATGGCTGGGCCCTGAATAGCAGTCAGTTTGTTCTGTGGATCCTTCTTTGTTCAGTGGCTCCTTAGCCTATTCACCTATTCTCCACAGAGAATTCTTAGTAGACAATTTGCTTTTAATATTTAAAATGTGAATAACCTTTACTCTGGATATCATACTGCTAGCAAACTATCAATAAGAAATATTACTATAAATTTTCAAAAATATATGTCTAGGATATCCAATAAAATAACTAAATTAATTGTGAATAAATGTGCCCTTATAGATAGGGCTTCCCTGATAGCTCAGTTGGTAAAGAATCTGCCTGCAATGCAGAAGATCCCAGTTCGATTCCTGGGTCAGGAAGATATGCTGGAGAAGGGATAGGTTACCCACTCCAGTATTCTTGGGCTTCCTTTGTGGCTCAAACTGGTAAAGAATCTGTCTGCAATGTGGGAGACTTGGGTTTGATCCCTGAGTTAGGAAGATCCCCTGGAGAAAATACCACTCCAGTACTCTGGCATAGAGAATTCCATAGAATGTGTAGTCCATGGCATCCTGAAGAGTCAGACATGACTGAATGACTTTCACTTTCACTTACATATAGATATTTTATATTTATTCCTTTGCTATATATGTTATACACACACAAATATGTTTCTAGTGAATATAAAAAGATCTATAAATTTATATACTGTTGATGGTATCCATTCCAGGGAAGTGAGATTAGAGAATATGGAGAGGAGGCCTTATATTTTATTTTTATTTGTATATTAAATATATATATTATATACATATATATCCTGTAATTTTCTCCACCCAAACTTCTTTCATAATTTTTAAAGACAAAAAAGAAAATATTTTGCAGATTATAAAGCAAAGTATAGTTATTAATCTTATTATATTTTATCAACAAAAAGAATCTAAGGTGAAAATAAACATGTAGTGTTATTATTTCTTACCCAGATTTCTCACTTAAAATTATCTTTGAGTCAAGAAACAAAAATTGTCAAGCTTTCCATATCCTTAAAAATATGATGATTCTAGACTTAAAGTACAGAATTATAGTTCTCTTTAAAAAGGATGTAGTCGGAGAAAATGTCCTTGCAAATTATACCAGTTCTTATATTTTTTAATATTATTCTCATGCTTAAGGTGGAGAAGGAAATGGCAACCCACTCCAGTATTCTTGCCTACAGAACCCTGTGGACAGAGGAGCCTGGTGGGCTGCTGTCCATACAGTCGCATAGAGCCGGACACGACTGAAGCGACTTAGCATACACGGATGCTTTGGAGAAGGAAATGGCAACCCACCCAGTGTTCTTGCCTGGAGAATCCCAGGGACAGAGGAGCCTGGTGGGCTGCCATCTATGGGGTCGCACAGAGTCGGACACAACTGAAGCGACTTAGCAGCAGCAGCAGCAGCAGCAGCATGCTTAAGGCGTTTTACAGACATTTTTACTATTCCTAGAACATGACACCATCTCTGACCTACTTGTCTTCTAGACTAATTACCCCAGACTGAAATTCTGTTCTTTTAATATTTTACCTTTTCTCAGTTTGTCAGATCATTTTAAATTTGAACATATTTCTCTGAGGCACAAAAAGATCACCAGCTCAGTTTTGTTAGATAAGCAAACTAAACACACACACCTTACATTTCATCACTAAAGGTAATATAAAATGTTGCAAATTTATCAAAAAACAAGAATTTCAGTAAACCATGTTAAGCCCAGAGGCAAATGGAGTCTTTAGCATTCCCTTTACCCCTTTTTGTGCCCAGTTCTCCTGTGGTGTTGCCTCCCAGGCACCCCAAGCTCCCTCCCAGCAAAGCCTGCTTTCAGGAAAAACATGGATGAGTGAACAACATAGAAGAAATCAAGCTATAACTGCTAAATTTCAGAAACTGATTTTTAAAATTCAACTTGAGGGGGACATCCCTGGAGGTTCAGTGGCTAAGATGCAGTGCTCCCAACACAGGCAGACCAGAAATTGTTTGGCTTCTCTGAAGATTCAATGGTAAAGAATCTACCTGCCAAGCAGGAGACTTGGGTACAATCCCTGGGTTGGGAAGATCCCCTGGAGAAGGAAATGGAAATCCACTCCAGTATTCTTGCCTTGAAAACTGAAGATTCCACATGCCACAACTAAGACACAGCACAACCAATAAATATTTATTATTTATATAAATATCAAATATGCATTTATATAATAAATTTATTATTACACATTAATAATAATAAATTAACTAATAATCAATTCATTATTATAACTTAACCAATTTATTATTATTTATAATAACATTAAATTTATTATTTATATTAAATAAATATTTATTATTTATATAAATATTAAATATTTATTTAATATTTTTTAAATTTTTACTTGCATACCCAGTATTGCATACTATATACAATATGAGCCAAATTGATGGGCCCTGCCCTCAGAAATGGAGAAGGCAATGACATCCCACTCCAATACTCTTGCCTGGAAAATCCCATGGACAGAGGAGCCTGGTGGACTGCAGTCATAGTCGACTGAGCGACTTCAGTTTCACTTTTCAGTTTCATGCATTGGAGTAGGAAATGGCAACCCACTCCAGTGTTCTTGCCTGGAGAATCCCAGGGACGGGGGAGCCTGGTGGGCTGCCGTCTATGGGGTCGCACAGAGTCGGACACAACTGAAGCAACTTAGCAGCAGCAGCCCTCAGAAAACATGGAAAACAAACAAGCAGGGACACTGAAGTGTAATGAAGGCTACAACAGAGTGTTATGGCTAAGACATAGTGTTTTAAGATGGAAGATCTAACTAAATGAAAAGGTTGTGGAAATTATAGAAGAAATATCTAAGCCAAGGATGTTAACATTAAGTGGGGTATCAACCAGTCAAAGATCGGTGGGAAGAAGAAATGAATGTATGCAGAATACCTTCTTGACATCTCTAAAATTACATCACCTCATCCAAAATAATGTCTGACCCTGGTGACTAGGGAAGTTAGGAACAAAATTCAGTCCTTCTAACTTCTAATTCCTTTCATCATATGGAACACTATATCCCTCACTTCCTCTCCTTTCTTTAGTTTCAAATTGTCATGGCAAACAACTGAACTTAAAATGAGAAGCTAAAGAAAATCACAAATGTGGGGCAGAAACTGAGTAGGTATAGGTAGACAGCTGGAAAAATGGCTCTGTAAGACTTTCTCTGGAGGACAAATGTTTGGGACAAAACAGAATTCCCAGCAACAGTGTATATGCCCCTAAAGATTGTAGCTTTGGCAGAGCAATAAATATTCAACACCAATGTCCAAACAGAATAAATATCTGGATAGTCTCTGCCAAACCAAGGTTAAAAACTGCTACTATATCTTCTGAAGTATAAAATATCCAGCAATAAATTTGTCTGTTTTCACCTAAGCAATACTTAGAGGGAGATTTATAACTTTGAATGACTCTGCTAGAAAAAAGATCTCAAATCAATGCCTTAAGCTTCTACTTCAAGAACCTAGAAAGCAAAGAGTAGACTCAACCCCAAAGCAAATAATAAAGTTTAGACTGCAAATCAACCAAATAGAAAAGAAACATAGAAAATAAATAAAATTAAAAATGCTTCTCATAAAAGGTAAACAACTTTCAAACATTTACTAAGACCCATTAAGAAAAAAATGACAAGACAGATCACCAAAATCAGGAATGAAAAAGAACACAACATTGATGCTACAAAAGAATTATAAGTGAGTATTATGAACAATTTTATGTCAACAAATTAGACGACTTACATAAAATGAACAAATACACAAATGATCAAAACCAAGTCAAAAAGAAACAGTAATCTGTATTCAGACTTATGAATGAGTAAACACACTAAATTAGTAATTTAAAATTTTTGCAGAAAGAAAAGACCAGATCCAAATGGATTTACTGGTTAATTCTATTAAAGACTTAGGAATAACACCAATCCTTCACAAACTCTTCCAGAAAATGGAGCAGTGGGGAATAATTCCCTAATGATTCTATGAGGCCAGTTCTCCCCTGAGGGTACTCTTTAAACCTGTCTGAACAGGACCCAAGATCACATAGCAGATCTCAGTTAGTTCTTATACCTCTGGGCTTTCAACGGATTCTTAAAGCCAGCTGAGAAGCTAGAAATGTCATCTAAGAACATTTAAAGAAAACTCTAGAACCAACCTGGTTCTCAAAAGTCCTCTAAATATTTAAGGCCTACCTCATGGAGAAGTTGAGAACAGCTACCTAAAAGGCCAAAAGAAAACTTTTTTTCCCTGTCTCTGCCCTGAATAGTTAGTAACTGAAATATTTTGTTACAGGGCAATATTGAGAACAAATCACCAGAGCTGGGCCTCTCTGTTCTCAATCATGTTATAGATACTGGACATCCTTATTGGTTTAAGTAAGTAACATCTCATATGTATGAGGTTACTACACCTATGAACAATAAGTGATTTTCCAATTTAAAACAAAAATTTTTTAAGCATGTTCCAAAAAAGAACTTCTTTCCTTCCTTCTTATATGTACATTTATTATATATACACCATGAAGTGAAGTGAAATGAAGTCGCTAAGTCGTGTCCGAGAAGTGAAATGAAGTCGCTAAGTCGTGTCCGACTCTTTGCAACCCCATGGACTGTAGCCCACCAGGCTCCTCCATCCATGGGATTCTCCAGGCAAGAATACTGCAGTGGGTTGCCATTTCCTTCTCCAGGGGATCTTCCCAACCCAAGGATCAAACCCAGGTCTCCCCCATTGGAGGCAGACGCTGTAACCTCTGAGCCACCAGGGAAGCCCTATATACACCATAGTTATAGGTCTATAATACCAACGCTCAACTTCACAGTTGTGAGTGATGCTGAAAAGAGTTTAGCTAAATCAGCATAGAATGGCAATGACAATGCAGCCTTCTCAAGCATTTACTTGTACTCAGCACTGTCATGTGTTATATAATGCTCCCACTGCCCATGTTTGTTATCATCTAAAGAGAGTTAATAGACACGGCAAACACTGTAACTGTGGCAGTTTTTTATTTTGTAAATGTGTAAAAAAAAATCTCTGCTTATTTGGACAAATAAATTGGGATGTTTTATCTATAATAAACAGAGTGAAACTGGGGTAGATACAAACAAACAAAAGAATCTATATATCTAGATAGTGGGGCGATTTGGAAAAGTATAGAAGTTTTTAGTGCTTTTGTCCAGAGTAATATGGAAAGAAACATCTAAAGACTTTTTTAAATTTTCCTGTGCATTAAGAATGTAAGAAACACCAAAAGCATGGCCCATGAAAGGAAAGAAACAATAAACTGGGCTTCATCAAAATCAAGAATTTTTGTTCTTTGGAAGACATTGTCCAGAAAATGTTAATAAAAGCCACAGACCAAGACAAAATATTTGCAACTCAAATATCTGATTAAGGACTTTATCAAGAATATATTTTAAAAATCTCAAATCTCAATAATAAACAACTCAATTTTTAAGTGGGCAAAATATTTGAACATATATACTTCACCAAAAATAACATGAGAGTGAAAGTCACTCAGGCGTGTATGACACTGTATAGTCCATGGAATTCTCCAGGCCAGAATACTGGAGTGGGAGCCTTTCACTTCTCCAGGGGATCTTTCCAACCCAGGGATTGAACCCAGCTCTCCCACGTTGCAGGCGGATTCTTTACAAGCTGAGCCACAAGGGAAGCCCAAGAATATTGGACTGGGTACCCTATCCCTTCTCCAGGGGATCTTCCTGACCCAGGAATTGAACCAGGTCTCCTGCATTGCAGGCAGATTATTTACCAACTGAGCTATCAGGGAAGTCCCCAAAATATGCTTATTTGATAGCAAATAAGCATATGATCAACATCATTTTTCATTAGAAAAATGCAAAGCAAAACCACAGTGAGATACCACTGCCTATTGTCAGAAAACCTAAACAAAGACTGATCAGATCAAGTATTGAAAAGCACGTGAAGCAAGTAGAATTTCCATACAATAATACTAGTGGAAAGTAACAAGGATGAGTCTCAAAATAATTATGTTTAATGAAAGAAGTCAACAATAACAAAAAAACACATCCTGTATGATTCTATTAATATAAAAATTTTTAAACTGCAGTCTGATGTATAATGACAGAGAACAGATCAGTGTTCCCTAGGGATAAGGGAGCCAGGGTAGGGTGAAAGGAGTGTATTACAAAGGAGCATGAGGAAACTTTGAGGGAACATAGGTGTATTCATTATCTTGATTATGATGATGAGTTCATGGGTATATATGAATGTTAACTATATTAAATTTCTGCTTACATATATGCAATTTGTTGTATATCAATTGCTTATAACTATATACCATAAATTATTATTTTGATTTTTTAAAAATATCTTAATTACTTTCAGTTACAATTTTCTGCTAAATTGCTATTTCTTTGATTAGAATACTACACAGAGATTAGTTATGTTGAATTCTAGCTATATTTAGGTGTCACTTGTCATCTTCATTTTATACATAAACTGAGAACCAAAGTGGGTAAATAACTTGACCAAATCCATAGACTGTACATGATATAGTCAAAATTTGAATCCACGTCTGTCTGGCTCCAAAGTCCACATTCTTCACACTGTATAATTCATGGGAAAAGTGAAATACCAAGTGGTATGGACATGATATTATAATTATCTAACCATATCAAAAATGAAAATGATTGTCTTAGGTTGCTGAAATAAAAGAAAATTTCTATTATTATAATAATAAATATAATTATATATTATGATAATAAATATAATATTTTATTATTATAAATGGTATAAAATTTCCTTGGGGTCCTCTAATGTTCCTTATGGAACACAAATTTATATACCAATAATCCAATATGAAATGCTTCTATTCTGTCTTTATTATCCAATAAAAATCTAAATCAGGTCTATCACATGTAGAAGACAATGGCTTTGGGGACAAACACCATAATATATTTTCTTCTTAAAGCCATAGATTCTGTCAAAAAGAGGGTATCTTTGGCATTGACTCTGGAGAGCCTGGAACCAAGAACTCTTAGGGATGTGAGAAAATAAAGTGTAGAGTCCATCACATTATTTTATGTGGCATTATCCTGACACTGCTCAACCATTTCGTAAATATGAGTAGTGTGAAGACTACATGGTTCTGATTTAGTTCCATTTAGCAAATCAAAGGAGGAAGCGATGGCATCCCACTCCAGTACTCTTGCCTGGAAAATCTCATGGACAGAAAAGCCTGGTAGGCTACAGTCCATGGGGTCACAAAGAGTCGGACACAACTGAGCGACCTCACTTTCACTTTTCATTTGCATGCATTGGAGGAGGAAATGGCAACCCACTCCAGTGTTCTTGCCTGGAGAATCCCAGGGACGGCGGAGCCTGGTGGGCTGTCGTCTATGCGGTTGCACAGAGTCGGACATGACTGAAGCAACTTAGCAGCAGCAGTAGCAGCAAATCAAAGTGCTGTTTCATGATTGCTGCCTGAGATTTAAGGTAATATTCAAGTGGTATCCTTTGAAATAAGGAGATTGAGTCAGAAGCCATCATTCGAGTGGCATATGGATTAAAGATCATTTTTACAACCCAACTCTATCAGTTTTCACTTAAGACCATGTTCTTGCCAAATGCATTTTCTTAGAATATGCCATGAGATTTTTTTCACAAATATAGGCCAAAATATCTCTGCAGCTCCATCTCGCTTCAGGTTACTTAGAGTAAGCTTTTATCTCTTTACATAATTCCAGTGACAGAATATTTAAAATGATGTTGACTGAATTCTAGAAAAGTCAAGGAATGTAAAGAGGGAACTGAAGTGCAGAGAACACGAGACCAGAGATCACTTCAGTTCATTTCAGTCACTCAGTTGTCTCTGACTTTTTCGACCGCATGGACTGCAGCACGCCAGGCTTCCCTGTCCATCACCAACTCCCAGAGCGTACTCAAACTCATGTCCATCGAGTCGGTGATGCCATCCAACCATCTCATCCTCTGTCGTCCCCTTCTCCTCCCGTCTTCGATCTTTCCCAGCATGAGGGTCTTTTCTAATGAGTCAGTTCTTTGCATCAGGTGGCCAAAGTATTGGCATTTCAGCTGCAGCATCAGTCCTTCCGATGCATATTATGGACTGATTTCCTTTAGGACTGACGGATTTGATCTCGCTCCTGTCCAAGAGATCCTCAAGAGTTTTCTCCAACACCACAGTTCAAAACATCAATTCTTCAGTGTTCAGCTTTCTTTATACACCAACTCTCACATCCATACATGACTACTGGAAAAGCTATAGCTTTGACTAGATGGACTTTTGTCAGCAAAGTAATGTCTCTGCTTTTTAGTATGCTGTCTAGAATAGTATAACTTTTCTTTCAAGGAGCAAGCACATTTTAATTTCATGGCTGCAGTCACCCTCTGCAGTGATTTTGGAGCCCAAGAAAATAAAGTTTGTCACTGTTTCTATTATTTCCCCATCTATTTGCCATGAAGTGATGGCACCACTTCGTTTTTTGAATGTTCAGTTTTAAGCCAACTTTTTCACTCTTCTCTTACAAGAGACTCTTTAGTTCCCTTTGCTTTCTGCCATAAGGATAGTGTCATCTGCATATCTGAGGTTATTGATATTTCTCCTGGCAATCTTGATTCCAGCTTGTGCTTCATCCAGCCCAGCATTTTGCATGATGTACTCTGCATAGAAGTTAAATAAGCAGGGTGTCAATATACCGTCTTGACACACTCCTTTCCCAATTTGGAACCAGTCCATTGTTCCATGTACGATTCTAACTGTTGTTTCTTGACCAGCATACAGATTTCTCAGGAGGTGAGTAAAGTGCTCTGGTATTTCCATCTCTTTAAGAATTCTCCACATCAAGATTGCCAGGAAAAATATCAATAACCTCAGATATGCAGATGATACCACCCTTACGGCAGAAAGTGAAGAGGAACTAAGAAGCCTCTTGATTAAAGTGAAAGAGGAGAGTGAAAAAGTTGGCTTAAAGCTCAACATTCAGAAAACGAAGATCATGGCATCTGGTCCCATCACTTCATGGCAAATAGATGGGGAAACAGTGGAAACAGTGTCAGACTTTATTTTGGGGGGCTCCAAAATCACTGCAGATGGTGATTGCAGCCATGAAATTAAAAGACGCTTACTCCTTGGAAGGAAATTTATGAGCAACCTAGATAGCATATTCAAAAGCAGAGACATTACTTTGCCAAAAAAGGTCTGTCTAGTCAAGGCTATGGTTTCTTCAGTGGTCATGTATGGATGTGAGAGTTGGACTGTGAAGAAAGCTGAGCGCCGAAGAATTGATGCTTTTGAACTGTGGTGTTGGAGAAGACTCTTGAGAGTCCCTTGGACTGCAAGGAGATCCAACCAGTCCGTTCCAAAAGAGATCAGTCCTGGGTGTTCTTTGGAAGGACTGATGCTAAAGCTGAAACTCCAGTACTTTGGCCACCTCATGTGAAGAGTTGACTCATTGGAAAAGACTCTGATGCTGGGAGGGATTGGGGGCAGGAGGAGAAGGGGACGACAGATGATGAGATAACTGGATGGCATCAACGACTCAATGGATGTGAGTCTGAGTGAACTCCAGGAGTTGGTGATGGACAGGGAGGCGTGGGGTGCTGCGATTCATGGGGCCACAAAGAGTCGGACACGACTGAGCGACTGAACTGAACTGAGATGAGTGCAACTGGGTGGTAGTTTGCACATTCTTTGGCATTGTCTTTCTTTGGTATTGGAATGGAAACTGATCTTTTCCAGTCCTGTGGCCACTGCTGAGTTTTCCAAATTTGCTGGCATATTGAGTGTAGCATTTTCACAGCATCACCTTTTAAGATTTGAAATAGCTCAACTAGAATTCCGTCACCTCCACTAGCTTTGTTCATAGTGATGCTTCCTAATGGTTCACGACTTCACAATCCAGGGTGTCTGGCTCTAGGTGAGTGATCACACCATCACAGTTATCTGGATCATGAACATCTTTTTTGTATAGTTCTTCTGTGTATTCTCGCCACCTCTTCTTAATATCTTCTGCTTTTGTTAGGCCTATACCATTTCTGTCCTTTATTGTGCCCATGTTTGCATGAAATATTCCCTTTGTATCTCTAATTTTCTTGAAGAGATCTCTAGTCTTTCCCATTCTACTATTTTCCTCTATTTATTTACACTGATCACTGAGGAAGGATTTTTTATCTCTCCTTGCTATTCTTTTGAACTCTGCATTCAAATAGGTACATCTTTCTTTTTCTCCTTTGCCTTTAGCTTCTCTTCTTTTCCCAGCTATTTGTAAGACCTCCTAAGACAACCATTTTATTTTTTTGCATCTCTTTGTCTTGGGATGGTCTTGATCACTGCCTCCTGTATAATATCTTGAACCTCCGTCCATAGTTCTTCCATCATTCTATCAGATCTAATCTCTTGAATCTGTCACTTCCACCGTATAATCATACGGAATTTGACTTAGGTCACACCTGAATGGCCTAGTGGTTTTCCCTACTTTCGTCAATACTACTTTCATCTGAATTTTTCAACAAGGAGCTCATGATCTGAGCACAGTCAGCTCCCAGTCTTGTTTTTGCTGACTGTATAGAGCTTCTCCATCTTCGGCTGCAAAGAATATAATCCATCTGATTTCAGTATGGACTATCTGGTGATGTCCATGTGTAGAATCATCTCTTGTGTTGTTGGAACAAGGTGTTTGCTATCATCACTGTGTTCTCTTGGTTAGCCTTTGCCCTGATTCATTTTGTACTCCAAGGCCAAACTTGCCTGTTACTCTAGGTAACTCTTGACTTACTACTTTTGCATTCCAGTCCCCTATGATTAAAAGGACATCTTTTTTTGGTGTTAGTTCTAGAAGATCTTGTAGGTCATCGTAGAACCATTCAACTTCATTCAACTTCAGCTTCTTCAGCATTAGTGGTTGGGGCACAGACTTGGACTACTGTCATATTGAATGGTTTGCCTTGGAAACAAACAGAAATCATTCTGTCATTTTTGAAACTGCACCCAAGGACTGCATTTTGGACTCTTTTGTTGACTATGATGGCTACTCCATTTCTTGTAAGGAATTCTTGCCCACAGTAGTAGATATAACAGACATCTGAATTAAATTCGCCCATTCCAGTTCATTTTATTTCACTGATTCCTAAAATGTCAGTGGTCACTCTTGCCATCTCCCGTTTGACCACTTCCAATTCACCATGATTCATGAACCTATCATTCCAGGTTCCTATGCAATATTGTTCTTTAAAGCATTGGACTTTACTTTCATCACCTGTCACATCCACAACTGGGTGTTGTTTTTGCTTTGATTCCATCTCTTCATTCTTTCTGGGGTTATTTCTCCACTCTTCTCCAGTAGTATGTTGGGCACCTAACCAATCCGGGGAGTTCATCTTTCAGGGATAGCAGAAGTGATTATATTCAAAGGCAAATAGATGAGAAATAAATGCTAAGAAATGGAAATTTGTATAACCACCAATATGTCTTGAAATGAAGGCGGGACTGAGATGAAGTTAATGGAGATAACCTACGCATGTGGAACTTTAAAATACTGTTGGGGATTCACATCGTTAGATAAGTGCTAATTTCACTGTCTCTCTTCTTCCCACCTAGTGTCTCACCCACATTCATGATTCTCTCCAATTGTCTAAAATTTTTCTCCTGTTCAACAATGAGAGAAAGGGTATTGCAATGTGAGTAAATAAAAGAGGAAAGAGGAGGAGGAGACGTTAAGAGAAAGACCTACATGGGAAAAAATCAGAACAGAGGGGAAAGAAAAAAGACTATTAAAACACCTGAACACCTGATAACTTTTAACACTGAAGCAATTTTAAAACAGGATTCCAAATTTTTTGACACTCTTTCCATCAGTAAGTTGACTCTATGTCCCATCACCTGAATCAGAATAGTCTTTTGACTACTTCTACCAAATTGGAAGAGGTCAAACAGGATTTGGCAAGAGGGAAGATAGATATTTTAGGAATCAGAGAACTAAAGTGGACTGGAATGGGCAAATTTAACTCAGATGACCATTATATCTACTACTGTGGGCAAGAATCCCTTAGAAGAAATGGAGTAGTCATCAAAGTCAAAAAAAGAGTCCGAAAGCAGTACTTGGATGCAATCTCAAAAATGACAAAATGATCTCTGTTCACTTCCAAGGCAAACCATTCAATATCACAGTAATCCAAGTCTACACTCAGACCAGTTAACACTGAAGAAGCTGAAGTTGAACTATGAAGACCTACAAGACCTACTAAAACTAACACCCAAAAAAAGATGTCCTTTTCATTATAGGGGACTGGAATGAAAAAGTAGGACGTCAAGAAACACCTGGAGTAACAGGCAAATTTGGCCTTGGAGTACAGAATGAAGCAGGGCAAAGGCTAATAGAGTTTTGCCAAGAGAAAGCACTGCTACTGCTAAGTAACTTCAGTCGTGTCCGACTCTGTGCGACCCCATAGACAGCAGCCCACCAGGCTCCCCCATCCTTGGGATTCTCTAGGCAAGAATACTGGAGTGGGTTGCCATTTCCTTCTCCAATGCATGAAAGTGAAAAGTCAAAGTGAAGTTGCTCAGTCGTGTCAGACTCTTAGTGACACCATAGACTGCAGCCTACCAGGCTCCTTGGTCCCTGGGATTTTCCAGGCAAGAGTACTGGAGTGGGGTGCCATTGCCTTCTCCAAGAGAAAGCACTGGTCTTAGCAAACACCCTCTTCCAACAACACAAGAGAAGACGCAAAACATGGATATCACCAGATGGTCAATACCGAAATAAGATTGATTATATTCTTTGCAGCCAAAGATGGTAAAGCTCTATTCAGTTAGCAAAAGCAAGACCAGGACCTGATTGTGGCTCAGATCATGAACTCCTTAGTGCCAAATTCAGACTTAAATTGAAGAAAGTAGGGAAAACAACTAGACCATTCAGGTATGACCTAAATAAAATCCCTTATAATTATACAGTGGAAGTGTGAAACAGATTCAAGGGATTAGATCTGATAGAGTGCCTGAAGAACTATGGGTGGAGGTTCACGATATTGTACAAAAGACAGGAATCAAGATCACCCCCAAGAAAAAGAACTGCAAAAAAAGCAAAATGATTGTCTGAGGAGGCCTTACAAATAGCTGTGAAAAGAAGAGAAGCTAAAGGCAAAGGAGAAAAGGAAAGATATACCCATTTTAATGCAGAGTTCTAAAGAATAGCAAGGAGATATAAGAAAGCCTTCCTCAGTGATCAATACAAAGAAATAGATGAAAACAACAGAATGGGAAAGACTAGAGATTTCTTCAAGAAAATCAGAGAGCATCTTTTCATGTGTTTGATAGCCATCTGTATGTCTTCTTTGGAGAAATGTCTATTTAGTTCTTTGGCCCATTTTTTGATTGGGTCATTTATTTTTCTGGAATTGAGCTGTAGGAGTTGCTTGTACATTTTTGAGATTAGTTCTTTGTCAGTTGCTTCATTTGCTATTATTTTCTCCCATTCTGAAGGCTGTCTTTTCACCTTGCTTATAGTTTCCTTTGTTGTGCACAAGCTTTTAAGTTTAATTAGGTCCCATTTGTTTATTTTTGCTTTTAATTCTACTATTCTGGGAGGTGGGTCATAGAGGATCCTGCTGTGATGTATGTCAGAGAGTGTTTTGCCTATGTTCTCCTCTAGGAGTTTCATAGTTTCTGGCCTTATATTTAGATCTTTAATCCATTTTGAGTTTATTTTTGTGTATGGTGTTAGAAAGTGTTCTAGTTTCATTCTTTTACAAGTGGTTGACTAATTCTCCCATCACCACTTGTTAAAGAGATTGTCTTTAATCCATTGTATATTCTTGCCTCCTTTGTCAAAGATAAGGTGTCCATAGGTGTGTGGATTTATCTCTGGGCTTTCTATTTTGTTCCATTGATCTATATTTCTGTCTTTGTGCCAGTACCATACTGTCTTGATGACTGTGGCTTTGTAGTAGAGCCTGAAGTCAGGCAGGTTGATTCTTCCAGTTCCATTCTTCTTTCTCAAGATTGCTTTGGCTATTCGAGGTTTTTTGTATTTCCATACAAATTGTGAAATTATTTGTTCTAGCTCTGTGAAAAATACCATTGGTAGCTTGATAGGAATTGCATTGAATCTATAAATTGCTTTGGGTAGTATACTCATTTTCACTATACTGATTCTTCTGATCCATGAACATGGTATATTTCTCCATTTATTAGTGTCCTCTTTGATTTCTTTCACCAGTGTTTTATAATTTTCTGTATGAGAAATGCAAATCAAAACCACAATGAGGTACCATTTCACGCCAGTCAGAATGGCTGCGATCCAAAAGTCTATAAGCAATAAATCCTGGAGAGGGTGTGGAGAAAAGGGAACCCTCTTACACTGTTGGTGGGACTGCAAACTAGTACAGCCACCATGGAGAACAGTGTGGAGATTCCTTAACAAACTGGAAATAGAACTGCGTTATGACCCAGCAATCCCACTGCTGGGCATACACACCAAGGAAACCAGAATTGAAAAAGACACGTGTACCCCAAAGTTCATCGCAGCACTGTTTATAATAGCCAGGACATGGAAGCAACCTAGATGTCCATCAGCAGATGAATGGATAAGAAAGCTGTGGTACATATACACAATGGAGTATTATTCAGCCATTAAAAAGAATACATTTGAATCAGTTCTAATGAGGTAGAAGAAACTGGAGCCTATTATACAAAATGAAGTAAGCCAGAAAGAAAAACACCATAACGCATATATATGGAATTTAGAAAGATGGTATGATAACCCTGTATGTGAGACAGCAAAAGAGACACAGATGTATAGAACAGTCTTTTGGACTCTGTGGGAGAGGGAGAGGGTGCGATGACTTGGGAGAATAGCATTGAAACATGTATAATATCATATATGAAACGAGTCGCCAGCCCAGGTTCTATGCATAATACTGGATGCTTGGGGCTGGTGCACTGGGATGACCCAGAGGGATGGTACGGGGAGGGAGGAAGGAGGAGGGTTCAGGATGGGGGTTCAGGATGGGGAAGACGTGTATACCTGTGGTGGATACATGTTGATGTATGGCAAAACCAATACAATATTGTAAAGTAATTAACCTCCAATTAAAATAAATAAATTTATTTTTTTAAAAAAAGAAAATCAGAGATACCAAGGGAACATTTCATGCAAAGATCAGCACAATAAAGGACAGAAATAGTGTGGACCTAACAGAAGCAGATATTAAGAAGAGGTGGCAAAAAGACACAGAACTATACAAAACAGATCTTCACAATCCAGATAATTACCATGGTATGATCACTCAGCTACAGCCAGACATCCTGGAATGTGAAGTCAAGTGGGCCTTAGAAAGCATCGCTGCAAACAAAGCTAGTGGAGGTGATAGAATTCCAGTTGAGCTATTTCAAATTCTAAAAGATGATGCTGTGAAAGTGCTACACTCAATATGCCAGCAAATCTGGTAAACTCAGCAGTGGCCACAGAACTGGAAAAGGTCAGTTTTCATTCCAATCCCAAAGAAAGGCAATGCCAAAGAATGTGCAAACTACTGCACAATTGTACTCATCTCACACACCAGTAAAGTAATGTTCAAAATTCTCCAAGTGAAGCTTCAACAGTACATGAACTGTGAACTTCCAGATGTTCAGGCTGGATTTAGAAAAGGCAGAGGAACCAGAGATCAAATTGCCAACATCCATTTGATCATCGAGAAAGCAAGAGAGTTCCAGAAAAACATCTACTTCTGCTTTATTGACTATGCCGAAGCCTTTGACTGTGTGGATCACAACAAACTGTGGAAAATTCTGAAAGAGATGGGAATACCAGACCACCTGACCTGCTTCTTGATAAATCTGTATGCAGGTCAGGAAGCAGTTAGAACTGGAAATGGAACAACAGACTGGTTCCAAATAGGGAAAGGAGTACATCAAGGCTATATATTGTCGCCCTGCTTATTTAACTTATATGTGAAGTACTTCATGAGAAATGCTGGGCTGGATGAAGCACAAGCTGGAATCAAGATTGCCAGGAGAAATAGCAATAACCTCAGATATGCAGATGACACCATCCTAATGGCAGAAAGTGAAGAACTAAAAAGCCTCATGATGAAAGTGAAAGAGAAGAGTGAAAAAGTTGGCTTAAAACTCAACATTCATAAAACTAAGATCATGGCATCTGGTCCCATCACTTCATGGGAAATAGATGAGGAAACAGTGGAAACAGTGAGAGACTTTATTTTGGGGGGTGCCAAAATCACTGCGGATGGTGATTGCAGCCATGAAATTAAAAACACTTGCTCCTTGGAAGAAAACTTATGGCCAACCTAGACAGCATATTAAAAAGCAGAGACATTACTTTGCCAGCAAAGGTTCATATAGTCAAAGCTATGGTTTTTCCAGTAGTTATGCATGGATTTGAGAGTTTGGACCATAAAAAGGCTGAGCATGGAAGAATCAATGCTTTCAGTTGCAGTGATGGAGAAAACTACTGAGAGTCCCTTTTGCTGAAAGGAGATCAATCCTAAAGGAACCAGTCAATCCTAAAGGAAATCAACCCTGAATATTCATAGGAAGGACTGATGCTGAAGCTGAAACTCCAACACTTTTGGCCACCTGATGCGAAGAGCTGACTCACTGGAAAAGATCCTGATGCTGGGAAAGATTGAAGGCAGGAGGAGAAGGGGACGACAGAGGATGAGATGGTTGGATGGCATCACCGACACAGTGGACATGAGTTTGAGTAAACTCCGGGAGTTAGTGATGGACATGGAGGCCTGGCATGTTGCAGTCCATGCAGTTGCAAAGAGTCAGACACAACTGAGCAATTGAACTGAACTGAACTGAACCAATAGAGTAGGCAAGAAGTGATATGTGGTATCCAAGATGAGGTGATTAAAGTCCAAACAGTTTTCATCTCGTGCTTTTGGAATAATTGTCCTCTAAGGACTCTACCAGGACTTCCCTGGTGGCTCCTTGGTGGCTCAGTGTAAAGAGCCATTGCAGTGGCTCCTTCAATGCAGGAGACCTATGTTTGATCCCTGGATTGTGAAGATCCCTTGGAGAAGGGCATGGCAACCCACTCTAGTTTTCTTGCCTAGGAAATCCCATGGACAGTATAGCCTGGCAGACTGCAGTCCATAGGGTCACACAGAGTTGGACACGACTGAAGTAACTAAGCAGCAGCAGCAGCGGCCACAAGGACTCTACCACATGGAGAGTCCTTGTTGGGAGAAACCAAATTCACATTCAGAAGACACATGTACATGCCTCTTAGTCAACAGGCCCCACTGAGTTCAACCTTTGAGTCCTTCCAGCGCAGGCATCATAAATGTGAGTGAAGAATCCAGGACCAGTTTCAAAGACATGCAAACTATACAGTCACACAAGGCCCACACTCAGAAGGGCCTATGGTTGGTTTAATCTCTGTTATTACCAATTACATCTTTGAACTTGTGTTTTATAAGTGAAGTCCAAGGGACAATGCAGTATGTGCACAAGTACAGGTAACATGTACAATATGTACATCTTCCACATGCCATCCCCAATTCTCACCATCTCCTGCCACCTCACATATAGACTTCATGTTGCTCTACAAGTACAGAACTCAGATGGACCCACGATATGTGGAGTTCCGGAAGACTCAAAGTGAGTCCAGGATAAGCACGTGACATTTACGATTGAGTAAAGTGAAAGTGGAAGTCTCTCAGTAGTGTCCAACTCTTTGTGACCCCATGGACTATACAGTCCATGGAATTCTCCAGGCCAGAATACTGGGGTCGGTAGCCGTTCCCTTCTCCAAGGGATCTTCCCAACCCAGGGATTGAACCCAAGTCTCCTGCATTGCAGGCAGATTCTTTACCAGCTGAGCCACCAGGGAAGCCCACGACTGAGTCTAACAGCTGTAAGAAGTCACACTTTTCAATTCAAACTAGAACCTGCTTTGAATGCAGGAATAAGGAGGTGGCATTCTAAGAAATTCTCACAAAAGAAGCCTACCATATCCTTTCTTATGTGTATTCCTTCTCTGTATTAACATACAACTACTTACAATGAAAATGATGGCATGGAAAGAAAGGAAAAGAGACGACCCATTGTTATTTTTCCTTTTAGTTCTTGCTTATTCGTGAGTAAGCCAAAGGTAGAGAATGTTGGTAAAATGTGTGCATTATCAGAAAGTGAAGGAAAATCTATACAGGTGGACTGTAAGATCAAAATATATACGCACATATGAGCTATGAAAGACAAATCATAGATCCAGGGCACAGAGAACACTAAAAAAAGCAGCAAAGATCTTCTTTAGTCCAGACAACACTAATCCTGGATCCACTATGGGCAATCCAGAGGACAGTGAAAAGCCCTCTATCCCTTTTCAACTATCTTGTCATTCATTTTTCCTAGAAACAAGTGTTTCCTGAGAGGGCCCCAGGTTTCTTTTTCTCCAAAAAATATGCTTTTGGGGTCAATATTTTTTTTCTTTTTCTGAAAAGAAAAATTACAAGTGACAAAGAAGAAAATAAGAATATTTTCTAAAGGCTTAAAAATGCCTATGATTCAGAAGCCATTGTTCATCTGCAAGTCTAAACCAAAAAGCTATATGGGAATGTACAAAAAAAGCTTTTAAAAATGTAAGTGCTCAAAGTTTTCTCCCAACAGTCATTTCAGGCCTGGTCACCCCATCTTCAACCTGAAACATAAGGTACAGCTATTGGGAAAAGGCTGCCATTCACAGCATGTCAGAAGTACGAGATTTATTTAGCTTGTGCTCTTGGCAGAGAGGACCATAAAACTTGATTCCTCCTCATCCTAAAATAAATGCTAGGCAGAGTAATGTTTCTAGAATGTCAAAAGAATGCCACAGAGAAGCATTTGCTTTTCTTGGTAACCCGTACTTTTAAAAGCACTGAAGTCCATATTTTCGATTCCAGAGAATTAAGGACAATGACAATGATTTCAGGCTTTTTCCCCTCAGTGGAAAATGCTGGATGAAATTAAGATATAAAGTGGCTCTTTTGCTTCCCTGGTAGCTCAGCTGGTAAAGAATCTGCCTCCAATGCAGGAGACCCTGGTTCAATTCCTGAATCGGGAAGATCTGCTGGAGAAGGGAACAGCTACCCACGCCAGTATTCTAGCCTGAAGAAGTCAGACACTACTGAGTGACTTTCACTTTCACTTTTTTTGCTATGCAAATATGTATTGGCCCCTTTCACTAACAAACTACTTGATGCCCATTATCTCCCATGTAGACCAAAGAGTCTCACAGAGGGAACCAAATATCTACAGGACATGAGTTTTCCCTTATTCTCAGGGAGTTATTTTTAAAGTTAGATATTTCTGCAAACAAGCCAACACTGAACCTCCCTGGGACACAACTTTTGCTGGGCAGGTTGGCTCCATTGGTTAGTTAGAAACTGATCTTAATGAGGTCAACCATTTGAAGCTTATTTCTCAAGGACCAAAATTCCAAAAAGGGAAACAAACAAAAAGCTGGTAACCCCAAAGATAGCACCTATTACAAATACATGCCTTTAGTTGCCAGCAGAATGTATCCAAAGAAGTTAAAAGAGTACAGTCTACAAAAACAAGCCAAACACTGTCCCCAAACTGCCAGTCCCTATCAATATTACAAAGAAGGTACATTAAAAAGCAACATACTCAGCAATGAGAAAGATCAGTTTTACCTATGTTTTAATTCTCCCTCTCCTAGTCCATATGTTGCACATCTTCTGCTCAAAGTATACCTTGACTACCAACTTTCCTCTCTCTGTCTAGTACTTCCCATTCCCATTTCCTCCACCACCCTTCCTGGCCTGTAGGTATGAGACAAGGGGAGGGAGCAGCATAAGACTGCAGGTCTGTGAGTGCATCCAGAGTGAAATGCTAATGTGCCTAAGCACTGCCCAACTGCAGCAGAGAAAAATTTGCCAGGGGTAGCCTTGACTGTTGAGTATTTTTTTTATTGAGTATGGTAGATTTACAATGTGGTGTTAGTTTCAGCTGTACAACAAAGTGAATCAGTTATATATATATATATATATATATATATATAGACACATATCCACTCTTTTAGATTCTTTTCCCATATAAGCCATCATAGAGTATTGAGTAGAATTCCTTGTGCTATACAGTACATCATTCTTAGTTATCTATTTTACATATAGTAGTGTGTATGTCAATCTCACTCTCCCAATTTATCCTTCCACCCCTCTTTTCCCCACTGGTAACCATATGTTTGTCTTCTACATCTGTTATTCTAAATTTGTTTTGTAAATAAGTCCATTTATACCATTTTTTAGATTCCACATACACGCAATATCATATGATATTTATCTTTCTCTAACTAACTTAGTGTGACAATCTCTAGGTCCATCTATGTTGATACAAAGGGCATTAGTTCATTCTTTTTATGGCTTAATAATATTCCATTTTATATATGTACCACATCTTCTTTATCCATTCCTCTACTGATAGATATTTAGGTTGCTTCCATGTCCTGGCTATTGCAAATAGTGCTACAATGAGTATTGAGGTGCATTATCATTTTGAACTATGGTTTTCTCTGGATATATGCCCAGGAGTGAAATTGCTGTATCATATGGTTTTTAGTTTTCTAAGGAATCTCCATACTGTTCTCCATAGTGGCTGTACCAATTTACATTTCCACCAGGAAATGGGCAGTCTCTGGTCACCACACCACCAGTCAGACTCCCTATTGAGGGGATAACAGCACACCTGATGAAAGAAGTGGCAGTCATCCATAACTAAAAACATAAAAATAGCCCTCCAAGACAGTCTGAGGGTCCGGCACTGAGAAAAAGAACCCCCAGAGCATTTAGCTTTCAAATTCAGCAGGGCTCGAGTGCAGTAGCCTCACAGAGCTGGGGAAAATAGACTCCACTTTTGGAGATTGCACACAAGGTCTCATGTGTCCTGAGACCCAGCACAAAGCAGTACCTCCATAGGAACCTGGACAAGAGCTATCTAGGGATCTTATATGGCCTCCTGTGGAGGTAGGGATTGACTGTAACTCACTGTAGAGGCAAGAACACTGGTAGCTGAGGCCCCAGGGAACATTAATAAACATGAGCTCTCCTTGTTGTTGTTTAGTCATTAAGTTGTGTCTGACTATTTGTAAACTCATAGACTATATAGCATGCCAGGCTCCTCTGGCTTCACTGCCTCACATAGTTTGCTCAAACTCATGTCTACTGAGTCAGTGATGCTATCTAACCATCTCATCCATGAGCTCTCCTACATGCATGTATGCGAAGTCATTTCATTTATATCCGACTCTCTGCAATGCTATGGACTATAGCCCACAGGCTTCTCTGTCCATGGGGATTCTGCAGGCAAGAATACTGAAGTGGATTGCCATGCCCTCCTCCAGGGGATCTTGCCAACCCAGGGATCGAACCCATGTCTCTTATGTCTCCTCCATTGACAGGCAGGTTCCTAACCACTAGTGCCACCTGGGAAGCCCCATGAGTTCTACTGGAGGTCTCCATTTCAACACCAAGACCCAGTCCTACCTAACAGCCTGTAGGCTCCACTCCTGGAATGCCTGAGGGCAAACAACCAGCAAAAAAGGAACACAGCCTCACCCATCAGCAGAGAGGCTATCTAAAATCATATTAAGCGCACAGCCACACCAAAACACATTCCTTTATGTGGTCCTGCCCACCAGAGGGACAAGACTCAGCTCCAACCACCAGAGATCAGGCAACAGTCCCTCCCACCAGGAATCCTGCACAAGCCCCTCAACCAACCTCACCAACCAGGGGACAGACACCAGAAGCAAAAGGAACTACAATCCCACAGCCTGCAGAAAGGCTGCAATAAGTCAGAAAAAAGTGAGATGACAGTAAAATATGTTGTAGATGAAGGAGCAAGGTAAAAAACCTACAAGAACAACTAAATGAAGAGGAGACAGGCAATCTACTGGTAAAGGGAGTCAGAGTAATGATAGTAAAGATGATCCAAAATCTCGGGAAAAGAACTGAGGCACAGACCAAGAAAATACAAAAATGTTTATTAAAGAGATAGAACATTTGAAGAACAAAGATGAACTACACAATAATTGAAATGAAAAATGCATTAGAAGGAATCAATAGCAGAATAACTGAGGCAGAAGAATGAATAAGTAAGGGAGCTAGAAGACAGAGTGGTGGAAATCACTTCCACAGAACAGAATAAAAATAATGAAAAGAAATGAGGACAATCTCAGAGACATCTGGGACAACATTAAACACATCAAAATTCACATTATAGGAGTCCAAGAAGTAGAGGAGGAGGAGGAGGGGGAAGAGAAAGAGTCTGAGAAAACATCCAAAGAGATTATAGTAATAAAACTTCCCTAACATGGTAAGGGAAATTATTACCCAAGTCCAGAAAGTGCAGAGAGTCCATACAGCATAAACCCAAGGAGGAACACACTAAAACACATGTTAATTAAACTAATAAAAATTAAATACAAAGAAAAAATATTAAAGGAAACAAAGAAAAAGCAACAAAAACATACAAGGAAATCCCCCCATAAGGTTATCAGTTGATTTTTCAGCAGATTAAAAAGGCTACAAAGGAGTGGCATGATCTATTTCAAGTAATAAAAGGGGAAAACCTACAACTAAGAATACTCTACCTTGCAAGGCTCTCATTCAAATTCGATGGAGAAATTAAAAGCTTTATAGACAAGCAAAAGTTATGAGAATGCAGCACCATCAAACCAGCTTTGAATCAAATGCTAAAGGAAATTCTCTAGGCAGGGGGGAAAAAAAAGACACAACTAGAAACAAGAAAATCACAAATGAGAAAGCTCAATGGTAAAGGCAAACATACAGTAAATGTAGGAAATCATCCACACACAAATATGATTCACAAACAAATATGATATCAAAACCAGCAACCGTGAGAAGAAGAGAGTACAAATGCAAGAAATGGGAATTGCATTTGAAATTAAGAGACTAGCAACTGAAAACAACAATGTATATATATATAGAGAGAGACTGCTATAGACTGTCCAGTATTGAATCAACAGAGGAAGAGATCCTGGAGCATTTTTAGACCAACTCCTCATTTTCAAACTAAGAAATATGAAACCCGGAGAAAGTGGAGTAATCTGTCCAAGTGTGTGTGCTGGAGCTAACACTGAGGTCCAAGATTATTTCCCAGTACCACAGTTTGTCAGATTGGGGTTAGCTGCACGCCTATGGTAATCACCTACATCATCTCTAAAATGAGAAAATAAGAGCTGAAAACTGTTTCTCCTTCATTTGTTTCTTGTTCTCACCCAGATATTTTTTACATCACTGTTTTTCACCTTGAATCCCTTCTATGATATCCACCATCCTGATTCATAAGCCTGTTTATTCAGTATTAAAACTTTCCTGAATAAGTGGAGAAACACATTTATTTGATGCACTAAAAGAGAGAAGATATAAACTGGATTAAGAGGTTTAGAGATAATATCTGAAACTTTTTATTAAGAAAAATGACTAGAATTTTATTCTGATACGGACTGAGATTGGACAAAAACATTAAGAAATTGAGAAGTACTTTCATAGCAAAATCCAAATCCCTCAGCTTGACATTCAGGGGCCAAAGTTGGTCCCAACTATTTTATCTCTACTATAACTGTTCGATACACCCTATGTTCTAACCATACAAGATGCCTCATTGTTCCCCAGTATTCATATCAAGCACTCATTTAATTATTTTTTCAGGCTTATCACTTCCACCTGGAACACTATTCTCATTATCCTACTTACACCTCTGTCATCAGTGAAAACCACACTTGTTTCAAAGTGCCATCACAGATGATCAGGGTTATTTGTGGCCCTTCCAAAACAGCAGGCAAATGTGAACAATTCCCCTTCTCCCGACTTTATTCTCTTCCAGAATTTTGTTTATATGTCTATTATAGAATTTACTACGTTTATCTTCTGTGCATAGTATATTATGTCTATCCCATCAACAGATGCTAAATACTTAGATTTTCATCCCAGAATACCAGCCCTGAGACAGGCTTAAAGGAGTCACACAATTAGTGTTTTTTTAACTGAACTGAAGATTTGGGGAAAATGAAGTATTATTAATCAGCATTAAATAGCTTCAATATTGTAATACGCAAAAGTACTTTCATCTGAACAATTTAAATGGTAACCTCTATACGTATTTGAATTGAATTTCTTACAGAAAAAAAAATTGTCATCTTCATTCAAAGAACAAATGCATTTCCCACTTTTGTGTCTGTGTCACAAAATGAAAACTCCCTTCTATTTACCACTATGTAAAAAACTGACAATTTCTCTCCTTCTGGGTATTGGCAAGAACTCAATCTCCAACCAACTTGCAAATCAGAAAATCATGCAGCATACCATTTTCCCATTTGTTGAATCCAAAAGATTCTCAGCAATTCTCAAACTCTAGACACCTTCATTGTGGAAAATACACCCAACAACAGATGAAATGTAGCAAAATTTGGAGAAATGGTTAGTTTTCTTTCTCTGTTTTATTCCAATTATAAAATGAGAGTGATTTTGGAATGTTTGGGTTTATAATTTTAATTTCATTGTATTTGAAACCATACAACAGGCAAAGGAAGAAAACTTTACTAGAGTCAGCTCCTGCATGTTTGAAAACTCATGTATACTCTTGAAAACACATTTGCAGATCACAAGTATTTGTAAACTTAAACAGTAATGAGCTGAGCCCGTATTTTGCATCTCTGGGCCATCTTAAGCCATCAATGTTGATATTACCACAGAGAAACCTTCCCTTTCATGGTCATGAGCTTGTCCCTTTCAGCAGATCTGTGATACTTTCTAGCATCTCACACAAGGAGTTTTTAAATTTAATTTCTGAGGGCCAGATTCTGCCCTTGGATACATGTGAATAATAAGTACTGACGTCAGTGGAAATTCTGGATATGCATTCAAGGGCAGACTATGGTCCTCTGAGTATTCCTAATGTGACTGCTGAAATTCTCTTTCTGGTTTGATTTTGGCTCTCTTTCTCTTAAATGTGCATACAATACCAGAAATGATGCATGAAGACTGTGATCAAATGAAACACTTCAGAACCAGCTGGTAGCCTGTTCTGACCCAAGGAAAGAGCTAGATTTTAAGTCCTCTATATTCCCTGGTGTACTACCGCCCTGATAACCAGCATAGAGCAAGATTTTTCATTTCTGGACCCACATCCTAATTAAAGAGAATAAAACTAAGATTACAACTAATGATGATTTTAAAAACAGTTTTTAAGAGTTTTAGGATGAAAACTGCACTCACTTCATAAACTTCATTTATGTAGCTACTAAATTATTTTATTTTCTGTTTTTTTTTTCACTGAATTGAATTATAAATGCTAGTAATTTCAGGACACTTATAAAACTACATACAAAGGGAGACAAACTGGTAAAGTGGCAATCTGGAACTACCTGGAAACCCCAGACTCATCCTATACTTCTTTTTCTTCCTAGCCTGATCTCTACCCATATCCCCCCACTCCCACACAGAAACACATAAACATTCAGTTCACCAAAACCTCTCAATTTTGTCTCCCTA
Organism: Oryx dammah; assembly: GCF_014754425.2. NCBI lineage: Eukaryota > Metazoa > Chordata > Mammalia > Artiodactyla > Bovidae > Oryx > Oryx dammah. Next base: position 19,399,686 of record NW_024070198.1, read on the forward strand.
ATTCCTGAGTACACCTCCCTTTTTCTTCAGCTTCACTATTTTTAGCCCTGTTCATTTTTCTTCCTAGACAATTGCAATGGTTTCATTGTTCTGGTCTCCTTCCCCCCATCTTGAATACTACACATTCTCACACAGGTGGCAGAATGATACTTCTAAACTGTAAATCTAAGACTGATACTCTCATGAATATAATCCAGTAGCTTTCCATTGGCTTCAGGCAATATCTAACAGTTCATTATTTGAATTGTCTCAAAAGGTTCCCTGGTGGCTCAGCAGTAAACAATCCGCCTGCCAAGGTAGGATACTTGGGTTCAATCTCTAGGTCAGGAAAATCCCCTGGAGAAGTAAATGGCAACATACTCCAGTATTCTTGCCTGGAGAATACCATGGACAGAGGAGGGAGTCGCAAAGAGTTGGACACAACTTAGCTAGTGACTAAAGAGCAGCATGTAGCACACAGAATCACATTCATTATGTCATTGATTCTAAACCTTGTGAAATAAGGGTAAATAACATTATGTTATTTGTCCAGAATCACTTCGCTAATACTTATAGAGCAAAAACTGAACCCCAGACTCCACGATTATTTTATCAGTCTATAACAGAATTCTTTAAAGTCGCAACCACTCACTTCAGTTCAGTCACTCAGTCGTGTCCTACTCTTTGAGACCACATGAATCGCACCACGCCAGGCCTCCCTGTCCATCACCAACTCCCGGAGTTCACTCAGACTCACATCCATCGAGTCAGTGATGCCATCCAGCCATCTCATCTTCTGTCGTCCCCTTTTCCTCCTGCCCCCAATCACTCCCAGCATCAGAGTCTTTTCCAATGAGTCAACTCTTCGCATCAGGTGGCCAAAGAACTGGAGTTTCAGCTTTAGCATCATTCCTTCCAAAGAAATCCCAGGGTTGATCTCCTTCAGAATGGACCAGTTGGATCTCCTTGCAGTCCAAGGGACTCTCAAGAGTCTCCTCCAACACCACAGTTCAAAAGCATCAATTCTTCGGCACTCAGCCTTCTTCACAGTCCAACTCTCACATCCATACATGACCACAGGAAAAACCATAGCCTTGACTAGACGGACTTTAGTCGGCAAAGTAATGTCTCTGCTTTTGAATATGCTATCTAGGTTGGTCATAACTGTGCAGGTGCAGGAGGGCCTAGAGGAGCTATCCCACGTTGAAGGTCAGGAAGGGCAGTGGTGAGGAGATATCCCTCGTCCAAGGTAAGGAGCAGCGGCTGTGCTTTGCTGGAGCAGCCGTGAAGAGATACCCCATGCCCAAGGTAAGAGAAACCCAAGTAAGATGGTAGGTATTGCAAGAGGGCATCAGAGGGAAGACACACTGAAACCATACTCACAGAAAACTAGTCAATCTAATCACACTAGGACCACAGCCTTGTCTAACTCAATGAAACTAAGCCATGCCCACGGGGCAAACCAAGACGGGCTGGTCGTGGTGGAGAGGTCTGACAGAATGTGGTCCACTGGAGAAGGGAATGGCAAACCACTTCAGTATTCTTGCCTTGAGAACCCCATGAACAGTATGAAAAGGCAAAATGAAAGAATACCGAAAAAGGAACTCCCCAGGTCAATAGATGCCCAATATGCTACTGGAGATCAGTGGAGAAATAACTCCAGAAAGAATGAAGGGATGAAGCCAAAGCAAAAACAATACCTAGCACAACCACTACTTACTAACAATTTTGGCCCAATTCTCTCTTTCCATAAAAAGTAGAGTTGCTCTGATTTAAAATTTTAAAGTGAAAGGCACAAAGTCTCCTACACATGTTCCACTTGGTAGTCTGTATTCCCTTCCCTATTGTGTTGTTTCTTGATAGTACTGCCAGCATATTCCTCTGCCCCAGCTACTTTTTATTTACTCTTTTATGGGGGGCATGAATGTCATTGCCATGTCATTTAATTCAAATGTTCTCAATGTCACAGTTCTGCCACATTGACTTTTTTCTGGTCTTTTTGTATTTGCTTTCAACAAAAGAAATGTTATTTTGGTCATTAACTGAAAATTCACTATGGGTTTTTAATTCTCTTTGAGGTTTCTTTTTAGAAGCTTTTTAACTCAAAAGTTGTTCTTATCATTATTATATGCACAAACTCAAATTCTAAGAATCCTGAAGTTTCCAAACAAATATTTTTAGATGGCATTTTTGAAAGTATATTCTTCAGATAATCCAAATCTCAAGACATGTAGAAGATGGGGGAAAGAAGAGAGGAGAGAAAGGGTTACTGGTTAAATAAGGTTAGAGAAAACCATAATCAATATCCCTTCAATGAAATTCATATGCATATAAGCATATTAAAGACTCTGTAAGTCCTTCAGTGAAAAGAGCCATTTTAACTCAGTATTTCCCAAACCTGATTAACCATGAAACTTTCCCCCCTTATTCAACATCTAAAACATCCTATAGATGTTTTATATACAAATGGTAAATATATATAATATATATACATTATTGTATATATGTAATGGCAAAGGAGCTTGCATAACTCAATGAAGCTATCAGCCATGCTGTGCAGGGCTACCCAAGACAAACAAATTTGTCTGAAGGAGTGAATGGCAAACCACTCCAGTATTCTTGCCATGAGAACCCCATGAACAGTATGAAAAGGCAAAAAGATATGACACCAGAACATAAGACACCCAAGTCATATGATGCCCACTATGTTACTGAGGAAGAGTAGAAGGCAGTTACAAATAGCTCCAGAAAGAATGAAGCAGCTGGGCCAAAGCAGAAATGAAGCTCAGTTATGGATGTGTCTGGTGGTGAAAGTCTAATGCTATAAAGAACAATATTGCATAGAAACCTGGAATGTTAGGTCCATGAATCAAGGTAAATTGGATGTGGTCAAGCAGGAGATGGCAAGAGTGAACATCAACATCTTAGAAATCAGTGAACTATGATGCTGGGAGGGATTGGGGGCAGGAGGAGAAGGGGATGACAGAGGATGAGATGGCTGGATGGCATCACTGACTCGATGGACGTGGGTGTGAGTGAACTCCGGGAGCTGGTGATGGACAGGGAGGCCTGGCGTGCTGCGATTCATGGGGTCGCAGAGTCGGACACGACTGAGCGACTAAACTGAACTGAACTGAACACATATGAGAATGGGTGAACTTCATTGAAATGACCATTATATCTACTATATCTAAAGGCAAGAATCCCTTCAAATTCTAAAGAATTATAAATATACATTATATATATATATTATATCTTGCCATTATATCTAATATATCTTGCCATTATATCTAAGGGCAAGAATTCCTTAGAAGAAATGGAGTAGCCCTTATAATCAACAAAAGAGTCAGAAATGCAGTACTTGGGTGAAATCTGAAAAAAGACAGAATGATCTCAGTTCATTTCCAAGGCAAACCATTCAGTATCACAGTAATCCAAGTCTATGTCCCAACCACTAAAGTCGAAGAAGCTGAAGCTGAACAGTTCTATGAAGATTTACAAGACCTCCTAGAACTATGACCAAAAAAGTATGTCCTTTTCATCATAGGGGATTAGAGCACAAAAGTAGCAAGTCAAGAGATACCAGGAGAAACAGGCAAGTTTGGCCTTGGAGTACAAAATGAAGCAGGGTAAAGGCTAAAGGATATTTGTCAAGAGAACACACTGGTCATAGAAAATACCCTCTTCCAATAACACAAGAGACCACATTACACGCCAGTTCATCACCAAATTGTCAATACCAAAATCAGATTGATTATATTCTTTGCAGCTGAAGATGGAGAAGCTCTATATAGTCTGCAAAAACAAGACCTGGAGGTGACTGTGACTCATATCATCAGCTCCTTATTGCAAAATTCAGGCTGCAACTGAAGAAAGTAGGGAAAACCACTAGGCAATCCAAGTATAATCTAAATCAAATCCTTTATGATAAAACAGTGTTCAAAGGATTAGATCTGGTAGACAGAGTGCCTGAAGAACTATGGACAGAGTTTCTTAACACTGTACAGGAGGTAGTGACCAAAACCAACCCAAAGAAAAAGAAATGCAAGAAGTCAAGGTAGTTGTCTGAGGAGACTTCACGAATTGCTGAGGGAAGAAGAGAAGTTAAAGGCAAGGGAGAAAGGGAAAGATATACCCAAGTGAATGCAGAGTTCAGAGAATAGCAAGGATAGATAGGAAGGCCTTCTTAAATGAACAATTCAAAGAAATAGAAGAAAACAATAAAATGGAAAAGACTAGAAATATCTTTGAGAAAATCAGAGATATCAAGGGGATATTTCATACATGGATGGGCACAATAAAGGACAGAAATGGTAAAGACCTAACAGATGCAAGAGATTAAGAAGAGGTTGCAAAACACACGGGAGAACTATGTAAGAAAGGTCTTAAATGACCTGGATAATCACGATGATGTGGTCACTCACCTAGAGCCAGACATTCTGGAGTGTGAAGTCAAGTGGCTCTTGGGAGCATTACTACAAACAAAGGTAGTTGATGTGATGGAATTCCAGCTGAGCTATTTAAAATCCTAAAAGATGATGCTGTTAAATAGCTGCACTCAATATGTCAGCAAATTTTAAAAACTCAGCAGTGGCCACAGGCCTGGAAAAGATCTGTTTTCTTTCCAATCCCAAAGAAAGGGCAATGTCAAAGAATGTTCAAACTATCATGCAGCTGTGCTCATTTCATATGCTAGCAAGGTTATGCTCAAAATCATTCAAGCTAGGCTCAGCAGTACATGAACTGAGAACTTCCAGATGTAGAAGCTGGGTTTAGAAAAGGCAGAGGAACCATATATCAAATTGCCAACATTCGGTGGATCATAGAGAAAGCAAGGGAATTTCAGAAAAATATTTACTTCTGCTTCATTAACTACATTGAGGTCTTTGACTATGTGGCTCAATGATTATGGAAAATTCTTAAAGAAATGGGAATAGCAGACTACCTTACCTATCTCCAGAGAAACCTGTATATGGATCAATAAGTAACAGAACCAGATATGAAACAACAGACCTGTTCAAAATTGAGAAAGGAGTATGTCAAGGCTGTATATTGTCACCCTACTTATTTAACTTATATGCACAGTGCATCATGCAAAATGCCAGGCTGGATGAATCACAAGCTGGAATCGAGATTGCCAGGAGAAATATTAACAACCTCAGATACATAGATGACACCACTCTAATGGCAGAGTGAAGAAGAATTAAAGGGCCTCTTGATGAGTGTGAAAGAGGAGCTGGCCTAAAACTCAACACTCAAAAAACTAAGATCATGGCATCTGATCCCATCACTTCATAACAACCAGAAGGGGGAAAAATGGAAGTGGTGACAGATTTTCTTTTCTTGGACTGCAAAACCGACTCAGTCATGTCTGACTCTTTGCAACTCCATCACTGTGCCTACCAGGCTCCTCAGTCCATGGAATTCTCCAGGCAAGATTACTGAAGTGGGTTGTCATTTCCTTCTCCAGGGAACCTTCCCTACCTAGGTCTCCTGCATTACAAGCAGATTCTTTATCGCCTGAGCCACCAGGGAAGTGACTGCAGCCATGAAGTTAAAAGAGGCTTTCTCCTTGGAAAGAAAGCTAGGATCAACCTAGAAAGCATATTAACTAGTAGAGACATCACTTTCCCAACACAGGTCTGTATAGTCAAAGTTATAGTTTTTCCAGTAGTCATGTACAGATATAAGAGTTGGACCATAAAGAAGGTGATGCTTTTGAATTACAGTGTGGAGAAGACTTTTGAGAATCCTTTGGACTGGAAGGAGATCAAACCAGTCATTCCTAAAGGAAACCAATCCTGAATATTCACTGATGCTAAAGCTGAAGTTCCAATACTTTGACCACCTGATGTGAAGAGCTGACTCTTTGTAAAAGACCTAGATGCTGGGAAAGATTGAAAACAAAAAGAGAAGGGAGTAGCAAAGGATGAAATGGTTAGATAGCATCACCAACTCAACGGACATGAATCTGAGCAAACTCCGGGAGCAGTGAAGAACAGGTGAGCCTAATAAGCTGCAGTTCTTGAGGTCAAAAGAGTCAGACACGACTTAGCAACTAAACAAAAACAACAAACATCACAAGATCCAATACATGTATAATGCATGCTAAGTAATAAATGTTCAGTGAGTGATATTTATTATTGCTATTACTAACAAGTAGTAAATGTCACATCTCAGTTAATCCATTCTCTATAGATGGTAAGTTGTGGTCCTAATATGCTCAGTTTAAAGCACATCCACTGATCCTAGGAAATAATGTCAGTTTACAATTTCCAATGAAAAATCATATGGGTAAAATATTCAAAGAAACTCTCAGGAACCTAGGCATCATCAGTTCTGAATGCTACTACTTCAGAATATCTGAAAGTATGATCAACTAGTGTTGGGAGACAACGTGGTCTAAGTGAAGAAGTCTAATTGACTTTGACAGTTAAACATTCACCTAGGGCTTCCCAGATGGCACTAGTAGTAAGGAATCCACCTGCCAATGAAGGAGACATAAGAATCATGGGTTTGATCCCTGGGTCGGGAAGATCCCCTGGAGGAGGCATGACAATCCAATCCAGTATTCTTGCCTGGAGAATCCCATGGACAGAGGAGCCTGGTGGGCTATAGTCCACAGCGTTGCAAAGAGTCGGACATGACTCAAGCGACTTAGCACACACGTCAAACATTCAAAGCCAGCTTAGGTCCTTCAGCTCCTCTATGCCACATTTTCACAGGATGTAAACTGAAGATATCACCATCAATTTCTGCAAGGTTGTTTTAAGACTTAGAAACAACATGCCTAGGACATAGCAGGCAGTCAAAAAATAAATGCTTTCATGGTTCCAGTGAGATTTGTTGACTTCTAAGACTCTTAAATTATACAATATAGATTTGGTATGCAAACTGAATTATTTAATTCTCCAAAAAGGATGTTTCTTTAAAAGTACAGCCCTTTCCACCTCTCAAGAATTCCTCTCTCAGACCTATACTCTAGTTGTTCATCATAGTTGTAGAATTTTTACATGAGAATATTTTCCTGAAAAAAGAATAACACCAACTTTTAAATTTTCTTCAAACTTTTGAACAAGTTATACATTCACAAAGTTTAAGATGCAAAACATCATAAAATGCCATATAGAGTTTCCCTTTCAATCTTTTATTCATCCCTTTCCCCTACCTGTGTCCATCTCTAGATAATCACTTTTGTTTCTTCTTTTTTAATTTATTTATGTAAATACATACTATTATTTATATATATAAATATATTTTCTTTTCCTGAATTTTTTGAGTTAAGTATTTAGTACACTGATTTTCATTCTTTCTTTACTAAGGTAATTATTTAAGGCTCAGTAACTACAGCTCACAGGCTCTAGAGCACTGAGTCAGTAGCTGGACATAGGATTAGTTGTCCCTTCGCATGTGGGATCTTCCCAGACCAAGAACCAACTGAACCCGTGTCCTCTGCATTGAAAAGTGGTATTCTTTACCTCTGAGCCATCAGGGAAGCCTCTGCTTTTTTAATATGGAGTTGTATGAGTTATTTATATATATTGGATATTAATGTGTTATCAGTCATATTATTTGCAAATATTCTCTCCTATTCAGTATATTGTCTTTTTGTTCTGGTGATAGTTTCTTTGGCTGTTCAAAAATCTTTTAAGTTTAATTTAGTCACATTTGTTTATTTTTGCTTTTGTTTCTTTTATCTTGGGAAATAGATCCAAAAAAAATATTGCCACAATTTATGTCAAAGAGTGTTCTCTTTGTTTGTGATTTCTGGTCTTACATTTAGGTCTTCAATCCATTTTGAGTTTACTTTTGTATATAGTATGAAAATGTTTTAACTTCATTCTTTTGCATGTAGCTGTCCACTTTTCCAAACACCACTTACTGAAGAGACTGTTTTTTCCATCATATAGTCTTGCCTCCTTTGTCATAGATTAATTGACCTGACCATAAGTGTATGGATTATTTCTGGGCTCTCCATCCTGTTCCACTGATGTGTGTTCTGTTTTTGTGCCAGTAACATACTGTGTTGATTACTGTAGCTTTGTACTACAGTTTGAAGTCAGGGAGATGATACCTCCAGCATTATTTTTCTCAACATTGCTTTGGCTATTCAGGGTCTTCTGTGGTATAAACAGAAACCACATATAAATTTTAGGGTTATTTGTTCTAGTTCTGTGAAAAATGTCATAGGTATTTGATAGAGATTGCATTATTATTTAGAACTTATTTCAACATAAATTATTGAGGTAGAAATTACTTTAAATGCACCCATTTTAATTATACAGTTTGATAAATTTTGACAAAGGTATGCCCATATAACTACCTTCCTCATTTTTATCACCCCAAAAAGTTTCTTCAGAACCTTCCTTGCCAATCACTTTATCCCCACCCAAGCACCCCAAGCATCTAATTTTTTTGTCACTGTAAACTAAATTTGTCTTTCCTAGAGTTTCATATAAATTGAATCATACAGTGTACACTTTTACACCAACTTCTTTTTTTCTTTTTATTTTATATTGGACTACAGTTGATTAACAATGTGTTAATTCATGTGTACAGCAAAGTGATTCAGCTATACATATACATGTAGCTATTCTTTTTCCAATTCTTTTTCCATTTAGATTGTTACATAACACTGAATGGAGTTCTCTGTGCTATACAGTAGGTCCTTGTTACTTACCTATTTTAAATATTGCAGTATGTACATGTCAATCCCAAATTCACTAACTATCCCTTCCCCCACCCTTTCCCCCTGGTAATTGTAACTTTGCTCTCTAAATTTGTGAGTCTGTTTCTGTTTGTAAGTAAGTTCACTTGCATTGCTTTTTAGATCCCACATATAAGCGATATAATACCATATTTTTCTGAAATCCATAGATTGCTTCAGATAGTATGGACATTTTAACAATATTAATTCTTCCAATACATAAACAAGGAATATTTTTACATCTGTTTGTGTCATCTGTAATTTCTTTCAACAGTGTTTTATAGTTTTCAGAGTATAGGACTTTCACCTCCTTGGTGAAGTTAATTCCTAGGTATTTTATGCTTTGTGTTTTGATTTTAAATGAGATAGTTTTCTAGGTTTCTCTTCCTGATAACTCATTATTAGTATACAGAAAAGCAACAGATTTCTGTATATTCATCTTGTATCCTTCAACTTTGCTGAATTCCTTGATTGTTCTAAGATGCTTTTAATGGAGAATTTAGGGTTATCATGTCATCTGTCAATAGTAATGTATTACTTCTCCCCTTCCAGTTGAATGCCTTTTATTTATTTTCATTTTCTGATTGCTGTGGCTAGAACTTCTAATACTATGCTAAATAGAAATAGCAAAAGTAGACATTCTTCTCTTTTTCTTCATTTTAGAAGAAAACTTCCAGCTTTTCATTGATAAATTTGATGTTAGCTGTGAATCTGTCATAAATGGCTTTTATTATATTGAGATATGTTCCCTCTGTACCAATGCTGGTGAGAGTTTTTATCACGAACGGATACTGAATATTGTCAAATACTTTTACTGAATCTAGAGAGATGATCATGTGATTTGTATCTTTCCTTTTGTTAACGTTTGTTATCACACTGATTTACAATATTGAACCATCCTTGGATCACAGAAATAAAACCCCCTTGATCACATTGTATGATCCTTTTTATATATTGTTGAATTTGGCTTGCTGAGGATTTTGTTGAGGATTTTGCATACATATTCACCGAGGATACTGGCCTATAACTTTCTTTTATTGTAGTCTTTGCCTAGTTTTGGTATCAGGGTAATAACAGCCTCAGGCCTTCCCAGGTGGCTCAGTGGTAAAGAATTTGCCTGCCAATGCAACAGACACAGGAGATGCAGGTTCAGTCCCTGGATTGGGAAGATAGCTTGGAGTAGGAAGTGGCAACCCACTCCAGTATTCTTGCCTGGAAAACTCCATGGACAGAGGAGCCTGGCAGGCTGCAGTTCATGGGGTTGCAAAGACTTGGACACAGCTGAAAGACTGAGCACACATGCACGCAACAGTGGCCTCATAGGATGAATCTGAAAATGTTCCCTCCTCTTCAATTTTTGGAAAATTTGCAAATAAGTATTTAACTCTTCTTTATCTGTTTGTAGAATTCTTCTGTAAAGTCATCTAGTTCTGAACTTTTCTTTGCTGGGAGTTTTTTGATTACTAATCCAGTTTCACTACTAGTGATCAACCTGTTCAGGTTATCTATTTCTTCCTTCTTTAGTATTAGAAGACTGCATGTTTCAAGAAATGTATCCCTTTTTTCAAAAATGTCCAATTTGTTGGCATGTAACTTTATTCTCTTATTTTTTTTGCATCTCTATAATATCAGTTGTAATTTCTCTTCTTTTCACTTCTTATTTTATTTTGATTTCTTTTTTTTTTCTTGATAAGCCTGCTGCTGCTGCTGCTAAGTCACTTCTATGCTGTGTGACCCCATAGACGGCAGCCCACCAGGCTCCCCCATCCTTGGGATTCTCCAGGCAAGAACACTGGAGTGGGTTGCCATTTCCTTCTCCAATACATGAAAGTGAAAAGTGAAAGGAAAGTCACTCAGTCATGTCTGACTCTTCGCGACCCCATGGACTGCAGCCTACCAGGCTCCTCTGTCCATGGGATTTTCCAGGCCAGAGTACTGGAGTGGGGTGCCATCGCCTTCTCCATTGATAAGCCTAGTTAAAGGTTTATCAATTTTATCTTTTCAAAAAAAGGCTCATGGTTTCATTGATTTTTTTGTGTGTTTGGTTTTGTCTCTATTTATTTCTTCTCTAATCTTAATTATTCCCTGCCTTCTGCTGACTTTGAACTTCGTTTGCTCTTTTTCAAATTCCTTTAATGTTTTTGTTTTTGTTGTTTTTGAGGTACTTTCTGATTTACTTTCATTCCTTCATTGTTCCATTGGCTTTTTAGTAGCATGTTGTATAGTCTCCAAGTGTTTACATTTTTTTCCCCACTTTTCTTTCTGTAACTAATTTCTGGTTTCATACCCTTGTGGTCAAGAAAAATGTTTGATATAATTTCTATATTTTAAAATTATTTTTACTATTTATTTATCTAATTATGTGGCTGTGTCAAGTCTAAAGTTGCAGCATGCAAGATCTTTTTTTAGTTATGTTATGTGGAATATTTAGTTATGGTATGTGAGATCTTTAGTTTCAGTCTGCAAACTCAATTGCAGCCTGTGGGAACTAGTGCTCTGACCAGGGATTGAACCCAGGCCCTGCATTGAGAGCACAGAGTCATAGAGACTAGACCAACAGGGAAGTTCCCCAATCATTTTTTAAAAACTGCATCAGCTAACTGAAGTGCCTGGGTTTTCATAACCTGATATAAGAACAATTCTGATTTAAAAATAAGAGAAAATAGTGCAATTTTTTAAAATAATATATTATGTTTTAAACCCCTTCTATTTTTTCTAAGCTTTGGTTATATAAAATTTATAATGGTTACCATTTATTTGAGGGTTTTACTATGAACCAGGCACTATGCTAAGCCTTAAGCTTGTTCTATGCTGTGTGGTACTCAGTCGCTCAGTTCAGTTCAGTTCAGTTGCTCAGTAGTGTCCGACTCTTTGTGACCCCATGAATCACAGCACGCCAGGCCTCCCTGTCCATCACCAACTCCCAGAGTTTACCCAAACTCATGTCCATCGAGTCAGTGATGCCATCCAGCCATCTCATCCTCTGCCATCCCTTTCGCTCAGTTATGTCCAATTTTTTGCAACCCCATGGACTATAACCCGCCAGGCTCCTCTGTCCATGGGGACTCACCAAGCAGGAATACTGGAGTGGGTTGCCATGCCCTCCTCCAGGGGATCTTCCCAACCCTGGGATCAAACCCAGATCTCCCGCACTGTAGGCGGATTCTTTACCATCTGAGCCACCAGGAAAGCCCCAATCCCTAAGCATGCATATTACTTAACCTTCACAGTAATCTATGAAACGCCCCATTTTATAGCTGAGGAAGCTGAGACTTAAAAAAGTTATTTTCAAACCCCTACTGTTGATGTTAACATCAGAATTCTAGTCCTGCTGGCCATTCTGACTCCTATGTTTTTAGAATCTGCTAATCTTCACTATTTTTCTAGATCATGTTCAATGTTCTTTTCTGTGACATTAATCTGGTAATAGTCTAGGCATCTTTTGAAACAGGCTATTTAAACTTTCCTTTAAACAGAATAATCAGTTCTGAAAGGTTAACTATATTTTTATATACTGATCAGTTTCTATTCTGCCACTATAATTTTTTTTTCTGTCATTGGTTTTCTAGCCCTTTGCCATTTCTCAGCTAATTTGGAAAATGAGTTACTGCTCTCTCATAGACTCCTCTCCCAGAGGAACCATGTCTTCCTCGACAACCATGTCTTCCTTGACCTCAACCAACACTAAACATAAACTGTAACAATTTAATTTCACATTTGTGATTAACTTTGTCATTTTAAATGATATTTTATATTGGTGCTTATTCTTAAACCAATATTTAACACTTTGTTTTAGCTACTCTGGAAATCAAGAATATATATTTAACTTCTTTTTCTCCATGGCTCCCAGCACTGTACCTTTATATATTTGATTTTCAGTTAAAAAGTGATTGATAAAAGACTGCTCAAAATCACAACAGAATACTGTTGGAATTGTCATGAAACTTCTGGATGAACATTCAATACATATCTCCCAGGGACTTGCACACTGAACTTGTCTGGTTTTCTTAGAATGAGAAAAGGGAAAAAAATGAACACTAAGGATCCACTGGACTCATTTTTCTAAGAAGGCATCTCACTCAGTTCAGTTCAGTTCAATTCAGTCACTCAGTCGTGTCTGACCCTTTGCGACCCCATGAATTGCACCATGCCAGGCCTCCCTGTCCATCACCAACTCCTGAAGTTCACCCAAACCGACGTCCATCGAGTCGATGATGCCATCCAGCCATCTCATCCTCTGTCGTCCCCTTTTCCTCTTGCCCCCAATCCCTCCCAGCATCAGAGTCTTTTCCATGAATCAACACTTTGCATGAGGTGGCCAAAGTACTGGAGTTTCAGCTTTAGCATCATTCCTTCCAAAGAAATCCCAGGGCTGATCTCCTTTAGAATGGACGAGTTGGATCTCCTTGCAGTCCAAAGGACTCTCAAGAGTCTTCTCCAACACCACAGTTCAAAAGCATCAATTCTTTGGCTCTCAGCTTTCTTCACAGCTCAACTCTCACATCCATACATGACTACTGGAAAAACCATAGCCTTGACTAGACAGGTCTTTGTTGGCAAAGTAATGTCTCTGTTTTTCAATATGCTATCTAGGTTGGTCATAACTTTCCTTCCAAGGAGTAAGCGTCTTTTAATTTCATGGCTGCAATCACCATCTGCAGTGATTTTGGACCCCAAAAAGATAAAGTCTGACACTGTTTCCACTGTTTCCCCATCTATTTCCCATGAAGTGATGGGACCAGATGCCATGATCTTCATTTTCTGAATGTTGAGCTTTAAGCCAACTTTTTCACTCTCCTCTTTCACTTTCATCAAGAGGCTTTTTAGTTCCTCTTCACTTTCTGCCATAAGGGTGGTGTCATGTGCGTATCTGAGGTTATTGATATTTCTCCCAGCAATCTTGATTCCAGCTTGTGCTTCTTCCAGCCCAGCGTTTCTTATGATGTACTCTGCAGAGAAGTTAAATAAGCAGGGTGACAATATACAGCCTTGACGTATTCCTTTTCCTATTTGGAACCAGTCTGTTATTCCATGTCCAGTTCTAACTGTTGCTTCCTGACCTACATATAGGTTTCTCAAGAGGCAGGTCAGGTGGTCTGATATTCCCATCTCTTCCAGAATTTTTCACAGTTTATTGTGATCCACACAGTCAAAGGCTTTGGCATAGTCAATAAAGCAGAAATAGATGTTTTTCTGGAACTCTTTTGCTTTTTTGATGATCCATTGGATGTTGGCAATTTGATCTCTGGTTCCTCTGCATTTTCTAAAACCAGCTTGAACATCTGGAAATTCATGGTTCACATATTGCTGAAGCCTAGACTTCTACAAATGTTAATATTACATCAAGAAATAAGAAAAGACTAACTGTAAGTAGACTTCTTAATTAGCTTAAATCTATTTTGCTTTTTCAAACAAGACATAAAAATATGGAACTCCTGATGCTGAAGTTAAAGCCCCAGTACTTTGGCCACCTGATGTGAAGAGCCTATTCACTGGAAAAGACCCTAATATTGGGAAAGATTGAAGGCAAAAGGAGAAGAAGGCAGCAGAAGATGAGATGGTTAGATAACATCACCAACTCAATGGACATGAATTTGAGCTAACTCCAGGACAGGGGAGTGAAGGACAGGGGAGCCCGGTGTGCTGCAGTTCGTGGGGTTGCAAAGAGTCTGACATGACTTAGTGACTGAAAAACAACAACTCCTTTAAAATATAACAAACTATATTACTCTCTAGATGAAATTCTAAACAGTTGAAGTAGACAATGACATTGCATGTCTCCTCTTTAAGAGACAGTTTAGAGCTAATGAAAAGAAAATACTGTCATTTTGAACTACAAGAAAGGAAACAGCTGAGAACAAAAAAATACAGAGATACAAAAACAGACATGGAAAACAGACCTATGCTAAGAGTATCTGAGAATCTGTTAAAAGCTTACTTGTGTATAATAGGCTCGCCAGTCCAGGTTCAATGCATGATTCTGGTTGCTTGGGGCTGGTGCACTGGGACAACCCAGAGGGATGGTACAGGGAGGAAGGAGGGAGGGGGGTTCAGGATGGGGAACACGTGTATACCTGTGGCAGATTCATGTTGATGTATGGCAAAACCAATACAATATTGTAAAGTAATTAACCTCCAATTAAAACAAATAAATTTATATTAAAAAAATCTTAAGAGAAAAAAAAAAGCTTACTTGTGTTCAGAGAGATTAGCACAAAAGTACAAAACATGAATTTGCAACTTTGGAGTAACAGGCATAAACTAAAAAGAGAGGGTAAACTGAAAGTGATGTGTAGCAACCCATAAGAAAGAAAAATAGACTATAATTAGAAGGGGGAAAGTAGTTTATTTTAGTAACATGGTATGTATACCCCTCAAATTTAGAAATCTATTTCTTCTAAACTCTCTCTATATATTTCATAGCTAATTTGTATTCTCACCTAGGTAAACTATTATAATTCTATTAAAAATACAAACATACAACTGAAGAATATTGTTTTTCTCCATTATCTATGCCTAAAAACTAATCATTTACCCTAAAAAGTAATCCAATTAGCAATTACCACGCAGCCCAATAAAATAAAATACCTAAGAAGAATTTTAAAAGTCCCTCTTGAATTTATCCTATAGCCTTAATCCTCTCAGTCTGAAGTGGTTTCTTAAACTGGATGCTCTTGTAAGTGATGCCTTTACTACAGGGACTTGAAAGTTTTATTAGGCCACAAAGGGTTAAATGATGTCACATTTTCAATAAAGTTAACCTGCATCCTATCATGCATTTTACAATTCATATTTTTCCTTCAAGACTCAGGCAAAAGGTCCACTTCCCTATTCACAGATAGAGGTACTCTGGATCACCACATCTGAGAGAGAGCGCTTAGCCTCCTTGTGTTGTCAAGCATCTGTCAGTTGCACCAACAGACAGACAGTTGGCTCATCTGTGGCTAAAACAGTGACGTATTTACCTCCATATTGTGTGTCTACTTCTACACTAGTCAAAGCAGCCCTCAATAAAACTTCTGGAGTATATATGTGAATTAATTCTTTAACTGCATAATTTTTTCCAATTGGACAGAAGTTATTTAATTTCCAGGAGAAAAAGTATTTTGAAGTGTAGTGAAAATAGCAATGAACGCAAAAATCCAAAGCCTGAATTTTAGTCCTACCTAGGCAACTACGTGACCTTGAACAAGTAGCTTCAGTTTATTTACCTATAACACTGCAAGGCTGGTCTGATTCCCAATAACACTTTCAGCAATAAATTTGGTTTGGAAAACTGTTTATCTGGATAGCCTTTTATGAGCTTCTTGGAATTCTTGCCTAGAGTACCAAATGCTGGAATGATGACTTCAGCCAGGCAAACAAGAGTCATTCCCAACTGGCACAGAGTGGAATGGATTATTTTCCAAACAAAAATGGGTGACTCCAAGAATGGAATGATAATGCTAAACAGGAATCTCTTGTGCTATGTGAGGCTGACTACTTACTGCCATTTATTCTCAAGGGAAAAAAAATAGAACAAAACTGGTAGAATTCAATATCCCCTAAATATTCCAGAATGTAGTTTATCTTCATAACTAGCATGGGCTCTATTCTTCTCCCATTCACTTATTCTACTAGGAGGTTGATGATGACAGAAAAAAAATTTTATTTTCCATACACTGGAAAGCCAGCACATTAAAAAGTAGAATCATCACAGATAAGACAATTAAGTTAGAAAAAATAAAAGTAAACATCACTACCAGATGACACTGGTTGTGTGAGCTCCCACAGAAATCAAGTTCTGTTATTTTACTCATATGGAGTATGACAAACTACAGATCCGGAGAGAGTAATGTGACAGGGACAGGGGGAAAGTAAGTTTAAAAATCTGTAAAATAATCCAGCAATTCCACCGCTTGGTATTTATCTAAAGAAAAGGAAAACTTTAATTCAAAAAGACATATGCATCCCACTAACCACAGCAGCATTATTTACAATAACCAAGACTTGATGAAAGTGAAAGTGGAGAGTGAAAAAGTTGGCTTAAAGCTCAACATTCAGAAAACGAAGATCATGGCATCTGGTCCCATCACTTCATGGGAAATAGATGGGGAAACAGTGGAAATAGTGTCAGACTTTATTTTGGGGGGCTCCAAAATCACTGCAGATGGTGATTGCAGCCATGAAATTAAAAGATGCTTACTCCTTGGAAGAAAAGTTATGACCAACTTAGATAGCATATTCAAAAGCAGAGACATTAGTTTGCCAACAAAGGTCCATCTAGTCAAGGCTATGGTTTTTCCAGTGGTCATGTATGGATGTGAGAGTTGGACTGTAAAGAAAGCTGAGCGCTGAAGAATTGATGCTTTTCAACTGTGGTGTTGGAGAAGACTCTTGAGAGTCCCTTGGACGTCAAGGAGATCCAACCGGTCCATTCTGAAGGAGATCAGCCCTGGGATTTCTTTAGAAGGAATGATGCTAAAGCTGAAACTCCAGTACTTTGGCCACCTCATGTGAAGAGTTGTCTCATTGGAAAAGACCCTGATGCTGGGAGGGATTGGGGGCAGGAGGAAAAGGGGACGACAGAGGATGAGATGGCTGGATGGCATCACGGACTCGATGGACATGAGTCTGAGTGAACTCCAGGAGTTGGTGATGGACAGGGAGCCCTGGCATGGTGCAATTCATGGGGTCACAAAGAGTCAGACACAACTGAGAGACTGAACTGATCTGAGAAATGGAAGCAACCTAAGTGCCCATCAACAGATGAATAGATAAAGAAGATGTAGTATGTCCACGTGATGGAATATTATTCAACCATAAAAAGAATGAAATCTTGAAATTTGCAATAACATGGATGGACCTACAAGTATTATGCTTAATGAAATATATCAGATAAAGAAAGACAAGTAGTGTATGTTATAGCTTATATGTGGAATCTAAAAACAAGACAAATGTATAAATACAACAAAACAGAAACAGACTCAGAGATACAGAGAACAAACTAGTGATTACCACAGTGGGGAGAGGGGTAGAGGGATGGGCAACATAGGTGAAAGGAATTAAAAAGTATAAACTAGCAGTTATAAATAAGTCACAAGGATGTATTATACAACACAAGGCATTTTGTCAATATTTTATAATAACTTTTTATGGTTTGTAATCTATAAAATTATTAATCACTATGTTGTATACTTGAAACTTATAACATTATAAGTCAACTATAATTCAATAAATTTTTTAAACTATTTTTTAAAGCTTTAAGGAAGGTAGACCAATTTGTTCTCCAGAACTCATATGATAGCAAATTAGCCTGTCACCAGTAAACATCTCTAAAACATCATAAATAGAATTATTTAACTCAAAAACACAAAGGTGTTAGTTTGGGGGTTTTTCCTGCTAAGAGAATATAATCTTGAAGATATTTTAAAGGAAAAAACCATGCTCCCTGGCATTGGCTTCCTGGCCTATTTCCTACTTAGCACATAATCTTCATTCAACTAGGTTCACTTGAAAAGGAAATTGCATTCTCAGCTCCTGGTCAGCTCTCCAGCCCAAATTCCTCTCTGAAGAGACAGGAGAGGCAGCCATAGCACAAATATGGTAACTACTCCTCAGGCTGTATGTGCAACAGCTCCATCCTTGACAGGTATACCATGTCCTTGCCTTAAGAACACAGAATAACAAGCCTCCTCCTCTCTTCCAACATAAAGTGTGGGTTCAGTGCAATGGAAAGGGGAAGATTTATGGAAGTGAGACTCATCTATATGAGAATGTATATGTTTTCACAAAATGCATTAAGAAAATAGTAATCTTGAGAAAATATACTCAGGGTAAAGAGAAATTGGCAATTGAAAGTAAGGCATAAAATAAACATTTTACTTGAATTCTGTTTACATGAAAAATGATATTTTTATTCTGTCTCTCCTTTATTAATGAATTGGGAAGCCAAAAGATCTTATTAAAATTATTCAAAAGATTCATTAAAAGCATCATTAAAGTCTTCTTTATTGGTCATTTTTTCCCTTTCATAAAACAGAAATTTCTAATAATTTTTTAAAGGATCAGCAACTTTCCTTTTGTAATACATATCGCAAGGAGAAAGGGAAAATAATTTCTGACAGGACAAACATAAAACATCATTTTATATTATTCCAAATTAAAAATAAGAATTCAGAATAGTTCTGAACCAACACAGTCATTATCTTAATAATGTCTTTCAAAGGACAGAAACTTTTGAGTCCAGATTTTAATTTTTTATTTCAAGGATCATGCTTTTGATATATCTGAAAACTCATGACAAAACCTAAGGTCACCTAGATTTTCTTCTGTGTTATCTTCTAGAAGTTTCATAGTTTAGCATTTTACATTTAAGTTTATGATTCATTGAGTTGACTTTTGTGAAAAGTGAAGGGTCTGTTTCTAGACTGGATGGATGTCCAATTGTTTCAGCTCAGTATATTGAAAAGACCAATGATTATCCATTGTATTTCCTTTCCTCCTTTGTCAACAAACAATTGACTACATTTGTATGGGTCTATTTCTGGGCTCTCTATTCTGTCTCATTATCTAATTTATTTATTCTTTCACCAATACTATATTATTTTGATTGCTATAGCTTTATAATAAGTTTTGAAGTCAGGTGGTATCTGTCCTCAACTTTGTTCTTACTCAGTATTGTACCGGCTATTCTGAGTCTCTTGCCTTTCCATATAAACTTTTGTGTGTAATTTTGAGTTTCTAATTTTGTATCCTTTGTCTAAATGGGGGCAAATAAAATTTTATAACCTACAGGGCCCAAATCAGGACCCACTTGAATTCTGATGACAATAAAAATGATATTTTTATTCTCTCTCCTTTATTAATGGTTTGGACAGTTCAACCTCTACTGACAGTTCAAACCATAAGGGTGGATTAAAACTTGAAGGGAACTGGAGCTTGCTGGCCTTTTGTGGAGTCAGGTCTTAGTGTTGACTTGGAGGCCTTTGGGAGAGTTCTCACCAATTAATATTCTCTGGTGACAGCCCAGCCTGGTGTGCTGTGATGACCTAGAGAGGTGGGATGAGGGTGGGGTAAGAGGGAGGCTCAAGAGGGAGGGGATATATATGTATATATATAGCTATGACTAATTCACATTGTATGGAAGAAACCAACACAATATTGTAGAGTAATTATCCTCCAATTAAAAAAAATTTTTAAGTCAAACTTAAAAAAACTTCAAGAGAGAAAGCAGAGGGTGAGGGCCTAATGTATATCCTCAATCATGCAAAACAAAGAGGTAAGGAAAAAAGAACAAGAATGAAGAAAGACTGAGATCCTCCAAGTTGCTCAATAATTTTAATTCTAAATGATATCTACAGGTACCTACATATAATATCTCTAAACTTAGTGTACAAAAAATAAGATTTGGGAGAATGGCATTGAAACATGTATAATATCATATAAGAAATGAATCGCCAGTCTAGGTTCGATGTAGGATACAAGATGCTTGCGGCTGGTGCACTGGGATTACCCAGAGGCATGGTATGGGGAGGGAGGAGGGAGGGGGATTCAGGATTGGGAACACGTGTACACCCGTGGCAGATTCATGTTGATGTATGGCAAAACCAATACAACAT
This sequence comes from Oryx dammah, assembly GCF_014754425.2. Taxonomy (NCBI): domain Eukaryota; kingdom Metazoa; phylum Chordata; class Mammalia; order Artiodactyla; family Bovidae; genus Oryx; species Oryx dammah. The sequence continues at coordinate 19,419,972 of NW_024070198.1, forward strand.
TGTAAAGTAATTAGCCTCCAATTAAGATAAATAAATTTAAATTTTAAAAAATAAGATATGTTACCTATAAACTATTCTTTTGTTTAATTTTTATTTTACACTGGACTGTAGTTGGTTTACAATGTTTTGTTAGTTCAGGTATACAGCAAAGTGATTCAGCTATACATATACATGAAGTGAAAGTGAAAGTCGCTCAGTCATCTGACTCTTTGCAACCCCATGGACTGTAGCCCACCAGGCTCCTCTGTCCATGAAATTCTCCAGGCCAGAATACTCGAGTGGGTAGCCATTCCCTTCTTCAGAGGATCTTCCCAACCCAAGAAGCAAACCCAGATCTCCTGCATTTCAGGCAGATTCTTTACCAGCAGAGCCACTAGGGAAGCCCACACATATACATAGACCTATCCTTTATTTGCCCATTTAGGTTATTACAGAATATTGAGCAGAGCTCCCTGTGCTATTAGGTGGTTTTTGTTGGCTATCTATCTTAAATATAGTAGGGCATATATGTCAATCCCAAACTCCAATTTATCCCTCCCTCCTTCCCACTTTGGTAACCATAATTGTGTTTCCTATGTCTGTGAGTCTGTTTCTGTTCTGTAAATAAGTTCATTTGTATCATTTATTTTAGATTTTGCATATAAGCAATATCATATTTGTCTTTCTCTGCCTGACATATTTCACGTAGAATTGTTGGATCATAGTAGTTCTATATTTTAGCTTTTTGAGGGACCTCCATACTGTTTTCCATAGTGGCTATTACTGATTTACATTCCTACCAACAGTGTAGAAGGGTTCTCTTATCTCCACACCTTCTCCAGCATTTATTGTTTGTAGACTTTTTGATGATGGCCATTCTGACTGGTGTGAGGTGATACCTCATTGTAGTATTAATTTGCATTTCTCGAGTAATTAAAGATATTGAACATCTTCATGTGCCTGTTGACCATCTGTATGTCTTCTTTGGAGAAAGGTCTGTTTAGGTCTTCTGCCCATTTTTTGATTGGGTTGTTTTTTTTAACACTGAGCTGCATGAACTGTTTGTAAATTTCTGAGATTAACCCCTTTTCAGTTGCATCATTTGCAAATACTTTCTCCCATTCTGTGGGTTGCCTTTTCATTTTGTTTATGGTTTCTATTTCTGTGCAAAAATTTTTGAGTTTGATTAGGTCCCATTTGTTTCTTTTTGTTTTTATTTCTATTACTCTAAAAGATGAAACAAGAAAGATATTGCTGCAATTTCTGTCAAAGTATGTTCTACCTGTTTTTCTAAGAGTTTTACAGTATCTGTTATATTTATTTAGGTCTTTCAAATTACCAGTGTCATTTTTCACAGAACTAGAAAAAAGTTTTTAGTTTTTAAAATTTGTAGGGAGACACAAAAGACCCTGAATAGCCAAAAGAATCTTGAGAAAGAAAAATGGAGCTGAAGGAATCAGGCTCTCTTGACTTCAGACTATACTAAAAAGCTAAAGTAATAAAAACAGTATGATACTGGCACAAAAACAGATACATGGATCAAAGGAACAGGAAGGAAAGCCCAGAAATAAACCCACACACCTTCCCTGGTAGCTCAGACAGTAAAGCGTCCGCCTACAATGCGGAAGAGTCGGGTTCGATCATTGGGTCAAGAAAATCCTCTGCAGAAGGAAATGGCAGCCCACTCCAATACTCTTGCCTGGAAAAATCCCATGGACAGAGGAGCGTGGTAGGCTACAGTCCATGGAGTTGCAAAGAGTAGGACACGACTGAGCAACTTCACTTTTACTTTCACTTTCCTATGGTCAATTAATCTAAGACAAAGGAGGCAAGACAATATAATGAAAAAAAGGCAGGTGTCTTCAGTAAATGGTGCTGGGAAAACTGGACAACCATATGTAAAAAAATGAAATTAAGACAGTCTCTAAAATCATACACAAAAATAAACTCAAATGGATTAAATTACTTTTGAAAGCATCAGAGGCTATCAACAAATTTGAAGAAAACTCCTCCTGTCCCAATCCCTTTCAGTTTGCCAAAGATTAATTTCTGAAGCACATGCTAACCAGAATTTTAAAATAAAAGTAGGAAACTTAGAGATCATTAGCACCATTTCCTTCATAAAAGCCCCTCTGATTCTCGGTCAGTTCACACTCCTATTCCTTTAATACAGACCTAACCACAGTGAGCCATAATTGTCTGCCTGTTTATCTTCTTATTGGACTACATTTCCAGGGAGGGCAGGAATCAGACCATGTCTTATCATCCACAGATCCCATGGTTAGCATGGCTCTAACTAATGATAGGTGTTTAGACATGGGCTGAAAGAATATTGACAAAAGGCAGATACTATAATTCTAAATTTATGAATGAGAAAGCTGAAGCTTGCCCCAAGCATACACATAAAGCAAAAAGAAATCCAGATCTCTCAATTTTGACATCTTCTCCTCAATGCACCATCTATCAATCACTGTAACAACAATATATTTTACAACATAAGTCACAGGACAATCAAAGGTCTATTCAAATGAACAAAATGCTATTTTTCCCTGCATAGTACAATTTATCACTTCCTACTCCCATCTTACTTCCACACTTACCCAGATTATGTGTGAAGCTTTACCTGCAAATCTGCAACTTTTATTCATACTAAGAAAAGAAACATGTAACCTACAACAGCTGAGGTCATTACATTCAAAGGAAATGATCCAAAGACAAGAAACTATAGAATAGCTGCATTTCTCCTCTTTAGAACCCCAACAGAGAAAAGAGCTGCTCTGGGGAAGAAGTGTGGCAAGTGGGCAAGTGTGTTCATGTGCTCTTGCCTTTATAATCTCTACAATAAACGCTCTACTTCCTCCAAAATCTAGACACTTATACACACACACGCACAACACACACAAAACAAATGCACAGCAAACTTTACTTCTGACAATAATCATAAAACTCAAGGACTTACTTCTTTTGGAATCTATTTAGTTCCTCTCACTTTGCATTGTGACAGTACCTTAGACATAAGCTTATTTATGGAAGATTCCCAAAAGGACAATCTCTTTATTAATAATAATATAATAATTATAATAATAACAAAAATAACTAACATTCATTGAGCATATTGTTCTGTATTAAGAACTTATAACATTAAATTAATCCAGTCCTCACAAACTATGTAAGATATTATTTTCCCTATTTTACAAATGGGAATGAAATTAAGTAATTTACCTAAGTTCACACTAGTACATGGTAAGTGCAGGATCAAATCCTAGGTTTGTTTAACCCTAAGGTTCCTATCATATCTAGTTTCCTATACTCCTGTGAGGAACAGACGACTTCACAGGTTTCTGGTCCCTACATTTTTTATTTCATACCAGTAAAATATTTTTATCACAAATAATCCAAATGTAACATAAAATTACATATATGTGATACATACATATACTACTTATGCACCAATTGCAGTAATATTTTAGTTACATTATAAAACATAGATCAAAATAGAAAAATTCATCAACAATGTTTTTTGTGTTTTTTTAAAACAATGATTCAAACACCTTTTTGTTCCGATTCTTAAAATAGTATTAATAATAATTTCTGGGCATTATATAAACTTTCAATAACACATATTGTTAAAAATAACATGCAAATTTGATTTTCAAATAGTCTTCTTGATAATTCAGGCACTTTTTTTTTGGACAGTATATTGCCAGATCATGTTTACTGCATTCTGTGGCTGACAAAGTTTTTACTAAAAGGTGAACTCTCAGTTTTTCAATTTTCTTGCTGTTGCTTCGTGCTGGCATTATTTTTAATAGAATTATATTTAATTATGTTTCTTTTCAAAAGTCCCTTTAAGTCCACTTGGCTGTGCACATTGAACTGCAATATGTTTAAATATGCTTAAACTAACAGATGATGGAACATTGTCACTTCCTCTCAAATAGGAAAATTCTCACGCTATTCTCAGAATTTTAAAATGTATAAAATTAATAATCTTCTGACAAGTTAACTGTCTAGTAATCAGAAAATCTCGACTCGACGGATTTCTTCATACATAGCCTGGAGCGCCTATACATCCTTTGCCACATCTACCTGGACCTTAGAGATCACTGACCTAAATACGCTAAAATCCACTGTTGGATTCAACCAGATTTGCAGAGGGCTATCCCCTGTTGGATTCAACCAGATTTGCAGAGGGCTATCCACACTTAATTCACCATCCAAAAAAATTCAGTTCAGTTCAGTTCAGTCACTCAGTCGTGTCCAACTCTTTGTGACCCCATGAATCGCAGCACCCCGGGCCTCCCTGTCCATCACCAATGCCCAGAGTTCACTCAAACTCATGTCCATCGAGCCAGTGATGCCATCCAGCCATCTCATCTTCTGTCGTCCCCTTCTCCTCCTGCCCCCAATCACTCCCAGCATCAGAGTCTTTTCCAATGAGTCAACTCTTCACATGAGGGGGCCAAAGTACTGGAGTTTCAGCTTTAGCATCATTCCTTCCAAAGAACACCCAGGACCGATCTCCTTTAGAATGGACTGGTTGGATCTCCTTGAAGTCCAAGGGACTCTCAAGAGTCTTCTCCAACATCACAGTTCAGAAGCATCAATTCTTCGGCACTCAGCTTTCTTCACAGCCCAGCTCTCATATCCATACATGACCACTGGAAAAACCATAGCCTTGACTAGGCGGACCTTTATTGGCAAAGTAATGTCTCTGCTTTTGAATATGCTATCTAGGTTGGTCATAACTTTTCTTCCAAGGAGTAAGCATCTTTTAATTATTTCATGGCTGCAATCACCATCTGCATTTTATTTAATTATGCTTTGATGTGATGCCATCAACCTAAATGAAGGAACCTATGAGAAACTGCTTCTCATAGTAAGAAAATAGGAGAGCTAATGTATAAATAAATTCAAAGGACTCCTTCCAACATCATCTTTTATAGAATATGGGTGAAAAGCAGGAAGTAATCATCATCTCCTCAAGTCTCCTAACACAAAGACTCCTGAAAACAAGGAAGTTCACTCTGTGATTCATAAAGACAAAGATTCCACCAACTTGGAACAGAAATCAATCAATGCTCCCAAGTTTAATTCTGAGAGAAGCAGAATGTGACCACTTTAAAAATATATATATTCTTTAGTGATTCTCTGTACTATTGCCAGTACAATGGTTGTAATGTACAAATGAACAGTTTTTGCAATTATATCTTTTTCTCCTATGTTACCTTTTTTTCCTGATCACATTTACTGAAATGTAATTTATGTCTGTTGAATATAGTAGTAAGAATTGAGTTCAAAAAGAATCTTCACTTATGTAATAGTTCATATAAGGACTTACAAGCAACAGAGTATGTATATTTGTACTTAAAACCAAAAAGACCTGGAGAAAAGGGGAACTTCTAATCATGTGCTACATAACTTCATGACTATGCACTTATGTATGGCCACTGACTTTTATGCAGATATCTCACTGTTTTGATAATAGCACTGGGCTCATTTTAATATGTAAAATACCATCTAATTGATGTTCTGCTCATCCTCAGAGGAGGTATTATACCTCATTTTCAGGTATTCAAGGATAATTCTAATACCAGCTAATATTCATCTAGTTAGTATCATGCTTTCAAAGAACTCAAAATGCTTGATCAAAACATTCTGAACAAAACTTCCCATATATGACACATTTTCAGACTTTCATCTTCCAGGGGACATAGTGTCTCATGCTTTATTTTACTAATTATTATACACATCCTAGACAACTAAGAATCTAAGGTTCAGAGTGGTAAGAGATTTATCATGAAACTACCATAAATTAATAGCAGAGTTCAAAACTGTTTCTGATTAGTTTTATCCTACCATACTGTGTCAATTGACGTCTTAAAGCAGAGAGATTTCAGTACCACAAAAGCAACAAAGTTACCCAAGAGTAATATGTGCATTTGAAAACATTGTAAGATTAATCACAATAATAAAATCTAACATTTAGTGAATATTTACTGTGTTTCAGGCACTATGCTAAGGAATTATGTACAAAACTTCATTTAATCTTCAAACAAGTCTCTAAAGTATGTAAGATACAATCATTTGAGGAAATTAAAGCTAAACAGAGGATTAAAAGACTTCCCAAGGTAAGGGAGCTGTTAAGTAGCTGTTCCAGAATCAAACTCAGATTATCTGATTTCAAAACTCACATGCTGAATCAATACAGGAGGTAGAATTAAAAGCTGCCTAACCATTTACACATTTCTATACCAAGGGATCACTATGATTCCTTCATTTATACACAGGTGAGACAAATCTCTGACTATGAAGTATCTGCATACTCATTATCTTATTATTCAAATATAAGAACAGAACACTATTCTTCTAGTTCTGACACACTCCAAGACAAAGATTCACAAAAATAGCACCAAGAAAAAAGCAAAGTACATAACTCAGGCAGGTTAAGCTGCCCAGGAACTAGATGTACAACATCCTCAATATCATTAGGGAGCAGAACCAAACTCCATTATAATACCTAGTTCTAGAGTAGGAACACGAAGGGCAGGATAGAGACAATCCTCAAACTGTTAGCCTGTCAGGATAAACACAGAGAAAGGGAGAGAGAGAAAAAATAAAACAAAATGAAAAAACAACAAAACTATACTTAGTGAAAGTGAAAGAAAGCATTAGTCACTTAGTCATATATATGACAAAGATAAATTTTAAAAGTCCAAGAATACATTTTTGGCAATATGCATAACAAAAGATTAATATCCCTAATATAAAAAAATGACCTTGTTATTCAATAATAAATTGACCAACAACTCAATTAAAAACATAGGCTAAAGAAATGTACAATTCACAGAAGAAATAAAAATGGCAACCAATGTAAAAAGATTATTAATCTCACCGGTTAACCAATGAAATGTAATTTAAAACAATGCAATATCAATCACTTTCTATTACAGTAACACAGATAAAAGATTGGAAAATAATCAGTATAAGCAAAGACATGATGAGTTATCTCATACACTGTATAAACCAGCATGACCTTTCTGAAAGTCAACTTACTAAATGCATCAAAAATTTAAATGTGCATTCCTTTGACATAGCACTCATACTCACAGGCATTGCACAAAGATATATATTCAATGCTGTTCATCACAACATTATTTATAATCATTAAAAATTAGAGATGCCACTGATGCCTAGCAATAGAAGATCACTTAAACAACTATGAAATAGTCATGCTTGCATGTGTGCTCAGCCTCTTCAGTCATGTCTGACTCTGAGATTCTGTGGACTGCAGCCTGCCAGGCTTCTCTATCCATGGGATTCTCCAGGCAAGAATACTGAAGTGGGTTGCTCTGTCCTCCTCCAGGGGATCTTCCACCAGGGACTGAGCCCACATTTCACATCTCCTGCCCTGGCAGGTAGGTTCTTTACCATTAGCACCACCTGGGAAGCCCTCAGTACTATACTATATAATGCAAGTAATTAAACAGATTTGGATCCTGTCCTTTGAAAACTGAAAGAACAATTTTCATTCCACTTATTTGGGCCCTTTGGTCAGCTGAAGTTAGAAAGATTGACCATAACAGGGAAGTATGAGCTTCTTTTGCTCAATTCATTTTCACAGTAATACAGTAAAGCTAACCACAGGAATTCCAGTCTACTTTGAAATCTAATTACAGAAAGAAGTACAAAACCTACAGTACCAGACAATAACATGACTGCTGCTGCTGCTGCTGCTAAGTCGCTTCAGTCGTGTCCGACTCTGTGCGACCCCTTAGACGGCAGCCCACCAGGCTCCTCCATCTCTGGGATTCTCCAGGCAAGAATACCGGAGTAGGGTGCCATTGCCCTCTCCAATGCATGAAAGTGAAAAGCGAAAGTGAAGTCAATCAGTCGTGCCAACTCTTAGCAACCCCATGGACCGCAGCCCACTAGGCTCCTCCATCCATGGGACCTTCCAGGCAAGAGTACTGGAGTGGGGTGCCATTGCCTTCTCCGAATAACATGACAAGAGTCCTCAAAAAAGAATTTTGGAAAGCATCTTGACGAATGCCATCCATTTACAAGGGCTACATATTTCAGGCTGCTTGGAAATGAAAGCTGACTAGATGACTTTACAACATAAATTTTTCAAAAGTTGACTTCATTTCAGGATCATTCACTATGTTCTACTCACCATGCAGGATGCAGCACAATATGCATATTTGCACAAACATGATATTCCTTGCCTTCTGGGAGTTTATGTTCTAAACAAAATCCTAGAAAGCATATTGCCCCTTAAGGCTGGCTTTTAACTTTTTATTTTCTGTTTTCATTTGATTATAGTACAGGCATCTGCCACTAAAGTTCAATTTATACGTTAAAAGAGAGGGGTTTGCCCAGGGAAGGGAGACAAATAATATATGTGAACCTATTCAAACCTAACAGACATCCAAATGAACCCTTAAGAAGTAGTCTTTGAGTGAATTTATTCATTGTGTATACAGCAGAACATTTTCAACAAACACTGAAAATTATCACATTAAGAATCATGAAAGCACAAAGATACAGAAGTTATGATTCCTACCCTTTCTTAAAGTCACCTACCAAACTTTCACTTTCATTTATCACTCCTTGAGTAACATGCACAGTGATATTTAATACTTTCAGATTCAAGAAGCTACAGAATAATACAGGACAAGATTACATGCATGTGTTGAAGAGTTAGTGTGAAAGAATACAGCATATTTAAAACAGTTCTATCACTAAAGTTCTCCTGGAATTCCTCCATCACCTTCATACAACCTTAAGAGTTTACTTCAAAAACCCTCTAGATTAGGTAAGGCTAACATTATTTCCCATACCATGTACATCATTCACATGAAGATATTAAGACATGTTTAGTATCAGGCAAAAATACAATCCAGTTTTTAAAAAATATAATGAGGACTACTTGTTTCTATCAACTGAGTTGTCACTAGGACCATAAGGTTGTTTAGAAGATCCTCAGAGCTAGAATATCATTTGCCGTCATCTGAGGGATGGCTGTTTAAGAGAGATCATGAGCTAGAATGAAGGCATACCTCTCAACGATGTCAGTATGATCAACTTAGATGGAATACCTAAGAATGAGGGCTTAATTGTGAGGTAGGGGCAATAGCCATCATTTTTAGTACACTTTTAAGCAGCTGTCATTTCCATCACTTTATTAATTTCTTACTATACTGACATTTGAATCACTTTATTAATTTTTTCCTCTACTGTTATCTTAGTTGTCCAATTTAAAAATAAAGACTATACCAATAACTGACCACCAGCAGGAAACAATTATGATACACTGCTACCCATATACATGAAATTCTGTAAATAGTTGGGGAGAGAGGTTGAGTGATCTATTTCTGAGATTTTGGAGGCCCAGTTTCCTCATCCTGTTCCCACAAACTTTCATCGCAGATATTTCAAACATTATGCCACAGTTATACAAAATAAGTGAAACATCACCAAGCAGAAATCCTAGGGTAGGTGTTCTGAAAATGTTGGTAAAGAAAGTCACTTCATTTGAGAGGTCTCTGCCCCTTCAACCTCACCCTCCTTACCAATATACATTCATCACCGAAAAGGGAAATATTTACAAAAGTTAGTTTAGTTATGTTTAAATATTATGTTTAGCTGTCTGGAGACCATGTTCTCAAAATTTATACAAGAAATCAAGGATTAAACTTCATAACAATTAGAAAACCACACTGTGTAAAATCAAAGAGTTAGTTAAAAGATATTAAAATAGTTTTACCACTGGTGCTAAAACGAAATGACTCCATCTCTTCCCAACACCTGGAACCAAAACCTTTCGAACTTTCATGTAAACAAACCAGGGCACACCAAATGCTCTGTCTGCAGCAAGGTACCACCTCTGCACAGGCATTTGGGTGAAAAATGTGGAAAATGCCTGAGGGCTCTTTGAAGCAGCTTGGGAGAAGTGAGAGCAGGAAAGAGGCTCTTCTCTAGGGTAAGTTTGTTTAGTAGAAAGTAAGCAAGTTGTCAGGGTAAAAGTTGACAATGTTGATTCCAACAGTTTGAACTGTGAATAAACATCCAAAGGGATTATGTTACTGAGAATTAAAAAAGATTCCATTGAACTCAATAAAGCATTTGTGTTTTCAAAGATAATATGCCTTCAAGCCACACTCTGGATGCACAGTTTAGGATTAGAATTACCCTAAGCTCTTTCTATGCCACATTAAAGAACACAGGATTTGACCTCTCTAATGTATGCTTAAAAAGTTAGAATAACTGAATTAGAAAATACTATACACATGTACATTTGTACATCTGAGGTAGACTAAAGAAATTTGGAGAAAAATATTATCTTTCCAAAATCTAAATTTAAACATAGTTTTACTAACCAATTTAGGATTTATTAGCCATAAATCACTTTAAAGTTTTCCCTCCTTAATGACCTATCCAAGAACAAAAAATAGGGCCTATACTTATGAAACCCATAATCCTCTTTTCTGCTCTCTAAAGTCACATTTAAATCTGGCTTTCATCTTACGCTGTTGGGTTTTTCACCAGTTACAAGATGGAAACTTAGTAGAGACTTGCACTTTTTCAAAAGCAAAACAACTTGGTTGCCACTCAGTAATTCCTGGTGAAATGCCAGCAAGTTTGTAAAAAATTTTTAAATTTTCCTAACTTGGAGCTTACAAAAGTAAGTGTGAGATGTTCATTGCTCATCAGACACTGCATCTTTTTATTTTTAATATTCATAAACAAGAAAATACATACACTTTGATTTATTAAAGTTTATCTGAATCAATATAATGCAGATCTGCCTTGTGTACCCTTAGGAAAATGGAGGTAACTCAGACTGCTCTTCTTAGTTCATCACAAGTCCCTCATGATTCTCACACTATAGTGTGCTATAAGAATTTTTTCCAAAGTTTGACAAAGGCATGCAACTCACATGCTCTTTACTAGCAAAGTTTGCAGCAGCCCCGCAAAAAGTTGTTTCTCCTTTAAACTTTCACACATATTCCTTCCCTCCTAGAACCAAGGAAGTAAGTGAATATGGCTCAGTCTTATTGCCTCTTTGCTCTTAAAAAGAAAATCAAATTCCCTAGATAGTTTCAAACTCTCCCAAAAATAGAACATTCTCAGCTCTGCCTGTGGATCATTATCTCTTTTACATTTCATCTTTATATTCACTGGGTTCACAGAAAGGGCATACACAGAAAGAGGAAAATAGCTGCTTCTTAGACACCAAATTTAGTAATTCTCTCAAATCTATTGGCACACATCTAAAAAGTCATATTTTTACAAGGCTTCATTAGGTTTTCATTGGTCCTTCTTTTGAGAACACACATGCCAAACCACCCATAGCCTCAAGTGAAAATACATCTGCAAAATATAATAAATATTTTATATGAATACTCATCATGATTTTAAAAAGGATATGTGGAAAGAGACAGACAGATCATCTGAATCCCACTTTAGTGTCTCCCAAGCATCAAGCTGCTAACCAATGGAGACCATCAATCTACAGTGCTCTAAGATTTCAGCCGACCCCAATATCCTTACCTGTTAATATAAGATTACTGTAAGTATTGGAGAATTGCTCCTTTAGAAGAACCAGATGCATCTGAGCTGCCTTCTCCCGTTGGAGCTCCAGCATAACATCAGGGTGCTGGGCAATCTTGCAGCCTTTCTGTTTATCCAAGGCAACATCACTTCGAACAATGTCTAAAAAAAAAAAAAAGAAGGAAGGCAGGCAGCAAAAACAAACAAACAAACAGAAACTATATACACAAAGTCCTGCTTCACCCAATATGACAGAATTTGTAAACTACTACATTTTCATCAAAATGAAAAGATTCAGAAATAATAAACCTGAAGTGTCTCCCACTTCACAATGCATCCTAAAAATTCCTCTGGTCGTTTCCAAAATCTTTGGAGATTTCTGTTTCTTAGTTTTCTCTGACCTCATTTAAGATTCTCACACCTTGGTTCCCCTTCTCAGCTCACCTCCAGGAATTATCTACCTCCTGGGGCATTTTTTTTTAATGAAGAATGACTTCATTATTTGAAACCAGGGCCTTTTCTTTACATCTTTTACCATGGGGAAAAATAATACCATCTTGCCTGAATACTAGTGACTATGAAGGTCATTGTCATGTAGCAATCTGAAAGGTAACTCGAGAAACTTTCAAGTTTTACATAACAAACAGAAGGATTTTAGGGAGAAAATGCTAAAAATTAAAAAAAAAAAAAACTGTTGACACCTATGGCTTCGGAAAAGAAAAACTAATGCCCACGTCAATAGTACCTATAGGAAAGATTTGGCTCTTTAAGTGATATCATTGACACCTAAGAGAAAACAAGGCAGGAGACATGAATGGTGGGCCGTCATTCTGCGCAAAAGATTTTCAAACATATCAAAAGAGCCCTAAAAGAGAAGCTCAGATATAAAAACAAACTCATGACAATTGAGCATTAGGATGTATGGTTCACAAAGATTACCCAAGTGTGAGAATAGTGCTCACTCCCTTTAGATAAAAAACACAGAAGCTGGTTGGAAATAATGCAATATTTATACATAAACATATTTATACTAATTTCTACGATGTAGGCGACAAGATGAACTCATTTAACAATCAGGTAAGTAACTAATCTCAAAGATATTCTGAGCCTTGAATATAAAATTAGAGTAAAATCAAAAATAACTCTAGTTTACAAGATCATAATTGAAGTTAAGAGAAATAATAAATACCATTTATTTAAATTATACTCCATAAAATTTTTAAAATACAGTGCATCGTTAAATCCTTTGAACCACTGACGAAAGCAAACATTGTTGACTAGCTGACTTATATCCTAAACACAGTATATTCACCTTTGCTTCCTCTACTATAGAGACTGAAGAGCCAAAACATACAATTCCCAAGGTTTCCTTGAAAGTCACAAGTAGCCATGTAACATATTTCTGGCCAATGCACTGTAGGCATATATCCCTAGGGGGTTCCCTGGCCAAATCAAAAGAGAGAACCTCACTAAGAAAAAACAGTTTTTTTTCCTTGAGCATTTTAGTCCTTTCTATTCTTTATGCCTGAAATATAACAAAAGGCCCAAAGTTATAATAGCCATTTTGTGGCAATGACTCAAAAAGCACAAGGGCAAAAGTCTTACATACTAAAGATGGTGAACAGGAAGATGAGACGAGCTCATGCCCCTAAGGTCATTACTGAGCTATCAGATTTGTTATGTAACGTAAAGGCACTATTTGTATAAGCCATTAATGTGTGCTCAGTTGCTCAGTTGTGTCCAACCCTTTGTGACCCCATGGAATGTAGCCCTCCAGGCTCCTTTGTTCATGGGAATTCTCTAGGAAAGAATACTGGAGTGGGTTGTCATGCCCTTCTCCAGGGGATCTTCCTAACCCAGGTCCCCTGCACTGCATGCAGATTCTTTACCATCTGAGCCACCAGGGAAGCCCAAACCATAAACAGTAAGCTATTTTTGAAATCCTAGTCTATTTTGTTGTGGTGCACAGGCTTCTCATTGCTTTTCATTGCAGTGACTTCTCTTGTTGTGACTACCTTAACTTGCCTCCTGAGAAACCTGTATGCAGGTCAAGAAACAACAGTTGAAACCAGACATGGAACAGTGGAAATATTCAAAATTGGCAAAGGTATGTCAAGATTGTATATTGTCACCCTGCTTATTTAATTTATATGCAGAGTATATCATGCAAAATGCCAGGCTGGATGAGCACAAGCTGGAATCAAGATTGCCAGGAAAATATCAATAACCTCAGATATGTATATGATACCACCCTTATCACAGAAAGCAAAGAGGAACTAAAGAGCCTCTTGATGAAGGTGAAAGAGGAGAGTGAAAAAGCTGGCTTAGCTTGTATACACCCGTGGTGGATTCATGTCAATGTATGGCAAAACCAATACAATACTGTAAAGTAAAGTAAAATTAAAATATTTAAAAAAAAGAATACACTGAAATAGAAAAAAAAAAAAACATTCCAGTCCAATCACTTCATCGCAAATAGATGGAGAAAAAATGGAAATAGTGGCAGATTTTATTTCTTGGGCTCTAAAATCACTGCCCCATGTCCAAGGAAAGGTGGCTGTGCAGGCACAGGAGGGCCGAGAGGAGCTACTTCACGTTCAGGTCAGGAGGGGCGGCAGTGAGGAGATACCCCTCGTCCAAGGTAAGGAGCAGCGGTTGTGCTTTGCTGGAGCAGCTGAGAAGAGATACCCCATGTCCAAGGTAAGAGAAACCCAAGGAAGACGGTAGGAGGCATCAGAGGGCAGACACACAAACCATAATCACAGAAACCAGTCAATCTAATCACACAGACCACAGCCTTGTCTAACTCAATGAAACTAAGCCATGCCGTGTGGGGCCACCCAAGACAGGAGGGTCATGGTGGAGAGGTCTGACAGAATGTGGTCCACTGGAGAAGGGAATGGCAAACCACTTCAGTATTCTTGCCTTGAGAACCCCATGAACAGTATGAAAAGGCAAAATGATAGGATACTGAAAGAGGAACTCCCCGGGTCAGTAGGTGCCCAATATGCTACTGGAGATCACTGGAGAAATAACTCCAGAAAGAATGAAGGGATGGAGCCAAAGCAAAAAAACAATACCCAGTTGTGTATGTGTCTGGTGATAGAAACAAGGTCCAATACCGTAAAGAGCAATATTGCATAGGAACCTATGATGTTAGGTCCATGAATCAACACAAATTAGAAGTAGTCAAACAGGAGATGGAAAGAGTGAACGTTGACATTCTAGGAATCAGCGAACTAAAATGGACTGGAATGGGTGAATTTAACTCAGATGACCATTATATCTACTACTGTGGGCAGGAATCCCTTAGAAGAAATGGAGTAGCCATCATGGTCAACAAGAGACTCCAAAATGCAGTACTTGGATGCAATGTCAAAAATGACAGTATGATCTCTGTTCATTTCCAAGGCAAACCATTCAATATCACAGTAATCCAAGTCTATGCCCCAACCAGTAACACTGAAGAAGCTGAAGGTGAATGGTTCTATGAAGACCTACAAGAGCTTTTAGAACTAATACCCAAAAAAGATGTCCTTTTCAATACAGGGGACTGGAATGCAAAAGTAGGAAGTCAAGAAACACCTGGGGTAACAGGCAAATTTGGCCTTGGAATACGGAATGAAGCAGGGCAAAGGCTAATAGAGTTTTGCCAAGAGAACACACTGGTCATAGCAAACACCCTCTTCCAATAACACAAGAGAAGACTCTACACACGGACATCACCAGATGGTCAACACTGAAATCAGATTGATTATATTCTTTGCAGCCAAAGATGGAGAAGCTCTATACAGTCAGCAAAAACAAAACTGGGAGCTGACTGTGCCTCATGAACTCCTTATTGCCAAATTCGGAAGGGCTCTGAATTTAAGAAAGTAGGGAAAAATTGAAAAAAGCAGGGAAAACCACTAGACCATTCAAGTATGACCTAAATCAAATCCCTTATGACTATACAGTGGAAGTGAGAAATAGATTTAAGGGACTAGATCTGATAGACAGAGTGCCTGATGAACTATGGACGGAGGTTGGTGACTTAGTACAGGAGACAGGGATCAAGACCATCCCCATGGAAAAGAAATGCACAAAAGCAAAAGGGCTGTCTGGGGAGGCCTTACAAATAGCTGTGAAAAGAAGAGAAGCAAAAAGCAAAGGAGAAAAGGAAAGATATAAGCATCTGAATGCAAAGTTCCAAAGAATAACAAGGAGAGATAAGAAAGCCTTTCTCAGTGATCAATGCAAAGAAATAGAGGAAAACAAAGGAATGGGAAAAACTAAAGCTCTCTTCAAGAAAATTAGAGATACCAAGGGAACATTTCATGCAAAGATGGGCTCAATAAAGGACAGAAATGGTATCGACCTAACAGAAGCAGAAGATATTAAGAAGAGGTGGCAAGAATACACAGAAGAACTGTACAAAAAAAGATCTTCATGACCAAGATAATCACGATGGTGTGCTCATTCACCTAGACCCAGACATCCTGGAATGTGAAGTCAAGTTGGCCTTAGAAAGCATCACTATGAACAAAGCTAGCGAGGTGATGGAATTCCAGGTGAGCTATTCAGATCTTGGAAGATGATGATGTGAAAGTGCTGCACTCAATGTACCAGCAACTTTGGAAAACTCAGCAGTGGCCACAGGACTGGAAAAGGTCAGTTTTCATTCCAATCCCAAAGAAAGGCAATGCCAAAGAATGCTCAAACTACCGCACAATTGCACTCATCTCACACACCAGTAAAGGAATGATCAAAATTCTCCAAGCCAGGCTTCAGCAATACGTGAACCATGAACTTCCAGATGTTCAAGCTGGATTTAGAAAAGGCAGAGAAACCAGAGATCAAATTGCCAACATCCAATGGATCATCGAAAAAGCAAGAAAGTTCCAAAAAAACATCTACTTCTGCTTTATTGGCCAAAGCCTTTGACTGTGTGGATCACAGTAAACTGTGGACAATTCATCAAGAGTCACCTGACCTGCCTCTTGAGAAATCTGTATGCAGGCCAGGAAGCAACAGTTAGAACTGGACATGAAACAACAGACTGGTTCCAAACAGGAAAAGGAGTACGTCAAGGCTGTATATTGTCACCCTGCTTATTTAACTCATATGCACAGTACATCATGAGAAACGCTGAGCTGGAAGGAGCACAAGCTGGAATCAAAATTGCCGGGAGAAATGTCAATCACCTCAGATACGCACATGACACCACCCTTAGGGCAGAAAGTGAAGAGGAACTAAAAAGCCTCTTGAGGAAAGTGAAAGAGGAGAGTGGAAAAGTTGGCTTAAAGCTCAACATTCAGAAAACGAAGCTCATGGCATCTGGTCCCATCACTTCACGGGAAATAGATGGGGAAACAGTGGAAACAGAGTCAGACTTTATTTACTGGGGCTCCAAAATCACTTCAGATGGTGACTGCAGCCATGAAATTAAAAGACGCTTACTCCTTGGAAGGAAAGTTATGACCAAGCTAGACAGCATATTCAAAAGCAGAGACATTACTTTGCCAACAAAGGTCCAGCTAGTCAAGGCTATGGTTTTTCCAGTGGTCATGTATGGATGTGAGAGTTGGAATGTGAAGATAGCTGAGCACCAAAGAATTGATGGTTTTGAACTGTGGTGTTGAAGAAGACTCTTGAGAGTCCCTTGGACTTCAAGGAGATCCAACCAGTTCATTCTAAAGGAGATCAGTCTTGGGTGTTCTTTGGAAGGACTGATGCTAAAGCTGAAACTCCAAATCTTCGGCCACCTCATGCAAAGAGTTGACTCATTGGAAAAGACTCTCTGATGCTGGGAGGGATTGGGGGCAGGAGGAGAAGGGGACGACAGAGGATGAGATGGCTGGATGGCATCACCGGCTCGATGGACGTGAACTTGAGTGAACTCCAGGAGTTGGTGATGGACTGGAGGCCTGGCGTGCTGCAATTCATGGGGTCGCAAAGAGTCGGACACGACTGAGCAACTGAACTGAACTGAAAATCACTGCAGATGGTACCTGCAGCCATAAAATTAAAAGATGTTTTCTCCTTTGAAGAAAAGATATGACAAACCTAGATAGAATATTAAATAGCAGAGACATCACTTTGCTGACCAAGGTCTGTATAGTCAAAGCTATGGTTTTTTCCAGTAGTCATGTAATGGATGTGAGCATTGTACTATAAAGAAAACTGAGCACCAAAGAATTGATATTTCGAACTGTGGTGCTGGAAAAGACTCTTGAGCATCCCCCTTGGACAGCAAGGAGATCATACCAGTCAATCCTAAAGGAAATAAGTCCTGAATATTCATTGGAATAATCATTCACTGATGCTGAAGCTGACATTCCAATATTTTGGCCACCTGATTTGAAGAGCTGCCTCACTCAAAAAGACCCAGTGCTGGGAAAGATTGAAGACAAAAGGAGAAGCGGGTGGCAGAGGATGAGATGGTTGGATGGCATCACCGACTCAATGGACATGAGTTTGAGCAAACTCTGGGAGGTAGTGAAGGACAGGGAGGCCTGGCGTGCTGCAGTCCATGGGATCACAAATAGTCAGAGACAACTTAGCAACTGAACAACAACAATCTGTTTTGTAATCCTAAATGATAATGAGTAACATTATTATCCCTAATTTATATATGGAAAAACCGAGGTCCACAAAGCTTAAGAGACTTGCTTAAGTTCAGAAATCATGGTTCAGTCCCAAATCCCAAAATTTTCAAAGCCAAATTCACTGATTGTTCCAGAAGTTACTCCTATATAGAAACTCACGAACTTAATAGTATAGTAATCAATAAAACTGAGGAACCAAAAAGAAAACCTTCTTATACAGTAGCATACTATAGCAGATCTATCCAGAAAAGAAACATGGATGATACTTTCCCAAAAAACATTACAAAACTTGTTCCAAAATACACTATATGAAGAAAGAGGGGTTTCAATTATCCTGACATCTTCTGATAGAAATCTAATTCAAAGAACAGAATATCTACTAAACTATTTCCTATCTAACAAACGTATTGTTCAGAAGGCAGAAGAAGCAATAACTGATACCCTCAACCTCATTTAGTCTAGAAACTTGAAATAAAATGAACAAATTACCTTAACATTAAGAATAGTAAGAAAACAATGGGCACAGCCTAACATACATCCTAAACTTTTTAAAAGTACATTTCAACAATGTTTGTGGAAAACATAGATTTGTAATATAGACTTTTTTTGAGGTAGTTGATTCATAATATTATATTAATCTCAGGTATACAAGTTCATGATTCAGTATTTTTATATTAATAGTTATTTAAAGTTATTATAAAATGTTGGCTATATTCCCTGTGGTGTACAATATATCCTTGTGGGTTATTTATTTTATACATGGTAGTTTGTACTTCTTAATCTCTTGCCCCTATTTTGCCCCTCCTTCCTTCCCTCTACCTACTGATAACCACTAATTTGTTCTCTATATCTGCCTTTTCTGCTTTGTTATATTCATTCTTTTGTTTCATTTTTTAGATTATGCAATATGTAAGTGATAACACACAGTATTTGTCTTTCTCAGATTTATTTCACCAAGCATAATACACTCCAGGTCCATCCATATTATTGCAAATGGCAAGATTTCATCTACAGCTAAGTAATATTCTACTGACCCATCAACAGATGAAAGCATAAAGATAAGATAGATAGATCACAGCAGTAACCAACTCCCAATCAGTCATATGATTTACAAATATTCTTCCCCATTCAGTAGATTGTTTTCATTTTGGCAATGGTTTCCTTGGCCATGCAAAAGCTTTGAAATCCATTTGTTTATTTTTGCTTTCATTTCTCTTTATCTTAGGAGACAGATCCAAAAAAATTTTCCATCATTTGTGTCATACAGTGTTATGCCTATGTTTTCTTATATGAGCTTTATGGTTTCTGTTCTTACATTTAGGTCTTTAAACCACTTTGAATTTACTTTTGTGTAAGAAAGTAGTCCAGTTCAATTTATTTACATGTAGCTATACAATTTTCCCAGCACCACTTACTGAAGAGACTGTGTTTCCCCATTGCACATTCTTATCTTTTCTGTCATAGATTAACTGACCATAAATGTGTGGGTTTATTTCTGGATTCTCCCTTCTGTTTCATTAATCTATGTCTGTTTTTGTGCCAGTACCATTTGGTTTTGATCACTGTAGCTTTGTAGTACAATCTGAAGTCAGGGAGCATAATACCTCAGGATCTGTTCCTCTTTCTCAAGATTGTTTTGGCTATTCAAGGTCCTTTGTGCTTGCATACAAATCTTAAAATTAAATGTTCTAGTTCTGAGGGAAAAAATGCCATTGGTATTTTGATAGGGATTGTATTGAATCTACAGACTGACTGGGGTAGTATTATCATTTTAACAATATTGATTCTTCCAATCCATGAACAAGGAGTATCTTTTCATCTGTTTGTGTTATATTCAATTTCTTACACCAGTATCTTAAAAGTTTTCTTAGTACAGGTCTTAGGTAGGTTTCTTCCTAGATATTTTATTCTTTTTGATGTGACTGTAAATGGGATTCTTTAGTTCCTCTTTCAAGTAGTTTGTTGCTGTATAGAGATGCAACAAATAGATGTATGTTAATTTTGTATCCTGCAGCTTTACCAAATTCACTGATGAGCTCTATTAGTCTTCTGGTAGCATTTTGAGGATTTTCTATGTACAGTATCATGTCATCTGCAAACAGTGACAGTTTTACGTCTTCCTTTCCAATTTGGATTCCTTTTATTTTCCTTCTCTGATTTCTGTGGCCAGGACTTTCAAAACTATGTTGAATAGAAGTGATGAGAGTAAATAAACATCCTTGTCTTGTTCCTCATCTTAAAGGAAATGCACTCAGCTTTTCACCATTGAACATGATGTTATTAAGAGCTATACGTTTATCATAAATGGCCTTCATTATATTGAGGTACGTTTCCTCTATGCCAATTTTCCTGAGATTGTTTTATCATAATTGGATGAACTTTATCAAAAGCATTTTCAACATATACTGAGATGACCACGTGGCTTTATTCTTCAATTTCTTAATGTGATGTATCATATTGATTGATTTGCGAGCACTGAAAAATCTTTGCATTACTAGGATAAATTCCACTTGATCGTTGTGTATGATTCTTTACTGCATTGTTAGATTCAGTTAGCTTATATTTTGTTGAGAATTTTTACATCTATTTTCATATAGGGAACGGCTGCAATTTTCTTTTCTGTGTGATTTTTTTCAGTCTGGTTTTGGTATCAGGGTGATGCTGACCTCACAGAATAAGTTCAGAAGTGTTCCTTTCTCTGAAATTTTTTTAAGTAGTTTCAAAAGGATAGGTATTAATGTTTGGTAGAATTCAACTATGAAGGCATCTGGTCTTGAATTTTTACTACTGACTCAATTTCATTACTGTTAATTAGTCTATTTGTACTTTCTTCCTGATTTGGTTGGGAGATTATGTATTTCCAAAAATTTGTCCATTTTGTTCTAGGTTGCACATTTTATTGGTGTATAGCAATCTCTTATGACCCTCTGTATTTTTGTGCTGTCAGCTGTAAATTCTTTTTCATTTCTGGTTTTACTGACTTGGGCCTTCTCTCTCTCTCTCTTTTTTTTTTTTTTTTTTTTGATGAGTCTAGTTAAAAGTTTGTCAGTTTTGTTTATCTTTTCCAAGAGCCGGCTCTTAGTTCCACTGATTTCTCTATTTTTTGTTAGTCTCTATTTCATTTATTTCAGCTCTGATCTTTATGACTTCTTTCCTTCTGCCAAATTTGGGTTTTGTTTGTTCTTCTTTTTCTAGTTTCTTTAGGTGTAAGGTTAGTTTGTTTCTTTGATATTTTTCTTCTTTCCTGAGGTAAACCATAAGTCACTATAAACTTCCTTCTTAGAACTACTTTTGCTATATCCTGTTCATTTTGGATCATTGTGTTTTCATTTTCACTTGTCTACAGATATTTTTTTATTTTTTCTTTGGTTTCTTCACTGATACATTAGTTGTCTAGTAGCATATTGCTTACTTTCCACATGTTTGTGTTTTTCCCTTAACTACTGATAGTGGATATGGATGATGTTTTACTACTTTTGTGCTTTAATGTTCCCACTTGCTTTGTTATGTCATCGACTTACTACCCTTACTGTGTATTTGCCTTTCCAGAGAGCTGTTTCTATTCATAATTTTCACATTTCTAGTTATTACCATTTCTTTTCCACTTTTTAACATTTCTGTAAAGATGATTTTGAGGTTTTGAATTCTTTTAGGTTCTGCTTGTCTACAAAATTTTTGATCTCTCCAAATATGAATGAAACCCTTGCCAGGTAGAGTACTCTTAGCTGTAGGTTTTCCTCTCTCATAGTTTTAAATATATCATGCCACTCCCTTCTGATCTACAGAGTTTCTACTGAAAAGTCTGCTGATAGCCTTATGGGAGTTCTTTTATAGGTAACTCATTCCTTTTTCCCTTCTTGTTTTTAATATTCTTTATTTATCTTTAATCTTTGCCACTTTAGTTACAATGTGACTTGGTGTGGGCCTTTTGGATTGATCCTGTTTGGAATTTTCTGTGGTTCCCGGACCTGGATGTGTTTCTATTCCCAGTTTAAGGAAGTTTTCCACTCTTATGTCTTCAGATATGCTCTCTGCCATTTTCTCTCTCTCTCTTCTCCTTCTGGGAGCCCTACAATGCAAATGTTAATATACCTGATGTTGTCTCAAAGGTCTCTTATACAGTGCTCATTTTTTCTCTTCATTCAGCTTCAATGATTTCCACTACTCTGTCTTCCAGCTCACTAATCTGTTCCTCTAAATCATTTAAATTACAGTTTATTCTTTCTAGTGTATTTTTTTAATGTATTTTTGGCTGCTGGGTCTTTGATGTGGTGCACAAGCTTTCTCTGGTTGCAGTGAGTAGAGGCTACTCTCTAATTAGGGCGTGTGGGCTTCTCATTGTGATGGTTTCTCTTGTTGCAGAATATGTCCTCCAGAGCAGGAGGGCTTCAATAGCTGTAGCATGCACCCAGAAGTTGCAGAGTGCAGACTCTGGAATGCATGGGCTTCAGCAATCATGGCACAAGGGCGTAGTTGCCCCTGGCATGTGGGATTTTAGTTCTCAGACCAAATTAGACCTGTGTCCCCTGCATTGGCAGGTGGATTCGAAACCATTGGGCCACAAGGAAAGTCTCCCTTATAGTGTATTTTTTATCTCAGTTATATAATCTTCATCTCTGCTTGGTCTTCATCTTTATATTTTCTCTTTGTTTAAAATTTCTAACTTCTCATACTTTTGATCCATTCTTCTCCCAAATTCTTTGATCATCTTTATAATCAATACCTTGAACTCTTTATTGGGTAGATTGCCTATCTCCACTTAATTTTTCTGTGGTCTTATTTTATTCTTGCATTTGAAACTTGTTCTTGTTGCTGCATTTTGCCTGATTTGCTGTTTTTGTTTCTATATCTCTGGTAGGTTGGTTACATTTCCAGACCTTGGAGAAGTCACCTTTTGTAGGAGACATACTATGCATTCAAGAAGCATACTCTCCTCTCCATATGGTCACCAAACCATATGCTCTAGGCAGGCCCCCTATGTGGGTTGCATGGGTCCTCCTGTTTTGGAGGACTACTACTGTGGGTGGTCTCGTAGCCATGGCTGGCCTTGGTTCAGTTGATTACCAGGCCCTGCCTTGTGTGGAGGTTGCTGGCTGCTGGTTGAAGAGCTGGGTCACAAGGTGGCTGTCTGTGGAGTCATGAGGGGTCCGGTCCTGGGGCTAGTGCTGGCTCACTAGTGGGCAGAGTCAGCTTCTGGAGTTGGTGGGACCTGGGTTCCTGGATCTAGTGTCAGCCTATCAGTAGGTGGGCTGGTTCCTGATACAACTGGCTGCACGGTTTGGACACAACTGGTGTCCCAAAGCTCATGTTGGCCTGCTAAGTGAGGCTGGATCATGAAGTGGCTGATCTCACAGCTGGTGTTAGCCTGCTGTGGGGGTGGAAATGGGGGAGTGAGGCAGGAGGCCCAGAGGATCCCAGTGCTGGTGTCAGCCTGCTGGTTGATGGCATCAGGGGACAAGGGATCAAGGGGTTAGTGGTGGCTTACTTGTGGGCAGAGCTGGGTCCCAGGATCTCTGCCTGCAGGGCATTGGTGTTGGCCCACTGGCGAGCAGCCAGCTCCTAGTGCAGCTGGCTGAGGGATCCAAGGCATCCCAAAACTTGTATTAGCCTGCTACTGAGTGGGGCCAGATCCCAAGACAGCTGGCTGAGGGGCCTCAGGTGGCTCAGAGGTGGAGGTGACCAACTGATGGGCATGCTGGGTCCTATACAGCTGGCTGCAAGGTTACAGTGGCCCTAGGACTGGTGGCCACACACTGGTGAGTGGAGTTGGGGCCCAGGGAATCCTGGAGCTGATGCTCACACATTGGTGGGTGAAGCTGGGTCCTGGATCTAAAGTTAGTCCACTGGCAGGCAGAGCTGGGTTCTGAGGTCTCTGGCTACTGGGCCCAGGGGTCCTAGAGCTGGTGTTGGCCCACTGATGGGCAGGACTGAGGATGTTGGAGTTATGTAGCTAATGTTGCCTCACTGGTAGATGGAGCCATGTCCAAGATACTGGGAGCATGGCCCTGGAGGTCATGGAGTTGGTGTTGGCCCATTGGTAGGTAGGGCTGGTTGCAGAGTCCAAGGTATCCCAAAGCTTATGCCAGCCTGCTGGCGGGTTGTCTGGGTCATGCCATGCAGGCTGAAGGACTGCAATTGTCCTGGGCTGATGTTGGCCCACTGATGGGCCAGGGTCTCTGGAAGCATGGCACTGGGTGTCCCATGATTAGTGCCTGTAATGGGGTGTGTGCAGCCCAGTCCTCAGCCCTCTGGAGGACATGGCCTTGTCCCAGGGTGGCTGTGGGCTTCAGGGATCTTAAAGCAGCCTGTCCGCTGGTGGGTGGGACTGTGTCCTTGCCCAGCTAGTTACTTGGCCTGAGACATTTCAGTACTGGTACCAATAGGCTGCAAGTGAGATCAGGTCCAGGTGCTAATAAGCTAGAGGAAGAATTCCAAATAGGCGCTTGCCAGGATCAGTGTCCACATAGTATAATGAGCTCCCCAAATGGCTTTTGCCAGTGTTATAGTCTCAGGTTGAGCTCCAGTTGCCTCCTGCCTCTGCAGGAGGTTCTCCAAGATGAGGAAGTAGTTCCAACCCAGGCTCCTTTCAAACTACTATTTCACCCCTAGGTCCCAGAGGGTGTGGGATATTTTGTATGCCCTTTAAGAGGCGAGTTTCTACCTCCCACAGCCCTCTTGGTCTCCTGAAAGTAAGCCCTGCTGGCCTTCAAAGTCAATCATTCTGAGAGATTCATCTTTCCAGTTCAGGACCCTCAGTGGGGGGAGCCTGCTGTAGGACTTAGACCCATGAGTCCCTGGGAATTTTATTTATCTTCCCCTTTTTGGGTCACCCATCCAAGGGTAATGAGTCTTTACTATAGCACAGCTCCACCCTTCCTACCCATCTTATTGTAGTTCCTTCTTTATATCTTTAGTTGTAGAAGGTATTTTCTGTTAGATTCTTGTCTTTCTCATCAGTAGGTGCTCTGTAAACAGCTGTAATGTTGGTAGGCCCATGAGAGGAGGTGAGCTTAAGGCCTTCCTACTCCACCATCTTGGTTAAACTCTCTGTAGACTCTTTATTCAACCCTAATCTGCTTTAAATTGTATTAAAGACTAGATAAACACAAAGTAAGGATACTTATCAAAGATGTACAAGGCAATGGGCGTAGGAAAGAGTTAATATTACAGATGTGTGCATGTTCTGTTGCTCAGTTGTGTCCAACCATTTGTGGCCCCATTGATTATAGTCTGCCAGGCTCCTCTGCCCCTGAAATTTTCCAGGCAAGAATACTAGAATGGGATGCCATTTCCTACTCCTTTACCACTGAGCCCCCTGGGAAGCCCCCCTAATACCATACACAAGAATAAACTCAAAATGGATTGAGAGCTAAATTTAAGGCCAAACACTACAAAACTCGTAGAGAAAAATACAGGCAGAATACTCTTAGCATAAATCACAGCAAGATCTTTTTGATACATGCCGTAAGGAAAATAAAAACAAAAATAAACAAATGGGACCTAACTAAACTTAAAAGCTTTTTGCATAGCAAAGGAAACCATAAACAAAATGAAAAGACAACCTATGGACTGGGTAAAAATAATTGCAAACAAAGCAACTGACAAAGGATTAATCTCCAAAACATACAAACAGCTCAATATTAAAAAAAAAAAACTCAATCAAAAAATGGGTGTAAGATTAAATAGACATTTCTCCAAAGAGGATATATGCTTGGCCAACAAACACACAAAAAGAAGCTCTACATCACTAATTATTAGAGAAATGCAAATCAAAACTACAATGAGGTATCACCTCACACTTGGCAGAATGTCCATCATCAAAAATCCATAAACAACAAACAAATGCTGGAGAGGGTGTGGAAAAAAGTGAACCCTCTGACACTGTTGGTGGGAATGTAAACTGAAACAATCACTATGGAGAACAGTATGAAAACTCCTTAAAAAACTAAAAGTAGAACTACCATTTGATCCAGCAATCCCAGATTTATGCCTTTGACTGGGCATATACCCAGTGAAGAGACAAATGTACCTCAATGTTCATTGAAGCACTATTTACAATAGCCAGGACATAAAAGCAAACTAAATGTCCATTCACAGATGAATGGATAAAGACGTGGTACATACATATAATGGAATGTTACTCAGTCATAAAAAGAAATGAAACTGGGTGCACATTAAAGTTCTACATTATCAAATAGTTTTTGTTTCTTTAAGCTTTAATTGATATGTTTATAAAAGTTCCAAAATATAATAATTCACATAGTTTTAAAGATTACAGTAATTAATTTTGCAAGCTCAACCTCTCAGCATAAATACTATTTTGCAAATGACATCTATCTAATCCTTAGATTATATAAGTTTGTGGAGGAAAATTTTGCTCTTTTATAAAAATTGATTAATTATTGAGAAGAAAGATATCAGTCCTACTCTGCAATCTTACTAAAATTCAGTAAAATCAGTAACACATACTTACTATTCCTATTTCCTGTCTTCTAAAATATTGAGCAAATAACACTAAAATGTAAGAAAAACATACAGATAAAACAAAACACTTTTGGTTTTGTTTTAATATAAATTTATTTATTTTAATTGAAGGCTAATTACTTTACAGTATTGTATTGTTTTTGCCATACATCAACATGAATCCGCCACGGGTGTACATGTGTTCCCCATCCTGAACCTCCCTCCCACTCCCTCCTCATCCCATTCCTCTGGGTCATCCCAGTGCACCAGCCCCAAACATCCTGTATCATGCATTGAACCTGGACTGGCGATTCGTTTCACATATGATAATATACATGTTTCAATGCCATTCTCCCAAATCATCCCACCCTCGCCCTCTCCCACAGAGTTCAAAAGACTGTTCTATACATCTGTGTCTCTTTTGCTATCTCACATGCAAGGTTATTGTTACCATCTTTCTAAATTCCATATATATGCGTTATTATACTGTATTGGTGTTTTTCTTTCTGGCTTACTTCACTCTGTATAATAGGCTCCAGTTTCATCCACCTCATTAGAACTGATTCAAATGTATTCTTTTTAATGGCTGAGTAATACTCCATTGTGTATATGTACCACAGCTTTCTTATCCATTCGTCTGCAGACAAAAAGAAAGACCATGAGAAAATACTTGAGGAGATAATAGTTGAAAACTTCCCTAAAATGGGGAAGGAAATAATCACCCAAGTCCAAGAAACTCAGAGAGTCCCAAATAGGATAAACCCAAGGCGAAACACCCCAAGACACATATTAATCAAATTAACAAAGATCAAACAAAACATTTTTGGTGTGCATATTGTCCTGGCCTTGCAGTCTGGTGAGAAGGGTGACTGGAATATTTGCATATTGTATTGCATAATGAGACCAATGCAAAATGTTTGCAGCTTGTGTAAAAGACAAGGTGGAATATTTTCAGCTTTAATGGGGACACTCAGAAAAGTTCCAATTCTTCCTGACATTTCTTATAGTTAAATAAATGTGGTCTAGGTAGGAGTGTCTATTATGAAAATAAGAGAAGAGCCAGTCAATTATATTTCAATGACTGAATTGAAATATAACTGACTTGCTCAAATATAATTGAGCCAGTGATCCTCATTAAAATGATCAGAAAAATTGCAGTGTTACTTTTCTCTATGTAGCCAATGATTAAGTTGTCTAAGAATGACATGGCCTTTTGGGGCACAAGCCAAAATGTGCTTTAGTGTTTGGAGCCAGAAATTGCTGACTCCTCCCAGAGTGAAATGTGTACTACCTTGAGAAAGAATATTCTTTTCTCTTATCAGATGATGGACTTTGGAATGATATTCATGAAATTTGTTTAGATTACTGCATAGAAACTTTCATTTGTGCTTTGCAGTGAGGAAAATACCCTTTAAAACAACAATGATAAGGTACTTTACATTTTCTCCAGCCAATCAGATCTAGTTTGCTGGAGCAATGTTTATAATGCAAGTAAATGAATGTGTTCAAGGAATATTTAGTTTATGGTATTCTTTTCATTTATCTATTTATTTACTTACTTATTTTGGCCACAAAGCTTGCAGGGTCTTGGTTCCCCAACCAGAGATGAAACCTGGGCCTATGAAGTGAAAACACTGAGTCCTAACCACTGTAGTAGCTCAGTTGGTAAAGAATCTGCCTGTAATGCAGGAGACTTGGGTTCGATCTCTGGGTCGGGAAGATCCCCTGGAGAAGGAAATGGCAACCCACGCCAGTACTCTCACCTGAAGAGTTCCATGGACAGAGGAGCCTGGCAGGCTACAGTCCATGGGATCGCAAAGAGTCACACATGACTGTGTGACTAACTTTCAACTTTCATTTTCAACAGCTGGACTACCAGGGAATTCCTATTCTCCTTTTAAATTGTTACAAGTTTTTTTGAGAAGGGAGATATTAAACACTCCAAGGAAAACTGCTATCTCTGTTTCTCCTTCCCACTTATGCAGAGACAATATATGTATCTTAATATGGCTGAAAGAGATGGGAATACCAGACCACCTGACCTGCCTCTTGAGAAACCTATATGCAGGCCAGGAAGCAACAGTTAGAACTGGGCATGGAACAACAGACTGGTTCCAAATAGGAAAAGGAGTACGTCAAGGCTGTATACTGTCACCCTGCTGATTTAAATGATATGCACAGTACATCAAGAGAAACACTGGGCTGGAAGAAGTACAAGCTGGAATCAAGATTGCCGGGAGAAATATCAATCACCTCAGATATGCAGATGACACCACCCTTATGGCAGAAAGTGAAGAAGAACTAAAAAGCCTCTTGGGAAAATTGAAAGAGGAGAGTGAAAAAGTTGGCTTAAAGCTCAACATTCAGAAAACTAAAGTCATGGCGTCTGGTCCCATCACTTCATGTTAAATAGATGGGGAAACAGTGGAAACAGCATCAGTATTTATTTTGGGGGGCTCCAAAATCACTGCAGATGGTGATTGCAGCCATGAAATTAAAAGACGCTTACTCCTTGAAAGGAAAGTTATGACCAATCTAGATAGCATATTCAAAAGCAGAGACATTACTTTGCCGACTAAGGTCCAGCTAGTCAAGGCTATGGTTTTTCCAGTGGTCATGTATGGATGTGAGAGTTGGACTGTGACGAAAGCTGAGCGCCAAAGAATTGATGCTTTTGAACTGTGGTGTTGGAGAAGACTCTTGAGAGCCCCTTGGAATGCAAGGAGATCCAACCAGTCCATTCTAAAGGAGATCAGTCCTGGGTGTTCTCTGGAAGGACTGATGCTGAAGCTGAAACTTCAATACTTTGGCCACCTCATACGAGGAGTTGACTCATTGAAAAAGACTCTGATGCTGGGAGGGATTGGAGGCAGGAGGAGAAGGGGACGACAGAGGAGATAGATGGCTGGATGGCATCACTGACTCAATGGACATGAGTTTGAGTGAACTCTGGGAGTTGGTGATGGACAGGAAGGCCTGGAGTGCTGCGATTCATGGGGTCACAAAGAGTTGGACAAGACTGAGCGACTGAACTGAACTGAACTGAATATGGCAACATAAGATGAACAAAGTCACTTCTTAAGAGAACAGATCCTTCCTTGGTTTACATTTTTTTTAACATTTGAATTTAGCAGCTTCAGATTCTAAGTCAGGTCTCAAAAATCAAGATACCAATGTAACCAAACTCCTCAAGTAAGTATTGCATACACATTAAGATACAAAAGCCCCCCAAACCTTCATTTAGTTCAGTTTTTAATTTTGTGCATATATGAAATGAATCACCAGTCCAGGTTCGATGCATGATACTGGATGCTTGGGGCTGGTGCACTGAGACAACCCAGAGGGATGATACAGGGAGGGAGGAGGGTGGGGGGTTCAGGATGGGGAACATATGTATACCTGTGGCAGATTCATGTTGATGTATGACAAAACCAATACAATATTGTAAAGTAATTAACCTCCAATTAAAATAAATAAATTTATATTTAAAAAAATAAAATAAAATAAATGAGAGATGATCTACAAGATCTGCAGCAAGACTTAAGCGTATGGAATAAAGTAACTGAGTTTTTAATTCCTCAATAGCAAAAAAAAAAAAAGAAGAACGATTGCATTTTCTAATATTATTGCTTTTCTCACTCAATAAATTGTATTTTAATTGATTATCTATGGTTTACATAGGGCTTCTCAGGTGGTGTTTAGTGGTAAAGAATCCACCTGCCAATGCAGGAGACACAAGAGACATGAGTTCAACCCCTGTGTCAAAAAGATTCCCTGGAGTAGGAAACGGCAACTCATTCCAGTATTCTTGCCTGGAAAATTCCACGGAGAGAGGAACATGGCAGGCTACAGTCTATGGGGCCACAGAGAGTCGGACTCAGTGGCTCAACAACAGCATATGCCTATTGGCCATTTTCTTAACTGTCTTGGGTTTGTTTTTGTAGATCTTTTTTCTTCCCCTTCTCTTTCACTCTCTTGTGGTTTGATGACCATCTTTAGTGCTGTATTGGGGATCCTTTTTCTTTTTAGTTGGTGTATCTATTGTAGTTTTGGGGTTGGCTATTTCTAGGAGGTTTTGATACAGCAGTCTATACACATACAAGGTTGTTTTAAGTTGCTGGTCTCTTTCTTTCCTGGAGAAGTTCCTTTAAAATATGTTATAAAGCTGGTTTGGTGGTGCTGAATTCTTTTAACTTTGCTTGTCCATAGCTTTTGATTTCTCCATTGAAACTGAATGAGATTTTTGCTGGGTAGAGTATTCTTGATTGTAGGTTTTCCCTTTCATCACTTGAAATATACTATATCATTCCCTTCTGGCTTGCAGAATTTCTGCTGAATAATCAGCTGATAACCTTCTAGAGATTCCTTTGTGTGTTATTTGTTGCTTTTAGTATTTTTTTCTTTGTCTTTCATTTTTGTCAGTTTGATTAATTTGTGTCTCAGCATGTTCCTCCTCAGGTTGATCCTGTATCGGACTCTCTGTGCTTCCTAGACTTGAGTGTTTCCTTTATCATGTTAGGGACGTTTTCAGTTATATCTTCAAATATCTTCTCAGCCCTTTCTCTTTCTTTTCTACTTCTGAAAATGAAAGTGAAAGTTGCTCAGTCATGTCTGACTCTTTGTGACCCCA
The DNA here is from genome assembly GCF_014754425.2 of Oryx dammah. NCBI lineage: Eukaryota > Metazoa > Chordata > Mammalia > Artiodactyla > Bovidae > Oryx > Oryx dammah. The sequence continues at coordinate 19,451,187 of NW_024070198.1, forward strand.
TGGACTATACAGTCCATGGAATTCTCCAGGCCAGAATACTGGAGAATTTCCCTTCTCCAGGGGATCTTCCCAACCCAGGGATTGAACCAGGGTTTCCTCCATTGCAGAGGGATTCTTTACCAACTGAGCTATCAGGGAAGCCCTATAATACCCAGAAGCCCTATAATACCCAGCAGGTCTCCTTCTGGGACCCCTATAAATGTTGGTTCATTCAATACTGTCACAGAGGTCTCTGAGATTGTCTTCGATTTTTTCATTCTTTATTCTGTTCTATGGCAGTGATTTCTACCACTCTTCTAGTTCACTTATTCATTCTTCTGCCGCAGTTATTCTGATATTGATTCCTTCTAGTATATTTTTTTTCACTTCAGTTACTATATTGTTCATCTCTGATTGTTCATTCCTTAAATCTAATTCTTTGTTAAACTTTGCTCATCCATCATTCCTTTTAGTCAAAGAATCCACAGCTCAAGTTAACAAAGGTCATTGATTTTGACTTTGGGTTGCCCTAGTGTGTTTTTCCCCTTCTTTCACACTACCTAACAAATAGGTAAGTCTTTCTAGCCAACCTTCTCTAAGGGTGGAATGAGAAAGACAACCTATTTAAGTTTATTTTTCTTAAGCTTTGGGTAAACTTTGGGTTATTGAGATATAACTGATATAACATTATAAATCTGTACATATAGTAAAATGATCACCACAGTAAGGTTGGGTAACATCTGTCACCATACACAGTTACAAATTTTTCCTATGATGAGAATTTTTAAGATTTAGTCTCTTAGCAACTTTCCCATATGCAATATAGTATTATCAATCATAATAACCAGGCTGTACATTACATCCTTGTGACTTATTTTATAACTAGAAATGTGTGCCTCCTTCACTCATTTTGCCCACCTCCTGCTTTAGCAACCACCAATCTGTTCTCTGCATCTAAAAGTATGGTTGTTTTTTGAAAATTTAGACTCCATATATAAGTGAGATCATACAGTATTTGTCTTTATCCAACTTAGTTCACTTAACCTAATGTCCTCAAGGTCAATCCACGTTGTCACAAATGGCAAGATATCATTCCTTTTTATTGCTGAGTAATATTCTATTGTATATGTACACCACAACTTCTTTATCAATCACCCATTGATGGACACTTAAGTTGTTCTCTCTCTTGACTACTGTAAATAGTGTTGCAATAACATGGGGGTGCATATATCTTTCAAGTTAGGATTTTCATTTTGTTTGGAAAACTAACCAGAAGTGCAATTGCTGGATCATATGGGAGTTCTAGTTTTCATTTTTTGAGGAATCTCCATACTGTTTTTCATAGTGGCTGCACCAATTTACATTCCCACTGAATTGTAGAGGTTCCTTTTTCTTCACACCCTCATCAACAGTGTTATTCTTTTTTTATTATAACCATTCTAACAGGTATGAGATGACATTTCATTGTGATTTTGATTTGCATTTCCCTAGTGATGTTGACGATGGTGTGATCACTCACCTAGAGCCAGACATCTTGGAATGTGAAGTCAAGTGGGCCTTAGAAAACATCACTACGAACAAAGCTAGTGGAGGTAATGGAATTCCAGTGGAGCTATTTCAAATCCTGAAAGATGTTGCTGTGAAAGTGCTGCACTCAATATGCCAGCAAATTTGGAAAACTCAGCAGTGGCCACAGGACTGGAAAAGGTCAGTTTTCATTCCAATCCCAAAGAAAGGCAATGCCAAAGAATGCTCAAACTACCACACAATTGCACTCATCTCACACGCTAGTAAAGGAATGCTCAAAATTTTCCAAGCTTCAGCAATACCTCAACCATAAACTTCCAGATGTTCAAGCTGGTTTTAGAAAAGGCAGAGAAACCAGAGACCAAATTGCCAGCATCTGCTGGATCATGGAAAAAGCAAGAGAGTTTCAGAAAAACATCTATTTCTGCTTTATTGACTATGCCAAAGCCTTTGACTGTGTGGATCACAGTAAACTGTGGACAATTCTTCAAGAGATGGGAATACCAGACCACCTGACCTGCCTCTTGAGAAACCTATATGCAGGTCAGGAAGCAACAGTTAAAACTGGACATGGAACAGACTGGTTCCGAATAGGAAAAGGAGTATGTCAAGGCTGTATATTGTCACCCTGCTTATTTAACTCATATGCAGAGTACATCATGAGAAACGCTGGGCTGGAAGAAGCACAAGCTGGAATCAAGATTGCCGGGAGAAATATCAATCACCTCAGGTACGCACATGACACCACCCTTGTGGCAGAAAGTGAAGAGGAACTAAAAAGCCTCTTGATGAAAGTGAAAGAGGAGAGTGAAAAAGTTGGCTTAAAGCTCAACATTCAGAAAACGAAGATCATGGCATCTGGTCTCATCACTTCATGGGAAATAGATGGGGAAACAGTGGAAACAGTGTCAGACTTTATTTTGGGAGGCTCCAAAATCACTGCAGATGGTGATTGCAGCCATGAAATTAAAAATTGCTTACTCCTTGGAAGAAAAGTTATGACCAACCTAGATAGCATATTCAAAAGCAGAGACATTAGTTTGCCAACAAAGGTCCGTCTAGTCAAGGCTATGGTTTTTCCAGTGGTCGTGTATGGATGTGAGAGTTGGACTGTGAAGAAAGCTGAGCACTGAAGCATTGATGCTTTTGAACTGTGGCGTTGGAGAAGACTCTTGAGAGTCCCTTGGACTGTAAGGAGATCCAACCAGTTCATTCTGAAGGAGATCAGCCCTGGGATTTCTTTAGAAGGAATGATGCTAAAGCTGAAATCCCAATACTTTGGCCACCTCATGCGAAGAGTTGACTCATTGGAAAAGACTCTGATGCTGGGAGGGTTTTGGGGCAGGAGGAGAAGGGGACAACAGAGGATGAGATGGCTGGATGGATCACTGACTTGATGGACGTGAGGCTGAGTGAACTCCAGGAGTTGGTGATGGACAGGGGGGCCTGGTGTGGTGCAATTCATGGGGTTGCAAAGAGTCAGACACAACTGAGCGACTGAACTGAACTGACTGGTTTTGAGGATTTTTTCATGTACCTGCTGGCCACCTGTAGGCCCTCCTTGGAAAAATGTCTCCTCAAATCATCTGCCCATTTTTAATGAGAATTTTGGGGGTTTCTGTTGTTCTAGAATTGTAAGAGTTCTTTATATATTTGGGATATTGACCCCTTATGGAATATATTTGCAAATATTTTGTCCTATTTAGTAAGTTGCCTTTTCATTTTGTTGATGCTTTCCTTTTCTGTGCAAGACAAAATTATTTTTAAGGCAAGAAATATTACTGGAGACAAACAGAGACAGATCATAATGGTAAAAGAGTCAATACATCAAGAAGATATAACAACCACAAATGTATATACACATGACAAGTGCAATGAAGCAAAAAAAGACATGAAGCAAAATCTGGCTAAATATTAAAAGTAACTCAACAATTAGAGTTGGAGATTTAGTACTCCACTCAGTATTTGATAGAACTAGACAGAGAAACAGTAAGGGTAGCGAACGTATGAAAAATATTATCTACCAATTTAATCTACTGACATTTATAGAACATACCAAACACAAGCTGAGTACACATACTTTCTAAACATATATGAAACAATTAGGATATTCCTATGCCAGCCCACAAAGTAAGTCCAAATAAATAACTTCTAATCAAGGTATGAGTCAAAAACTCACAAGGGAAATTAGAAAATATCTTGAACTGCATGAAAATGGAAGCAGAACATATCAAAACTTATGGAACAGAGCCTAAATGATTAAAGGGAAAATTACAGCTGTACACACCTATATTATTAGATAGGAAGAAAAATCTCAAATCAATAATGTAAGTTCCCACTTACAAGCTAGAAGAATTAAAAAGTAAACACAAAGAAAGAAGACAATAAATATTTCTATTGATTTATATTCTGATAGAAATTTATGAAACAGAAAACAGAGAAACAACAGAGAAAACCAATGAAACAAAATACTGCTTCTCTGAAAAGATAAACAAAATTGGAAAACCTTGAGCTAGACAGACAAAGTAAGAAGACAAAAGTTATCAAAACCAGGAGAGGAAAAGCAATTTTGAAAGGTTATATATTATATGATTCTCTTTATACAATGTTTTCAAAATGACAAAATTATAGCAATAAAGAATAGATTATAAATAAGTAGCATGAGGTTGTTGGTCTTGTGTGATCCAATGGTTCTGTATTCTGATTGCTATATTTTTTACAGAAACTCATGTATGTAATAAAATTTCATTAAAATTAAATACACATACAAAATAAACATATGTAAAACTTGGTGAAATACAAATAAAGTCTGTAGTTTAGTTAACTTCACTATGCATTTTTGGAGAAGGCAGTGGCACCCTACTCCAGTACTCTTGCCTGGAAAATCCCATGGATGGAGGAGCCTGGTAGGCTGCAGTCCATGGGGTCACAAAGAGTCGGATATGACTGAGCGACTTCACTTTCACTTTTCACTCTCATCCATTGGAGAAGGAAATGGCAACCCACTCCAGTGTTCTTGCCTGGAGAATCCCAGGGACGGGGGAGCCTGGTGAGCTGCTGTCTATGGGGTCGCAGAGGGTCGGACATGACTGAAGTGACTTAGCAGTAACAGCCCTGTATTTTTACAAATTTTTATGAGTCTACAACTATTTCAAAATAGTTTAAACAAAACTTGAGACTTTTTTAACTTCATGTGCATGCTATGTCACTTCAGTCATGTCCAACTCTTTGCAACAGTATGAACTGTAGCTCATCAGGCTCCTCTGTCCCTGGTATTCTCCAGGCAAGAATACTGGAATGGATTGCTATGCCCTACTTATACGAAGGTATGAAGTTTTTAACTTCATACCACAAACAAAAAAAAGTTAATTCAAAATGGATATGTCTAAATATAAGATATAAAGTCATTAATTTTCTAGAAAATATAGGAAAAAGTGTTTTTCCTTAGGTTAGGTAAAGAATTTCTTAGTTATATATAACACCAAAAGTCCAATATAGAATGGGGAAAAAAACAATGAACTGAACTTCACCAAAAGTAAAAGATTTTAATCTTTAAGAAAATGAAAAGACAAAAAGAAATTGAACCTAACTAAACTTAAAAGCTTTTGCACAGCAAATAAAACCACTGCTAAAATGAAAACACAGCCTACTGAGTGGAAAATATATTGTAAATGATGTGACCAATAAGGGGTGAATATCCAAAATACATAAGTAGCTTATACAACTGAATAATTAATACTGCAATCACATGGATGGATCTGGAGGGTTTCATTCTTAGTGAAATAAGTCAGGAAAAGACAAACATATAAATATATGGAATAATCTAAAAAATGAAACAAAAGAATAAATAAAACAGAAAAAGGCAGATACAGAGAACAAACTAGTAATTACCAGTGGTAGAGGGAAAAAGGGAGAGGCAAAATAAGTATATAATAAATAAGCTACAAGTATACACTGTACAGTACAGGGAATATAGCCAATATTTTACAGTAACTTTGAATTGAGTATTATCTATAAAAAAATTGAATCACCATTTGCAGACCTAAAATTAATATAATACTATAAATCAACTATACTTCAATTTTTTTAAAAATTAAGAATATGAAAAGACATCTGAAAGAAACTATTTTAAAACTATATATATGATAAAATATATTAATACTACTTAATTAAAAAACTAATAATCCAATTTTAAATGGTCAAAACATCTGAAGAGACATTTTATCAAAGAAGATATACAAATTTCTAGTAAGTACATGAAAAGCTGTACATCAGTAGTTATTAAAGTGAAAAGTGAAGTCACTCAGGCAGGTCCGACTCTTTGTGACCCCATGGACTATAGCCTGCCAAACTCCTCCACCCATGGGATTTTCCAGGCAAGAATACTGGAGTGGGTCGCCATTTCTTTCTCCAGGGGATCTTCCCAACCCAGGAATCGAACCCTGGTCTCCTGCACCGCAGGCAGGAAAGCCCTCTGGCTTACTATAGCTAGAGACTAAAGCAAATCTGAGAAATTCCCATGCTCCCAGGGCCCCAGCGTTGAGGACGAGACCAGGATGTCAAGGGCCTCTCCACACGCGGCTCAGAAGCCTTGTGCCTCCCTGGGCCTTTAAGGATAAGCACAGGACACATGAAAAGTTGTACATCAGTAGCCATTAGGAAAATGTAAACTAAAATCACAATAAAGTGCTACCCCTGTGATACAAAAGACTGACAATACCAAGTGTTAACAAGGATGTAGAAAAACACGATCCTTCATACATTGCTGGTGGGAACGTAAAATGGTACAGCTACTTCAGAAAACACTTTAGTAATTTCTTAAAAAGCCAGACTTAAACTTAATGTTGTTGCCTGGAAAATCCCATTGATGGAGGAGCCTGGTGGGCTGCAGTCCACAGGGTCGCTAAGAGTTGGACACAACTGAACAACTTCACTTTCACTTTTCACTTTCATGCATTGGAGAAGGAAATGGCAACCCACTCCAGTGTTCTTGCCTGGAGAATCCCAGGGACGGCGGAGCCTGGTGGGCTGCCGTCTATGGGGTCACGCAGAGTCAGACACGACTGAAGCGACTTAGCAGCAGCAGCAAACCTAATGTGTGTGCTAAGCTGCTTCAGTCATGTCCGACTCTTTGTGACTCTATGGACTGTAGCCCACCAGACCCTTTCGTCTATGGGATTTTCCAGGCAAGAACACTAGAGTGAGTTGCCATGCCCTCTTCCAGGGGAATCTTCCTAACCCAGGGATTGAACCTGCATCTCCTGTGACTTCTGCACTGCAGGCAGATTCCACGCCACTGAGCCAACAGGGAAGCCCTAAACCTACTGTACAACCCAACAAAACCACCCCCAGCATGTTCACAGCAGCATCATTCACAACAGCCAAAAGGTGAACGAGCTCAAGTGCCCACTGACAGATAAGGAAACAGAATGTGGTAGATATACAAAGAAATTCAGTCTTAAAAAGCAGGAAATTCTAACACATGCTACAACATGGATGAATCTTGAATATATTATGCTAAATGAAATGATCCAGCTGTAAAAAGACAAATACTCTGATTCTATTTGTATGAGGTACATAGGGTGGTTGCTAGAGAACTGGGAGGAGGGGAGAGTAGGAAGTTATTTTTCAATGGCTATAGAGTTTCAGTTTTACAAGATTTTTAAAGAGTTCTGAAGATGAATGGTGGTGATTGTTGCACAACATGATTAAGATGGTAAGTTTTATTATGTGTATTTTATCACAATTATAAATTTTTAAGTAATAAAAATAATCAAAAATGTAGGGGTTTTTTTTAAATTAAAACAAAACTTAAGTCGCCTTAAAACCTTGGGACTGCAATGCTATTGCTCTATAGTCCATGTTCAGTTTTCTCTGTAGATTGTATGAGTTTAGATATCACAACTTTGATAGAATCTTGTATGCTGCTATTAGTAGTGCCAGATCCAGAAGAATGAGGAGCAGGCCTGAAGAACATCAGCCTACCTTTGTCACAATTTGGTCCCTCAAGCATATCCAGCTTAAGACATAGCCAATAGAAGACCACAAACGGAATGCTCAAGATAAGGGACTTAGTTTGGAAGAAAAAGAAAAAGGCAAAAGAACATGAGCTTGAGATTTATAGAAAACAATACCAAAAAGTGGGGCTTATTCTTACACAAACTCACCAAGGATGAAACAGACTAGAGATACTTCCTCCCCTCCTGGCTTCAAACCAGCCTCTATAAACAGCAGCAGGAAAAGAAAGATTCTACACAGATGCTAGAAGAGCCTCTGTGCTAAGAGACTGGAGTCCCAAGCCAAAGTATTCATTACCTCCCTCGCCACCCCCTCCACTGGCTTTTCCTTTAATTTTCCTGACCTAGTCAACCACATACTTTCCTAATATTCTAGTCTCTGGTCCCCACTCGTCTTGGAATTCCTCTCTCTCCCCTTCCCATCAAGTCACTGAGTTTATCCACTTTGGCATCAAAATGTCTTAAAGTTGTCCTCTTCTTTTCAATTCAGTTAATACCATGTATCTCATACCTGGAAAACTAAATGAAAATTTTATAGGAGAAACTATTTGAAGCTATGCAATGCTACATTTTTCTATAAACTTCTACTCAATAATTTTAGCATTCATCAGTGAATCTTGCCTACAATAATTATTCTTCTGGTATTCTAATTGTGACTTCTCATTTTTCTCATTCCATCTACATTTATTAACTGGAATTCTCCTGTAAGAGAAGAGCTGTCCCTTCTCCTAATTTATGCAACCACTGTTTATATCATCATGAATTCATAGGTGTTTTATTCTTCATATCATCATATTTACCTATTTTGTTACACAAGTTGTTCCAGCTTTGGCTATTTGGAGCTCTTTCAGGTTAACTTCTGTGTCTTTCTGACATACTGTCATTTTTTTTTAAAGCACTTCCTTACTTTTTAACACTGCAAATGTTCCAGGGTCACCTTGTATTTTCCCTGCCCCAGTTCTGGAATCATACTCTTCTCCAAAAGCCCTGGTTCTGTTGATGAAGACTCCTGAAAGTCCCTTGGACAACAAGATCAAATCAGTCAAGCCTAAAGGAAATCAATCCTGAACATTCATTGAAAGGACTGATGCTAAAGCTGAAGCTCCAGGACTTTGGCCACTTGATGTGAGCTGACTCATTCAGACATGACTGAGCTACTGCACAACAACAATTTAAAAATCAACATCTGGGCACAACATGTGCTCACTACTATTAGGGTATCACTACTTCTAGGTCCTTCTCAGTAGGAGATAGGAAATTCATATGTATATACAACTGATATATGCTCACATGTCCATATTTATTTCTGTATCTATGTACCTGAATAAACATTAAAAGCAGGGAGAGGGGTGAATAGAATACATTAGTTCATACAGATGCCTCCAGATCCAATCTGATACCAAAGGATTCATTCTAGAATTCCCATTTGTTTGTCATTTCTTTCTCTAATAGTGAGAAACCTGCTTTCCATCTACTATGTTTACTTATCTGTTCAACAGCTTCAGAATTGCTATTCCATAACCCTATGAGAGGGCTTCCCAAGTGATGCTAATGGTAAAGAACCTGCCTACCAATGCAACAGACAAGAGTTCGATCCCCTGGAGATGGGCACTGCAACCCACTCCAGTATTCTTGCCTGGAGAATCCCATGGACAGAGGAGCCTGGCGGGCTACAGTCCATAGGATCGCAAAGAGTTGAACATTACTGAAGCGACTTAGCACACACGCATTGCTTCGAGAAACAAATTTATCAACTACAGTTCGGTGATTTTGTTCAGTACTTTTTTCCATTGGCCTTGCAGAATTCAGTCAAAATAGTTTCTTATTAATAATCCTGTCTTCTTCAAGCATTTTGTGTAGTTGTGTCATTCATTGTAATAAAGGTAAGATTAATTTGTAAATTCTATTTTTAGTTTCCCATCATCCTGGTTGATTTTTTAAAATTTGAGGACAGTAAAATTCACTCTTTGTGGTGTAACATTTCTATGAGTTTTGATAGTTGCACATATAATCAAGTATCCACTAGCACACTGCTACATAAACCGGTCTGATTACCCAAGAAGCTCCCTCATGCCACTCCTTCATTATCAATCCCTTTCTCCATTTTCACCCCTTAGCAAACTGCTTTGTTTGTTTGTTTTTTGGCTTTTGGGTTTTTGGCCCTATAGTTTTTTTTTTTCAGAATGTCCTATTAATGGAGTCATACAATAGTCTTTGGGATATGTCTTCATTCACTTAGCTAAATGCATTTAGGATTCATCCATGTTGTTGTGAATCAACAGTTCATTATTCTATACTGCTGAACAGTATTCCACTGAATGGATGTACCACTGTTTATTGACCCATTCATCTACAATACAGCTTTTTCTGTAGATACAAATTTTCAACTGACTTGAGTCAATTTTTAAGAGCAAGACTAGACTGTCACATGATAAATGGATGTTTAGCTTTATAGGAAACTACCAAATTTTTTCCAGAGTGGGTGTATACTTTGCATTCTCACCAATAATGTAAGAGAGTTCTTACTGTTCCACATCCTCAACAGCACTTGGCATTGCCAGTTTTGTTTGATAAGACATTCTAATAGATTTGTAGCAGGATCTCATTGTGGTTTTAATTTCTACTCCCTAATGATAATGATGTTGAACATATTTTACATACTTGTTTTCCATCTAAATATTTTCTCTGGTGAAGTATCTGCTCACATCTTTTGTCCATTTTTTTTTGTTTTGGTTTGGTTTATTTTTGAATTTTTTTTCCTTGCTGTTTATCTTTATTTATTTATTTTTACTTTACAATATTGTATTGGTTTAATTCAGCTTCTAACCTTCTTTAATTTTAAAAGTTCTTTGTGAGTTCTGGATATAAATCTCTTATCAAATTTGTGATTTTTAAAAATATTTGCTTCCAGTCTGTAGCTTCAATTCTCTTTACGGGATATTTCACAGAGCAAATTTTTAATTTTTATAGTCTAATATATCAATTTTTTATTTTATGGATCATACTTCTGATAGTTATTTTTAAAGTTTTCACTAACTCCAAAGTGAAAGTGAAAGTGAAGTCGCTCAGTCGTGTCCGACTCTTTGTGACCCATGGAATGTAGCCCACCAAGCTCCTCCGTCCACGGGATTCTCCAGGCAAGAATACTGGAGTGGGTTGCCATTTCCTTCTCCAGGGGATCTTCCCGACCCAGGGATCGAACCCAGGTCTCCCACATTGCAGGCTGACGCTTTAACCTCTGCACCACCAGGGAAGCCCTAACTCCAAAGCCACACACATTTCTCCTACTTTTTCTTCTAGAAGTTGTGTAGGTTTTGTGTTTTATATTTAAGTATATGATCAATTTTGAGTTAATTTTTATATAAAGTATGAGGTATGTATTAAGGTTCATCTTTTCACAGAACTTCCTTCCAATTGTTCCTTCCAAAACAAATGGCACTGGGACAACTGCCTTTACATGCTTGTTAAAAATAAGTTCACAACATGTGTGATTTTACTTTTAAGCTCTCTATTCTGTTCCACTGATCTATGTGTTTTTCCTTTCACCAATACCATATTCCCTTGATAACTATATCTTTATAATGTCTTGAAAAATGTGAATTTCAAAGAACTTTGATCTTCTTTTTCAGATATTTTTTGCCTATTCTAATTTCTGTGTGTGTCCGTGTGTAATAAGTATTAGAAATTTGTCATAAAGTTTATAATATAATATATATTACATATATGTGTGTGTGTATATACATAAATATATATATGGAATGTAGATTTACAAATGAATCTAACTCTGTTACAATGAATGACACAACCACACTAAAGGCTTGGGAAGAAAAAAAAAAGGAGCTGACCTAAGAAGCTTTATTTTGCCTGGGCTTCCCCAGTGGCTCAGTGGTAAAGAATCTGCCTGCAATGCAGGAGATTCAGGAGAGGCAGTTTCGATCCCTGGGCTGGGAAGATTCCCTGGAGGAGGGTATGGCAACCCACTCCAGTATTCTTGCCTGGAGAATCCCATGGACAGAGGTGCCTGGTGGGCTACAGCCCATAGAGTCGTAAAAAGCTGGACACTACTGAAGTGACTAAGCACCCATACACACACACACACACACACACATACACATATATTCACACACACCTATAGAAGAGATTTATTTGATTTTGATAGGGATTGAGTTACATATATTGATTACATATTAGAGAGAATTGATGTCTTACCAATATTGAGTCCTCTAATCCATGAACACATTATCTCTCTCTCTGTCTTCATATATTTGACTTCTTCCACCTCTGTTTTACAGTTTTCAGCAAAAATATACATTTTGTTAGATTTATACCTTTTGGCACTATTATATATGTCCTTTTTTAAACATAATTCACTTCTGTACATTAACATGCTATCCTACAGCCTTGGTAAACTCACTGCTAGTTCTAGGAATTTTTTTATAGATTCTTTGGTTTTTTTTCCAACATACATTATCATGTTATCTACAAATAGAGACAGTTTTATGTATGCCTTTCCTGCAGAATTGGTAAACTTATTATTAGTTCTGGGAAATTTTTAATAGATTCGTTGAGATTTCCTAAGGTAAAATTATCATGTTATCTGCACATAGAGATAGCTGTCTTCCATTCCAAACTGCATGCTTTTTCACTGTCTTGCCGTAATGCACTATGTGCAAGTATGAAGTTGAATAGGAGTGGTGAAAGTGAACATCTTGCCTCCTTCTCAATCTCAGATGAATAATATTCAGTCTTTCATTATTAAGAATAATATTACCATAGCATTTTTTAGATACTTTTTTTCAGGTTAGGGAAGTTCCTTATTCTTCCTAGTTTACTAAGAGCCTATACCATGAATGAAAGTTAAATTTTATCAAATGCTTTCTCTACATATTGTGAGATGATCAATCTGTTAAGTAAGTTATACACTCACCATACACACCCACACAAACACACACACAAAGCTTGTAGGAGTTTAAATTGCATTAAATTTATAAACTAAAGATATTCAGTCTTTCTACCCATGACATTTTGCATCTCCATGTAATCTTCTCTTCCATTTTTCAATAAAATTTTACAATATACTCTATTTAAATTTGGCAAAATATTTCTTAGATCTATTCAAAGATAGTATAGCTTTTGATTTTATAAATAGTATCATTTTATAATATATTCTAACTTCTGTCCCTAGTTTATAAAAATGCACATGGTTTTGCTATTTGGAGCATGAATTCAGCAATCTCAATGAACTCTCATTATTTCTAGCCATTTGTGACTAGAAGTTTATAAATTCACTAGGTAAACAATTACACATCTGCTAATAAAAACAAGGTTGCTTATTCCTTCTTCTTGCATATTATATTTACTTACTTTTCCTATTTGTTGAAAGACACAGAACTCCTGCATTTCTGCTTACCTTACAACCAGAGACATTGGCTGCCTTTGTTTCACGTTATCTTTTCAAAGGTATTTGTATATTTAACAATCTTACAAGAAAGAGAGAGTGCCTCACTTCAGAGCAAAGGGCAGGCATGCTTAAATGTCCAATGCAATAAAGATAATATTCCCCTCTAAATAAAGAGCATGCCTGTTTACTCCTCACTATGAATGATTCAGGTTCCCTAATCTCATGGTTGTGTGTGCATGCTCAGTCCTGTCTAACTTTTTATGACCCTATGGACTGTTGTTACCCGCCAGGCTCCTCTGTCCATGGAACTTTCCAGGCAAGAAAACTAGATTAGGATGCCATTTCCTCCTCCAAGGGATCTTCTCAACCCAGGGATCAAACCTGAATCTCTTGCATCTCTTGCACTGGCAGGTCGATTGTTTACCACAGCTCCACTTGGGAAGCCTAATCTAGGGTTACCCTCTTGTTATATAACCCATTGCATGTTCAAGTATCACCTAGCAGTCTTCCTGTTTTTCTATGGAAATTTGGACTCAGAAAAACAACACAAAAATTTGCTGATACTCTGGCCACTGCTATTGCTATAAAAAATAAACTCCTTTTTGTCTGACACAGGAATCTCATATCTTCTGTCAACATTCATGAAACTGGCAGGTTATCATGTTATCTTACAAGAAGGGTAAAATTTCAGATCCTTCAAAGTTCTTGACATTATTCTGCTGGCCAGAACCTCCAGTACAGTGGTGACCTATGGGCATTGTTGTCTTCTTCCTGATTTTAAGAAAAATGATTCTAACATTTTACCATAATATTAAGCATAATAATTGATTTAGATTCTTAGTGTATATTGTTTTTCAAGTTATGGGAAGTTGTTAAAAAAAATTCCTAACCTACCCATTTAACTTGGGAAACTGCTATCTTAGTGGCCTAAAAGAGTTGACAAAGCTTTCAAAAGTGGTTCTCCTTGGAATTAAAAATAGGAAAGAAATCCCTAGGAGGGACTAGTAGAATTTCATGTAAGACAGTTCTTCATTATGTCATGCCTCACAGAACATTTGACATTCTTAGCCTCAACCAACTAGATACCAATAGCATCCCTAGTCTTGATGCCTGAACCACCCCTCTTCCCTCACCAATTTTTTCAAATGTGCTCTAGAGTTGGGGTTGGCAGTCTTTTTCTATAAAGAGCCAGACAGCCAATATTTTAGATTTTGTGGGCCACACAGCCTCTGTTGCAACTACTCAAGTTGGCTAATGTAATGCAAAAGCAGCCATAGACAATACATAAATAAATGAGCATGGCTGTACTCCAATAAAACTTGACGAAAACAAGTGGTTGCAAGATTTGGCCTGCAGGCTGTACTCTGCTGCCCTCTGCTCTAGAGGGATGGGTAGAGAGTAGAATATCCTCAAACTTCACAGATAAGAGAATGGGGTCAGGAATGAAGTGATTTCCCCAACGTTTTGACTGCACAGCAGTTTGTACCAAGCAATGATTAGAACACAGGCCTCCAAACTGCTGGTGCTCTTCCCACTGGGAAGCCTAACAGAATAAATGCCACTCTGGAAGAATCTTTATCCACTTCTACTAAATGTATGCAAATATATATGGATACTTGGCAGATGTCCATGAATATATAAGGCTCTGCTCCAGCTGTCTTCCTACTCTGTGGTGTGCAGTATTTCTCTAATTTTACATCATTCCCAGATGAAGACACCATGGTTTTATCCCAAGAATGTTCATGAAAACATGCAATACAATTGGGCTGAAGGCTGAACCCAGAAGCAGAGACTTCCCACAATAACTCAGTATAAATCATTCATCTGCTAAATATTTCTAAGGACAGCCTCACAGAATTGAGCACAGCCCTGATTTTTCATCTGTACAACAGGGCTTACACCCAACCAACCTGAAGTCTATTTTCAAGTGAGAATCCTGCAGAACTGGATCTAATACTAATCTATACAAAGTATAAGAATATAGAACATCTACTTTTCATTCATCTGCAATTGCTAAAATTCCATCTATAGAGTTATTTTGTTTGATCTAATTGATTCCTCACAAAAGTGCTAAATAAATTGCCTCATGGCAACTAAGCCTCATGGAAGGACTATGTAATAATAAATAGCTATTAGCAGTGATACACACAGCTTGAAGCTAAAAGTAAAAGAAGTAGTTCTCAGAAAAGGACTGGGCTTGGACAAGAAAAGCGACATAATCAGCCTTGGCCAAAACCAAGGCTTTGCTGATTTACTCAACAAATCTGGGGCTGTTTTTACCCTCACTTGATATGTCACACTTTGGGTAGAACACTGGACTACATGAACTAAAGTTCTTCCAACTCTAAGATTTAGTTAGTCTAAATTCGGGGGGGTGGGGAGAGAATGTTACATCCTGGAAAAACTCTCATAGAAGATGGACTCAGGCATGAAGAAAAGACAGGTGTTAGATGTGGAAAGTAAAGGGAGAGGTATGTGAAATGATCAGTGTTATTAATAACTATACAAATAGCTCCTCTCTTCCTCATACCCAAACAATAAAATCCACTCAGAAGCTCTAAGATGATCCCAATATCAAGAAGTTTCTAAAGAGAACCTGCTAAGAAATGATTTGGAATTTACTGCCCCAAAGTAGCAGTAATGACACCAACTAGGGCCAATAGTCTGGCATAATTGTTGACTGAGCAGTAATAATCTTAGATGGCTATTTCTGTTGGAATCTGGTATATTAAAATGATAGGTAAGGACAGGTACCAACAATTATACTTCCTGCATACTTTTTGATGAAGTGAAGAAATATTTAGGCACTGGAATAGAGTCAGTAGCATTTGTCTTCATTTTGTACCTGGAGAAACTAACTTAGCTTCTTTGAAAGTTGACATCCCCCATGGTATGGGTAGACTAACTAGGACTAGAATATTTATATCCTTGACTTACATCATTTAGGTTTAAAGTTCTCCAAAGGGTAATGCGTAGTCCAAAGCTGCTAAAAGTCAAAGTCAACCAGAAAACAAAACAGAATTCTAAAGAAATCAAAATAAAGGTTTAGACATCTGGACTTTTGATAAGGATTTATCAAGCATCATCAGTTCCTTGTCTAACTTGGAAGCAAACCAAATTTCTTCATGTGGATGGCTTTGGAGCCTCCTAGTGGCAGCCTCAGGGGACCTACAGAACTGGAGTCCTGGAATGGACCAGACTTTCAAGGGTGTTTGTTATCTATACTGATGATCAATTCACACAAACATATCAGCTTCTACAATGTACTCAGGGCTTCCCCAGTGGCTCAGACGGTAAAGAATCTTCCTGCAATGCAGAAGACCTGGGTTTGATCCCTCGGTTGGGAAGATCCCCTGGGGAAGGAAAACAGCTGCCCACTCCAATATTCTGGCCTGGATATAGTGCTCAACACACTATATTAAACAATAGGAATTCAAAGATGAATAAATGTTTGTCCCTACCCTCATGGAACTCACAGCCTACTACTATGTACACAAGTAAGAACAGAAGTAGCTCTGAATCAATGTAATATGCACTTACAATCTGCAAAATAAAGGAAAAGGATGAATTCAGGAGTGTGTGATAAAGGGGGTTGACTTCTTAGCCAAGTATTGACTAAAGGAAAAATAGAAGTCTATCTGATAGAGAATCCCAGGACATATATATTTTCATGCCTTTGCTAATTCTCCTTCCTCTTTGGATTATTCTCCCTTTTCCATATATCATACCTAGAATACTAGGACTTGAGTACCCTTAAGGTTCTAGTTTTATCTTCCAAGCACTGAAGAGATGTCAGAGGCTGTATATCAGATAAGAGACTTACCTATTGAAGACTATTCACAAAAATAATTCTGATAGTAGTATGAAAAATGTATTAGGAGAGCTGGGGAGCAGAGTCTATTAATATGTCACAGTATTCCAAGGGAAAGGTAAGGGCTGGCAGCATAGTAGCAAGAAAGAGGATTTCAGAGTTAAAGACTACTACACCTATGCTAGGGGCTTCCCAGGTGGCACTAGTGGTAAAAGAACCTGCCGGCCAATGCAGGAGACCCAGGTTTGATCCCTGGGTCCAGAAGATGCCCTGGTGGAGGACATGGCAACCCACTCCAGTATTCTTACCTGGAAAATCCCAAGGACAGAGGAGCCTGGCGGGCTACAATCCACAGGGTCACAAAGAGTCGGCCACAACTGAAGTGACTTAGCACACATGCATGCGTGCATACCTGTGTTAAAGGCCTAAGGTAAACACTTATGATATCTGACGGCCAAATGAATATGGGAGACCAGGCTCAGAAAAGAATAAAAAATAGTTCAAATTTTCCTTAAGAGATAAGGTAGGAAATGATGCCTTTAACCAAGATAAGGAACACGAAAGAAATCAAGGGGATGAGTAATAATGAGGAACATTAGTAACTAGTTTTATTTGAGGTACAAAATTTAGGATTTGTTCAAGAAACACTAGGAAGTAACTGCAAAACTCCTAACTCAGAAAAACACTATAACAATCTCAAAGTAATCAACAGTGATAGTTGATTATTAACTAACAACTAACAATGTTAGTTGTTATCTCTTAGTGATATAGGGGAAAGAACAATCATATCCATTTTCATAAATAATATCCTGAAATTGATCCAGTCTCAGAAACTTAAAACTTTCATTAGATAATGAAAATTTTCTAGCAAAAGTGAACATCTTATTCCCCTTACTTTTGTCCCCTTTGCTTTATCCAAAAAATCGATCATTCAAGGAACAAGTTGAGTTTCACCTTTGCCTCGCCACAAAGCCTTATCTTACTACTTCAGACCTTACACATTACTTTCTTAGGTTACCATATCTGAACTCTCATAGCACTTGGCACAGATAATATTCTACTACATTGTCCTTTATGACTTGCTAGAGTTTTAAGGAAATTTAGTTGTGTCTCTCCAACTATATTTAAGTTCCTTAAAGAGTAAGGCACTGGCCTACTTCTGCTCTCAGCCAGAGGCCAACTAATCCATATTCCAACTAATCCCCTAATCCACCTCCCTTATATTTTACAAATGATAAAATTGGGCCCAGACAACCTAAATAAGTTGGGCAGGGTTCACAAGTAGTTTGTGAGTCCAGGTACCCAGAGCTTTATTTCCTTAACATTTCTATGCTTTCAAATGCCCCATAAATATTTATTTTTTAATTTTATTATTGGAATATAATTACTTTACAATGTTGCATTAGTTTCTGCTACACAACAAAGGGAAAAAATCAGCTGTATGTATATGTATATTTCCCTCCCTTTTGAGCCTCCCTCCCCCAAACTCCACCTCTCTCAGTCATTACAGAGCACTGAATTGAGTTCCCAGTGCTATACAGCAGGTTCCCACTAGCTATCTATTTTACACATAGTATGTATATATGTCAATGCTAATCTCCTGATTCATTGAGGTACTTGTGCGTCATGTTTCCTTTCCTATGAGGCACGTTTGCATCTTAACAGAATATTCAAATTCCAAAGGAGCCAAACTACTGATTATTTAACAATGGAATTATAAACCTCCTGAAAGGCAGTCAGGAATCTATTTGGGGACAGGGAGACATTCTGGGAAACTCAAAATCATATCACAAATTCCAGTATCCAGCTATGCTAGAATGACAGAAACCACATTAACACCCTTACCTTGAATAACTTTTTTAAAGGACCAAGGTACACGAAACAATGCTTTCTGACATAAAAACATAAAGCACAGGACAGTGATTCCTAAAGAAGGAAAAATAAACAAGATGAGCCCTATCATTTGCCATCTCATACCTGGAAAGAACTTCCAGGCTTGTAGTACAAAACGAGGAACCAAAACAGAACTCAGCAGTTTTGTTGAGTTGATGACACAGAGTTCAGAGCCAGGAGAGGCCAAGGCAACTAAAATTTATAGCGTACAGGAGAGGAGGAAGTTACACAAAAGACATGAGGGAGTTACACAAAAAACATGAGCTCCAGCAGTGGAGTTTCCTGACATCCTTCCATATGTGAGAAAACTACCAAGGTAAGGATAAGAACCACCAGGAAGGAATAAGTAAAACAATCAGCACAGTACACACAGGACCAGGAATAATTCACATTCTGGGCAACCAGACTGAAAAGACCTCATTACATACAAGGCTTCAGGTAAGAAAAGTGTTGCCTCAGAAAGGTATTGCTACAGCAGAGAAGCCAAATTAGTCATAGACTATTCTAACAATAAACTGTGGAAAATTCTGAAAGAGATGGGAATACCAGACCACCTGACCTGCCTCTTGAGAAACCTATATGTAGGTCAGGAAGCAACAGTTAGAACTGGACATGGAACAACAGACTGGTTCCAAATAGGAAAAGGAGTACGTCAAGGCTGTA